>NC_077232.1:126309086-127042836 GCF_027887165.1 Monodelphis domestica | reverse complement strand
ACAGTGTATATTATAGTTAGAAATGTAAAATTAATTGTATTATAATATGTGCACATGTATATATGCAATACACATGTAGATATGAAGCATAGTTATGTGTATATAGCATACATGTACATATTGTATGTATTATGTGTATGTATATATATAAAACTTATATAAACAGATCACTTATGTTTAATTTTATCTATTGTTAAATGTATTTTGCATAAGTAAGTTTGATGATTTGGTTTAATTTTTTTAGACTAATGTAATGTTGTGTTTAGTGTATTTTTTCAAAGATTTTCTCTAAGTTTGAGGTTTATGCATTGCAATAGTAGCAAAATTTTCTGTATTAGTTGAAAAGAGTAGTATTTTATGATTTTAATGTTTTGCATGTATTTGTGTTTATCTTTTGATTTTGATGTTATTTGCTTGTTTTGTTTTTGCATATGTTTGATCTGTATTTTGAACTTTGTAATTGTTCATTGTATACTTTACCTTTTTTCCTTTCCTTGATTAAATCTCTAGAATAGGAGAGTATTAGATAGGATAAGATAGTTGAGTATAGGTTGTTTATTATTTTGGATAGAAACTTTAGTTTAAGGAATATGTAAGTTTGTTAAGTGCACAAATGCCAAAATCATGCTTTCAATATGATTTTCGCTTTGTGCAAAGGGGGAACTGTAGTAAGGGATTTCGAGTAGGGCATAACAGGGAAAGCTGACAGCATGCGACTCTGCAGACCAATATTCCACTCAGAACTCCCAGGACTGGGACTGGACACAGAGGCAGTTGCTAGAGAGAGTTGGTGGACTCTGGAGGAGAGAGAAGCTGTTTTCGCTAGCAGCCAGGAAACTGGATCATCTGGAAGGAGTGGTTGAGGAGTGGTTGAGTGAGTCCACACTGGTGGACAGTGTGTGTGTATGTGTGTTAATCCTTATTCCCTCCTGAACCCTGAGAGTACTCTTCATCTTTAGACTACTGTCTGGATCAAAGAAGGACTCTTGGTTGTCAGATTTCTTCGGGCCCTGTTGTCTTTGCCCCTACAAATTCCTCTAACTTTAATTACTCCTTTAATTAGTTAGGTTAAGATTATTTTAGAAAGTATAGGGTTTTCATAATTGTGGTGGAATTAAAAGGTATTCCCTGATTCCCTTCCATGTCCCCCTTTTAGTTAAATAAACCTTTTATTTTATTTATATAGTTAGTGTAATCCCTTCTTTTAACTTCCCCATAGCCAAGGTGACTGATTTGCTAAGTTATTACATGACCACCCTGACCAATTTCCATGCTGCCCCTCTCACTATTATTTGCTCTTTAAAAAATTTCTCTTTTGTTATCAGTTTCATAGATCCATAATTATGAATCTATGAGAGTCCTTAAGGGTCACTGAGTCCATTTACTTGGCAAGAATGCTTTATATACTATCCCTAAAGATTAGTCACTTAGGCCTCTCTGGCTTTCACATCACCAGTGATAAGGAATTCCCCACTTCATTATACCAAACATTTAATTTTCAGAGTTCTATTTGTTCAGAAATTCATTCTTTTATCGAGCTGAAATTTCAGTCCTAGTAATTTCCATTATTCCCAGTTAATAGCCAACTAATAATCCTTCCACAAAATATATGAACATTTGAAGACAGCTATCATTTCTCTTTATCTTCTCTTCTCCACTTTAAACATTCCTAGTATTTGGTTGTTCTTCCAGTTTCTGTATAACTTAAACTATGGTAATTGGGATTGAGTACAATACACCTCATGTGACGTCTAAACAGTGCAAATTAGAGAGGAATCCTAGATTCCCTTGACATAATATTTCCATTGATGTGGCTATGATTGCAATATTTATGTTTTTCTGATTGAATTTTTACTTAAAAAAATAACATTACTGAAGTGAGTATGATTTACACTGGCATTCTGGATAGTTATACTTGAGTCACACAGAGTTTGTAGTTGTGGGATTGCTCAGTCTATTTCATGGAAACTGCCAATATGTTACATATTTTATTCCTATTAAAATTTATCTTATTTAAATTGGGGAGTCAGTTCAGAAAATCAAACAGGAACAACCATATCTAAATACATATCTAAACTTGGAAATAATTAAACAGGTTTCTGGGTTTTTTTAATTCAAGAGTTAAAGAATTTAAAAAATGAATCTATGCAAATTAAGTAATCCAAATATGAAATGGTATAATAATATGATCAAAATTGAGTTATTAAATAAAAACACATCTTTTGAGGGAACACAAAAAAATGAAAATATTTTTTTTTCTATACAAATACACAGTAATAGAAAAAGGAAATACCTAAAATAAGTGTTTAAATTATTTTGGCAATTTCACTGAAATCCTGACCTATCTTTTTATATTTTACCTTAATTTTTTCTAGAGACATCACCATTCCAACATTTCCAATTGTACGATAAACCCGGATTGCAAACTCCACCTCCATGTGATGTAGGCAGGCTCTGGCAAGTTCATTCCAAGTATCTTGATCATTGAGGATTTTGCACAATTCCCATGCATCAGAAAACCTATAATACAAAGACAAACTGACTTAAAATTATGCCATAGATCAGAAGTTCTTAACTTAGGATTGATGGACACACAAGTCCTTTATGGATAGATTTCAGGAAGTCCATAAATGAATGGAAAAAAATTACATCTGTATTTTCACCAACTTCTAATTGAAATTTAGTATTTCCTTAAATTATGGACATAGTCAACAAACATTATTTTTAGGAATTGATATGTTTCACCAAACTATCAAGGGGGTTATAACACAAAAAAAGTTAAAAGCCCCTACCCAAATCTGATAAAAATGCCTTCTAAATATAAGATTAATTTTTTCCCAAGTTTTTCTTAATCTGTGCTTCTCTTTTTAGAGCTTGCTCTAGTAATATAAACCATTTTCCTTTTAAAATAATATTTCTCAGTCTTCACATTCTTCTTTAAGATCATGTTTTCTTCTGGGAAAAATCTATTGCTTTATGAGTAATCAAATAAAAAACTATATTCAGATTCTTAACAGTTAATCCTATTTTCCACTTTTAATCTAAATTTTTAATTTAATCTGCCTTTGACAGATAAGAATAGACATTTCTATACCATTCTGAGAAAATGATCACTGTGTCTAATTAATTATGTTAATTTGATACTTAATTAGACAGCTCAATTAATATTGATTAATACACATATAAAAATTAATGATACTGATCAAATTTCTGTGTAACAATTGAATTATATAATTTTTTCTCATATTAGAATTTTGCTATATCAAATACAACTATACAATAAATTGTTCATTAGATTGGGCTGAGATATTTATATTAAATTTTCATATTAAAACTTAAAAATTTTAATCTTGGAAATTATAACTAGAATGTGATTTGATCTAAATTACTACAAAAGAAAATGAAAAGTTCAAAAATTGTGTGCATATACATTTATCTATTTAAAATCCTACCTTTTTAGCATTAAAGCCAGTGTTAGCATTTGTTTCAGCTCATTAGGCTCAGGATCTTTAAAAGTGCCAAGGAAGTTGTGGGTGTTAAGGTAGATATTGTTGGTTTTTCCACTCTGTGTCTGACATGTTAGTTCTCCATTATATAATAGCAATGGTTTATGAGAAAATGGAACTTTGGTACCACCTGCCAAAATTACCTTGGAACCTGGATTATAAAAACAATTAAAAAAAAGATTTTTTTTCTTATTTGTAACATTTTTAGAATACATCTGGCAAAGCTGACAGCAAATATGGGCATAAATAGCACAAAGAAATTATTCTGGTTTAATTTAGTCACCAAAAGAAATCCTATTAACAAATCTATAAAAAAGATAATTAGGTACCTTGTATAGTATCCTTATGAAAGACAAATGTATACACCTTGTCATCATCATAGGCAATAAATATGCCTTTATCCAATGGCCAGTTTTCCCAAAGAACACTTTTAATAGTTGGTGAGAAATTTGGAATTTCATAGGTGATATCATTAACCTACAAAAAAAAGCTTTATTAAATTACCTCATATACTTAATTATCATTAAGCTTGGCAGAAGGGTTTTTGCAGTTCTACCCCAATGCTGTTCCCCTAAACTCACATTCAACTTAAAACACCAGGGAAATAGAGGGAAAGTTTCTTTTTACATGCTTATTTGACATCTATCTGCTGGAATGTAGTATATGAAAATATTTATCAAGATAAAACCCAATAATTCTAGCAAACTGGAGGGAAATAGTATGAGATATATACCAATGAAGCTTAATACTAAAAATAATAGCTTCTAAGCCAAGAATGACAATTTTGGATCTTAAAATTTTTCAAAATGTTAATACTCTGTTTAGAAAAAAAATAAAAATAAATTGATGTGAATTAATTTGATTTAAATGTTTGGAATGTTTGTTTCAAAATCGGTTTGATAATGCATTCTAATAGATATATAGAGTATCCTTGAATGGAAATAAGATTTAACAAGGAAATTGACATAATGCCTTACAGTTCAGAAGGCACAGTGGACTTTTGCCCAATTTGAGTGTAGCATGTATAAAGAAACTTCTTCCTCTGGCTCATTCCCGTGGGGGCATCATCTTCCAAATAAGTTTTAAACATAATAAAATTTGCAGAGAGGCACACTAGAGGTTGCTCTGCTGGCAGAAGAATTAATAAAGCAATGGAATGGCTGCTCTGACAGCTCATATTCCCAACAGTGCAGAGGAGAGAAGAGTTCTTCCTTATCTTAGGCAGCAAAGAAAGCCATCATCAGACCTACTTCCTACAAGCACAATAGATAGAAGCAGATTGAGTGAATCCATATCTGAAAGCATACAGGCAAGTAAACAGAATGACTGCACACAGTAGTGGCCTGAGAGGTTATAAATTATCATGCAAGCAACAGAAACCATTTCCTTTAAGTAGGTTACATGGGCAACAAAGTGTAAAGACAGCATACATGAATAGTTTAATGTAATAAAAATAAAACTTATGACAAATTTAATGTGACATACTTAATAAATGTATAATGGTTATATATATACTACAGGGTAATTAAGCATAAATGTTAAGCAGTTCAATAAGTTAACATAATTATAATTACTTTTATGTAGTTCAATCAAACAGTTAAGAAAGTAGTTCAATAAAGAACATAAAGCACTGAACAGAGAGTCAGAGGACCTGCGTATTGATCTAGATTCTACCATATTAACTCTATTTGGCCTTGGACAACTTATTTCACTTTTTAGAATCTGTCTCTCTTATCTGTGAAAAGAAGAGGTTTGTCTACATGATCTCTTAGGACTGACCCTTCCAGCATTTCCATTATATTATGCTGCCTTAAGGTTTCTAGAGTCAGCTAGGAGGGGAAATGGATGGATTATGAAACCTGTTGCCTTTCTGAAGCCATCTGGATCCACAGTATAGGCAGACACAAATACTTTTCTGGCTGGGCTGTTTTCTCATAACACCAATTGAGAGCCAGGACAGGTGTGAGGAGGCAGTGGGGCTCAGTGGAAACACGAGGCATTGAGAGCCAGAGGCCTGGAGCTCGATTCCTAGTTCACTGTAGCATCAGACCTGTAGATCCTGGGAAGGTTTCCACCTCTTGGTTTTAGTGTCTCATCCGTTGAATGAAGAGGTTTGCCCAGATGATCTCTAAGGCCTTTTCTGGCTTTAAGTCTATGATTCTATGATGCTTCTCTGTGTCATGAAAACTTTTTCCTTTTCTATAGGATTGAAGACCAGAACTGTGGCAGCTTGCCCAGCCTCCTCCTAGGAGGTTAGAATGAAAACAGCAGTAGCTGACTCTTTTTGACTACTTCCTTCAACAAGGGAGGGAGTTCAGTCTCACAAAATCCTCTTTCCTTTCTTCTCTTAACAAATGGATTATACAAATAAAGAAATCTGCAGAGGGGCTCAGGGTAACTATTGGATCTTCATAAATTCCCCATAGGAAGCCACTGTAGTCTACTGAGTAGTGAAGTCACCAGGTCAAATCTGGGCTTAAGGAAAATTACTCTGCCATCAGTATTTAGGATAGTTTGGAATGGTGAGAAACATAAGGCAAAAAGGCCATTTAAGAGGCTAAGGTATTATCGATGTGAGCAGAGTCTAAAAAACACAATATTTGCCAACTGATTAGATATATGGAATGAGAGAGACTAAGCTTGACCAAATGGAGGCTCAGTACCTAGAATTAACCAAGGCATAACCTACTAAGCCTTAGCTGGAAACCAAAGCTTTGGAAACCTCTCCTGCACATATGCCCCATTAAGGGATATCCTTTACATGTCCCCAGACTGCATATTAGAACACATAAGCAATTTACATAAGCTGACTTGGAAGTCCTTAAGAGGAGAATTCCTAAATTTGAGGATGAACCTATTCAAATGGTTTGAGAGTTTAAAAGGGTCATTAATATTTTTGATCTGAACTGTAATTACTTTGAAATACTGACAGATGAGGTTTTAACAAAATGTGAGAAGCAACAAATTATTGAACAGACTAACAATAATCCTGCACTGACACCCTGGCCACAAACTGACCCACAATTAGAAATGGATTCTGTGGAGGTATGTAGACATTTGTGCCAAGCTAGAGAGTCTATTTTGGAAACAATGAAAGTCAATTCCAAGCATCCTGGCACATGGTCTAAATTTGAGAGACTGAGGGAAGAGGCAGGGGAGACACCATCTAGTTTTTTGGATAGGAATATAGACTCTGGGGAGAAATGGCTTGGGATGGACTTATTGAAGGAGGAAAATATCATTCACACACACCTTCAATTTATAAAAAATGCATGCCCATTTGTAAGGATTTTTTTTAGGAGCAATTGCCCTAATTGGTTCACTATGGCACTATGGCATTGGACAGCTAATTATATTTACCAAGATGAGAAGGACAGACAATCTGATGATAAAAACAACATAATTGACAACCTGACTAAACAATTAAAGGAAATACAACAGAAGCTCAAAGATATTGAAATCCAACAAGTGAAAACAAATGCAGCTTTGAGATCTTATAGACAACCTAAAAATTATTTTAATCCTAGACCAAATAGACAGAATCCGTGAAGGTGCTATTTATGTAACAAAACTGGCCACATAATGAGGGAGTGTTGGTTCAGGGGACAATTCTCTGGACAAACTTTTAGGGGAAACTAGGTAGCTCATTTAACAATTACAATAACTTTAGAAAGAATTCTTATGGTCATAGCAACAGGTTTAACAATGGCTTAAATGGGGGTAGCAATGCATATCAAAGACAAGACTATAATATCTGCGGTAATCATGGATGTTGCCATGGTTCACAACAAGCCCCTGACTCGGACACAATGTAAGAATATTGTGCACACAATGTAAGAATAAGAATTGCACACAATGTAAGAAGGCAGGAGTGCATCCTAACTACTCTCAGGTGGCAGGGGACAATGTTCAGAAACATGATCTGCAAAAAGGAGCTAATGCATTATGAAGGTGTGATCAGGGCAGTACAGTTATAGAAATGCAAGATGAAGATTGTGGGATAGAATATGTACATACTGAAATGTTAAGTGTGAACAATGTAGAACAAACTAAACTGATGGAAGGTGTTTTGAAAGAGATAAATCCTGGCAAAGTGATAGGAGTGTTGAACCCTGGCAAAATAGTGTTGCAGAAGAAAATGGGGAAGTGGAATGTGATGGACAGGAATTAGAGATGCAGTTTTCTGATCGTTCTTTTTTGGCACCTACTATAGTTACACATTCTCCACCAAATAGCACAGAACCCCATGTATCACTGAAAGTAGGGGAGCAAATTTGATTATTTGGTTGATACAGGGGCTAGTAAATCTGTTTTGCAAACATCCCCTAGGGAGTGCAATTCTGTAGGAAATATGGAAGTAGTGGGGGTAACCAGAAGACCACAGAGGGTAAAAAAACTACCACCTAAAATGGTATCACTGAGTCCTTTAAGTGTGGAACATTCCTTTCTCCTAATACCAAGTTCACCAATGAATTTACTTGGCGGGAATTCTTTGCAAATTAAGAGCTACCATACAATGCACACCTATTGGATACATATCTTTACAACTTCTAGAGGAATCCCTGAAAAATTTTCCCATGTTATTTTTAGACATAGTTGAGGCAGAGGGAGAAAGAGGTACTGTTTATTCTATTCCACACAATATTCCAGAACAACTATGTGTAAAAAATAAACTCGAATCCAGGACTTTAATCCCCAGAATTCCTTGCTCCACTTCCCCAGAATGCTTTGTAATATCACTGAATTCTCACCTGGGCTGAGAGTGAGATGGGATATTTAAACCTGGTTGTGAATAGGCTCGGCCTCTTTTGGACTTCTGTTTTGCAGCAGACATGTCTCTTCCATGATGTGAGGTTATCCTGTCTAGGCCTCTCTGGCCTAGGCATGTGCTTTCTTATTCTGTATTTTCTTTAATCCTTAACCTTTAATAAACCTCATAAAAATATAATACTCCTTGCAGAGAGAAACTAATTTCTACCTGCCTCAGTCTCACCAAAATTTTAATCTTTACATATGGGCTTGTTTTTCTACAGATGTTGGTTTACTTAAATCAGCAACTCCTGTTAGGGTGATTACCAAAAGAGGTCCCCCACCTTGTATTGCATAGTACCCCTTAAGTAAAGAGGCAATAGAGGGCATAAGACCAGTTATAGAATCATTGTTGCAGCAAGGAATTATTGTACCTTGTATATCAGAATTCAATGCCCCTACACTCCCAGTTAAAAAACCAAAATTCGATGAAAATGGGCATACTTGCTACAGATTTGTACAAGATTTAAGAGCAATCAGTGATTATGCTGTAAAATCCCAACCAATTGTCCCAGGCTTGGTTATGATTATCTCCTCCATACCTAGCAATGCAAGGTACTTCACAATGGTAGACTTATGTTTCACTTTCTTTTCCATCCCTATACACAAAGACTCATAAAATATTTTTGCTTTTATCTGGCAGGGAAATTCTTACTGTTGGACTCATCTGCCATAAGGATTTTGCAAAAGTCCCTCCCATTTTTCACAAATCCTAAATAAAGACCTAAGGGTATTCGTTTTAAAGACAATAACCGAGTGCACTTTGTAGATGACATTCTTCTAGCTTCTCCAAATTCAAAAGTGTGTTTGAGAGACAGTAAATTTCTTTTGCGTGAGTTGAATAAAAGCAGTCATAAGATCTCCAAAGCAAAGCTTCAGTGTGCCTACCAAGAGTTGGGTATCTAGGGTTTATACTGTCTAAGGGATCCAGAAGTGTTTCCCAAAAGCGTATAGCTGATATCCAAAAGTTTAGTGCCCCCAAAACAAAGAGGCAACTCAAGGCTATACTTGGTATGACAGGATTCTGTTGCCAATGAATACCTGGGTACAGTGAACTTACCAAGTTACTGACAATCTTGACTTGGGATGCAGTCTCAGAACCACTCAAACTCAAGGCAGAACATCTGCAGGCAATTACAAAGCTTAAGGAAGCTATTCTTTCTGCTCCAGCCCTTGGGATCCCAGATTACAATAAGTCCTTTATACTATTTTTTTTAATCCCTTACCTTCTGTCTTGAAGCCAATACACAGTATTGGTTCCAAGGCAGAAGAGTGGTAAGGGCTAGGCAATGGGGGTCAAGTGACTTGCCCAGGGTCACGCAGCTGGGAAGTGTCTGAGGCCAGATTTGAACCTAGGACCTCCCGTCTCTAGGCCTGGCTCTCAATCTATTGAGCTACCTAGCTGCCCCCTATACTATTTGTTAATGAAAGGAAAGGAGTGGCTTTGGGAGTCTTAGCTCAGACTTTAGGACCAAATTATCATCCAAAAGCTTACTACAGTGGCCAATTTGATCCAATTGCAGTTGGGATTGCTCCATGTTTATGTGGAGTAGCAGCTGCTGCATTGTTTGTGCAGAAATCTGCAGATCTAATTCTCAGTTGTCCACTCACAGTTTTTTGCTCTCACCAGATAGAAGCCCTTATGCTAAAATTTTGCACTGAGGCATTCTCAGAACAACATATAGCCAAATTTGAAATAATTATTTTGGGGAATGAACACATACAACTCAAAAGATGTTTTTTAAACATGTTTTTAAAAAGTATTTTAAATCCAGCAACACTACTACCTGATCTTCCAATCAATGGTGTAAAAGAGAGAATATACATGCATGCAAAGGACGTAATCTGTCAATCAAAATGAAGATTCCATCGGAATGTTACCAGGAAAGACAGTTGGAGCCAAGCCATTCTGAACTGGGCTGAGAGACTTGGTGGACTAAGTTTTTGGCTTTTGGTGCAACTGATGGTGGTGGCATAGCCTGAAGAGCTAATTTGTATCTCTGATTCTTATTTGGCTAATTGACAGAGAAGAAGAAAGACTGTTGTCCTCCTATCTCTCTGACTGACTCTGTGTCACAGTTGTGACAGAACTGCCATTTCCCCAATATCCTCCAAACCAAGGCTCCTTGTAGAGAATAGGGAAACCTATCCCTCTTACCTTATCTTCCATCCTTTCCTGTCTTCCCCAAATAAACCCTTACTTTGAGTTAAAGAAGATAAAAGAGTATTTTTCCCCAAAGCATCATAGTCCACCCTGAGTGACTTAGAAGGTTTAAGGGAAAGGGGGAGGGGAAGTTGAAGACTTCTGAAGTGGGAGGTAAAGGGAGGAGGGTAGGCAAAAACTTGATCCATTAGTCATCTAAAGAATCAATCAATATATACCCTCAGAAATATATCTATAGCAATGGCGAGCCTTTGCACAATTGCACTACAGTTGTGCAATTAGCAGAACAGCCAAGACAAGATTTAAAAGACACACCACTTCATAATCTTGATCTTGTGCTTTTCACTGATGGTTCTTCATTCATGCAAAATGGTAAATGTTTCATGGGAACAGTGATAGTAATTCAGTTTGAGACTCTATGGTATGCTTCATTGTCCATGAATATGAGTGCTCAAGGGGCAGAGTTAATAACTTTAAAACATGCTTGTATATTAGCCAAGAACAAGAGAGCAAATATCTATATAGACTCCTGATATACGTTCAGAATATGTCATGCAACCAGAACGTTCTGGAAGCAGAGAGGATTGATAACAAATAGTGGTAGAAGGTTGCTCATGCAGGGATGATCACAGATTTGCTATCAGCTATCCAAAAACCAAAGGAGTTGGCAGTCATTCATTGTAAAGGTCATTGCCCTGGGTAGAGATCTAGTCTCCTATGGAAATCATTATGCGGATTTAACAGCTGTATATGCAGCCCAGAATGTTCCAGCTTGCATTATGAATCACTGAGTCAACAGATCTTGAAAAAGTATATCTGGACTCTGAGGTTCATAAGTGGAAACAAGATTTTGGAGCTAGGAAAGAAAATGGAATCTGGGTATCTTTTACAGGAAAGCCAATTCTCACAAAAGCTTTTTATAATCATACATGCCAGAGTATACATAACAAAGGTCATTTTAGGGCACAAGCCATTAAAAATACAATCAAAAGGTTGTGGATTGCCCCAGGGGTGAGCATAAATGTTAATGAAATCTGTTCAAGTTGTTCTACCTGTCAGAAATTCAATCAGGATATCTTTAAGAAAAAAGGTTTTGGTAGGAGGCCATTAGCTTACAGTTCATTCAACAATCTCCAGGTAGACTTTATCAGCATGCCAAAAGCAGGAAAATATAAGTTTTGTCTAGTATGGATGGATAAATTGACATGGTGGCCAGAAACATTTCCATTTAGTAAAAATATATTAGTCTTTGTAGTTAAGATCTTATTGAGGGAAATTATTTCAAGATTTGGGGTCCCAATTAAACTTGACTCGGACAAAGGTTCCCATTTCAAGGACATGATTTTAAAATAAGTGTATGAGAATTTAGGAATTACAGCCAAATATCATGTGCCATACTATACACAGAGCTAGGGGCAAGTAGAATGTCTGAACAGGGAAATCAAAACGATGATAGGGAAACTTTGTACTAGGACATATCTCAAATGGCCACCTTTAGCATTATTCTATATAAGAACTAGACTGAGGGCTGACATACATATTTCAAATTATGAGCTACTCTATGGACATCCACCTTTGCAAGCAAAAACTTGCAAAACTGCTTTTGTTTCTATGTTAGGAGGAGACATGCAAATTACATTCTACATAATTGCATTGTAAGCGAGACTTAGAGAGTTACAAGACATGAGAATTCTGGTTCAGACTGGTCCTTTGGACTATTCACTTCACAACATAAAGCAAGGTGATTTGGTTTACATCAAAATTTTTGGCAAAACATCAGCCACAGAACACACATGGATTGGCCCTTTCATAGTATTTTAGTCTCACCTTCAGCAATAAAAGTCTTAAAAAAAGAATCATGGTTCCATTGCTTTTGTGTTAAACAAATTCCAGGGGGAGGAGAAGGAGAAAGAATTCCAGAAGAAGGAGAAGAAATAGAGATAACTGAGAGATTTTTCAACAGGCAACAAGTCAGCAGGCAAAAAAGATTGGGAAGAGGAGATTCCAAGAGAAGAAGACTGAAGACAGAAAAAAGCAGAGCAAGATCAAAGAGGAGAGAACAGCAGACCAGACACTTACAGGGTAACAGACTTACACAAGAATCCAACACAGAAGAAGGGAAATGGATTATGGACATAAATTGTAAGATAATGCATCATTCTAACACTGCACAGTTTTCAACATAGTCACAAACAATACTACATATAGTACTACCAAGAAGTATGAAGACAGAAGAAAGAGACATCAGGCAACAAGAGGAGAATCTGAATATCTGGTATTTTGTTAATGCCACATTTACATATAGGATACATATCTCACAAATGTTGAAATATTATAAAGAAGTGAAAGTATTCAAGTAGATAAATGAATACATATAAATCACTTGAAATGAAAGGATAATAACTATACTTGGTAGTTCCACGAGGTCTTATCTAAATGGAAAGTTTTATGGCATTCCACTTAGGTAATATCAGAATATATATATAGGCCTTTTATAAAGATTTTGTTTTTAATTATTGTCAGAGGGAGGATATTTATCTTCGTGACAATACATGTATATATTTGTACATACTTGTATGTAATCTGTAACATAATTTGTAAATAACATACATAGAATAGGCAAGTGTATAAAAGTGTATATATTGTAAATTTTTGCACATAACTTTGTACAGGATCTGCATATTTTTGTATATTTGATTGTGGATAGTTACATATTGCAAGAGTTTAATTTTTTAAAAATCTGTGTATATTTGTACATTTGTATAGAAATAATTTGTGTATAGTTGTAAATATGTACAAATTTCATGTATATTAGATGTGTGCATAGTTAAAATGTTAAAAAAGTTAGATTTCTTAGGATAGAAGATGCAATTTTCAAGTTTTCTGTAGACAGATTTTGTTTTCTATACGAGGATAAGGTTTTAGCACTGACAAAGTTTTTGTTTTGAATTGTTCAAATAAGATTTTTCACATACAATTTGCATAAGTTTTTTGCACAAGTTTTTGCATAGTTAGATAGATTTTGTTTTTTGTAAAAGTGTAAGTTACATTGTTTTTTTTTGTAATTTTTTCTTTTCAATTTTTGTTAGGTTGTTGTGATAAGTTTGTTTTTCTGTATTAGCCTTAGTATGACAGCTTATTCTTTGTAACAACTGTTTGTGAAAAAATTTTTTATTAAAATTTTTTCTTATTTTCTTATCTTGCATTTAATATTTTGAATTTTTGACTATTGTTTTTTTTTGCAAAATGTAAATGTTTGCATTTTTATTTTGTTCTATGTAACTTTATTGTAATTCCCTTTTTCCTACATTATGTCCCTAGAGTAAGGTAGAGTATAGGAGTAGGGAAGATAGATAAGTTTAGGATAAGGACTGTTTGTTATTTTGGGTAGCATATTTTACAGGTGATCATATGAAAAAATTTGTCTTCAACAAATAATTTTATTAAATGATCATAGGGAGGAATGTAAGAATGAGATTATAGAGAGTTAAATTTTAATAGAAGTTAAGTTTAAGAAAATTGTAAATTGTCTCTAAAAGAGCTGAGTTTAAGCTTTGGCTGAAGGAACCCTGGAGTGTGTTCTGGAATGCAGTGGGCTGAGGAGGAAAGAGTTTGAAGGTGCATCTGCCTCTTCTTGTCCTGAGCTGAGGAGGAAGGAGCTACTTCTTTAGGCTTCTCTATCTCAACCTGTTTTGTGGAAGAAGAGACACTTTCAAACCATTTTTGGGTTTCCTTTCAACTGGAGAACAATTTGAAGAAGAAAGAGAAAGGAGAAGGAGAAAGCATAATGACAGGAAGGAGAAACCATAGAGATAAGCAGGAGAAACCATAGAGACATAAAGGAGGAACTATAGAGACAGGAAGTGAGGTAGAAAAGGTTTTAAAAGGGATGAGCATTATTTGTCTGGTGTGTCAGTTGCTGACAGGGCTGACAGTTGTGGAGAAATTGGCTGCTGGGTGTGAGTTGGTGGTTGGTGTTTAGTTGCTGGAATATAAAGGTGGGCCTGAGCTTACTAGGAGGGCTTTTAGGCTTTTGGTTTGGGCTGTTAGGTTTTTTTCCTTTCTTGAGCTTTTTGGAAGGTGGCTGGTCTTCATTGACAGGTCTAATTGAGGTTGAATTAAACACTGATTGGGTTGGTTTTAATTGGGAAGATTGGGTTGGAACTTTGTGGGGGGGGGAGTTGTTATTAGCAGTAGTTATATGCAGTTATAGGTAGATATAGTAGTTTTAGGCAGTAATTATAGGTAATATAGACATTAGGAAATTTTCTTTCTCTACCTCTTATATTTCCCTCCTTTACTATATTTATTTTACTATATTCTTTTACTATCTCTCTTTTAATTAAACTAAATTGTTAAATTATTAAAAGCTGCTCTTATTTTGTTAAAACTCCTAATTTAGCTCTTACAATAGGGGGTGTATAATTAGAATCTGATCTCCAAGACTCCAATTTTCAGCATCCCACTTTCATTCTCAAATTACATGCTTACATTTTGGAGATAAAATTTGGCTCTCTCTCTTCTCCTGCTAACACGGTTGGGAAAACTTCTCTTTACTCAGACTTTTACCTTTGTTTTTATTTCCTCTACTTCAAGGGATTATTAATAAATCTTATAAAATATAATACTTGGAGTTTTTGGATATTAATTTTAATCTTACAGGGGTGTTATGAAAGCACTCAATTTCTGAAGAACAGAAGAATAACAAAAGAAGAAGTGAGCTCCAGGTATAGAAAAAGGATTGGGATCCACAAGAAAGGCTTCTATTCAATTCTTAAGTGCTTTTCCCTCCTCACACAATATGCCTCATCCCAGTGGGGTGTCATGGCAAAGGTCAGTTAACTGCTATGAGATTTCTTTGCTGTGAAGTAGAATGAAGCCTGGGGCAATTTTTTCAAGACTGCTGCCTAGCCAACAGAAAGCTTAGAGAATTTGTGCCTTTTGATCCTTAGCAGAAACCAAGAGCAGGAAAAATGTGTTTAAGTACTTGAATATCCAAAATAATAAAAAAAAATATGTGTACTAAACAATGCAATCACTTTAAATACTTCAAATACCTGTGATTCTTATCAGCATGAACTTGTCCACAACCCAAGAACATTATAACTTCCATATTAGATGGGAATTAACTATGGCTGAACAAAATTCATTTTCTGGTGGCAAATTTTATGCTATGAGTGTAATACATAGTTTAAAAATAATATATTAAAAGCCATTTAAAAATCTTTAACACAAAATTTAAAAATCTAGTTACTTTTGAATTATTCAATAAAAACAGTAATCAACAAATATTTAAGTGCTGGCTATGTTCAAGGATCAATTCTAGGCAATAAAGGGGACTCAAACATAGTCATTACTTGCAAAAAACCTGAAAATCTTGTTGGAAAATGTGACCTAAACATATGAAAAAAATGACAAAATATCAGGCAGATAAAATGTCTGGCACAGATAGTAAGTGTTTATTTTTCATTAACAAAGTTTGAAAACAAAAAAAACTATGAAAAATTATAGATAATTTTTTTTAAAGTATGAAAATAACATGCAATATGGAACCATTATGATAGTTCAACTATAAACATAACAGTGACCTAAAATCCTAAAGCCCTTGAATTATTTTAAAAGGAAATTATATATTCATTTTTTCTTTATTAAAATTTAAGAACTCAAGGGAAAAGAATATTTGAAATTATTTTATGAACTTACAGGACAGTAGACAAATCCTTCACTTTTTTCATCAATGAAAACTAATTTGGTCCCATTTGGATCAGGAAAAATTTTTTTCACGCCAACAGGATGTCGATATTCATTCACGTATTGCCAATCTTCAATAAAGAAATACCTAATAACGCCAGTCTAAAAAAAATTATAGTCATGAAAATGTTATGAGACATTTTCTATTTTTAAAGCAAATATTTTATATTTTAAAAGAAGAATTTAATTCAAAATGGAAGTTAGTCACTTATGGTAAAAATAACAAGTAGATCCAGATCCTATGTTAACTATGAATATTTTGTGATTCAATTCTTTGGTAATTCTAATATTCCTAAATATATTCTTGGCATCGCCACATTTTACGTCCTCTACTTAGAGGAAACAGTCATTTGAAATTGATTTTTATATCAGTGATATTAGGCACATACTTTTAGATCCTAATTGTTAAGTATATTTAGTAAAATTTTCAAATATGAAATAAGCAGAAAAATATTAGAGATTATAAGATTTAGACAATTATGGGATTACCACAAATAATGATTCATTAACAAATCACAGTTGCTACCTTTGTTTTCAAAGTTCAGCCAAACATCATTAATTTATGTGACATGGTGTACAGAAGTAAGGGAGGAATCCTAATGTAATTGCTGATTATAATGCAGGTGACCTATCTTACTTAAAAGATTGTAACTTCTCTACTCAGAGTACTTCTTAGTATCAAATAGAGATAAAAACATGAAAATGCTTTGAAAAAGGAAAGGTGCTTTAGATAAATAAGTATTATGATTGTATGGTTCACACTTTTCTTCATGTAAAAAAAGGTATGACTAATACCAAAAAAAGCCAGGATAAAAGCATTCTCAAAATGTAGTAAGAAATTGGAACAAAGGAAAGTTACCAGTTAGGAAAGAAATTCTGTAAGGAGAAAATTTTAAAACATTTTTTCTGCTATTTTTCTAAAGAAAGAAATTCTTATGACTTAATAATGAACTTAACTTCTCTTGTATTTATGGCATTTTGACACTTTTCTTATCTTTTTGAATGTTACATTTTCTAGTCTTTTTCAAGAAAGAATTAAAAACTAAAGCATTTTATTAATTATTTTGATTACTATAGATTTTCTTAAAGATTAAGATCAGGAGAATGTCATAACAAAGTGATCCTTTACATTTTATTCATTTTCCAAATTGTTTTCACTTTTATCTATTTAGTAAAGTCTAAATCCATTTCAGATATGCAGAAATTATGTTTTCATGCTATAAGAAAGCTACAAAAAATAGTAAAAATGTTTAAACACATTAAGAACATTATCTTCATATTTATATTTGACCTTAAGTTCATAAGTTCAATGTCAAAATAGGTAGAGTGCAACATGATACTATCTGATCAAGAGGTAATACAATAGTTCAATTAGCTAGAATGAGCAATTTTCTACATATTACAACCAAAAGAAGTAAAAAAAAATATGAAAATACATACATCTGTGCCATAAATCAGAAAATCTCCAGTTAAAGCATGGCATAAAATTCGGCATTTGTCGTCTACCTCTGGAAAAAGTCGGGTCTCCCGCTCTTCTTCAGCATCCAAAATTTCACTTTCTATCTAAAATGTTAATAACAGCAATTTATGAGTTAGGTACTTCATTTTTTTCTTCTATCCCCACCAAGGTCATTTATCTACTTAGCTAGAATCCAACTAAATTCTCTAAAGATATTGATATGGATGAATAAGGAGACTGCTAACTAATTTAGATGCCAAAAAGCATGTACAGAACATGGATCCAAAGATAAGAAATGGTGGATGAAAAAGCATAGCATAGCATAGCATAAGCATAAGCACGGCATAGTCCTATATAAATAGGGTCAGAAGCACTACGACTGAGAATTAGAGAAGCAAAGGCTAACCAAAGTGTTTTTTTCTTCTTTACAGCCATGCTGAATAGAAAAGGAAGAACAAAGAAGGGAGAGGGCCATTGTTTTTGATTGGTAGGATGAAGAAAAGTGAAGACTGAAAGAAGGTAAAAAAGCTCATTTATTACTTGGCTTCTGTTTCCTTTGCAAAGAAAAAGAACCATAGGACTAGAAAGAGACATAACAAAGTTGGTTAAAAGGAAGCTAAGATCCAAAATAAGAAAGGTGACACTAAAATAGCATCTGGCTGTCCTTGATTAGTCATTTGTCCCAGATCAATTAATCAATCAACTGATCAGTCAGCAAATATTGACTAAATGCTTCTATTATGTGTCAGATACTATGTTAGACAAGAAGATAAAAGAAATGAAAATATCTCTGTTCTCATAATGATTCCAAGATGAGCAGGGGCTAAGGGGACATTGGAAGAAGTCTCATGCAGGTGACACCTGAGCAGAACTTTTAGGGAAACAAGGTAAAGGTGACTTCCAGGCTTGAGGACAAAGGCATAGAGACAGGAAATTGAGAGACATGTGTGAGTTACAATAAGAAGACCACAGTGTCCTTGGCTGGACCAGAGCGTGAATGGAAATAATGTATCCTCATGCTGTAAAGTAGTTTGGATCCATGTTGAGAAAGACTCTGAATGTCAAAAAGAAAGGAGATTGCACTTTTTATGTAGGACAACGACCACTCCCCCTCTACCACAGGTGGGGATGGGGCAGCACTTTCTCTACAACTCATAATTTTTGAGAGTTTCCTTGAGGCACATGGTGTAGTTAAGTAACTTGACTAGGGCTTAAACAGCTGCCATTTGTCAGAGGATGGATACAAATCTATGTTCTCCTAGCTCTAGGACTAGCCTTCTTACCTTTAGGTGAGGGTACCACTTATATTTTACATTGCAAAGATTAAATTTAACTCTCCCCTGATTGTGAAAATGAAATTAATTAACTCTCCCCTGATCGTGACAATTAAATTAACTCCCCTGTCCATTTTTAGATTTAATCACAAAAAGTGTAAACACCTTACTGACAGTGTGCCCATTTTTTATCTAATCACCAAAAGTGTAAACATCCCACTTAATCATTAAGTGGGAAAGGTCTGTGACCCACGTGCACAATAGTGGGTGACAAATCAGAATCAAACTGACTGCCTCATGGGCCGTCTGAAGCAAAGCTTCAACTGTGATTGGTAGATGTAAAATTAGAGGAAGGCACAGGAAGTGATGCAAAAGAAAGTGTCTTTAAAAGGGAGTTACAACTTCCTGAGTGGATTTCAACTGGGACTTCGGCTTCTTCTGGAGTTATGAGTTCGAGTTGGAGGCTGAAGAAGAATCTGCTGACTGGACCTGAGACCCTGTTCCTGGAGAAACTGTTCTTGAATCACTCCCTTTGGACATATGGTGGTATTAGGGTACCATGAGAGTTTATTGTGCATCCTTGGGCAAGCCACTTGTTTCATTTTCAGCTTCCTCATATACAAGAGTAGATAGTTGAATCTTTAAGGTCCCTTCAAGGTCTAAAACTATTCTTTACTATTAGGCCTTAGTCAATTCATCTTCTACTACTTATCTTATCTCTATAGGTCTTTGGATTCTCAAAACAAGACTCACCATATGTAACTGTATTTTGCCTTCGAAAAGTACAGCAGCATAATCAGAGTGGAGGCACATACTAGCTACTGTTCCCAGATATTCAACATCTTTCAATTTTTTCACAACTGTAGAAAATAAGAAAACATTGAAATACAGATGATATATGTAATGAGTTTTGCAAAAAAAAATTCAAACTAATTAATTAATTAAAATGTAAGGGAAGTAACAAATTAAAATGTAAAATGTAATTATCAATGTTTCAAAACTTTTCTAAACCTCTAACATCTTCTAACTATTTTTCTTAGGGAATATCTTAGTGAAAACTTAATGCCATTTCCTACTTGAGTAGAATCATACTCTGTTATGCTCTATGATTGATTGATAACATATAATCTTCAGTGAGGAAGTGTGTGAATGAATAGAATGTAATTTTTTTTTCTGATGTCAAGTCCCAATATTTCAAGAAAAAAAATATCAAAAGTACAGAGGCAACCCTCCCCACCAAGCTGTCTCATGTTATATAGGGTTATATTACCCTAGGTATTGATTAGAATTTGTGGTATTTCCCTGTAGTTATTAGTGGCTGTGGGAAGGATCTTGAATTGAGTTAGATCCTTGGTGTGGCATTTGAAGGAAATGGCTGAGTTTAAATTCTGAGTAATCCACCATATATATATCTAAAACTATTTATTTGTATTTAAAATTTAGTAAAAAGAGAAAGTAAAATGAAGGTAAATGATGAAAGAAAATATTCCCTAAACCTAATAAGTTCTCTACTTAAACCAACCCAACCAATTGCCCTGCAAAGGACATGTTCTTTGTCTGAGGGTAGACACTACACTTACTAAATTTGGTAATCTAACTTACTAACCTTTTTCCAAAAACAAAATTATTAACTAAAATTATAGAGATCTGCCACTTTCCTATTTTCAGCCAAAGATTTCACTGTGCCTGTAAGAGTGACAAGATGTTTTCTCAATAGCTGCCCTCTGGTGCCACCAGATGGATTCTGCAGAACTGCTCAGTAACTCTCCTGCTTTTTTTTGTTTTTTTTTTTATCAGACTCCTTTCCAACTTCTTCAAGCAAGATGCAAAACTCTAAGTTTTCCAAGGCTGATCAGCAGCAAAGCCAAGAGCAACCAACTTCCAAGTCTCTTTCCCAGAAGTGGTTGTTGGTTTTTCAACTGACACTCCTACGGCACCCTACAAAATTCTTTTCCTCTGACATCATCAAGGTTCTATGAAAATTCTTAAAGCAGCCTAGAAAGTTTCAGATTCCTTTTATATATCTTATATTTGACTATATTCTTTAACTATGCTAATTATACTTTTATTACTATTATTATTACAGTTAGGAATTATGAAAATTAGGTTTATGATGTCCCAAAGAACAATTAATGACAATTTGTGTGTATTGTGATGAAGCTATCAGGGTACCTCATATGCTTATCAATAAGCTCAAACATTTTTCATCCTCAAGTCAACTTTCAATGCTCAGTATACAATGCTTTATTAAGGTAATACTAGTACATTTGTCAGAGGTGATTGTTATAACCAGTTTTAGACTTACCATCCTCTCCAAGGGCATAAAACCATGCTCGATTGTTCATTCCCACAGCCAGATGATAAAGGCCTATAGCTAGGAAGTTAGGTTCCACTTCAACAGAAACAGTAATGGGTAGCTCCTGTAAGAAAAGTAGTCCTTGTAAGAAAGCTTCTATAATTACTTTAAGTTTGTTTATAAATAAATTTTTTTAAACATTATTTTATTTGGTCATTTCCAAACATTATTCATTGGAAACAAAAATCATTTTCTTTTCTCCCCCCCCCCACCTTATAAATAAATTTAAAATAATAAATTTGTCATACTCCTTCAACAGGGTTGGCTACTGTCACTTCAAGGAGAGAGGTAAGATATGCGATCCGTGTGCTGCAGTTGTCCCCAAGAACTGGAAGTTTGGTCAGGAAAACATGGAGGGAGCCTCTTTGAGTAGACACTGCCAACAATTGACCATCATCTGTCCAAGATAGACTGCCCAACCCTGAAATGATTTTTTTTCAAAAGTGAACTGTAATTAAATAATGAACAAGAAGTTCAAGAAATGATATTTATTTCAGAGTTTCAGAGAGGAAAAGGTGTATTTTAAAACATTTAAAAAATAATATGAACAAATTCTTTACTTAACCTCTCAGTTATTTTCAGAGTAGAAATTATACCATTTAGTATCATTTGAATATATAGAATGATTCAATATCCAAGTGGAGAGTATATTTTTGCATTTGCAAACACAGATCAGAGGTCAAAGGGACCTTATAGAGAACTTCTAGTCAAAATTCTGTAGATGACAAATTGAGGACAAGAGACATTAAGTGCCTTGCCCTGGTTCACCTACCTAGCGTCTGAAGCAGGCTTTGAATTAGGGATGTGAACAAGTCTAGCACTCTATCCACTATTTCCTGGCTGCCAAATTACCTATAATGAAATCCATTATAGGAATGGACCTATTTATACAAAAATATTTATAGCTGTGCTTTCTGTGGTGGCAAAAAAATTGGAAACTGAGGCTATGTCCCTCAGTTGGGGAATGGCTGAACAAATTGTGGTATATGATGGTGATGGAATACTATTGTGCAATAAGGCATGATAAACAGGATGATTTTTTTAAGAACTAGAAAGACCTACATGAAATAATGCAGAGTGAAATAAGCAGAACCATTGTTCACAGTAACTGTAATATTGTGGGCTAATCAAATGTAATAGACTTTGCTACTAACAGCAATACAATGATCTAGGACAATTCTGAGGGACTTATGAAAAGAAAGAACTGTTGGAGTAGAAATGCAGAAGAGAAATATATGATTTATCACTTGTTTATTTGGGGATATGATTTGGGGTTTTGGTTGTAAAGATTACTCTATTACAAAAATAAATACTATGGAAATAGTTCTTAGTGACAATACACATATAACCTGGTGGAATTGCTTGTCAACTATGGAAGTGGAAAGGGAAAGGGAAGGGAGACAATATGAATCATGTAAACTTGGAAAACTTATGTGTAAATTTGTTACAGGAATAAAATAAAGAAAATTAAATAAAATCCATTATAAATATTTTAAACATGTAGACTCCTCCAGTTCCATTTAAGTAGCATTAAGTAGTTAATACAATTACAAACTAAATTAATACAAGTAAAGCAAAATGAAATAATAGAATTCAAATCCAAAAAATGCAAATTCAGCAACTAGTGAAAGGTACAGGATATTATATCTTAAGCATCTTGTAATATATAGAAATATTAAACTAACAAATACAGAAATATTATCTGTTAATTAAATGCATATAGTATTAAATCTGTTTCAGAAATTTCATAAAATACCTTTATTTTCATCATCCATGTTTATTATAGCATACATTTCTTTTAGTTCTGATAGGTCATGGATTTTAATGCTGAAAAACAAAAATTATTAATTTTATTAATATTTTAAAATTAAAAATAAGTTAATAACTACCATATAGAGTTTGATTTATGGAAATGGTCACTAAAATAAAAAAGAATATTACCATCATATTTCCAAACACAGATTCAGTTTAAGCAGTTAGGTTTAGTGTAATAAATTTGTTATGGGCAGTGCCAGGAGGTGGGATCTTTTGAAATACCAGCCCAGTGTTGGATATGATTATCTCAGTAAACCATTTATTCAGATCTGCCTAGTTAGGTAGAGTTCTTTTAATTCATACTCTCAATGAATCTAAACATTCACTCCTTAACATTTTTTATTACTACTACTACTACTACTACTTAAATAGGACCCATAAAACTAGGTTGCCTTTTCCAACAAAATATAATAGATTCCCAATCATTTTATATGTTATTTTATTTATTGTTAAAATACTGGGGTGGGGGGCAACTTTGGGCCTAGGGATAAGAAGTCCTGGCTTCAAATCAGGCCTCAGACACTTCCCAGCTATGTGACCCTGGGCAAGTCACTTAACTCCCATTGCCTAGCCCTTACCTTACTGCTCTTCTGCCTAGGAACCAATACACAGTATTGATTCTAAGATTGAAGGTAAGGATTTATAAAAAAAAAAACACAATTCTAAAAGGGATTTTATTATAAGTTTTAATAAAAAATTAACTAAATATATTTTAGGCCAATATACAATAGTCCTTTAATTAACTGAATTTTCATTAATCCTTAATACTAATAAAAAGGTGTGCTGCTAAACTGTAAATTAAATGTTTTTATCCTAGAATTTCTGTTTCAAATATCCTGATAACCAAAGATAAAACATAAATAAAAAAAACCAAATTCAACAAAGAAATGAAAGCTTTAGGGATTTTTCAATCATAAAACATGTAAAGTATATGGAAGAGCTTCTAAGAAAGTGGCAATAATAAATCACATACAGCATGTAATAAGTGCTTGGCATGATACCTGGGCACCATGTAGGCATATAATAAATGTTTGTTAAATTGAATTAATATTTACAAAACTTCTCCCATATTAACCCCAGTGGGATAAGTAATATAGATATTATTATCCCTATTTTATAGATGAGAAAATAGTCTTAGAGAGACTAAGTGAAATGTACTATTAGTGGAATGATAGATTGGTTTAACCATTATAGAAAGAAATTTGTAACTATGCCCTAAAAGTTACTAACCATTGCACTTTGACCCAGCTATACAACTACTAGACCTATATCTCCAAAGACATTAGAGAAAAAGGAAGAAGATCCATCTAAACAAAAAATATTTATAGTGGTTCTTTTTGTTATATCAAAGAAATGGAAGACAAGAGGTTAACTATCATTTGGGAATGACTGAAAAAATATAGTATATTAATGTAAAGGAATATTATTGCAATGTAAGAATCAACAAAAGGGATGATTTCAGAGAAACCTGGAAAGTTTTTTATACACTAAAGTAGAAAGAAATAAACAGATCCAGGAGAACAATATATACAATAACAACCATATTGCAAAGAAAAAACCCAAGAACTCTAACCAATTTAAATGACCAAACATGACTCCTTGAGACTAATGACTGAAGACAACCTAACTGAAACTATTTTTTTGTATCAGGGAAAAAAGATAGCAGAGCTATGTAACTTGGAGCTATTTGGTGGGAGAGAAGTTGGGTATATAAGGTCTGGGCATCACTTATCAATATATAAGTCCTGTATAAGATGGATGTCTATTTAGTTTTCACTGTATGCCATTCCAATTTCCAATTTAAGGTCAATCAATTTAGGAATAATTTTTTTTTTTATTTTGCTCCTTCAGAGCTCTGAGTAAGGAAGATCAAGAACCATGCAGATTTATCTACTACAAATTCATCTTGTACAATTTTAAACAGATGCTTGCTGCTATTACACTAAAAAATATATTATGCTGATTCTTTTGTTGTGTTTTCGAGAGATTTAAGTATATAACTTACCAGTTATCCCCACATGTAGCAGCTTTGTTAAGGGATTGTGATATTGCAATACTACTTAAATTATCCTTGTGGTTACGAGCCTGAAAGATCTCTTGACCAATCTCTCGAATATGAGTTGAAATAACAACAAAAATTCCACGCGAGAAACCAATCATTATATAGCCATCACCATACCTATAAGCAACACAAATATCAATGTAATAAAAAGAGACTGGGTCAGTTTGTTAAATTAAAAGCAACTGTAGCTAAAATTTTCTGGCAGTTTGGGGACCAATATTAGCACCAGTAAACCAGCAAATACCTTTTTAAAAGATCATTATAGAATCAATCAATCAAAAAGTATTTATTATGGATCTACTATGTGCAGACACAGTACTAGATGTAAGGGATACAAAGACAAAAATGTAACAATCCCTCAGCGATCTTGCACTTGAATGGGGGAAACAATATATACATTTTAAGAATATATACAAAATTTACACAAGGCAATGTTGGGTGGTGGTGGACTGTAGCAGATGGAGAAGAATCAAGAAAGGCTTTGGGTAGAAGGTACAACTTGAGCTTTGAGAAAAATTAAGGATTCTATAGAATACAAGGAAGGCTTGCATCTCAAGTATGGGGGATAGTCAGTGCAAAGGAACAGGGATGGTAGGTGAGATCATTGTGTGAGGAAGAGCAAGAGGGCCAGTCTGTCTATGATGGAGTTTGGGAAGGAGAATGAATATAATAAAGCTAGAAAGATTCATTTCAGCCAATTTTGTGTAAGTTTTTATTTTACACTTCAATCAGAGGGGAAGAGGCTATAGTAAGTAAGCCAAATAGAGGAGTTTATATTTGATCCTAAAGGCAACAGTAGCTATTGGAGTTTATAATAGGAGAGTGAAATGATCAGACTTGTTCCTAAGGAAAATCATTTTAGCAACTATGTAGAAGATATAGCTTGAAAGTAATATAGACAAAGCAATATAGACTTTCCTTAACTATTTAAAAATATTGCATCATCCTGAAAATGTTAATCTTGCAGATTAACATGTATTTGAAAAGAAATAAAAACATATACATGAAAATGAAATGCTATAACTAACAGAAAAAGATATGGACTTCTAGTTCTCTTAAAATTTTTATACTTACCAACTGTAACAAACAATGTTGCCATAGCGCTGTTGAAATTCTAGATCAATTGGGCTATCTGGATCATTCAGATTGAAAAGAAATAAAGTTTTCTTGCCAACCACCACACTTATCTACCAACAAAATAGAAAACAGAGTGAAAAAGAAGGCAGAGTGCTTCATTAAAAAAATGGTTATTTATACAGTAGAATCTAGTATTGTCCACCAACATTTGTATTAATACCTGAATTCCTAAAGGCTATGCTGGAAGAACAGAAGCTCTGGCAGACTCTATGAGACTGAAAAAAGCACAGAGTGGTCCCACAATGGACCATTTGGTGCGTTAGCTGTCTATGAACCAGCCTAGTTAAAATTAGAGAAACTCATCACCAAATTGGGCTTTATGATGGTACATTTTTCAGTTATGGCAATTTGCAGACTATCTAACCCAATCACTGAAGAATTATGATTGACTTTAGTAGAAACAACATTGATAGAATATATGTGTTGATAGAATTTTATGTATATAAAGGATGTAATGCAACCAAGAATATGATTTCTGAGTGCTAAGTCCTGTAATTAATCATGCAAAATTACAACAAACATTAAGGCAAAACTAATTCCAGATTTGAACTTAGGACCTCCTGTCTCTAGGTCTGGCTCTCAATCCACTGAGCCACCCAACTGCCCTGCCCCCCTGCCTGTGTATTTTTTAAATGACTGATGTCCCTAAAATACTGTGCAACAAGAATATCTGTGACTTAGACAATTATTTTTGCACATAATAGTTCTCCCATCTCCAGGGACAAGTGGGATTTTTGCTTATACTATAAGTTATAGAATTAGACAGAAAGGGAGATATGGAACGTACATGATGAAACAGAATGGCGCTAAATGATCTGATCTGACTTCTTAGAAGCTGTTCAAAAGATACTATCCATTGAGCAGTTTGGGGTACTACAGATAATATCTTCTAGAATTTGTGTGAAGCATTGCAGATAGGTTCTTGATAGGTACACTTCTGGTACTTCTCAGGATACTAAAGTTACATATTGTTTCACCTTGCTTCCTCAGGAGAAAGCAGTCGGCAGGAGCTCCAAGGGTACTTTGATGCTGGGTTGCTATATCATGACAGGTAACTTAGGCAAGGGACTTTGCTGACCTAAACCAACTTGATGGATCCCTAAACTCATGTTTGTTGAATATCCCTCTCCTGATATAGCTAACTAAATTCCCTTTTTGTTAACTGTTGAATGACCTAAGAGAATCTCCTGTTGTTCTCAATATCAAACCAAAACTACTGGGGGACTGGCCTGAATAAGGCTCTGCCCAGAACAAAGGGCAATAAGAAAAAGCAAATTAAGTAATAGTCAAATATAACCCCAGTCTAATAATAATATAGAAATAGTGACTATTATATTAATGGGTGCCTATAAGAATTAGAGATGCTTAATGTGGAAAGGAATAGTTTGAATGCTTTCCTCCATTGTTCTAATACAACTTATTGAACAGAGTTTTATTTATAATCACTGCTGTCAATATATAGATCCTCTTGTTGTTCATGTTTCCATAAGACTAACAGAGTAACAGCAGATATTTTCTAAAGCAGTAGCAATGGAAAAAAGGGTCAATTCACTTATTAGTTGTGGTTCCATGATGACTGGACATACAGCTGTTCTATTATATTGTCTGGTGATGGTCTAATAAGTTCTGAATTATAGTTATCTTTGACTATAGATGCTGTGACATCCTAGAAAAAGACAAATGTAAAATGCTACAGAAGAACCAATATATTTTGAACATAGACTTAAGTATGAATTCTTACTGTGCTTTCAGAAGCAGAGTTTCTGTCATCAGTCTTCATTGTTGAAAACTGCATATCACTAGGCTCTGATCGGACTGGAGTCTGAAAAATAAAGATATAAACAATTGTGGTTGGTGATCAACTCAACATGTGGATTTATTTTATTTTTGAATATTGACATAGTTATATGTTCTGCTCTGGCCTAATCAATCTGATTATTAGTGAATTGAATTGAAAGTCTCTCATTAGATTTCATGGATAAGATGGAGAAAAAGCATACTGAGGTGGATTAATAACTGATTGAACGATCAAGCCAAAAGAATAACGACCAAACTCAATCTATAGAGAGGGCTCTCTGAGTGCCATAGAAATCCATTCTTGACCCTATTCTGTTGGAAACTACTTATCAAATGTCTTGGATGAAGACATGGATATATGGCAAATTTATAAAATTTGAGACAGAATAATAGAACAGTGTCTCTGACTAAAGTGAGAAGCCCAATTAATTAACCAATACTTTTGAGATTACAAATCCATCTAACTTTATTATCATTTAACCCCTATTTTTTCATTTTTTTCCATGAGGATACTATGACAAACTTTGCCAAATTATTACAAATTGCTAGTTCTATGGAATATCTCTGATCATAATATCAAAAAGGAAATATGTGTTTGGAAAGACCTGTTCTTAATGAACTTTAAGTTAATGTCTAGTGCTGCCTGATTGACTTCTTATTGACTTTCATTCTTTTAATACACTCTAGAATTTTACAAAAAATGGATATAATTTTTACTGGTTTGTAATTTATGAAAATATCTTTTAAAAATAATGAGATCTCTATATTCAAAGTTTTGAGTATCTTTCCATAATTTATCAAAGTTTGATAACAATAATTCTACAATCATATCTGTGAATTCTTTAACTTTTTAGTATAATTCATCTGGGTTAGCAGAATTGAACTAATTTAAAATAGCTAAGTATT
Source organism: Monodelphis domestica (assembly GCF_027887165.1). Taxonomy (NCBI): domain Eukaryota; kingdom Metazoa; phylum Chordata; class Mammalia; order Didelphimorphia; family Didelphidae; genus Monodelphis; species Monodelphis domestica. Next base: position 127,013,800 of record NC_077232.1, on the reverse strand, counting down.
CTCTTAATATTTCCTTATCTATTTCGTATTTTAATGGTTTTTTTAGCCGTGTTTGTTCTACCGGACCTAGTTTGTTATTTTTAAACTTTACTTTCTGTCTTAGAATCAATACTGTGTTGGTTCCAAGGCATATGACTGGTAAGGATTAGGTGATGTGTTGTCCAGGGTCATGTAGCTAGGTTACATCTGAGGTTTGATTTGAACCCAAGACCTCCTGTTTCTATGCCTATCTCTCAATCCACTGAGCCACCTAGTTGCTCCCTCCCTCCCTAGTACTGAAGACAATTTTCCTTGTACAGAATGGGAATAAAGATGCTCACTGATTAACTGACTTCATGGAGAAAGAGTTGGTCTTAGAGTAAGGAAGATCTGGGTTTAAATGCTACCTATGGCATATTCCAGCTATGTAGGACCCTGGGAATGTCACTTAACTTTTCTTTCTCTCTCTCTTAATCTAACATTTTGATTTCCAAATTTTTTCCTTCTTTCCAATCCTTTCTCCATCTACAGTTGAACAATATAATAACATTGTTGTTATTGAGTACAATATTCTCCTGGTACTGTTGATTTTGCAAAAGTTCATATATTACTTAACCTTTCAATGATTAAGATAATTCAAAGTAGCAAAGAAGGCGTACACCTGTATCAATAAATGGAATTTCCACATCTAGGATTCTCCTATATCAACAAAATCATAGGTTCAATTTCTATTGTTCTTTCTAAAGTGAATACTTAATTACTGAATAGTTAACTCATTTAATTCTCAAAATTTTTGCAATTTTTGTTTCCCACTAGAGGTTATCCACCAAATAATCCAAATAAATTAAAACCTAGAATTTTAATGCATGTGAGGCATGTCAGAAAAATGAAATAAATGATGGTGTTAGAACAACCTTTAGATATCATGAAATATAAATGACTAGGAGATGTTGGAAAATCTGTATATAAATTTATGAATTTTCCTTAAAATGTTCCCTAAATCTGCTATCAGGATACAATCATAAAGATAATCCTCTTCATATATTGCTGAGATGAAGTAAGAGGGGAATGATATTTGAATAGGCATAGTACCAAAAAAACTGATTCTGATTAATGAAGTGTGTTTGGTATTTTCAATATGAATTTAACAGCAGAAAAAAAGGCATGAACAGAAACATTTCTAAATAAGAGCAGAAGAGAGCTGAAGATTCCATCACCTAGTAGACGAGGAAAGTATATAAGAGTCAATTAAGAGAGAGGGCTTTTGGGAGCAGCTGGGTAGCTCAGTGGATTAAGAGCCAGGCCTAGAGATGGGAGGTCTTCAAATCTGACCTCAGACACTTCCCAGCTGTGTGACCCTGGGCAAGTCACTTGACTCCTATTGCCTAGCCCATACCACTCTTCTGCCTTGGAACCAATAGACAGTATTGATTCCAAGATGAAAGGTAAGGGTTTTAAAGAAAAAAAAAAAAAGAGGGGGGGGTTGCTTTGTGCCTCTGGTCTCCCTAGAGAGCAGGAGTTTGGTCTGTCTTTGTTTCAGTCAGACTGGCAATTTAAAACCTACTGACAGTTGGGAAAGGAAACCAGATTTAAGGATGTTGTAGGAGATTAATGTTTATTGATTAGCTTAGATAGTTAATTAGTGAATATAATTTTAGGTAGACAATGTAATTGTTAAGTTATGCCTGACCTGGCTCAGACAGAAGAACTTGTCCTTGAAGACAGTTAGAATAGGGTTTTTTAGAAATTTTAGGTAGGTTTAAGAATTTAGGCATAGTTATAAGATATAAGAATAATAATCTCACTTTCCTCCTTCCTATTTCCTGTCTGAACTTCTAAGAATAAACTTTTGTGTTTTATCAAACTGCTCTCCTCATTTGTGACAAACTCCTACCAAAAATTTAACCCTTAACAGTATTCATATTCTGCCACATAGTAGAATATAGTTCATAGAAAAATGTAACATTTTATAGATGGTAATATGGGCTAAGTTTTTTGTTATTAAATTTATTTATTTATTCATTTAATTTAGAATATTTTTCAATGGTTACATGATTCATGTTCTTTCCCTTCCCTTCCCCCAACTCCCTCCTGTAGTTGACATGGAATTCCACTGGGTTTTACATGTGTCATTGATCAAGACCTATTTCCATATTGTTAATATTTGAACTAGGGTGATCCTTTAGAATCTATATTCCCAATCATATATCTCCATTGAACCATGTGATCAAGCAGTTGCTTTTCTTCTGTGTTTCTACTCCCACAGGTCTTTCTCTGGATGTGGATAGCATTCTTTCTTATAAGTCCCTTAGAATTATCCTGGATCATTGCATTGCTGCTAGTAGAGAAGTCCATTATATTCGATTCTGTCACAGTGTATCCGTCTGGTTCTACTCCTTTCATTCTGCATAAATTCCTGGAGATTGTTCTGGTTCACATGGAATTCCTCCAGTTCATTATTCCTTTTAGCACAATAGTATTCCATCACCAACAGATATCACAATTTTTTCTGCCATTCCCTAATCGAGGGATATCCTCTCATTTTCCAATTTTTTGTCACCACACAAAGAGCATGGCTATGAATATTTTTGTACAAGTCTTTTCCCTTGTTATCTCTTTGGGAACAAACCCAACAGTGGTATGGCTGGGTCAAAGGACAGGCAGTCTTTTAAAGCCCTTTGGGCATAGTTCCAAATTGCCATCCAGAATGGTTGGATCAATTCACAACTCCACCAGCAATGTATTAATGTCCCAACTTTGCCACATTCCCTCCAACATTTATTACTTTCCTTTGCTGTCATGTTAGCCAATCTTCTAGGTGTGAGGTGGTACCTCAGAGTTGTTTTGATTTGCATTTCTCTAATTATAAGGGATTTAGAACACTTTTTCATGTGTTTATTGATAGTTTTGATTTCTTTATCTGAAAATTGCCTATTGTAACAGTTAAATTAGCTTCTCTACTAAAAGTATTATATTTTTAGAGGTTTATTAAAGATTATTAGACTTAAGAAATAAAGAAATACAAAATAAGAAAAGCACGTGCAACCTACTCACTACATCTTGCCTGCCCAGTAGAGAGATTGTGTATGCTTAGAAGAGGAAGCAGAGAGACCAATTAGGTGGTACAGTCAGTTTAAATACAAATTTTGTTCTCGCCCCAGGTAGGGATCTCAGGTGAGATTATAGGGCATTCTGGGAAGTGCCAAGGATTTCTGGGCATTGAAGTCTGGGGTTCAAATCTCCATTTTTACACTATTCATGTCCCTTGCCCATTTATCAATTGAGGAATGGCTTGATTTAGCTCCTTATAAATCTGAGTAATTAGACCTTTGTCAGAGTTTTTTTGCTATAAAGATTTTTTCCCCAATTTGTTGTTTCCCTTCTAATTTTGGTTGGATTAGTTTATTTGTACAAAAAAACTTCTTAATTTAATGTAATCAAAAGTATTCATTTTACATTTTATAATATTCTCTGTCTCTTGCTTGGTCTTAAAATCTTTCCTTTGCCATAGATCTGACAGGTAAACTATTCTATGTTTACCTAATTTACTTATAGTTTCTTTCTTGTTTACTTTTTCATGTTTCTCTTGAATTTTTTTATTTGGGCATCAAATTTTCTGTTTAGTTCTGGCCTTTTCTTTACAAATACTTGGAAATGTTCTCTTTTGTTAAATGCCCATACTTTCCCCTGGAAGTATATAGTCAGTTTTGATGGGTAGGTGATCCTTGATTGTAGACCCAATTCTCTTACCTTTTTGAATATCATATTCCAAGACTTGTGGTCCCTTAGTGTAGTGGCTGTCAGATCCTATGTAATCCTGATTGGTGCTCTTTGATATCTGAATTGTGTCTTTCTGGCTTCTTGCAATATTTTTTCATTAGTTTTAGAAGCTCTTGAATTTGGCAATTACATTCCTGGGGGTTGTCTTTTGAGGATTTAATGTAGAGGGTGATCTATGGACTCTTTCAATGTCTATTTTGCCCTTTTGTTCAAGAACATCAGGGCAGTATTCTTGAATAATTTCTTGTAGTATGATGTCAAGGTTTCTGTTTATTTCTCAAATTGTCTGTCCTGTACCTGTTTTCCAAGTTAGTCCTCTTCTCAATGAGATATTTCACGTTTCCTTCTATTTTGTCATTCTTTTGACTTTGCTTTATTAATTCTTGCTGTCTTGTGAGATCATTAGTTTCTAGTTGTCCAATTCTAGTCTTTAAAAATTGGTTTTCAGCTATGATCTTTTGACTTTCCTTTTTTGGTTTGGTCTATCCTTCTTTTCATGGCTTCCAACTGTTTAATTTTGGTCTCCAATTTGTTTATCATTTTATTTGATTTCTGGGCTTCTTTTTCCAAGTGGGAGATTCTGTCTTTTATACTATTATCTTGCCAAGTTTCTTCTATCTTTCTTACTTGGTTCTCAACTTCCAATCTGAATTCCAGGAGAGCTTGTGACCAATTTCCATTTTTGTTTTTTGAAAGTTTGGATGTGTTTTCTTGTTTGTCTGCTGTTTTTCATCATAGAAATTATCCAGGGTCAGTGGTTTTTGTCCTGAGGCTATTTTTCAGTCTCTGCCATATCTAATGTGGGCAGTCCCCTCACTGCCCTATCTCTATGCCCAAGCTCTATGTTCTTCAGCCTCCTGATGTCCCAAGTCTCGCTGCTCTCAGGGGTAAGACTGTGGTGTCCTCAGCCAGCCACCCTAAAGTCCTAGAGAATGCTCTGAGCTTGTTTTGACTCTGGTGTAGTAGGTGGAGTAGGGGGAGGGGTGATCAGCTCATGCTTTGGTAGGGGTAATGTTACCCTCTTATAGCATGGAAATGGCCAAATCCTGCCTAACTTCAAGGTTGCACCCTATGGTAGAGCCCCTTTGCTTATCTGATTTTGATTTTTGTTCTTTTGAGCTGCTTTATATTTGTCAGTGGTGAGGAGAAAAAGACCTTTGCTTGCACTCTATGGTCATCTTTGCCTGGAAGTCTGGGCTAAGTTTTTAATGATGGGGGAAATTTGCATTACCTGTCTTATGGTGTCACCTTCCTGATTACTGACTGTTATCACTTTATCTTCACTTCCCAATGCCAGTAGATTTTCAGAACTCCAACAGCCGCATGTTATTCGTTTAGTATGTTTACCTGAAAAATAATCTATCTTAGCACAGACACCTATTTTTTTCAATGAAACACAACCAAAATCTTTAATAGCAATGAAATCTGAAAGCTTAGGTAGAACACGGACAACTGTATTTAATAGAAACGAAATTAGATGATTTTATGAAACTGGTGAGCTGTCATTCTTGTAATGGAGCTTAAATGCAAAGCTTCCCAATAAAACCTATTTTTTTAACATTTAGTACATTTCAATTACAGGTTACTGGGAATAGAAATGCTTTTTGAAGCCTGATGATTATTAACAGTCTATGCTACTATTTATAATAATATGGATATGAAATCTAACCCTAATGATAAGGATAGGGATAGTGAACAGATCTGTCATTTCACTGGTATAGGGAACTTCTCGATGAAGAAACTCCTTTTCCAATGCATGTTGGAACCTTTTCTGCAAATTACAGTCTTAGAGTGATGCCTAGATCAATCACTGAGAAGTTAAAGAGCGTGTCCTAAGTAAAACAGCCAGTATGGGTTAGAAGCAGGACTTGGACTCAGGTCTTTGTGATTTGGAGGCTACTCTTTATTGGTCACTTTTACTTATTTCATCCAAATTCTTTTTGCCATGCTGGTCTGCTGCTCTTAATGAACTCCTATTAAACTGGTTCATATAAGAAAAATAGATAATGCTGGAATAAATGATCAGCTGTCCTGTGACAAGCCTAAAAAAATAAATACTGACAGTCTTTGGCTTATATACCCTTCACATATATAAAATAACCACTGTTCCTGTCTGTTCTTGTTAATCCCCTATAATTCCAAAATAGATGCCATGGGAATCATTATTAAAAAAAAGGAGGAAAAAGCTTTAAGTTTTTAAAGTATCTTTTTGTTCAGAAGTAAAGTCAAAAGTTTCCCTTATAGATATCATTATAGATAAGGAAAAATATGGAGGTTTTTAGATCATAAACCACACTAGCTTATTTAATTATAGATCTTAAGAAGATCTTTCTGTCTTTACTTTCCAAATGGATTATTCTGGGGCTTACTGCTCAAGGAGGTGATAGTGGGGTGGGATGGAACCGGAAGGGCACAAATTGATGAGATAACTAATGTTAGAGATCTGGAACTATTCACTATGCTCATAGAAATACCAAATTATTAATTCAGCTAGTTGTTTCCAAAGAGGGTACACAGTGTCTAAATGCATAATCCAGATGACTCTGGGGTGGAAGATTGGTGTTCCTTTGGGTTACAGTTTACATGAACATAGCATTATGGGACTTGGTTTTTTCTGTATGTGCTAATCAATCAATTTATTAATAAGCAATTACTAAGCACCTACTATGTGTCAGATACTGTGCTGAGGACACCAAGTCAAAAGTACAGTTCTTATCTTTCAAGGACTTTATGTGCTATCAGAAGAGACAACAGTTTATGTATGTGTACAAATAAACACAAAGTAATTTGGGGTGGAGAGAATGTAGTTCAAGGGATCAAATAAAGTTTTAAATAGAAGGTGGAACTTGGGCAGAATTTTAATGAGAATTAGGATTTTGCAAGGCGGAAATCCAATGTAGGTACGGAGAATAGTCAGTGCAAAGGCATGGACTCAGGAAACAAAGTATTGTGTAAAGAGCAGCACAAAGGTCGGCTAAGTTAGACCACTGAGTATATATAGCTCCATGACTAGTCACATATTGTAGGATACTGCTTTGGAGAGGTAAAATATAAAATGGCATAGAGTATTTTGTCAATATTTAATATATTTACAAGTACAACTTACCAAGGACAGGGATCTTTCTAGAAGTCTGTCGATTATATATAAGCAAATTTCCCTTAACTGTTCCAGCAGCTAAGAATGCTCCATATTTTGACCAGAGAAGGAAAGACATCTGATCCCTGCAATATTTAAACACAACTATGAAGGCTATTCACAGTAATAATCTTTTTAAATAAATTAAAAATTATTTCATTAGGAATTTTAACCATCTGACTCAGAAGACTGCTAAATTACAACTTAGCCCTTCAGAACAAAAGAATAATCAATTCTAAAAATATACTAGAAAAGCAAACAATTGAGTTTAGGTTCAGTTGACAATGAAAAAATCTGAATATTTCATTTCATGGTAGTACTTCAATTGTATGTGAATATGATAACTGACACTGTTCTTGTAGTACTAGAAATCAATAATTCAAATTAGGAAGGGAAAACATGATTTATAAAATATTTATAATTTTAAGTTTGAATTGGCAGCATATACACACACAATTTTTTTTTCTTTTTCCAACTGATAGCAGGAGTTTCTATTTCATCTGTGTTATAGTATTTACAAAAATGTTAGTTAAATTATCATATTGGTTGAGATTTGGTTTCATTTTCTATTTTGAATCTGACTTGTAGAAAATATGAAAAAATCTCTAAGTAAAGATATTTTGGGTGTATCTTTTTGAATTTTTCAAAGATATCTACTAGTTAGGATGTGGCTCATCTTGAGGGAGAGCTGCTATTTGGTCCAAAGTAGTAATATTTTAAATTTTATTTTCATGCATAAGAGATATTGTTGGTCTGAAAGCAAGATATGACCTAAGGTTTGATGAGTTAAGATAGCCCGGCAGCATGAGTGGAATGACTGAAAAACCAAATGTCTATCTGGCACAGTCCATTTTATTATATAGGGTTAGTAATATAGAGGGGAGATTTGTCATGGTCTTCTCCTTTTCTCTTTTTCTCTAATGATCATTTATTTAAAAATTTTAAAGCATTTTCATCTAGGAAAAGAAAGTCAATTTTTCCATCTCATTTATAGTTCTTTTAAAAGTTTAATATGGGAAGACTGGTTAGAAATAGAAAAAGTAAAAAAATACAGACAAAATTGTGTTTTTACCATATGTAAACTTGTGTGTTGAATACAGCAATTGAAAGTCTGTGGGAAAAAGTCTTGGATTTGGAATGAAAAGACCTGTGTTCAAATCTTGGCTATGTTACTTACTACCTATATGACCTTTGACTTGGGCTGGAATAGAAACAAGAAATGAAGTTACAAAGAGGTAGGTTTTAGCTCCACATAAGAAAGAACTTTTTTAAATGAAAAGATATGTTCTTCAGTATCGAAGGCTCTAATAGGACCTAGTGAGTTTTTCTTTTCTGGAGGATTTAGACAAGGAAGATACTTTTGCACATCCAGTTCTCACATTTTATGGAGGTAAAAACTGTGGTGCAGTGATGTTATCTGACTTGTACAAAGTCATACAGATAGTAAGCAGCTATGCTGTAATTCAAACACAGGTCTTCTGACTCTAAATTTGTTGTTCTTTTGATTTTGCCAGTGCTTCCCAGTCTCTCAAACAAAGTGTGTAGTTAGCTGTCAGAGATGCTATACACTATACAATTCCTATACACTAGGAAAATATTCCTATGTGGACTATATTACCCTTAAGGTAATTTCCAACTGAGAGCCTATATTTCAGTACAGTTTCACTTACTTAAGTAAATCATATATAATGTTGTATTTAAAACAGAGTCCTTATACAAATTTAGAAGAAAATGGAATTTGGAGAACAATTCACATAATTTTTAAAATGCCATATTCAATATTTACTTGTATTGCAAAATATTAGACTGGGGATACTTTCTTTCTTTCAATTCTTGTAGAACTCATGCTATTGGGGTTTTGGCTTCTTATTGGTTTTGTGTTGTTTTTACTGGATCTGTGTTTTTACTGGGGAAGGGAGTTCTTGGTGGTGGTGGTAGCATCTTTTATTAATACTCTTACAGATAGATGGAAGTTCAGTGACTCAGTTGCCCAGAGTCACACAACTATGCTGTATATGAGATAGTCTTTGAACTTAGCACTTTCTAACTTAAAGGTCAGCTCTTCAGCTGCTATGCAACAACACTGCCTCTATTAGATTATATTGTATTGCATGCTTTACTTGAACCAACATTTCTTTTATAAATGTCCTACATATTTTCTTTAAAACATTTAAAAAACATTTCCTTAACACATGTTAAACCCAGTGGAATTGCGTGTCAGATATGGGAGGGGGGTGGGGGAAGGGGAGGGAAGGAACATGAGCTTGTAACCATGGAAAATTATTCTAAATCATCTAATTAAATAAAATTAAAAAAAAATTTCCTTAAAAACATTTTAGACTGTGATTACTTCTTGGTAATTTTCCCCCTTCCCACTAAACCCTCCCTACAAGAAAATAATTTAGCAAAACCAACCAACCAACCAAAGAACTGTCAAAATATAAAGTGTTCTTACCCTCCCAAAATACATAAAAAATGAAGAGGAAAAGTTAACTTGAGGAAAATATAGACAATATCCACACATAAAATACTTAAAATATGATATTGTTAAAGTAAAAATCAGAAATAATTACACTCTTTAAATAAAACTTTTTAGAATAAAAAGCTGCCTTACCTCATGCCACTGTCCAATTGGCTAATTTTATTGGTATTGGCATCCCACAAATAGATGAAACTAGATTTCTCAGAAATCACTGCTAGGGTATCTCCTTCTTTATCCCAATCCATAGCAACACAGTTGCTTTTTTAAAAAAGGAAAACAAATGATTAACAATAAATATAACTAGAGAAAGAGGATAAATTGTAAAGTTTTTAATCTAAAAGCCTATTTGTTTATAGGTATTCAACCTGGAGAATAAATCCTTTTGCAAGGGTAAAACTTTTTCTTTATGAGAAAAAAAGCTCTCTCTCATACAATGTTCTTATGAGACAGTAAAGTTCAATTTTCTTTAAAATATCATTTCAATAAGTTAAATAAAATTCAGTAAGTACTTAACACAAGTATAAGCTGCTGGGAATGCAAAGGCAAAAATAAAGCAATTATTACCCTCAAGGAATTTCCATTTTACTTGAGTTACAATAAGCAGACAGAGAAGATTCAAGGAGGGAGGAATGTTAGCTACTGGGAGTTGGGGAGAAGCAGAAGAGTATGCCAAGGAAATGGATCAGGGAAGGAATTCCAGAGAGGTTGGTACCTGTGCTGAACCTTGAAGGAGGCTAAAGATTCTGAAAGGAAAAGATGAGGATAGGAGTGCATTCTAGGCATGGGGATAGGGGGTAGAAGAAAGGTGAGACAGCTTGTGCAAGTATCCAAGGACAATTGCTGAAATATTGAGGATGGGGAACAGCCATTAGTCCTGGTCTATTTGAGGGAAATAATATCAAATGTTTAGAAAAGTGGGCAAGAGTCAAAATGTAGCAAGCTTAGGAGTATATTTTTCTCCTGGAGTCCAAAGAAGTCAATGAAAGTTTTAGAAGAATGGAACAATGAAGTTAGGCTGTGTCTGAGGAAGATTTTTGTTGTTCTGGAAAAAAAGAAGTCAGGAGACCAAAGGCAAGGTAACCAGTTGGGAGATTAAAAGTGGTCTGGGTGAGAGGTGATGAAGGCCTGCAGAAGCAATGTGAGTGTAGGGAAGGGCAAAAATGTGAGAAATGTTCTGTTCTATTAGCCATGTTTTATCCTTGATCTATATAAGTAGATTGTACTTGTAACCACTTTGATCTTACATCTCTAAAAATGAGTCAAGGTAGCTCTGAAGGAAAAAAATGCCAGTTCAGATTCTCAGGAAGGAAACAAAAATATTGTTAACACTATTAATAAGAAAGGACTATCAGAAAGATACTGAGTCTAAGAGGGACAGCTAAAACAATAGCAATACTTTCAGATAAAAAATCTGCAATAGCTAGGTAGAAATATTATTTATAGTTTATATTATAGAAATGGAAAATGATTTTGTCAGTGTATCTGCAGAATAAAAAAAAAGAGAGATAATTGCTCTATTTAAGAAAGCTAGGACCCAACTAATGATTAGTGAGAATAATAAATTCCCCCAAATGGTCATATTATACAAATTTGCACTGTGCATTTCCATTGAACTATAATTAATTACCATATTTTATATAATTATAACTTCAAAAAGTACAGATTTGAATATATTGTCCACTTTAGGGAATTTATTGTTCATATTAATCAGGATCTAGTTATATATTATGCTTTATTTTTATGGTTTATAATTATTCTATATAAATTGAACTAATTAAGTAAGATATCTTCCTTTTCTTATGTGATTGTTCAGCTGTCATTTCAGGATTTTCTGTTTTAAGGAATACGTTAACATATATGTATATATAAATATATACACACACATGTATACACACATACTTTTTGGTTAACATCTAAAAGAAAAAATGCATATTCAAAAAAAACCCTCCATACTATTAAAATTTGTGTCATGATTAGAACTTTAAAACAACTCTCAGAGATTTGGAGAAAATATGTACATATCTTTCATTAATCCACATCAGATCAATCAACAATCTTTTCAAGAATCTACTTTAGGGGCAATTAGGTGGCTCAGTGGATAGAGAGGCAGGCCTGAAGTTCAGAGGTCCTGGGTTCAAATTTGGCCTCAAGACACTTTCTAGCTGTGTGAACCTGAGCAAATCATTTAACCCCAATTACCTAACACTTAACTGCTCTTTTGCCTTGAAATCTATACTTAGAATTGATTCAAAGACAAAAAGTAAGTTTAAACCCCCCCAACAAACCTAGGTGTTCTAGGGCTGATAATACAAAAAACTGAAATAATCTTTGCCCTCAAGGAGCTTACATTTTCATTGAGGGAGATGAAATGTACACTCTACATATATAATAAAGAGATATATATATGTATATATATGTATACTTTTAGATGTAAAATATGTATATTTTACTAGAGTACTAATAGTTGAAGTACTAGAGAATACTAATAGTTGAAGAGGGGATCAGGAAAGATTATAGGAATATAGGAATAAAGATTGTATTTCAGCAGTTTTGAAGGAAACAAAGGATTTAAGAGGCCTCAATTTCTTCATCTGTAAAATGAGCAGAGCAAGACTAGATGACCTTCCAGATCTCTTCCAACTCTAAAACTAAACCTTCATGACCAATCATTCCATTCTGGTCATAGTCTCTTCCTTTCTCAAGCTCAAACTTTTAATTCACCAGTTAAAATGTACAGGAATGATTCTCCATTCTCTCATTTCTGTAATCTTTCCACTCCTGCTCTTGCACTATCAGACCTAATCCTGGATTACTGCTTTTACCAGTTTCCTACAATCTTCCTCACAGGCTGCTGAATGAAGGAGGGAGGAAAAGAAAATGATCTTTGTTTCCAGTGAATAATGTATGAAAACGACCAAATAAAATAATGTTTAAAAATTAAAAAAAAAGGGTTTCATGAGAAGTTTGGGCTCATTAAAGAAGTTTTTCAATTTCTCAACAGTAATGTATGCTGCTTTCCTCCTCAAACTAGTTTTCTGTCTTTATATATGCACATATATATGCATACCTCCCCATACATATATGGATGAGCTTTCTCACCGAGTAGGGAGGGCCAGCTAAAGCAGTAGGGAACCCTCAGGGAATGAGAGGAATTAGAAAGTGTTGGGCAAGTTGAACCACCACTAACAACTTGACCACCATCTCCCTTTTGACCCTGATGGAGATTGTCCATCATCCTGGACTCAAAAGTCTTTGAAATAGCAATGTGTCCAGCCCAGTGTCCACAATCATCATCCTAGAAAGTTGCTCTTTGGAGATGCAGCTTAGTAACTGCTCATGAGGTCCTATAGTCTTATCTATTGAAGATCCATACAAGGAAGTTATTGCACCTAAGTATTTGGCACTGTCAAATAGCTCAACATTAGAAAATAAAATATGATTTTGTCAGTGGAAATGATATTGAATAAGAGAAATTAAGATCTACTTTGCTGCTTTACCCCTAAGGACCATGCAACTTTGCCATTTGACTTAAAGCTGAAATCTTCCATATGTGTAGTCTCCTTTATCAGAATGTGAGCTCCTTGAGACCTGACTCTAACTTTTCTATTTGTAATCCTAGTGTTTATCATAATGTTTTATACATAGTAAACATTTAATAAATGCTTCATTCATTTATTCTATAAGTTATTGAAAGGTCATCCATTCTTTGGGCAATAGATGTATTTCATCTACTCAGTTTTCCTTCAAATTCCTTTAGGCAATCATATTTATTCCAGGGTGCTCTCTCATGTTTCAATCAGCATAATGGTATCCACAAATAGCATCATTTGGGGGGACTTCACCATCCACAAAGAATTCCTCTTCAACTTACACTTAGTGCTAACATATTTTGCAAGCATATATCTGTCTCTGTTTGATAGCTTGCCCAATGTTTGTGATTACAGGGTTGGTGAACAGTTATTTCTGTTGTTCTTTCTTTCAAAGAATTTTGAATCATTTTTATGTATGGATGGGAGACACTTTGCCAAAAAGTGTTTTCACAACAGTATTAATTTCATAGTTTCATAATTGCATGCTCACATATACAACTTTACTTTGTGATGTTAATAAATTTAATCCTTTATTTATAGTTAATACTTTAATCACATTTGAAATAATCATAAAATGGCAGATAAATGACATAAAATTCTATTTAATCATAGTTGTAAGAAAACATTTTAGTTAGCATTCAATATTAAGTACATTAAAGACCAAAAAAAACTAAAAAAAAATTTGGATCTCTTTTTGTACTTACCCAGGCAAATTAATTTCACTTCTTTTTTGACCATGACGATCAAAGATTTTTATAGTATGATCGGCGCTAAAATAAAATTAGAACATAAAAACATGAGATATTTCAAGATGAGACAGTTACTTCCTTCAAGGAACTCATATTTCTATTGTGGGTATATAACATGTACACATTTAAATAAATAAAAAGCACAAATGAAATCATACTAAGGAATTTCCAGAAGAAGCATGAGCAAAGATTTTCTGTAGTAGGTGGCACCCCCATCTTTCCCTTGAAAGAAAGCAAGGCTTCTCAGAGACAAAACTGATGGAGTGCATTCTAGACAAGAGTGAGCATTTATGCAAAGGCAGGGGGCCAGGAGATGAGAAATTATATACCGAGAAGAGATACTAGTTCAGTCAGATTGGAACAGTGTGACAGAAGGGAGATATGAAAAACTGAAAAAAAAAAAGTAGAGGCTAGATTATAGAGGGCTTTATATTGTAGGCTGAAAAGTTTAATGCATGACATTGTAGAATTGTTGGAATCTTATATTATGGATACAACTGATGATACTATTTATTTCTTACCCTGTTACAGCTAGGTAGTTTCCTAATGTCTTTTGCCAGGTAAATTGTAGTGGACTACCAAGCCAAGACCTTTCTAATAGGGTAAAAACTTTCTGGAAAAAAAAAAGATAAAATAAAAGCTTAATTTCAAATGTTCAAGGTGTATATTTCAGGGTCCATTAAAAAATCAAAGCAATACCATGACAATATTAGAAAAACATACACTATAATGTCATTAACAACATTATTCACGTCAAGCAGAATTCAGTAGAAGATAGGTAGGTAGGTATACTTCAAATTTCATCATGGAAGCTTAGCTATTGGAGGAAAGAACTTTATTTTAAGGCAGTCTCATTTTAAGTTGTATATATTGTATCTACCTTGGAAATATGAATATAGTTGAGACTTTATAACACTGAAATATAAAGGTTTTAAATTCTAAGCATTTTGAAGATAATAAAAATTGGCATTTTGGTATTATAATATTAAAGTTTTGAATTAAAAGTTATGTTTAAAATGCCAACAATTAAGTTAACCAAACTTGTGAGACACTTCTTTTGAAATCATCTTTCTCCCTTTTCTTCAGTTATATGACATTCATTATATGACAGCATACAAACTCTTCATTTATCTCTTCTGGACTGGTGTATCTGACGAAGGCTCATTTCTTCTTCTTTCCCCCAGACATTTTAAAACAAAGCAATGACAATAAGGGGTTTGAAGGCAATACCTACTAGATGTATAAATTTTCTCTAATACTGGGGAGTTATTTCAGTTTCTAAGCATAATGAACAAATGGTAATCTTACCATGCACCAAAACAGGTAAGGAAGCCTAAAGCTAGTATAGATGATTTCATATGGGCCTAGCCAATAGCAACATGTGTGTCCTTCTTTCCTTTCTCCCTCCTTCCTTTCCTTCTTTCCTTTCTTCTTTTACTTTCTTTTCTTACTTTCTCTGTAACAATTAAGACAGGAGGGCAAGGGCTAGGTACCCTGGTCCAAGGTCATATAGCTACCAAGTATGTCTGAGGCCAGAGTTGAACCTAAGTCTTCCTAACTCCAGGCCTATCCCCTCTACCACTTTGCTACCCCTGTACTCTTTCAAATATCAAAATTGAACATTACGAACAATATAAAAGGAAATCTGTTACTCTTTGTAAAAGTATACTATAAGAATACTATTGTTAAAATTACATTGATAATACATGTTATGAAAATAATATCCTCCATGTATATAATGTTTCTTAATTTTGTTAAAAGCTCAAGATACCTAAACAGTAGGAGTAAAAATATTTGGCTCCTAATTCCAGGCCTGAAATTAAGTTACTGGGTTTATAACTTTGTCATTTAATCTTTGTGCTTAGTTGTTTTGCGTTGTTTTTTTTCAACACTGGGATAATAATATCTGTTACCTATCATATAGTGTTATTGTAAAAATCAAAAAGATACTGTGAATTCTTTATAAACACAAACATTTTGATCATTATTATTAATTTTCTATTATTGTGGTATATACTGTGATTTTTAGATCTCTTCTATCTTGCTTGGTCTAGCACCCAAAATTGTGCACATCCACACTACACGGGCATGTGCTAGTCAATGGCAAATCAGAAATAACTAACTGCCCACCTGGGCTGTCCCAAGCCAATCTTGAGCCACCATTGGCACGTGTGAGGCACAGGAAGTGAGGTAGAGAACAGCCTCTGGAGTTTGCTCATTCTTGTGGACAGGGCTAGGGGCCAGTTCGTTCTAGGAGCTTGAGCAGGGAGGAGACCTGCAGGCAGCTTTGCTTCAGATCGGTCACGTGAGTCAAAGGACTGATTCTCTTCTCTACCTTGGCCTTCCAAGGCCTAGACTCCCTCTGGCTCTGCCAGAAGGTTGAGTTAATTAATCTCTTTCCTTGTCCCCTTCTTTCCTTCTCTCTCTCTCCTTCTTGTTACTCCCGTTGTAATTAAACTGCCATAAAACTCCATTCTGACTTGAGTGTTTCATTTAGGAATTTCATAAGTGAATTCCTTGGCGACCTTAACTTAATATATATCAGTCTTTAAAGGTGATTTCACTATCACAATAGGTAGGAATTGCAACACAGTAAAAGAATCATGGACTCGGGAATTAAGATACATACACTTGGGCTAAAACTGCACCCTTGGCACTTACCTACTCTGAAATAATGGACAAGTCATAACCTTTCTGTACTTCAGTTTCCTTATCTATATTTCCTTATACTTTGCATAAAGTATAATACCAATACTACCTCACAGGATTATATAAAGATTTATATTGGACAAAGAAAGTGCTTTGCAAATTTTAAAGCACATATAAAAAATTATTTATTATTGTTATTCATGTTAACAAAGGGAATATTATTGTGGAAAATTTGACTGTGTATAATCCAAAAATAGTGATTATTTATTATTTTTTTCTGGACTGACAATTAGAAGATAGCTTGTTTTTGTTGTTTTCTGGTTGACTCTACCAGAAGGATAACACTGTTCTTTAAAACCCTGTGGAAAAACCTTAAAGAAAAGCAGCTGTTTCTGAGGCTGGGGATAAGAGCTCTCATTTACCAAAAAAAAAAAAGTGTTTAGATTCTTGGGTACAAGTACAGAGAAGATAATCGCTCTTTATAAGAATGACTATGCTGAGAAAATTAAATGCAATAATTAAAAGATTTTGTATTTTGGAGGTGGGAAGAATGAGAGGATTATGTGGCTGAGTCAACATAGCAGATAATTCAGAGAATTTAAAATTTTATGGGAAGCGCCAAAAAAATGGAATTCACATATAGATTACTAAGGACCGTATGACCTTTAGGTCTCTTGGGATTTTATGACTGTGCTATCTGATGAAATTTTTTCACAGCATCAAGAGTAGGGATGAAGGCGATAAGGCAAATATTATCTTAAATTTGCATAATTAAGTCAGAGTATTCTCTAATTTGCTCTGCTGGACAGATACTGAATCCAATCTGGATCTTTTTGACATCCCCTCAGCTTATCCTTAATTCAAGCCAGTTATCAATGACTTCTCTTTTTACTAAAGGATATTCTGCGATATTCTACTGGTTAAACATTTCTGGCGTCAGGCTGGCTGAGTTAATTCACAAATCATTAGATAGCTGCATGCCCATCATCAAGACAACAATTCACTTGAGTAAGCTCAGAGATCAAACGAAAAGACTGGACTCTATGATTTCCAAGACTTTCTACTAGAGCTGATGGTCTAGCAACAAAATAATAGGAAGGTAGAACTGGAGTGGGAAGGAACTTGGGATCCAGACCCCTCATTTGATAGATGAGGGAAATGAGGCCTACAGAAGTAAAGCGACTAGTTCAAGGTCACATAGATAGTGAGTTGCTGAGGCCGCATTTGAATTCAAATACAGCCGCTGCAAGTTCGGAGTTCTTTCCCTTGCAGCCTCAGCAGCTCACTCTTCACTCCCTGATTCCAATCTGGAAAAGTACCAGAGGCAAGAGTCCTGCAATCAGGAAAAGGGGAGGGGGAAGATTCTCTCTTTTTTGCTCCTTCTCTTTTTTCCTTTAGGTATCTTAAGCCCCGTTGTCAACCCCTGATCCCTCCTTTCCCATCACTCTCTGACCAGGTGGGACGGAGGACACATCCCATCACCCGAAGGGGCGGCTGAATGGACTAGAGGGTGAGAAAAAATGGGACACCCTGGTCGGCCTCCCCCGGGGATGCTCGGGGTTATTTATTTACCTTCATCTCTAGGTTTCAGCCGCCTTCCAAGCAAGCCACTGCGCAGACGCACACCTTCTACTGAGAGGAGGGTGTCGCGTTTCCCGTCACCCTGGAGATTCCGAAGGCGCAGCCAATCAATGTTGGCTAGACTGGAGGAGACGGGGGTTTCTCTGACGGGAGAGAGCGATTTTCCGCGAGATCTTGTGAACTCCAAACTAGTGACGTAGGTGGAGGGGTTACGCTAACGCTGCCTCCTCCTCCTACGTTGGGGGCGGGTCTCGGGAACCGCAGCTGGCCTTTAGGGCACGTGATTGAAGGGGAATCTCGGTACCCGACTGGCGCGAGACCGTTGGGACTGGCTAGATTGATTGGCCTAGTGTTTTTTGGGTTCGCTCTGGTGAGACGGGTAGCAGTAGCTTTCAGTTGCGCTTGCGCAGTGTTTCCGGCTCTGAACTATCGGTGACGGTTGATATCTCTAGCAAGATGAAGGTGCAGAGTGACTGTTAAACGGAGGCGGAAGGGGCGGACTCTCTTCGCCTTACCCTGCTGAGGGAGGCGGGTGGTGGGTCGGTCCATGTACACCCCTGGCTGGTTCACCCGCCTTTCTTTACTGCGCCTGGTGGAGGAGGGACAGGCTCGGAGGGTTGTTTCTCACCAGGCCTTCTGCCCCGGGGTTCGGAGCATCGGACCAAGGCCCGACAGCATTTGTGTATTCTTTCCCATCTACAGAACGTAGTGCTTTTCAAGTTTCCTTCCAGTGATGCATAGTATTTGACGTTTATCATTAGGTGGTTAAGTATAGCCAGTGCCTAGCTTTTCCGAAATACCTCCCTCTTTAGGAATCCTTGCCTAACATCAGATTGACTAAATAATAGTAGATAGCTCCAATACAGAGCTTTTAGGTTTGCAAAGAGTTTCATACATCCTCTCATTTTATCCTCACAATAGCCCTAGGAGGTAGGCGCTATTTTTTTTATTTTTTATTTTTTACAGATGAAGAAACTTGGCTCTCGGTCATGGTCATACAGTTGATTTAGTTTATTACTTTTCGTTTGTTTTTTTTTTTGAAGTACAATTTACTTGTTCTTCTGGTATGGTCATCCAGAAAAGGAGAATTTGAATTCTGGTTTAACTGGCAATAGATAGGACCTTTTTATCTACTGTGCCACTTTACTGCTTTGCTAAAACACTGTCATGATGAGTACCCCACATAATTCTTCCAAAGGGAATTGTTTCCTCTAAAATAGTCATTTATTTCATAAGCATATTATGATGTTAGATGTTCATGATGAAAATAAGAAATTTGAAAGTTCAAAGTTAGGGATATTAGCCTGAGAGAGGTTTACGTTAGAGAAAGCTTTGGAACCATACTCTTAAGCGTAGAGAGAACAGTATTTTCTGTGCTGAGGGCCGGTCTAGATAATTTAATAGTCTCAAGGTGGTGAATCTTTTGTGCACACTAAATCCCAAATGCTATTTGATAAATTATAGAGGGATAGTGAATTCCAGTTGGTAGAGAGTACCCATTTGCAAATTGTCAACTGAATCCTAATTCCATTTAGTCTCCTCCTTTTCATTTCTTTATTGTCTTGGATTGTATGCATATTTCTGCTGTTCCTCTTCTTTTACATTTTACCCTTAACTGGCTACAATATACATATGTACTGTTGTTACAGTTGTTAAAAATTTAATGTTATCCTTGAAATCCTTGTTCCTTGAAATATTTGAAATCTCTCTGCAGTTACTGAGGAATGATGCTTTGCTATTAAGATGATTCCACTTTTGGATATGTTGAGTTTGAAATAAGTATATATTTTTGTAAATATTGAGCTCAAATATAGATCTTTGGTAGATGTTGCCAAAATTGAAGTTCTTGCTTGTGTCTTGGGAGGATAGATGTCAGGGGTGTGACAAGGAAATCACTTTAAAGGACTGATATATATTAATTTAAGGTCGCCAAGGAATTCAGCTATGTGATTCCTAAATTAAAACTCAAGTCAGCAGTCAACCTTTTATGGAGTTTAATTACAAACAGGATGAAGAAAGGTATTAGAGGTAGAGAGAGAGAGGGAGAGAGAAAGGGGAGAGAAGGGAATAGGGCTTAAATACCCCTTCTGTTTAGGCTGGGCCAAAAGGCCCAAGCCCTTAGATAGCTGAGGCAAAGAAAGGAGATCAGTCCCTATTACTCATGTGACCAAAATGGAGAAACAGTCTCAGGGGCCTCCACCTCCAGCTTCCTTCAGAGCCAATCCTCAAAGCACCACACCTCAGACCAAAAAACCTCTCCAACCAACCCCCTCAGTCCTCAGACCCCTCTATCTTTAAGGAAACCATCCAAGTTCCCTCCCCTCAGTTCTCACATCTACCAATCACTGTTCATGTCTTCCCTGTGCCAATGGTGGCTCTAGCTTAACCCAGGACCACCCAGAGGTCTGTGGCTTTGCACATGACTGTTGAAGGTCATATTCTCAAATAATTAAATCTTGATCCTTTGCTGCAGCCCTTCCTAAATCCTGTTAGGACTGAGTGGGGTGGAAATTGTATTTCCAAGACCTGGTCCTGTCATTCCAAGTATCTCTATTGTATCAATTCTAAAATCAATCATGACTCAAAGAAATTCCTGTTCTATGCTTAAGCATAGGTCAAAGCCCTTTCCATTGTTCAGCAAAAGGTTTCTGTCCTAAAGTAATCTTAAGAAGGGAGGAGGAGGAACCTCCCATGCCAATGGGGTTCACATTCCAATAGAGTTCCCACTATCAATAGGAAATTTTTCAAGTATGAAATTTCCCAATGGTGAAATTTCCAACATTTATAAGTCTAAGAAATTTTAAGGTTTACAGGGGAGATTACAATTCCTTTTGCTTTTTTGAAGAACTTGACCTCTCCTTTAAGGGAGACTATAATAGTGTTAGATATTAAAAGGAAATCTAAAGTTAGATTCAAGAAAATGAGCCAATGGACTAAAGAATTTAGTCTAACCTCAAATAGCACATTCCAAAAAAAAATACTCTTTTCCATCTCCCAAGATTACTTTGTATTTATTTATCCACCTACTTACATATTATATTCCTTGGGGCTTGCTCCTTGAGGGCAAAAACTGTTAATTTTTCATCTTTGTATATGCTAGGTGTCTAGCATGATATCTTTTACATAGTGTATCCTTTAGAATTGGATCATAGTTTCAGAGCTGGAAGTGTCCTTAAGTGTTCATCTGGCTTATCTTCCACATTTTATAGATGAGGAAACAGATTCAGAGAGGTAACATGACTTACCCAGGCACAGTATAGATTCTAATTGAGCAAAGATTGAAGGAAAAGTCAATTTTAATTGAGGCTGTTTTAACTGCTACTGTGTATGTTTTTCATATATTGCAGAATCAGTTTATTACATGAAATAATTGGCAAGGATAGGAAACCTTTTTAAAAAATTTATACTGAGAAATAAAGAACTAATGAGTAGCACATTAAAAAAAGTCATACACAATTTTTTTAAAATAGAGAAATAATATAAAGTATTCAGTTCATTAATTTGAAAATAGGTAATAAAACATGAAGCTCTTATATAAGTGTAACAATAGTACATATGTGTCTTTTGGCTAGTTAAGGAAAGAAAGAAGTAAAGGAAATAAGGAAAGAGAAATAGAGATATGCATATAGTTCATGACAACAGAAAAAGGGAAAGGAGATTCAAGAATCAGTTCAAAATTAACAATAAATAGAAAATTTCTATCAATACCGCTGGTAAAAGCAATAAAATTTTGCTTCACCCAAATTCCCACCTAGAAAATATTGACAATATAGATAATAAATTTGATTCTGTATGAAAGTCTGTAATACTGGGCCTTTTTTTTTCTCTAGTACTTTTTGTTTTATTGGTACCTTTTATTTTTATGTGAATATTTACTCCCTACTACATTGATCTTCCTGAAACAGTGACAGCACCTGCCAAATTCCTTATCCCACAGTAATTTACCAATAGGAGAAAAGTGTGTATTGTTATGTTTCCTCTGGGCTGGAGATTGGTCATTGAAATTAATTTAAATACTGACTTCTTTCTTTTGGTAGAACCTTAGTTTTTTAGTTACTCTTGGGACCTTACTTTTTTAGCTTCATTTATTGATGTAGTAAACTGATCTCATGTTCACACATACATATATACACATATGGAGCTGTGGCTATTTATTTTTTTATCATACAAAGCATACTTCCCATATTGATCATCGTTATAAGAGCACCTGCATAAAAAACCACCACCCCCACCCCCAAATAAAACTAAATACACAATGTACTGATGTGAAAGATAATAGGCTTTTATCCACATCCATACAACTCAGCAGTTCTTTCTCTGGAGGTGGACAGCATTCTCTACCATAAGTCTTTCAAGATTGTCCCAGATCATTTGCATTGCTGGTAGTAGCCAAGTATTCACAGTTGATCATCTTACAGTATTGCTGTTACTGTGTACAGTGTTCTCCTGATTCTGCTTATTTTGCTATGTATCAATTTATGCAGGTCTTTCCAGCGTTTTCTGAAATCATTTTGCTTATCATTTCTTACAGTCCAATAGTATTCTAACACTAACATATACCACAGTTTGTTCATCCATTCTTCAGTTGATGGACATCTCCTCATTTTTTCAATTCTTTGTGTAGCTATTTTTATAAACATAAAATGTTAGAGCTTGAAGGGACCATCAACTAACCTAACGTTCTCTCACTTTTTACTGATGAGAAAAGAAGGCAAGAAAGGTAAAATTTGCTCAAAATCACATATAAAGGGAATAGTATAAGCAAGCCTAGAAATCATGTCTTCAGTACTGTTTTCACTACACCATGCAGCAGGACTAGCTTAAACTTCAGTAATTATGCTGGCAAGGTTATTGCAAAATATGCCTTTAAAAATCCTTGCAAAGTCTCTTATAATTAATCATTCTACAATCAATTTTGCTCAATTACAATTTTATGGGAAAACTTAGTCTTTAGAACTTTCATCTTAGCATATATTTCTGTACTGTTGCTTTTCCATTAACTTACTTTCTGCAGGTGTAATATTCTATCTTATTGCTGTGCTTCTTTAAGACATTAAGGGCATATGTATTTTGATTTTATCTTTATTTCAACCTCAAAAGCCACCTTCAAAAGAGTATGAAACAAATCAACTGATACACTTTACAGTATTTATATGTTAGAGACAGTCTATATGTTTTTTCCCTTTCATTAAAGGAAAATAAAGAGCCTCTAGCAGTATATGTCAGACTAAGGAAACTTTAGGGTTTTGGGATTTGAGCTTGAAGCTTGAATTCTCAAATTAGAAGCTAGACAAATTTTAGAAGCACCTTCTAAATTGTAAACTTCCAAATTATTATAGTATAAATCTGATCTTTCTGGTAGTGGGAATTTTAAGTTCATAAGAAACAATTTCTTAGTAAATGTTATCCTGATATTCCCGCCCTCCCCCTCCCCTTAGGAATGATAGAATAAACTAATATGAAATTTCCTTATTCTTACAATTTCTCTGTAAACATACTAGGGGAAAAATGGTAATAGGAAGTATATGTTTATTTTCATTAACTACTAAGTAAAATTTAGCATTTCCTTCAATTGTTAATATAGGCAGCAGACCAGTTTTAGAAGTAGCTGTGATTTTTGTCACCTATTATAGAAATCATATTTTCTTTTTTCCCTTTAAAAATATATTTATTTTTAACACTTAAAAATATTTTTGATTTCCAAATTCTTTCCCACCCTTCCACCATCCACTGAGAAGGTAAGCAATATATCAATTATACATGTGAAATCATACAAAACATTTCCATATCTCAGAAAAAAGCAAAAAATAATGAAAGTGAGAAAATGATATACTTCAACTGCAGTTAGAGTTCAGTTCTTTCTCTGGAGGTGAATTGCATTTTTTATGATGAGTTTTTTGGGATTTAATTGGATCATCATGTTGATCAGAATAGCTAAGTCTTTCACAGTTGATCCTCATACTAATATTGCTGTTACTGTGTACAGTGATCTCCTGGTCCTGCTCACTTCATTTTGCATCATTTTGTACAGGTCTTCCCATGTTTTCCTGAATCCACCCCCCTCATCATTTCTTAGAGCACAATAGTACTCCATCACAATCATGCATATTTTTATATCATATTACCGTTATTGAAGATATCTCAAAAATTTATGCTCATCACTACTTAGAAATTATTGTATTATACCTGAATTCCTATATAAGTACACTTTTTTGACACAGCTGTACATTACCAGATTGCCAATGGGGTACATGAGACACAAAAAAATGTTACTTTAGAGCAGTGTTGGCGAAGTGTTGGCATGCATGACTAGCTGGCTTGAGTAACTGCTCCCTTCCCCCTCTTCCCAGGAATTGAGGACATGTTTTCATGCCTACCATCTCTGTCCAGCCTCTCAAAGTAAGCACTTCCTCCACTCTCTGGGGTAATGCCAGGCATGGGGTGGGGATTGGGGTAGGGAGTGGTACTCACAGGCATCTTGAAGCTGCAATTTGCATATGCAGACTTGAAAACCTTCACCAATACTGCTCTATTTAAGTATTCTATTTATTCTTCTGTTAATCTAGGCAATTTATATTTTTGTAAATATTCATATCACTTAGATTGTCATATTTATTGCCATATAATTGAGCAAAATAGTTTTTAATAATTGCCTTAATTTCCTCTTCATTAGAGGTGAGGTCTCCTTTTTCATCTTTGATACTGTTAATTTGGTTTTATTCTTTCTTTTTTTTTATTAGATTGACTAGTACTTTGTCTATTTTGTTTTTTCAAAGTATAAGCCTCTAGGCTTATTTATTAATTCAATAGTTCTTTTACTTTCAATTTGATTAATTTCTCCTTTAATTTTTAGGATCTCTAATTTAGTTTTCATCTGGGGATTTTTAATTTGTTCACTTTCTAGTTTTTTAATTTGAATGACCAATTCATTGATCTTTGCCCTCCCTAATTTGTTAATATATGCACTTAAGGATAGAAATATTCCCCTGAGTACTGCTTTGGTTGCATCCCATAGATTTTGATATTATGTCTCATCATTGTAATTTTCTTCAATGAAATTATTAATTGTTTCTATGATTTGTTCTTTAACTAATTTTGGAGAATAATATTATTTAATTTCCAATAATTTTTGATTTGCCTCTCTGTGTACCCTTACTAATTATTATTTTTATTGCATTATGATTTGAAACATTTGCATTTATCATTTATGCTTTTTTGCAATTGTTTGCCATTTTTCTATGCCCTAGTACATGGTCAATCTTTGTAAATATACCATGTGCTACTGAAAAGAAGGTGTATTCCTTTTTTGTCCCTATTTATTTTTATCCACACATCCATTAGCTCTAATTTTTCTAAGATTTCATTCATATCTCTTACCTCTTTCTTATTTTTTTGGTTTGATTTATCTAGATCTGGTAGAGGAAGGTTCAGGTCTCCCATCAGTATAATTTTACTATCTATTTCCTCCTTAAACTCCACTAGTTTCTCCTTTAGAAATTTGGATGCTAGAGCTTCTGAGTAAACATGGCGGCAGTCTAGACGCAAGACTCATCCTCTCCTCAGCACCCACTGATGTAGAAAACCCAAAAGACCAAAAAACCCAAATTCACAAGAAAGAAGAGACTCTATAGTAGGGCACAACATTGAAGGTACGTGGGATTTGGGCATTTCCACATTATAAGGGAGTGAAAAAGCTCCCACCAAAACCTCAAGCTGATCTACCCTCCCCCACCCCACCTACAGAGCCAGAGTCAGAGCCAACACGTGACAGAATCAGTGAGCAAGGGGCACCTCTAGAGTGAGTAAGGGGCACCTCTAGGTCCTTGGGAGCTGACTAAGACCACCAAAGAAATACCTCTGAGAGCAGCTACAACTGAAACCCCAGCAGGCTGAAGAGCACAGACTGTGGGTGCTCGTGGGAAAATAGCACAGAGAAGGGCAGAAAACAGCAGAAGCTGTGGAGATTAGAGAGCTTTCCTCAGGCAAAATCCTTGCTCCTTAGCTCCATACACAGAGAGCCTGCCCGTCTCACTCAGATTTCTGACTAAAAAGTGAAGGAAAAGCCTCCACAGTGATGGCAAATGGTGCCTAGGACCAACAACCTCCCTTCAAGAAAAACAGGAAGAAGGGGTTGACCCTGGAAAATTTTTACAGAGGAAAAATCCAGGCTACAGAGGAAATTCAAATAAACCCAAAACCTCCCCCAAAATGGAAATAATCCACATATTCTTGAAGAAATTATATTGTAGCTTATCAGAAAGATGGAAGCCTTCTGGCAAGAAAAGTGGGAAATAATTCAAAGAGAAAAATGACAGTTTAAAGGACAAGAACTCCCAATTGGAGAAAAAGCTGGAAGCCATGAAAAGTAGACCAAAACAAAAAGGAAAATCAAGATTATAATGGAAAAATCAGTCCTTAAAGACCAGAATTAAGCAACTGGATGACAATAAAATTGGAAAACAGCAAGAATTAATAAAGCAAAGTCAAAAGACTGACAAAATAGAAGAAAAAATAAAATATCTCACCAACAAGATGACAGATCAGGAAAACAGATCATGATGAGACAATTTGAGAATCATTGGTCTAGCTGAAAATCCAGAAATAAACAGAAGTCTTGACAACATACTACAAGAAATCATCCAAGTAAACTGCCCTGATGTTCTTGAACAAGAGGGCAAAACAGACATTGAAAGAGTTCAAAGAATATTCTCTACACTAAATCCTCAAAAGACAACTCCCAGGAATGTAATCGCCAAATTCAAGACCTTGCAAGCTAAGGAGAAAATTCTACAAGAAGCCAGAAAAAGACAATGCAGATATAAAGGAGTACCAATCAGGATTACACAAGATCTGGAAGCTTCCACACTAAAGGACCACAAGGCTTGGAATATGATATTCAGAAAGGCAAGAGAATTGGGTCTTCAACCAAGGATCACCTATCCATCAAAACTGACTATATACTTCCAGGGGAAAGTATGGGCATTCAACAAAATAGAAGATTTTCAAGTATTTGTAAAGAAAAGACCAGAACTAAGTGGAAAGTTTGATATCCAAACACAAAGATCAAGAGAAACATGAAAAGGTAAATAAGAGAGGGAAAAGGGAAAAATGTTTTTTCTTTATTCAAACTTTCTTCCTTAAGGGCTACAGTTAGATCAAATTATATATATTAATATATGGGGAAAATGTTATTTGTAACTCTTAAAAATTGCATTCACTATTATAGTAATTAGAAGAATCATTCACAGGGAGAGATTTGGGTAATAAGTGCTATAAGATGCTATACAATAAAAGAAAAAGGGAGAGGGGAAATCGAAGATGACACCAAGAGATACTTGAAGAAATAAAATAAATAGGATAATCTTTATCACACAAAGATATACATGGGAAGGGGAGGCAAGGATACTCATAAGAAGGAGAGGAAGAGAATGCTAATAGGTAATACTTAAACCTTACTCAGTGAAATCAATTCTGAGAGGGAAGAGCATCTAGATCTCTTGAATTGTATCTTATCCTACAGGGAATGTGAGAAGGGAAAACTAAGGGGGCAGGGGGAGAAGGGAGTACAAAAAGGGAGGGAAAGAGACGGGGGAAGGAACTTAACAGACCCTCAAAAAACAAGAAGGGAACAAAAAGGTAGGGACCAGAAAGGGAACCATATCAAGTGAGGGGATTAGGGGGATTGATTAAAAGTAAACCATTGGTTTAAAAGGATATAGCAAAAGAAGAAAGGAAAGAACTAGGAGAGGATATTAAAATGCTGGGGAATACACAAGTGACAATCATAACCTTGAATGTGAATGGGATGAACTTGCCCATAAAACGAAAACAATTGGGAGAGTGGATTAGAATCCAAAATCCTACCATATGTTGTCTACAATAAACACACCTGGGATGGGTAGATACTCACAAAGTTAGAATCAAAGGTTGGAGCAAAACCTATTGGGTCTCAACTGACAGAAAGAAGGCAGGAGTTGCAATCATGATATCTGACAAAGCCAAAGTAAAAATAGGTCTGATTAAAAGGGATAAGAAAGGTAAATACATCCTGATAAAAGGGAGTACAATGAGGAAATATCACTAATGAACATGTATGCACCAAATGGTATAGCATGCAGATTTCTAAAGGAGAAACTAGTGGAATTAAAGGAGGAAATAGACAGTAAAACTATACTAGTGGGAGACCTGAACCAATCACTATCAAATTTAGATTAAAAAATAAATAAGAAAGAGGTAAAAGATGTAAAGTCTTAGAAAAATTAGAGTTAATAGATATATGGAGAAAAAGAAATAGGGACAAAAAGGAATACACCTTTTCAGCAGCACATGGTACATTCACAAAGATTGACTGTGTACTAGGTCATAAAAACATGGTAAACAAATGCAGAAGAGCAGAAATAATAAATGCAACCTTTTCAGATCATAATACAATAAAAATAATGGTCAGTAAGGGTACATGGAGAGCCAAGTCAAAAATTACTGGAAATTAAATAATATGATTCATCAAAATTAGTTAGAGAACAAATCATAGAAACAATAATTTCATTGAAGAAAATAAGAATGATGAGACATCTTTTCAAAATCTGTGGGTTGCAGCCAAAGCAGTACTGGGGTGGGTGGGGGGAATTTATATCCTTGAGTTCATATATTAACAAATTAGGGAGAGCAGAGGTCAATAAATTGGACATGCCAATCAAAAAACTTGAAAGCAAGCAAATTAAAAATCCCCCAAAGAAAACTAAATTAGAGATCCTAAAAATTAAGGGAGAAATTAATAAAATTGAACATGAAAGAACTATTGAATTAATGAATAAGACTAGAAGCTGGTATTTTGGAAAAAAAACAAAATAGACAAAGTACTGGTTAATCTAATAAAAAAAGGAAAGAAGAAAACCAAATTAACAGTATCATAGATGAAAAGGGAGACCTCACCTCCAATGAAGAGGAAATTAAGGCAATCGTTAAAAACTATTTTGCCCAATTATATGGCAATAAATATGGCAATTTGGTGATATGGACGAATGTTTACAAAAATATAAATTGCCTAGATTAACAGAAGAAGAAATAGAATTCTTAAATAATTCTATATCAGAAAAAGAAATTGAATAAGCCATCAAAGGAATCCCTAAGAAAAAAACCTCAGGGCCTGATGGATTCACAAGTGAATTCTATAAAACTTTAAAAGAACAGCTAATTCCAATGCTATACAAACTGTTTGACATAATAAGCAAAGAGGGAGTTCTACCAAATTCCTTTTATAACACAAATATAGTACTTATTCCAAAGCCAGGCAGTTCAAAAATGGAGAAAGAAAACTATAGACCCATCTCCTTAATGGACATAGATGCAAAAATCTTAAATAGGATAGTAGCAAAAAGATTCCAGCAAGTCATCATGAGGGTTATTCACTAAGATCAGGTGGAATTTATGCCAGAAATGCAAGGATGGTTCAATATTAGGAAAACCATCCACATAATTGACCACATCAACAAGCAAACCAACAAAAATCACATGATTATCTCAATAGATGCAGAAAAAAGCTTTGACAAAATACAACACTCATTCCTACTGAAAAACAATAGAAAGCATAGGAATAGACAGTCTTTTCCTAAAAATAATAAACAGTATATATCTTAAAACAATAATTTGCAATGGGGATAAACTAGATGCATTCCCAATAAGATCAGGAGTGAAACAAGGATGCCCATTATCAACTCTATTATTTAACATTGTACTAGAAACACCAGCAGTGGCAATTAGAGAAGAAAAAGAAATCAAAGGTATTAAAATAGGCAATGAGGAGACCAAGCTATCACTCTTTGCAGATGATATGATGGTCTACTTAAAGAATCCTAGAGAATCAACTAAAAAGCTAGTGGAAATACTCAACGTTAGCAAAGTTGCAGGATACCAAATAAACCCACATAAGTCATCAGCATTTCTATAAAACTCCAACACATCTCAGCAGCAAGAATTAGAAAGAAATTCCATTTAAAATCACCCTAGACAGTATAAAATGCTTAGGAATCTATCTGCTAAGACAAATACAGGAACTATATGAACACAACTATAAAACACTCTCCACACAATTAAAACTAGATTTAAACAATTGGAAAAACATTGATTGCTCATGGGTAGGATGAGTTAACATAATAAAAATGAGAATCCTACCCAAATTAATTTACTTATTTAGTGTCATACCCATTGAACTACCAAAAGACTTTTTTACTGAATTAGAAAAAACCATAACAAAGTTCATTTAGAAGAATAAAAGATCAAGGATATCCAGGGAGACAATGAAAAAAATGCAAAGGAATGTGGTCTTGCAGAACCAGATCTCGAACTATATTATAAAGCAGTGGTCATCAAAACAATATGGTACTGACTAAGAGACAGAAGGGAAGATGAGTGGAATAGACTTGGGGTAAGTGACCTCAGCATGACAGTCTATGACAAGCCCCAAAATCCCAGCTTTTGGAACAAAAATCCACTATTTGATAAAAACTCCTGGTAAAATTGAACCACAGTGTACCAGTCTCTGTGTACAATGCTCTCCTGGTTTTGCTCCTTTCGCTCTGCATCACCTTCCTGGAGGTTGTTCTAGTTACCATGGAATTCCTCCAGTTTGTTATTCCTTTGACCACAATAATAGTCCATCACCAACATTTACCACAATACAGTATGGGAGAGATTAGGTTTGGATCACCACCTCACACCCTATACCAAGATAAACTCAGAATGGGTGAATGATTTGAACATAAAGAAGGAAACTATAAGTAAATTATGTGAACACAGGATAGTATAGATGTCAGATTTCCTTTTCCTTTTGGGAAAGGAAAGATTTTAAAACCAAGCAAGACTTAGAAAAAGTCACAAAATGTAAAATAAATAATTTTGTTTACATCAAATTAAAAAGGTTTGGTACAAACAAAATCAATGTAACCAAAATTAGAAGGGATGTAAGAAACTGGGAAACAATCTTCATAACAAAAACCTCTAATTACTCAAATTTACAAAGAGCTAAATCAATTGTACAAAAAATCGTCATTCTCCAATAGATAAATGGGCAAGGGACATTAATAGGCAATTTTCAGTTAAAGAAATCAAAACTATTAATAAGCATTTGAAAAAGTGTTCTAAAGCTCTTATAATCAGAGAGATGCAAATCAAAAGAACTCTGAGATATCACTTCACAACTAGCAGATTGGCTAACATGACAGCAAAGGAAAATAGTGAATGCTGGAGGGAACGTGGCAAAGTCGGGACATTAATGCACTGCCGGTGGAATTGTGAATTGATCCAACCATTCTGGAGGGCAATTTTGAACTATGCCCAAAGGGCAATAAAAGACTGTCTGCCCTTTGATCCAACCAAAGCACTACTGGGTTTGTACCCCAAAGAGATAATAAGGAAAAATACATGTACAAGAATATTCATAGTTGCGCTTTGTGGTGGCAAAAAATTGGAAAATGAGGGGGTGCCTTTCAATTTAGGAATGGCTGAACAAATTGTGGTAAATGTTGGTGATGGACTATTATTGTGGTCAAAGGAATAATAAACTGGAGGAATTCCATGGTAACTAGAACAACCTCCAGGAAGGTGATGCAGAGCGAAAGGAGCAAAACCAGGAGAGCATTGTACACAGAGACTGGTACACTGTGGTACAGTCTAATGTAATGGACTTGCAGTGATCCTGAACAACTCAGAGGGATCTATGAGAAAGAATACTATCCATCTTCAGAGGAAAAACTGTGGGAGAAAAAACACCAAAGAAAAACAACTGCTTGATTACATGGGTCAAGGGGGATATTATTGAGTATATAGATCCTAAATGAATATCCTAGTCCAAACATTAATAGCATGGAAATAGATTCTGATCAAGGACACATGTAATACCCAGTGGAAATATGCATCGGCTACAGGAAGTATGAGGGGAGGAGAGGGAGGAATAGAATATGATTTTTGTAACCAAGGAATAATGTTTGAAATTGACCAAATAAAATTTTAAAAAAGAAATTTGGATGCTATTCCATTTGGCGCATACATGTTGATTACTGATATTTCCTCATTGTCTTTCCTGCCTTTGATCATGATATAATTACCTTCCCTGTCTCTTTTAATCAGATCTATTTTTACTTTGGCTATGTCAGATATGATTGAGACTCCTGCCTTCTTTTTCTCCATTGAAACCCTATAGCTTTTGCTCCAGTCTCTAACCTTTACCCTTTGTGTATCTATTTGCTTCATATGTGTTTCTTGTAAACAACATGTGGTAGGATTTTGGTTTCTAATCCACTCTCGTATTTGCTTCCATTTTATGGGTGTGTTCATCCCATTCACATTCTGAGTTATGATTTCCACCTGTGTATTCCCCATTATTTTGATTTCCACTCCTAGTCCTGCCCCTTTCTTCTTTCCCTATTTCCTTCTACACCAATGTTTTACTTTTAATCAGTCCCCATAATCCCCACCCTTATTTTACTTCCCTTTCTACCCCACCCCTTCCCTTCTTATTTGCCTTATTTTTTTTTTTAGGGTCTATTAAATTCCCTCCTCTTTCTCTTTACCTCCCTTTTGGGAATCCCCCCCAACGGAGGCCCCCCCCCCTTTGGTTTTTCCTTCTCATCTTCCCTGTAGGGTCAGATAGAATTTGATATCCCAATGGATCTAGGTGCTTTTCCTTCTCCGAGTTGACTCCAAGGAGAGTGAGATTTAAGTATTTCCTATTAGTACTCTCTTCCTCTCCTTCTTATAATAGTATTCTTCCCCTCCCCGTCTCATGTGCCTCTTTGTGTGGAATAGATTATCCTATTTATCTTATTCCTTCATGTTTCTCTTTGTGCCATCTTCTATTCCTCCCACGCACACCTTTTTTCTTTTTTTGCATGTCATCTGAGACCACTTACTAGCCCAACCTCTACTTTTGAATAATACTTCTAATTACTATAATAGTGAATGCAATTTTTGAGAGTTAAAAATAACATTTTTACAGATGGAAATATAAACAATTTGGCCTTATTAAAGCCCTTGATGAAGAAAATCGAAAAATATTTTTTTTTCTTTCCCCTCTCTTATTTACCTTTTCATGTTTCTCTTGATTTTTGTGTTTGGATATCAATCTTTCTGCTTAGTTCTGGTCTTTTCCTTACAAATACTTGGAAATATTCTATTTTTTTGAATGCCCATACTTTCCCCTAGAAATATATAGTCAGTTTAGATGGGTAGGTGATCCTTGGTTGTAGACCCAATTCTCTTGCCTTTCTGAATATCATATTCCAAGCCTTGTGGTCCTTTAGAGTAGAAGCTGCCAGATCTTGTGTAATACTGATTAGTGCTCCTTGATATCTGAATTGTCTCTTTCTGGCTTGTAAAATTATCTTCTTAGCTTGCAAGCTCTTAAATTTGGCAATTACAGTCCTGGGAGTTGTCTTTTGAGGATTTAGTGTAGAGGATATTCTATGAACTCTTTCAATGTTTATTTTGCCCTCTTGTTCAAGAACATAAGGGCAGTTTTCTTAGATAATTTCTTGTAGTATGATGTCAAAGTTTCTATTTCTGGGCTTTCAGTTAGACCAATGATTCTCAAATTGTCTCTTTTAGACCGGTTTTTGTAGTCAGTTATTCTGTCAGTGAGATATTTCATGTTTCCTTCTATTTTGTCAGTCCTTTGACATTGCTTTATTAATTCTTGCTGTCTTGTGAGATCATTGGCTTCTAATTGCCCAATTCTGGTCTTTAAAGAATGGTTTTCCACTATAATCTTTTGATTTTCCTTTTCGGTTTGGGCTATCCTGCTTTCTCATGGCTTCCAGCTGTTTAATTTTGGTCTCCAATTTATTTATAATTTAATTTGATTTCTGAACTTCTTTATCCAATTGGGAGTTCCTGTCTTTTAAAATGTTATTTTCTTTTTGAACTATTTCCCACTTTCTTTCCAAAAGTCTTCCATACTTCTCATAATCTCAGATTTAAATTTTTTAAGAGCTTGTGGCCAATTTTCATTTTCTTTGAAAGGTTTGGATGCATTACTTGTTTGTTGTCTTCTGCTGTTTCTTCTGTAGTCTGTATTTTTTCTCCATAAAGATTATCCAGGGTTGGTGCCTTATTTTTATTCTCCTTGGTGGTTGTTTTCCCTGGGAATTTCTGGCTATCATTATGCTGGTTTTTCCCTCCCTTTCCAGTCAGAAATCTGAGTGAGGAGGGCAGGCTCTCTGTGTATGGAGTTAAGGAGTGTGGTTTTTGCCCAAGGCTACCTCTCAAGTCTGCAGTTTTTACTGTGTGCTCGCTCTCTCTGATTCTGGCATGCTGGTTCTGACTCTGGCTCCATAGTGGGGTGGGGGAGGATTGATCAGCTCACATTTTGGTGGGAGCTATTTCATCCCCTTATAGTGTGGAAATGCCCAAATCTCACCTACCTCCATTGCTGGGCCCTACTGCGGAGTCCCCTTGTTCATCTAAACTTTTTTTTTTACCTTTTGTGGTAGTCTGTATTGGTCAGTGATGAGGAGAGAGGAAGAGTCCTGCTTCTATGCAGCAGCCATCTTAGCCCAGAGCCAATACTGTTCTAGAGGTATCTAAGAGTGTATCTTAGAGGTGGTGGGGTTCTCTTCATAAAAAATCTTTGAGCTAAGATGACATGATAATTTTTAGCTTGTATATTTGGCTAAGAGAGAGTACCCCAGAGATCCTTTCCTATTCTCAGATTCCATGATATGTAAAATTATAATCATTATTAGCAATATTAGTGCAAATGTTACCACATAGTTACTATCCATCTAACAAAAGTCACATAGTGTGTAGTTCTAAATCATGTGTCAGATTATAGCTAGAAAATAATTTCAAAATAATATTTAATTATAGCATTTGGCCATTCTAGATTGGTATAGCACATTTGTTGTACTTTCCCTGAGAGGTCCTTTAGAATAATTTTAAAGATAAAATTAACAGAGAAATTATTATATATGCAGGTTTTCTATATTTTAACTTTGGCTAGGTAGCATTTTGAAATGTTATCAAGTTCCAACCTCATCAAACTCTTTTTTATGGATTTAGCATTAGCAATAACATTTCTACTCTAGACAAATGTGTGACTAGATTTCACTTTTTGTCATGATGAGAATAATGCAATTTATGAAATTTTCAAGCCATCATATATTTATATCACTGTTGTTGTATAGGAAAACTTACCTTTTCTTTTGCCCTATTATTTAGGTCATTCCTAAAGTTGGTATTAATACCTACAGTATATTCTACATTATGCAGAATATATTCAGATGTGTCACATAACACAATCTGTTCATTATGTATGAAATGCTTCACATCTTTAAACAATTTTATGGTTTTTATTTATCCTATTTTTTTCTTTTTGGTATCAATATGGAAAGTGATTAAATAAAAATTTGAGCAAAGTGAGTATTTTAACTCATTTATTTTTGACTAGTTTGCATAAGGAGAGTTTTGAATAAGAGAATATTATGGGAGATAGGTGGTTGTTTTAGGGATATGGCATATCTCAGAAGAAGGCATAAAACAAGTTTGCAGGGTGAAAAAGAGTCTTCAGGTAAGTTAGCTTGAGTAGGAGAATATGAAGGATTCTGAAAGTGATTAGAATTATATTGGAATTAGTGGAGAACATTCACCAGGAGGTCATTTTTGTGACAAGGTAATGCTTATGAATTAACTAAAGAGGTATGGGGGCAAACATTACATAATCTACATTGGAGATAATGAAATGGTGAATATTGACTGAACATATCCATTTCTTCTATCTTACGAAGCATTTAACATAACTGCTACCTAATAAATATATGCTGATTGACATTTGGAATTATTTATCAAATAAGAGTTCTTTATAAAGAAAACTGAAAAAGTAGAGATGTGAAAGAGGGAAATGAAGAATTAAATTCATTTTTAAAGTTCATATGTTGGGGCATCTAGGTGGTTCAGTGGATAAAAAGCCAAATTTAGTAACTTCAATCACTAGCTATGTAACCCTGGGCAAGTCAGGTTACTGTTAATTGTTAATTCTTACTGTTAATTCTGCCTTGGAACCAATACTTAGTACTGATTCTAAGACAGAAGGTAAGTTTTTTTTAAGTTCCTATATTATGTATTTCATTAAAAATTATTTTCTGCATATTACAAAAATTTTAGATTTAAAAAATATTGTTGCATTATAACTTTTCAGTTAATTCCAAGTTTCTTTAGAAATTTGGAACATACAGTTATAATTCTTCCACTTAACTGTCAGGCTTTGATGAGCCAATAGACCTCTTTAAATCTCAGTTTCCTCATCTGTAAAAAATGTTTAATAATATCTTTCTTGTAAGGTTGTAAAAATATCAGTATAAATTT
Source organism: Monodelphis domestica (assembly GCF_027887165.1). Taxonomy (NCBI): domain Eukaryota; kingdom Metazoa; phylum Chordata; class Mammalia; order Didelphimorphia; family Didelphidae; genus Monodelphis; species Monodelphis domestica. The sequence continues at coordinate 126,977,500 of NC_077232.1, read as the reverse complement.
AGTTACTTAGTTTTGTTTTCACTTTTTCTAGAGAATGAAAGGCTAAGAAACATGATTGGTTTGCTTAATAAAATGAATTAGTTTTAATTCTGCTATATTCTGAATTCCTTTTTACTGTCAATACTTATTCTAGGATATGTACAATATCATTTGCAACCAGTGAGAAATCTTGCAAAAATTTTCTGTCAGGACAACAGTCTCTTGTTTGGAAAGCATCTAGTAACATATGAGCTGCAGTCAATCTGTGCATTTGGGAATTTTTAATATCACTGAGTTTTTATAATATTAAGTAAAATTTTGAAATTCTATTTTTTTCTCCCCAGCAAGTATTTATTCTCTTAGAAAAGTCTTTGCTTGGTGCTCCTGTACAGTTCAAATGGCAGAAAGCACAAGGAAATTACATTGCAGTCACAGGGTAAGACAATCAACATATTAAAAATTATAGTCTATGTCATTCATTTTATTTGACCTCTCTCTATATAACATTAAATAATGAAAGTTAAAGCAGTTCAGAGGATATTTTACTTTAGTAATAATTAAAAGTGAAGAACAAGTTGACTGGTTTGACTTACATTTAGAAAGTTTTAGTTCACTCAGCATGTCACTAAAAAAATTACTTAGATTGTGTACCATTTTACATCTTAAAAATCTAATATTGCATTTTTAGAGCTGATCACACAGTTAAAATTTTTGATCGCCATGGTCTAAAGAAAAATGAAATTAGTCTTCAAGGGTAAGTACAAAAATGTAATCAGAAATAATTTTCATAGAATGTATAAATATGGAAAACTTAAAAGAAAGGTACATTATGGTTTGGTTTAACAGAAAGAATTCTGGATTTGCAAATTATGGTTCAAACATTTACTAATTTTGTGACTCATGGTTGTCACTTCATTTCCCTGGGTGTTATTTGGAGACACCATATGATCTAACAAGGCAGCTCTTTTATTTTCAATTGATTTCCAATCTCAGGCCTCTTAGAAGTTCTTTCAGATCTCCATTTTTTTCCTGCCTCTCTTTCCTCCCAGCTGAGGACCTTAACTTTGTGACTGAGGAAATTGAGGATATTTGATGTAAATTCTCTTTTCCCATTTTTTTCTCCTCAAAACCTTAATTTCATTTCTTTTTTTTCTCCCTAGCCTCTGAAAGAGGTGACCCTTCTTGTCAAGGTCAACACTTCTCCATGTGTACTTGATCCCATCCCCTCCTATTTTCTCCAGCATATTTCATCCTCTCTAAAATTTTCATTCTCTTTAAGTGCTATATAAATGACAGCTGTTAACAAGATGAGAAAATGTATTGCAGGATACATACCTCACACAAATGAGATATTTATTTTTCCAGTGAAAACAATGTCTGCTTTTATTTTTTTTTAATCAATGACGATGTGAGATTATTCTAATGGTGATTGAATCTTTTAATTATGACCTAATCTCTTATTTGATTGAAATTTTCCATTGGTTTATATTCAATAAAATAGAACAGTGATCACAAATTGTCATTATCCAAGTTGAAAATTTGAAGTCAACTTTAAGGAAATTCTTGAACCTTTTGGAATAGGTGTAAAGGAAATTTGGTTTAATTTGAGCTAAAGTAACAGGCTAATGGTAGAAGGAAGGGGAGAAATAAAAAAGGTAATGTAAATCAGAGCAAATTAAAGATTGGCTTACTATGAACTCTAAGCCTCTAGCAATCGGGATGTATTATGATAACATTATTATAACAAAAACAACAGTAGCATTTCATTTGTTCAGCTTCTTGTAAGATTAAAAAATATTAATTTATATTCACATCTCTATTTTTTAAAGCCCTTCTGTTGCTATGGATTGGGATGTAGATGGAGACACATTAGCAATAATTGCTGAAAAATCTACCTGCATCTATTTGTGGGATGCCAATACAAATAAAACTAGTCAGTTGGATAGTGGCATGAGGTAAGAAAACATTCATTAATTTAAAAAGGAATGTTTTAAACTTGTATTTGTTCATAAACATTCTTAATCATTTGGTTTTGTTCCAGAAATTTATAAGGTCATAGAAATTTAGAGTTGGAAGGAACCTTAGTATCATCTATGTTATTAGCCTTCACATTTTCAGAATCTCAGAGTTGGAAAAGGTATCAGAAACCATCTAATTCACTGGTACTGAAATTCAGAGTAGTTAAGTGACCTGCCCAAGGTCACATAGCTAATTAATGGCAGAACTGGAACTAGAATACTGATTTCCAGAGCCTTAATCCTAACTCTCTTTACTAGACTAATACTACAATTTATGCAAAAGCCTTCTTAAGGCAAGGCATTCTTTTGCTTTAAATGAATTATGACCTCTGGTTAACTAATAAAGGTTAAAACAGTAGAATGGTCTCATGAAATAAAGTTTTTTGAGTAGATGCAGGGTAGTTTTTTTTTTTGGCTCCCACATGTAAGAAATGAGTACCCTACATGCTACATTATTAGAGCTCATTAGCTGTGGTTTTGAGTGGATGCACTTGTAGAGTGTGCCATAAACCTGGAGTTGCTTGCTTGAAGGCATCCATGTGTGATTGAGGGATGTCTCCAGAAGCTATCAGAGTCATTAAATGTATGGTACATGTAAATTGACATTAAAGAGGCCATCCAAGAAGTCTTTTAAGTGCCATGACGGGTTGGAGAAGCCCAGATAAGAGATGGAAAAGAAATAAAAGCTGTGTTCTTTGTCTTGTTCTTGAATAAAGGAATGGCCCTTCAAAACTTACTTGTGTATCACTTACTGCGTTAACATTTTGATAGAAACTGTCTGAGTATCCATTGATTATATACTACTCATGGTCATATTGTCAACAATGGAGAGATGGGGGAAAAACCCTAGTTAATTATGCTCAAAGTGTAGGCATCACTAAACAAAAAATCTGAAACGATAGCCATCAGTTTTAAGCTATGTCATACAGGTTTTGGTTATATAAGCCCTATAGGTTCAGTGGAATTTCAAAGAGCAAATATGGGAAGATAATGATTTACAGATCAAAGAACAGATGAAAGAAGGGAAAGATCTATATCAGGTAAAATAGGATACTAAGTGCCTGTTAACTCCAGTTAATTGATAGCAAGTTAGTTGATATCTCAAGCTTGATTTTTCAGACTTTAGCTAACTCTGGGACATGCTCATCTTTGTTGGTGGTGGTAAGAAAGTTAAGCCAGAAATTCTTTTATGCCATAAATAGATATACAGAATTCCTGACAGTTGTGATTTTTTCTAGTAACTACCCCTGAATAAATACCTTTCTTATTGTACTGGAGAGACTGACTAATTGGCAGCTTAAATGATTATTCCTTGGGTAATACATGAAGAGATAACATCATTTGGAAATGAATAGAAGAATGCTTAGTACATGACCCTTATTTTGTTAAATGTCTTTGCTTGGAATTTGTATTTATCTATGTTGATTTGGTAAAGAAAGCATTGCTAGTTTTGTGGTTTTTGTGAATTTCAGATTTAATTAGCTGATTACCCCAACAGTACTTTGGACTTAAGTGTAGCTGGGAAGAAAGGAACATTATGGGGTCCTGGGTGCTATTAATAAGTAGACTAAGAAGTTTCAAAAATTCTTTTAAACCAATTTGACTCTTAAAAAAATTCAATATTTGAAACCATTAAAATTCAGTGAATGATTAAGAAGGATTAAGCAAAAGTAAACCATGAGCAATGAGTATAAACCAATCCTGATCCTAGAAAACAGAAATAAAAAAAACAATTATTATATTGGGTAGAGGCATTTGTAAAGGTTTTTATAAATGAGGTAAGAAACTAGAGGGGTCTATGCGATTGTTTTATGAGTGAGTTCAACTGAATTGTTTATGTAATTTTTTTGTGTGTAGTGGTCTATCAGTCAGGAAATAAACATTTCTTATTAATAAGGAAGTTAATTCTAGAAGGATTTCTATTCTGGAGGAAACAATTTTGAGGGAATTAAGAAACTTATATTCAAGGTACCTGAAAGAAGGAAAGATACTTAGTTGTGCAAAAAAAATTCTCATCCTTTATTATTACTGTAATATTTAAAATTAAATTATGCGACAGTAACTTTATTACATCAAAGTAGTGATAATAAAGAGAGGGAAATTTGGAAAAGAGGTAGAGAATTGCCTTGCCTACCACCCTAATTGCCATTCTGATGGATTTAAGCTCACCACTGACAAAGGTTCCTTCAGGTCCAGTCTCTAGTTAGAAGAGAGAGAGAATCATATGTGAACAGTTGCTGAATCTCACCTTATAAGCAGTTTTCTTCAGCCTCTAGCTCTCCCCTATCACATCTCAGGAACCAATCATAGTTCCTTAATTTGCCTGGCACCGCCCAGAGGGGTAGTAGTTGTGGAATCCATTTCCCATATCAACTTCCTTTCTCTGAGGGCTTGTCTATCCCTGCACATCTCAATGGTAAACACTGATTGATTATATCAAAGGTCACTGATTGATTACATCAAAACAAAGGGAGGGGAATTCCCTTTCCACAGAACTAAAAAAAAAGGTGACTGAACAGACATTTATAGCTACTTAGCCACATGTTTACTTTCTCATCTATATAAAAATTTTTATGAGAGGAATCTTTACACATATTAACATTTTTGATGAGGTAGACATTCACAAGTTATGTTACATCACACAATTAACTGGAAGATGCAGACAAAATAAGACTCCACTGTGTTATTATTATTTGTTGAAAATAGCATTTGATTTTATAGAGCTCTCCTCCAACACAGTGCAATACAATATTATTTTTTTTAAACTCATACCTTTCATCTTATAATCAATACTGTGTATTGGTTCCAAGGCAAAAGAGTAGTAAGGGCTAGGTAATGGGGGGTAAGTGACATCTCCAGGTTCACATAGCTAGGAAGTGTCCGAGGCCAGATTTCAACCTAGGACCTCCTGTCTCTAGGCCTGGCTCTCAATCCACTGAGCCACCCAGCGGCCTCCTTATACAGTATTTATTGAAAGGTAAAACAACAGATAATTTTGTTTAATGATGCTCATTGTTAATATTGTTTAAGGCATAAAACAATGAGATATGAGATGTTTACCATTGTTGTGGAGGAAACTTAGAATAGAGCCTAGATTGAAAAGGAATTTCCTGTAGATCAGAAGTTCTTAACTTGGGATCAATGAACTTTATAAAAAAATTTTGATAACTATAATTCAGCATAATTGTCTTCCCTTAATCCTATGTACTCTATACATTTAAAAACATTGTTCTGAGAAAGGGTCCCTGACACAAAAATGATTAAGAATCCCGGCTATAGGTGCTCAGGTCCTACAGGAGCACCTATTTGCAAAAGGCATTGTACTAATTGCATTAAATCCTAGACCTGTGAGGAGCCTTCACAATCATTCAGAAAAGTTTGGCCTAAGTATCCACAAAGGAAAAAGTAGGTGAATAATGAATTCTTATTGTTCAAACTACTATTGTAGTTGGGTTTCTTTCTTTCCTTTCTTCTTTAAAGATTTTAAAGTTTGTTTTTATTTTTGTTTACTTGTGTTTTGCTTTGAATTCTACTCTTATCTCACCCCAACTCCCCATCCCAGACCTGCATTGAGAAATTAAGAAAAACAAAACCCTTTAAAAACTCATATAGTTATGCAAAACAAATTCCTACTTTGGACATGCCCATTGAAATAACTCTCATTGTCATAAGGGGTTGCTACTTAATAGGCCAAAATGTTTTTCTTTCATTTCCAACCATTGCTCTTAGGTAAAAATTCTAAACCCAAACTGAATAGGTCTAATTCTTCCACATGACTAATCTTTGAATGCTTGGAAACTACTTTCATGATCCTAAAATGTAGCAGTCCACACCTATCTATGGACAAGGGAAATAGTTAAAATGTAAAGATTGTCTTAGGAGAGAGCATGCTCAGTCCTGCACATTGCAAGTAAAGCCTTTGACCCTTGATCCAAATCAGGTTTCTTTGTGCTCATCTGGCTGAGACAAACCACACCTATACCTTGTCGTAATTTACAATTAACCAATGGCAATACACTATGTACTCATCCCGATGTATTGTGTACATTTGCATCTCAATAATAATAAGTAGGAGCTCCACAGAGAGCCAGCTCTCTTTACCTTATCACCCCTCACCTGTCTCTGTCTTTCCTGGAGCTTGGCCAAGCTCAACTTTAACTTCCTCCCTTTCTATCTCTCTCTTTCTGAAAGACCTTTCCTCCTCAATCTCTTATCCTCAAGTGGTTCGTGCTTAGAGTACCAGCTCTAAGGAACCGGTGATTTCTTTCTTGATCTCCTCTCAAGCCAGAACGATCCGTACCTGCAGCCCAGGCTTTAAGGGATCCTGGCTTTTCTTTCAGTTAGTCTCCATGTTCATTGCTTACTCCTGTATGTTGATTCGAAGCTACTTAACTGGTTCAGGTCCTAGTGAAGGCTAAGTAGCTGAGCTTATTCTGTGGAGCTCATTTGTTAAATATTACGTGTGTGTCTGCCTGCTTCCTTATCCATCTCCTTGGCTCCAATCCTTCCCTCAAGGCCAACCTTTCTATCTTTCCTTTAGTGGGAAGGCTGTGGGCCAGCCCCCCACGCCCATTATATAAAACAGGCAGGAGGCAGTAGTTTGACCTAAGGGTAGTAGTTTGTCTACTTCTGTCCTAGAGTATCTTGGTCAGACAATATGATTGACATAAGTCCAGAATTGAATAGGAGGATAGGGAACAGAATTGTAATAGGAAAATTAGATAGTGATTTTCAAGACCCGAAGTTTCCTCTTAAAATAAAAGCCCATCTTTAAAAAGAAATTAATATACTTCTATTGGCTTCTAGTATTGAACAGTATAGTGTTCAAATAATAAAGGCTGCAAATAAATGGAAATTGAGGAACCCCTAATGGGTAAGAGAGGTGCATGGTGGATCTGAGGCTGCAATGTATTATATAAATTAAGTTTTATGTAAGAGAATTAGTGTAAAGTTTATCTTTAAAGAAATGTGTGATCCAAAAAGGTCACTTAATTATAGTGATTAATGGATAGGTAGCTGATGTATAGCATATATACTATATTTGTATTGTGATACCAAAAGAGCCCAAGGAAGGACTTTAGCATATTGAATGAACTTCCATGGCATAGTTATGGGAGGACATGGATGGGCACAACTAATAAATGTCTGAAGCCAGCTTTAATCTTAGGTCTGAAGCCAGATTTAATCTCAAATCTTCCTGATCCCAGACCTGTTGCTCAATCCACTGGGCCATTTAGTTGCCCCATATTGATAAATTAAGCAAATGAGATAGGTGCATTGCATTTGGATTTAAGAAGTTATTTGATAAAATGTATTATAACAAAAATTTTTTAGTAATTGTGTTGGTCTTTGATCTTGTTGATGTGAGTACTGTTAATCTGGAAAAAACAAAACTATTAAAATAGTCAAAAATACCAAATCTTTAATCAGGAAAGAGATAGTGTTCCATATTTGGCCACCACACAGTGTCTGCCACTCTGGCAACAGTATCTCTGAGAGGATAACGGCACTAGATCATCCTCTGAGGAACAATAGAATTTGGAGAACTTATATACCTTTTGGGGAACTGAGGACATGAAAGCATGATTGATTGACATTACCATGGCTACAAGGAAATGGGAGTGTCCAAACTACACTGACAGGATACAATCAGGCTTGGCAAAGGAACCAGAGCCAGGAGTGTGTGTATCAGGGAGTGGCCTAATTACAATATATAGTAAAAGGATGGTCCCTGCACAGGTGTGGGTCTTCTTGGGAAGGATCTCTGACACAATGGGAGAAGCTTCTAAAGCTAAGAGTACTTAACATTTGATTAGGTCAGCTAGCCCCACCTAAACTAGGATTATCCATTCCTTTAAGGCAGGGGTCCCCAAACTTTTTACACAGGGGGCCAGTTCACTGTCCTTCAGACTGTTGGAGGGCCGGATAATAAAAAACCAAACAAACAACAAAACTGTGAACAAATCTGTATACGGCTGTCTGGGATAGCGGAGGCTGCTGCGCTGTCTATTATGGGCCTGTCACACCTTGCACAGGCCCATCACTGCCACCACTATCAGGCAGCAGTATACACAGTGCGGAATCCCCTCCCCAGATTGCCATTTACCATGATGATGTCTTCCATTGTGCAGTCAGAACAAGGCACCATACAAAGGATTATGTCACCAGAAGTAGTACTGTACGTGAGTACCGCTGTGTTCCTCTCACTGTTAACCAATGAAAGAGGTGCCCCTTCCGGAAGTGTGGTGGGGTCTGTATAAATGGCCTCAGAGGGCTGCATGTGGCCCAAGGGCCGTAGTTTGGGGACCCCTGCTTTAAGGTCTTCCCTCCATTAGTGTTCTCAGGAGAATCAGGACAAACTTGGGGGCTTTAGCTTTCAAGATGACCAAACTTGGGGTCTCCAGATTCCAAGTTGACAGTACTCTCTAAAAACAGTGCAAATCTCTATTCCCTCCATGCCTGTGCATTCTATAGGACTATTGGATATATCTTTTTATAGAATCTTTGCTCCAAAGGTCCATAGCTAGGTCCTATATCATTCTACCTGAGAGCAACATTAAATCCAATTGCTTCAGGTGTGCTCCATCGCATTTTGATTCACTATAGCTTCAGGAGGTAGCATGGGCGAGGGGATATGGAGATTAACTAGCTGCATTATTTCCACTAGAAAATGACTTTGCTGTGTGATGATTATCAATTAGTCAAAGTTTATTAAGTGCCTACTGTTTGTAAAGCGCTTTACTAAGCTGAGAGGGATATAAAAATAGACATTACTGCCCTTTAGGAGCTCATAACCTAAACAAATATACACAAAACAAGTTATATGCAGAATATATAAATTAATGAACAGAGGCAGGTACTAGACTTAAGAGGAGCTGGGGAAGGCTTCTTATATAGAAAGTAAAAGTTTAATTGAGAAGTGAAGGAAGCCAAGAAGCCAGGCGGGAGGAATAATAAAGGAAAGTTGGTTTGTTGTTGTCCTTTGTACTCAGAGAGGGCCAAGATGGCATCACTGGTAGGAAAAACTGTGGGAGCAGAAACAGCAAAGAAAAACAACTGCTTGATTACACGAGTTGAGGGGGATATGGTTGGGGATGTAGAATCTAAACGATCATCCTAGTGCAAACATCAACAACATGGAAATGGGTTCTGATCAAGGACACATGTAAAACCCAGTGGAATTGTGCATCGGCCATGGGAAAGGGTGGGGGGAGAGGTGAAAGAATATGATTCTTGTAATCAAGGAATAATGTTCTAAATTAACTAAATAAAATTTTCCAAAAAATTTTTTTAAAAATGACATCACTGGTGATGTGAGGCAGAGTTACATAATCTTTGGCATTTCTCTCTTCATTGTAGTCCAGTGATTGTCCAGACAAATGTCAAGATGGCTGGTGATGGTTTGGGATATAGTGGAAGACCTTGGCTTCTTCGATATCTACCAAGCTCTCAGCACCCCATAGCATCTGCTTTAGCTGTCTTTATGACTATGGGAATGAATTATTCTCAGCCACCCTTTTGGTTGAAACACATTCCTGGAGTAGATACTCCTCTAACTCATCAATCTGTGTAAGGCCTGTCAGTTACCCTCAATCTGGTATAATCCATTTGCTGAGACAGTTTAGTAGAGTGTGGCTGATGCCCAAGCCACAGCTTCATGAAGTCACAGGTGAGGACTAAGTGACAAATAGACACCGAAGAAGGAAAGCAGCCCTGAAAAGGGCTCTGTAAGCTCTTACATTAGAGGTATAGGCTTCCTGAATATCATGTACATCCCTGAGGTAGAGCACTTAAGGCATGAGAGACAATCACAGGAAAATGCTAGGTGGAGTGTCCCTGTAAAGTTAAAGAAGCTTGGAAAGGTAAGAGGGGCTGGTTTATAAAGGGCTTTGAATACCCAATGGGGCATTTTTATTTGATCCTAGAGGCAATGTGTATAGATGTGGTCTAGTATATATTATCATTAGAGAAAACATTTCTTCTTGGCTCATACCAATAGTAGAGAGTACCCTTGAAGCATGTGCAGGGAAGCTTCTATTTGGCATCTGGCTTTGGTAGATACTTGCTAATTCAAAAGCAGTTGAGAAAACTAGCATTCTATTGTATGACAAGCCTGGTCTAAAGCCAAGCCTAGGAATAAATAAGGCCAAACCCATGCCCAGTGGTAGTGGAAAACACTAAAATAGGGAAGAGTCATCCATGGAAGAGAGAGAAGAGAATGGAAGCAGTGAAAAATGACTGGAAGTTGGTGATTCAGTGGATAAAATACTGGACCTGGACTCAGGAAGGCCTGAATTTAAGTCCAGATTAAGACATTAGCTGCATGACTTGAGGCAAGTCACAAGCTGCCTACCTCAGTTTCTCCATTTGTAAAATTGAGATAACAATGGTACCTATATCCTAGGGTTGTTAGGATAAAATAAGGAACATTTGTAAAGTGCTCTGGAAACCTTGAAGCCCTATTATATGTATTAACTGATATTATTGCTTAAGATCTCTAGGTTGACAGTGTCAACTACTTTGGTTAATTTCTTACTTAAGAGCTTTGGCAATAATCTATTAACTGTTGATCAGAGGTACCTGAATAAATTAGTTTACTAAGGTGAGATAAGAAGTACTAAATATAAATCCTTTCCAGGAGGGGAACTGAGCCTGTAGTAAACAGTTGAGGCAAATGGGCAACTTGTCAGAGCAGCCAAAAGAATGACAAGAACAAACAATTCTAGGAAGCATAGATAATGGGGAATTTCAAAATGACCTGTAAAGAATTCTTTGTGTTTCTGCCAGTGTCAAGTAACAACTACATTTGGGGGAAAAAGTCAAGATGTTCTTTTATTAGAGGAATAGATGAGAGGTTCCAGAGGATGCCTTACTTCTCCCCTGATTGTTAGAGAGTGATGTGCATTGAATGTGTATATAAGTTTCAAAGAGAAAACAAATAAATTATGAAGAGGCACAGGAGAATTCTAGCCTGTATTACAAAATTTGGGGGTTGAAATAATGTGGGGAAGAGAAAGAAGGGAAGAATGAATACTGAACTTTTGTGATTGCATAATAGGAATCATTTCCTATTTTTAAAAAAATTATCAAACCAGGCTCAAATCTGGCCTCAGACACTTCCTACTTGTGGGATTCAGGGCAAGCCACTTAACCCCAATTGCTTATCTCTTACCACTCTTCTGCCTTGGAATTGATAATTGGCATCAATTCTAAAACAGAAGGTAAGGTTTAAAAAAAACACATAAGATATTGGTGTTTGCTCAGGGGAACCAAAATCATTCATGTTTAAACAGTAGGGTAGTGTGTTGTTTTCCTGAGGCATGTACATGTAGCATATGATGGAGAGATTTTTGAGACTCATTAAATTTAATGACTATTATCCAATTTGGATGATTCATGTGGGGAAAAGTGATATCACCATTGACTTTACTAGTTTTTGATTCTTATCTAGACTGGTTTATTTTTCATTAGTATAAGTTTAAATGATACTTGTTTTATAAGATTTCATATCTATAATTGGCATTTCTTTTAAATTCCTCTTTTTTCATTATTTTTCTTGAGTCTAGAATTTTTGTTTTTAAACTGGTTTTGTTATTTTTGCCTGTTTCTTCAAAGTACCTGTTGATATTTTGATTGTTGTAGTACTAAATATATAAATGAATTTAAGTATTACTGTTTTTCTTATTATACTCAGGGGGACCAACCATAAGCAATGAATATTTCATAAATTATATATAGTTTTATATTTGGATTCTAAAAATTATTTTCACAAATATGCAATAGAGGAAGGCTGTCTAGGCCTAAAAAAAATCTGGGAGTTATAGAATACTATATCCTAAATATAAATCAACTGTATAATATAGAAGCTTCCAAAAATTAATGTGATTTTAGGGTACATTAAAAGAAGAATAGTTTCTAGAGAATAAAGTGGGTCTTAATCCCATTGAATTCTGCTCTGTTAGGATCACATAGAGAATGTATTATGTTCAGTTCTTTGTGGCACATTTTAGTCACTGACAAAGAAGAGAACCTTGCAGAGGAATATCATTAGATTGGTGAGGGACATTAAGACTGTCTAAGACTTTTATTAATATTTCTTCATAGATATATATTTTATTAAGTTTATTAGAAAGGGTAGACAATCATAGTTTTAAATCTCATCATTCCTCTAAGTAACCTGACCACCAGTTACCTAGCCTGCCAGTTCCTTCCTCTTTTCCCCTTACCTGCCTGCTCTGTTCCTGTGTTTGTCCAAAAGCTGTCCGCTATTGACATACAGCATGTTCACAGATGCAAAACCTGGTGTAAATGTGTTGTGTGAGGAATGTTGATGGACAGGTCAAGCTGCTCAGGAGGGGGAGGGAATGAACTTCCTTGACACAAGATCAATCCATGTAAGGATTTCTTGAAGGAACTAGGAATGTTTAGCCTGGGTTTTTTGTCCCCAAAGCTGGAATCTTCGGGTTTATCATAAACTGGATATGACATTTTTTTCATGATCATCTTGTTTGCCTTTTCTTATAGTGTAATAACATTCCATTATAATCATATAGTACAAATTAACCCTTGACAGCTATGTAGAAGCTGGATTGGAATGTGACAGTCTCTCCACTTCAATGAGAGAGAGACCACTCAGTTAGAAAGATCAGTGGAAGGTTATTAGTGTGGGTGAGAGGTGATGAGAGTTTGAACAAATGTGGTGGCTTTGTCATTAGAAAGAAAGGGACATAGATGAAAAAATGTTTTGCAGGTAAAAACTAAAAGATTTGGATTGTATATGTTGGATGTATGAGAGTGAGGAGTTGAAGGTGACACTGAAGTTTCATGCCTGGGTAACTGGGAGGATGGTACTTTTCTTGAGTGTAATAGAAAAGTTCAGAAAAGAGGAGAATTTTGACTGAGAGATAATGGGCTCTATTTTGTGTATGTTAAGTTTGAAATACCTACAGACATCTAATTTGCAAAGTCTAGTAGGCATTCAGAGATGTGTAATAGGAATTATAATTTGCATAGTGTATTATAAAGGGGGTTAATTTGTAACCGAGGGGTTTGGTCTTTCAGTATGGGGGGGGGGAAGAGAGGAGAACCCCCCTCCCTTTTCAAAGCAAGGTTCAGGGGAGAGAACTGATGTAATGGATTGGCTCAGAGAGAGAAGAGGGGGTTTGAAGATTTTCTTGCTTCTGCCTTCCCTCCTTAACTAAGGCTGCTCTCCCAGATTTGCTCTTGCTCCTCTTGTCCCCCCTTCCCTACTTGAGACCAAAGGGTCTCCCCTTGATCTGTTCACTTATACTCAGCTTGGGGAATAGATAACCTTTAATGTCAATTCAGTCAAATAATACAACAGGAATAACAGGAAGGGAAATAATGAGAAAGGATAGTCTGGAAAAGTGGTCCCTGTCTCTATCTAAAACCATTTTCCTCCCTCCTTAAGTTTGGGGGGAACTTGGGCCTTGGCAGCCTGAGCCCCCTGAGACAAAGTCAGGTTGACTCAACCCTGGGCAACAGGAGCTGAGGTAAAGTCTGCTCAGTTTCTCTTCAGAAAGTCCCTTCAGTTGGGAAGTGTTGGGTGGAAAGATTTCCAGTCACCAGCAGGAAAAATGGGTAACCCTCAGGAGAAAGTCTTTTCTTATCTTCTGTCTTTGTCTTCTCAAGACTGAGAGACCAACTCCTCTACCAGCCAGAGTCTTCTCCTCCTCAAGATTCCAAAAACTTTGGGCCCCTCCCCCACTGAGGTGATGAGTTTCACATACTCTTCAGCCTGGCACTTTTTCCTTTAGTGCTGGCCTCTATCACAATAGAGATGATAATTGAATCCAACTGAGTTAATAAGATCACCAAGTTAGATAGTACAGAGGGAAAAGAGAAGAAGGGACTAGGACAGAGCTTTTAGGACACTGAAGGGACATGACAAGGATAAAGATTTAGCAAAAGAGATAGAAAAGAAGCAGTCAGCCAAGTAAGGAGCAGGACTAAGAGACAGAGCAGTGGCATAAAATATGGAATGGGTATTCAGTAGAAGGTGGTCAATAGTGTCAGATGCTATAGAGAGGTCAAGAAGGATGAGAAATGAGAAAAAGCCATTAGATTTGGCAAGTAAGAAATCATTAGGAACTTGTCTACAACTTTATTTGTAGTGAGTAGTAGACTCACTACACATGTGACCTTAGTTAAGTCCAGAGCTGGGTTTCCATTTACTCATGGGTTAAATGAGGAGGTTGGACTAAATAGTGTTTAAGGTTCTTCCTAGCCCTAACATTCTGTGCCTTTACTTTTGCATACTTAGGTTAAAAATAGATATATCTATAATGTGTAACTATGATATGTACATAAGAATATTAATATAATGTGAAAAAATTTAAATTCCAGGGATCAGATGTCCTTCTTGCTCTGGTCAAAAGTTGGAGCTTTACTTGCAATTGGAACAGTTAAGGGAAACTTATTTATATATAACCATCAGACTTCTCGCAAAATTCCTGTACTTGGTATGTAGTGCCAGACTATTGATTTTCTTACATATAAATTCAATAATGATTTTAAAAAGTAACAAAAAAACCCCAATCCCATTATATATATATATGTTATATATACATGTTTGAAATACCTATACACATCTAATTTGCAAAGTCTAGTAGGCATTTCTATAGTAACAATATTGTCTATATGTAGTATCATGAAGCTTTTTTATCTAGTCTTTAATACTTCAATAAATTATCAAATTATTTCGTATTTTAATAAATATTTTAATAATAATTTAATAGTTCTACTTTGCAAACATTAGGACTTCATTGTAACACTCTTCATTAGAAAGAGGAATTTTAAAGCCCATTTAAGGAATTAAAGTGTTAAATACAAAAATACTTCCCCTATAAAGTGGTCATAGATCTTGGGGGAAGCATTATAGCTTAGTTTTAGTGTATAAAGTTATTTATTTTTCAGGTAAGCACACTAAACGAATAACCTGTGGATGTTGGAGTTCTGAAAACTTACTGGCACTAGGTAGTGAAGACAAAATTATAACAGTTAGCAATCAGGAAGGTGATACAATAAAACAGGTAAAAAGAAACACCCTGCATTAAGTTTTTAGTTTCTATTTAAAAATGTTTCAAAGTCATTATTAAGCATATGCTTATTATTTCTATTTTTTCAATACCATATCATCCTAATCTACACTTGATAGTAGATACATTGGATTATCCTCTTCCATTTATTTTTCACATTTTACTGCTCGATTTCTAGAACAAATAATCTATACCTGTTTCTTTCATTTTCTTACCATTCTTAGTCCCTTTAACTTAAAGTAATTTGGCTTCCACTCTAATCCCTTCCCCTTTCACTTACTGAAAGTACATTCCTTAAAGTCAACTAATTGCCAAACCCTTTGGACTTTTCTTATTTGTTAATTATATCTGATCTATCTGATGTATTCAAACCCCAATATAAAAGACCTACACTTAATCTATATGCTTTACACTAGCTTTCTGCATTTACTAGGTTAGAATGTAAATTTAAAGTGTAGCAATAGCAACAAAATATTTGTTCTACTGTAAATGACAAAATAAAAAAAATTAAGCCTTGGGACATGCCCATTTTTACTGTAAATTATGATTCCATAACTGACTTGAATTAAGCAGTATTTCTGGCCCCTAAGTATTGCTGCCTTGTGTATTTTATTTAGTGTACAGTACTATTGGTGCATACGCTGGTCAATTTTCAAGCCATGTTTTATTGAATCTGGTTTCTACTTTATGTGAGCAAGGCAATGAATGCTGCTGCCCACCCCCACTCCAATAAGATCTACTTCAATGACATTTGTATATTAGATTGACTTCTTTTCTTCTCCTTTAGCTTAGTTTTTGTGCTTCACATCTTTCTCTTCTTTCCATTTACCTAACCAACTAACTGGGCCATGGAAGTATCCTCCTAAATGGCAACCACTTAGAAACATTACTCTGGGACTTCATAGCCACAATCATTCCAAACCTTTTTATGTGAAACTTAAGGACCACAAGCATTCAGATCATTTTTGCATAAAACTTCAGGGCCACAACCTTTAAAATCTCTCTTAAACAGTGTATGGAAAATTAGTTAACCTAAATCAGGGAGAAGAACTACTTTTATTGCTGGTAACTATTAGAGACTCTATTTGAACCAAGGTCTTCCTGGTTTATAACTTGTAAAAAACCCTTTTGAATCAAGGCCTATACTTTACAGGGATGTCCACATCAATGGTAAGGTTGATGCATACACTGCTAGACTTAGCTCAGCATTTGGAGTCTCTGAAAGAAAGTGTGGAAGGGTTATTAGGTTTCTTATCAAATTGAGAGTCTACAGAGCTCTTGTGTTGACTTCACTGTTGTATGCCTATGAAACCTGGACAGTCTACCAGTGCCATGTCAGAAACTGAGCTACTTACATTTGAATTCTCTTAGGAAGATTACCTGGCAAGATACGGGACAGGACACTGAGGTTCTCTCTCAATTTGAAATGTCAAGCATTCAAAGTCTACTAAAGAGAATAAAACTTGATGGACTGGACAGGTAGCCCCAATGTCAAACTCAAGAACTTACACCAAGGCAAATGCTTTCATGGAGGTCAGAAGAAGTAGTATAAGAACACTCTCAAGGTCTCTCTGAAGAGCTTTAGTATCAGACATGGGAGATACTGGCATATCAAAGAACTTGCTCTACCTCCGTAAGCAAGGCAGAACCTCATTAGCACAAAGGAAATGTGAGATGCACAGATCTAGAGATATCTCCATCCCAGGTGTTCCAATCTGTATGGAGCCTTCTGAACTTGTATTGGACTAATTAGCCGCAGTCAAACATACTGTGTCCTGACCACAATGTCATAATGTCATTGGTCTTTTAAAAAAATGAAATTTGGAGGGGCATCCAGGTAGCTCAGGACAGAAAGCCAGGCCTAAGATGGGAGGTCCTAGGTTCAAATTTGACCTCAGACACTTCCTAGCTGTGTGACCCTGGGCAAGTCACTTAACCCTCATTATCTAGCCCTTTCTACTCTTCTGCCTTTGAACTTATATCTAATCTAGGACAGAAGGTAAGGGTTTAAAAAAATGAAGGTTGAAAAACAACACTATCACAAAGCCAGAAACAGATAGTAGACACCTCTGGAGCAGATAGAGACTGAATAGGAATAATCAGGGCAGGAATCCCAGGCCAAGGTGGGTCTGCTGGCTGAAAGTGGCTGAATCTGAAACTCCAAATAGGGCAAGCCACAGACCTGTTGCTCAGACTCAAAAGCAGGTGAAAAACTTGTAGAGTACTGACCATGGGGTTAGCATTTAGACTTTGCTTTGGATCAGACCACCTTGGGGCACTAAAAACTTATATGTCCCCAGTCTGAGTTCTCCCTGAAATCCTAGAATAAAAGAACATTCACTACTCTAAGAAAATAACAGTAGGACCAATGCCTTCAGCAGTACTACTTCCTTTGGGAATACAAAGAACTCAGTCCCAACACTGAATCTGAAGTCAGGAAGTAGACTTTAATACTGCACAAGCAAAAAACAAAAACAAAAACGTACCATTAAAAAAAAACTTATGGTGACAGATGCTTCAAAACACACTCAGAAAAGAATGAGTCCAAAACTTCTACAAGGAAATTCTAAAAAAAAAAAAAAGCACAGCTTTGGGAACAAACTCAACTAGAACTCCTGGAAGAGATGAAATCAATTTTTTAAAGAGTTAAATAATTTTCTATTAATGAAATGAGAGTGCTAGAGGACAAAAATTGGAAAAAAACATGAGAACCATGGAAGAAAGAGAATTAACAGTACAAGCAATATCAAGCTTTGGCTAAGTAATAAATTCTCTGAAAAATAGGACAGACCAAATCATGGGTCTTCATGAAACTAATGACTTCATAAGACTAGAAATATAAAAACAAAGACTAAAACAATGTAAAGCATCTCTTAGCAGAAATAAGTGACCTAGAAGACCATATTAAGGATAGATAATTTAAGAGTCATTGGACTCTAAAAATCCTGGCCAGAAAAAGAGTCTAAAACATCATTTCAAGAAATCATATGTAACCTCAGTCCCAAGTCCTCATTGGTGGATATGAATGCTCAGATTTGCATGAGGAATAGGGTGGAATTGGTGAATGAGAGTCTTTTTCCAAGTTCTCTTCAAGCATAAAGCTGCTTTGGGTCCTGAAATGACTTTAGGAGCTTCTGGCATCTACCTTTAAGAGGGAAGATAGATGAAGCTAACAGGTTGATGAAGGAAAATTCTCTGGGAAGACATGAGAGCAGCCAACCATCTTCATCATGTTTCTGTCCCCAGCTTGAGTTCAGGGAACTTTCCTTTGGGTGAGATATGGGATCCTCCTGGTTAATCTGAGTTATCTTGCTCTCAATAGGAAAAGCTCCTTTACTCTGTATTGCCTAGTATATGTCCTCCTATGTATACCATCTCTAATTTCTGTTTTTTCTATTTGGATAAATGGGTTTCTTTGCTATTTGAGTTGTAGAAATCTGGTGGAAAAGGGTGAAGATTTGGATATAAAGTTTAGGGTCCTGCTTCATTCCAATAATGACACAGTGATCAGAAGTTAGATTGAATTTGACCACATCTCTAGACTGATAATATTTAAGGGAGCAGATAGATATAATTATATATTGAAATCCCTTCTCCCTCTGAGGAGAGCAGAGTGGCAGCTTCTGGCTCCAACTTAGTGCTTCCTCTCCTGGCAAAAATTGAAGTGTTTCTTGGAAGAGTAAGATAAGAGGTTATAGATATATATTCTGCCTTCCTTTGTGCTACACAATAGTCATCCTACATGTGTACCTCTCTTCACATAAAATTGCCAAAATCTCTTAGAACCAGAAGACAAAGTGAAAATATAAATTACTGATCATCTTCTGCAAAAAAAAAAAGTCCCAGGAACATTATAGTCAGAATATAGACTCACCAGGTTACTCTCCCTTCATCTTCATGCTATGTCATCTCTAAGTAATCACATCACATAAATAATTGTTATATATATAACAATTATATATAGTCTTATTAGAATAGAGGCTTCTTGAGGACAGAGACTTTCTTGTATGTATATCCTTAGTGCTTTAGCATAGTATCTGGGCATGGAGGATGGCCAATACAAAGACAGGAATTAGACATGGAGATGAGAGAGTATCATCTGTTAGGAACACAGAGAAAAGTCCAGTTTGGCTAGACTATAGCGTAGAAGGGGAGTAATAATATAAGGTTGTAAAGATATGTTGAGGCTAGGATATGAAGGACTTTAAAAATCAAATAGTTTTCATTTTATCTAGAAACAATAGGAGCCACTTGAGTTTACTGAGTAATGAAGTGACACAGTCAGATTTGTGTTTAAACTGTCAGCTTTGTGGTTAGAGTATTGAAGTGGAGACAGGCAGCAGGTAGATGAGAGATGATGAAGACCTGAACTGATACAGTGGTTGTATGAGTTGTGAGAAGGGACAGATTTGATAGAAGTGGAGGTAAACACACGATTTAGCAATTGATGGAAGATGTAGAGAATGAAGACAGACTAATTCAGAAGTTATAAACCTGTGTGATTTAAAGGATGATAATGCCCTTGACAAAAATTGGAACTTTCCATAAAACTTCTACATAGCTTTCTAAATCTTATTTCTAACCAAATTGGTTAACTCCAGCTTGTACTTTTCCAGTTATTTTTGATATACATCTTTTCATGCCCAGAATTCCCTTCTTCATTCTTTTTTTACCTATCAAATCCTACCTATCCTTGCAGGTTCAGCTCAGATATTGTCTGTTCCATTTGATCTTCCTTGACCACTCCAAATAATGTTTTATTGCTCTTTAAAGTTCTTTTAAAAAAGTTTTTTTATACTTATTATCTCTATTCCTAATAATTAGTTCTATATTTACTTTTGAATATATCTTCAGTTGTTTTGCATTATCTTAATAAATTATAATAAATAATAAATAATCTAAATCATAAATTTTATTGTTACTTAATTTTTAATGTGTTTAGGACTCCCAGATTAGGTTTAATCTCCTTGAGGGCAAGAATCTTATTTCTTACTTTTTGTGATCTTCTAAGGACCTTTAGTATTGTAGGAACTCAATAAAGAATTGATATAACTTTTAAGTTTGAAATGAATTATTCAAGACATTTAAAAAATAATTGTGCACTTTTCCTCTGTAGGTCCTTTTGAAAACAGATCTTAGTGATATGCAGTTTTCAATGATGAGGAATGAAAACAGAGTAATAACAACTGAAAATACTGTAAGAACTCTATTTGAAACCGATATGCCCCTATGTTGTTGCCTTTGTGTATATGAAATGTATCAAAACCCTGCCTGAACATCTCTTATCTTCCCTATTTGGTTATTAGCAAGGTCAGGAACTGAATCTTGGACGTCTTTCTGCCTCTGAAAACATCTCACATAGTACTTTTCATATAGTGATATTGAGAAGGAAAGAATTGTAGATCTAGAAGGCAACTTAATTGAACTCTCTTGTTTGAAAAATGGGAGGGCAGCTAGATGGCTCAGTGGATAGAGAATCAGGTCTTGAGACAGGAGGTCAAATCTGGTCTCAGACGCTTCCTAGCTGTGTGAATCTGGGCAAGTCACTTAAACACAATTAACTGCTCTTCTGCCTTGTAACTAATACTTAATATTGATTCTAAGATGGAGACAAAGAATTTAAAAAAAGAGAGAGATAGGAGAGTATGGAGGAGATACTTTTATTTATTCCTGTCCTATTTCAGTTATTTCCCTATTCATCTTGGTGAAGTCTTTTGTAAGGACAGAATAACTACATATTTTTAGTTTTTATGAACATAGAAATAGTGCTCACTCTTACAAATTATATGCAGATAAATATAATGATGTTTATGAATAACAATTGTTTATAATCTTTGAAAATTATAAGAGTAAAATGCTTTAATAAAATTTTTCACTAATGCCTCATTACAGTGTAGAAGAGATCCTATGTTCTCAAAAAATGTTCCTTTGAAGGCCAAATTGGAAAGACTTTGAGTAAGGGACTAGTGAAGTACTTTTTTTCTTCTGAAAACTAGAATATCTGAGTTAAGAAAAGTTTATTATCAGAAAGTAGCCACTTGTTTTTTGGTTGTAGAAACTGTTCCATTTTCTAAGATGTTGAGGATCTGTGGAGGAATTATGAATTTTTTGTAATGCTGACATATAGGGGGCATCTGGGTAGCTCAGTGGATTGAGAGCATAAAGGTCCTAGGATCAAATCTGGCCTCAGACACTTCCCAGCTGTGTGACCCTGGGCAAGTCACTTGACCCCCATTGCCTAGCCCTTACCACTCTTCTGCCTTGGAGCCAATACACAATATTGACTCCAAGACAGAAGGTAAGGGTTTAAAAAAAAAAAGAAATACTGACATATGTTTTGGCATTAAATATATCTTGGGCAAGATAACAGTTCACTTCTATATAGGTGCTTTTCTCAAAACAACTCTGTGAAGGGCTGTGTAAATATTATCACCTTAATTTTTACAGATGAAGAAACTAAGGTTAAGAGAAATTAGGTCACCTGTCCATGTTCACATGGAAAGGAACGGGTTGAGTGTTTGAGCCAGGCCTAGAATACAGATATTATAATTCTAAATCCAGTATGCTTTCTGTTCTATCATAGTGTCTCTCTCTCTAATGTCTCTATTGTTCAAATGGATCTCTGATTTCATTCATGTGACTGTTACCTCTAGCAATGAGGACTACGGCCCAACCATGTCCCCTTTTGTTCACATACTCCCATAATATAGCTCTAGGAGTCATATCAGCATATTGGAGGTGTTGTGGAGGGGATAGAGTCTTACTTTTTCTTAAGGAGACTAGTGAAGTATATGACTGTCAATGAGTTGTCCTTCACTCTCGCCTCCTAATCAAGATCCTTCTTGTTTGTTTGTATGTTTCTTTGGGATAGCCTCAGTTTTCTTCTACAATCCTGGCTTATGACATGTTGCAGCCTACTTATATCCAGTAAGCTCCATTCCATTGCTCTTGAATTGCTCATCATAAGAATTTTGCCTTTTTAAAATCATCAATTAGTAAAATACATTGAGGCAGTGTGTTGCAGTGGATAGAGATCTAGGCTTAGTGTCAGGATTAATTTCCTTTCCTCCTTTTGACACTTACTGGATGTGTGACCCTGAGAAAGTTATCTAACTTCTTAGCACCACAAATCATTACTAAGATTCTTAGTCTCTGCTTGAGCTCCCATAGGGTATTATTTTTATAGTAGTTTATTGCCTTCTGGTCATTGAGTCCATATAATTTTCTATACTGCACAGTTAATGTTTAATTTGATTGAGTTTTGTAATTTAGGTTGCTACTACTTTGTCCATTGACAGATAAGTGTGGTGGTTGGCAAGAAAAACTTATTTCTGTTTAATGTGAATTGTCCAGAAAATCCAATTGATTTGGGATTCCAGCAGCACTATGGCAACATTGTTTGTTACCATTGGTAAGTCATTGCCATCATCATGATAATGAGGTATTTTTATGTACTTTTTCAACTCTATAATTATTTCTTCAGCTGGAATCATTGATCCTAGTTTTGTCCCTATTTTTCTGCTAAGTTACAATGGCTTTCCTTTATTTATGAATTTATAAGAGTATTTGATCTCCAAATAAGTGGACATTCTTTGATATATCAATGGATATGTGACCTCAGAAGTTCTACAACAGTTAAGATTGTATCCTATATACAAGCTACAACAGTATAGATCGCAATCTTGTCATCTTAAATGATTGTTGTCTATATTCTCCTATAATCCTATAAATACTTCACAGAAAACCTTTCTAGGTCTTTGACATTTCATAGTTGCTTCCTTACCCTTTCTCCATGACCAGTTTACTACCTTCTCTAGTCATACATCTATCTGATATCCTTTAGGGAACTTCTCTTATGTAACTAAATCCTCATTCATAATATCTTGCAGACTATTGTCCACTTGTATTTGGCAAAGATATACATTCTGGTGGATCAACTTTATGGATTGTCTATTCAACTACATTTATGGTCTGAATAATAGACATTCTAATTTCTTTTTTTTCTATGTGAATAATTAGGCCCAATTCTTTTGAGTGATTATATATTCAACATATTCCCAAACAAAATATTTGCTTGACCGAACCATTCATAGGGAATATTCCTTCTGTTTAAGATTGTCTTGAACAGCCTTTATTGAGAATGAAGACCCTTTGGCAGACATACACCTCTTTGTTTTCTTCCTCACTTAATACTGATAATCATAAGGTCATCAAACAAAGCTATCTCTGTCATAACTTTCAAGGAATCATTTATTATTTTGGCACTGCTGCAGACACTTAATAAAGGAGAGTCTTGAAGGTAATATTTTGCTTTATGAAATCAAATGTTACTGTCAACAAGCACAGTGCAATCTTTTCTGCTCTAAGCTGTTTGGTCAATTGTGTATCTGTAAAGATGTGCTCTTTTGCAGAATTCTGCTTTTGAAATCCTGCTTATTCTCTTCTTATTGTTTCATATCACTGGCAAGAATTAAAAAAAAAGTAATGCTTTAGTTTACTCTTACCATCAAGCCAGAGCCTGGAGTAAAATGTGCTATTGCTTATTTGGGAATAGTGAATAAATTAATAAGTCTCCATCTTTTTATAACCATTTAGCAACAATTTACACTTATTTCTGGACCAGAGCTCAGCTACAAGGGAGGGTAAGAAAACAACAGAGACTTCCATTATTAATATCAAGAAGGATTCAGAAAGGAGCTGCCATTGCTTTACTGGGAAATCCAAGAAAATCACCCGTCTTCTGACTAGCAAACTACCTCTTTTTTTCTCTCTGCTTTCATCCATGATTCAGGGCTATGCATCACTTAGGTGAAAACTCCTCCTTTTGCCAACACATCTAGTTCATTCCCATCTACTTTAGCCTTGTTCCTTGAAAGAATTCTTATCTTGCTCTGCCCTCCCCTCACAGTCCTGTCTGAAACTTGTGTTCTTTAATAAATTTCCTTTGAAATTAGATTTATTCCTTTCACAATTGTATAAATGAATGAAAAAATTATTAAACATTTACTATGTGTCAAGTACTATACTAGGTGTTGGGAAATATAGATATAAGTGATATAATCCTTGACGTCAATGAGTGTAATTTCTTAAATTTTTTAATTATTTCAAATGTTTACAAATCCAAACAAAACAAACATTTCCATATATAAGGAAAAAGGAGATATTACACAAATGAAATTACAGATCTCCTATATATTTAGCTTACTTTTCTTTGTATTTATAGAATAGATCCTGTCCACTAGTATCCCAATTCCTACCTACCTTCTTCACATCACACAATATAATGTCATGGAGGCAAACATGTTCATATAAATGAAGTATTTCATGTTTTATCTTTCTGTTCACTTTCTGGAGATAACATTCTCAGTTCATTCTTCTAGTATTAGCTCTATAGCTATTTATAATGTTCTCCAGTTTTTACTCATTTCAATGTTGATTATCATGTATAGTTTTTTACAGGTTTTTAAAAAATAAGTGTGCTAATTGTTTCTTATGATACAGTAGTATTCCATCATAGTCATATGCCACAATTTGTTTAGCCATTCCCCAAATGATGGATATCTCCTTAGTTTGATGTTCTTTGCCCCTATAAAGAGAGTTGCTAGAAATATTTTGGAATATATGGGTTCTTTTCTTTTTTCCCTAATCTCCTTGGTCTAGGGGTATATACACAGTTTTATAACTCTCTGAGTATAATTTCAAAATGATTGGATCAGTTCACAGCTCTACCAGTAGTAAATTGGGTCCCCATTCTTCCACATCCCCTCCAGCATTTGTCACCTTGCCCTTTTGCCATTTTAGCCAGTATATGGGTGTGAGGTGATATCTCAAAATTGTTTTGGTTTGCATTTATCTAATCAGTAGTGATTTGGAACATTTTCTATTAGCCATTTCTATGCTTTTCCCTAAGTTTTCCCCTACAATTGGAGTATTCTCCTGTTTTATTTAGTTATTTATTTAATTACTAGGAATATAAATTAATTTTTATAATAAAATTTTATAATAAATAACTTTTATCATTTATTTTATTTCTCCCACTTAAGATTCCTCCCTTCAAGACTCATCTCAGTGCCTCCTTCTTTTAGGAATTTTTTTCCTTGATTGTTTTCAGTTTTTGATGTTTTGATTTGCCCCTGAATTACTTTATATTTTGAGAACAAGAACTCAGTGTGGAGTCTTGCACATAGTATACCTTCAATATAAACTTGTTTAAACATTTGTGTGAATTTAATTGTTGGAGGTGACCTTGATATGTATATATTTATATCTATATCTATAATATCTTCACATTTTATAGAAATACAAAGTTACCCATGGTGGTGGGTGGTTTTTAAATATTTCAGAAGTCAACCTTTTAGGGTTTTAATGAGAAGCCAAAGGTTTTATTGCACCTAAATCATTAATGTCCTGCTCTTTCAGATATAGAGAACTGTCTCTTTAATAGCCCTAAAACTGTATTACTTCAAGTCAAGAATTCCATGTATACATTGTCTAGTGCAATTGCTTTTCCCATCTCAGTTTTTAAAATTCCATTTCTATTTCTACATATACTCTCATGCGTCCTATGGTACTGAGTTCAAATGTGTTGACTGTAGTTATTTATAGAAAAATGAGTTTGTTATTTAAAACTTCTATAAGCTGGACCCAATCTGACTTTCCAGGCTTATTTTACTTTATTTCCCTTCTTTCACTCTACAGTCAAACCAAAATGACTTTCTTGCTCTCCCTTATATATGACATTTCATCTAGTTTTCTTATCTTTACATAAGCTATTTCTCGTGCCTGAAATATCCCTTCTGTTCCTTCTTATCTCTGCCTTTTATAAGCTCTAGTTTTCTTCAAAACTCAAATGTTACCTTCTCTATGAAGCCTTTCCTGGATATCCCTAGTTGCCAGTATTTCCCCACTCCACAAAAATCACCTTTCTATTTTGCACGTTAGATACAATTATACATATAAATATTTTCTTCCTCAAAACAAATTAACTCCTTGAGGACAAAGACTAATTTTTGTCTTTCCATCCACAACAGCCTCCTTTACATGACACTTGAAACATAGTAGGCTGCTTAATACACATTTTGATTGATTATAGAAATCTTTAGGATATTTCTTATTTAAAAAATATATTGGTCTGCTTCTTATTTTCTTGTGTGATATTTCTATGATAATTTGACGTAGTTGGGTGTCTCATCAAGCTTTTTATAACCTTGTTTGCCTGCTATTTCTTTTGATTATATGAAAAAGTATAGCTCAGAGTCTTGTACTGCCTTCCTGATCTTTAAAATGATTTTTTATTATAAACCATTATTGTCCCTGGCTGCCACAACTCTTCACTTCTCAAGGATATCATGTTTGCTTGCTGAGGCAATTTTTAAGCTATTTTGGTCCCTTTGTTGTAGTGATTAATATATATTTTTAGAAACATCCTAGTGATTGATTTATATCCTTAATTTAAATATCCTTAGGAATGGTGATAATGTGTATTAATGCCAATTCTTATAATTTAAGAAAAAAAGTATTAGCTCATTTAATTAGGTCAGGTTGGAGTCGATTCAGTTGTATGCCAAACCATCTCATTTATTATTTCTGCTAGTTTATTATTGATTTTTCTCTTTTTCTAAAAAGTTAGTGGTTTGACTGTATACAGATGATTAACTCAAAAATGACTTGCTGCCCTTGGAGAAATTGACTCCTGAAACCTCGGTTTATTGGTTGGTGACTAACTGCCTGCCCGTCACTATTTCAGGAAGGGCCTCAGCCATGTTTCATTTTGCTAATGTCTTCTCTTCCTCCTCCCTAATCACTTGGTCTCAAACTTGCTCTATTTCCCTACCTAAAGCTAAGGACTGTCCAGCTTGTATTTGTATCCACAGTGCTTAGATACACTTGCATACACTAAACATATCTTTCTAGTTATTAAAGAATAGAAATTTCTTGTCAAAATAGAATATAGGCATCCCTTCCACATCATGACTTTCCCCATTGTGATTTTGTTATATTGCAGATTGACAAAGAAATTAAATGGGATTTTTTTTGGGAGTTTTGTGCAAACTGCAGATGACACATGAAAGCCAGTAGACAACATAGAAAAAATTGAGAAACTCAGAAATGAATAAATATATGTATAGTATTGAATAATATCAACATATTTTTATCTTTTGATACCATAATCATACATTTTTAAAAATTGTAAACATCCTATAAAGGAAAAAGAAAAAATTTAGACTTCTCTGGTATGAAGGGAGGACCAAAACTTTTTCCATATGGTGTATGCATTGCACCCCAAACCCTTTCCATCCCATATGGAAGGGATACCTGTACATTTCATTTGGGGGATGGTTTTATCATACCCTATACCTTCCAGCTCTCTTCTTATTTTTTTCCACTTGATTTTATTTTATTTTTCAATTACACATAGAAACAATTTTTTTAACAACTGTTTTCTGATATTTTGCAAATAAAATTCTCCTCTCTATCTCACCTCTCTAGGCAACAAATAGTCTGTTAGAAGTTATACCAGTGCTTTCATGAAATATATATTTCCATATTCCCCATGCCACAACAGAAGTCACATATCATACATACATCAAAAAAACTCATGAAGGAAATAAGTGAAAGACGGAATGCTCTGATCTGTAATCAGATTCTAACATTTCTTTCTTTGACTCTGGATACCATTTTTTATCATGAGTCCCTTGCGGATATCTTAGGACCTTGTTTTGCTAATAATAGTCCACAGTAGTTCATCATATGATATTTCTGTTCCTGTTTATATTGTTCTCCTCACTTCATTTTGCATCACCAGAACTCATTCTGTTGATTATTTCTAATAGTGCACTAATTTTCCATTACAACCACATAACAGAACCTGTTCATCCAAATTGAAGTTGATGGACACTCACTCAGTTTCCAGTTCTTTGTCAGTACAGAGAGAACTGCTAAAATATTTTTATGCAAGTAGGTCCTTTCCTCTGTCTCTGATGTATCTTTGGAATACAGACCCAGTAGTGGTATTACAATTTCAAAGACTATCCAGCTCTCTTCTTGAAGAAAATATTTTTGATATATGGAACAGAAACTCCTGGATTGGCCATAAGCCTCTGGCCTCTGTTACTTTTTAGTTATGAAAAATGTTTTTCTAGTATTTGTACATATATAAATGGGTGTGAGTATATATATTATATCTGATGCCTAGTTTTGCTTTGAAGTCACAGAATATTAAAATGTTAATTATTTGAATGTAGTAGATAGAGGGCCAGTCTAGGAAGACATTGGTTCAGTTCTTGCCTCTGATACTTTTTCAATGTATAATAATGGACAAGTCACTCAGTCTCTCAGTTCTGTAAGCATCTTTGTAAATCTGAGACAGATAGTTTAAGGGAATAGATACTAGGTTTGGAGTTTAAATTCTCCCCTTAACACTGTGACCTGTGTGACCTTATATTAGATGCTTTATCCCAGTCTTGAATGCTTTTATTTATAATTAAAATCTCTTACTTCAAAATCATCCCTTATTCTTTGCTCATGTCATATTCATTCATTTCCGAAGTCCTGTTAATTCTTCAGTTATAATTCATCTTTTTTATGCCTTCCTTTCCATTTCATTAGTAGCCACTAACCCAAATTGGGACCTGACCATCTCATGCAGTATATATAGCAAAGCACTACTGAGCCACTTGGGAAAACAAGAAAGCATTGTCTTCTTATATAGTAAGAACTATTTTATATTTATATGTCAAGCATCACTTAAGCAGTATTTTGCCTACAATAGAATTAAAAATCGATTCAGTTTTAGTTCCGTCTATAAGCTTTACGGCTAGGGGTCTAATCTTAGGTAAATTTAGTGACAACCACTAGAGATAATAGTAAAACTAAGCAGTAAAAGTCTACATTTACTTTTGTGTTGCATACTTAATATTCACTTTTACTTCAGGTTTGGTGATGGCTATATCATGATTGGTTTTTCACATGGGTATATTGTGGTTATTTCAACGCATTTTCAAGAAATTGGTCAAGAGATTTTTCAGGCCCGTGACCATAAGGATAACCTAACTAACATTGCAATATCTCAGTCACTAAATAAAGCAGCATCATGTGGAGACAACTGGTAGGTAATAGTCAAATTGCTTTAATTATCTTAAACTTATGTGTGTTTAATATTAAATACCACAGTTAGACTGAAAAATTTCACTACAAAATCATATAAATAAATTTTCCTTATAAAATCAGATTTGTCATAATTATTGCTATGCATTAATTTAGGTTTAAGAAAACAACAATTCAGAAAAAGAGATTTATTGTCTTAACTTTCCCAAGGATCCAGATTCTGAAGTTTAAAAAACTGCAAAGAAATAACCATTCTGGATATTAAAATAAAGAGAAACATATTGTTAAATGGCCACTTTGGCAACTCCACTTATCTAGATAATTATACATTAAATCTTCTTCTGTTATATGGTGAATTTTTGGTGAAGATCAAAATTCTTTCATGAATTGTGGTAAAAGAGCCATCTGATAGCCAACCTTCTGGTCATGAGATTGATTAAAGTTAATATCTGTTTATTTGTTTCAGTATTAAAATTCATGATTTATCAGAGCTGAAAGAAATGTATGCCATAATAAATCTGGATGATGAAAATAAAGGTACAGTAAGAGCTTTTCAGACTTAACTTTTTTTTTTTTAAAGTTAAAAAATTGTAGCTTAAAGCGCATTGGAAGGAAAATGCCTAGGGAAGAATATTCATTCACCTAAATCAACTTGTCATCATTTATCTTTTGTTTTCCCTAATAGTTTACATTGGTTAATTTTATGAAGTAATTAGATTAAAGAAAAATACTAGCCTGGCCTCCTTTGATCTGAAAAAACTTATAGTTTAACTCCCATTTTTTAATCTAATTTTCCATTTCACATAGCATCTTGCTTCAGTTTTGGGAAGGAGTGGTATTAGACCTTTGGAGGCAATTTCCTTTTCAACAAAACTGATTTCATAATCTCATTATTTAAACTTTGATTTTTAACATTATTGCATTTCCAGGACACATTGCATATGCTAGATATTTAATTTTATCTTTATCTTCCTCTTTGTCTACGTCAGAATAACTTAAGCTTCGAATCTTCTTTAGTAGTCCAACTAAGATATATCTGATGAGTCAGAATACTAGGAAAGTTTATTCTGTTTTAATTTCAGATGTTGCTATAGGGAAAAAATACCTATTAGAATATTTTCCAGATAGCAGAAATCATTATATATATATATTTCTTAGCCTTGACATACCGTACTGGAAGGAGAAAAAATTATGTGGGAGGAGGAATGATCATTGTGTTCAAATATTTGAAGGGTTGTCATGAGAAAGAGATTTGTTTTGTTTAGCCCTAAAGGGCAGATTAGGATTAGTATTTTAAAAGTTACTGAGTTGGAAACAGCTAGGTGGCTCAGTGGATTGAGAGCCAGACCTGGACACAGGAGGTCCTGGGTTCAAATTTGGCCTCAGACACTTTTTAGCTGTGTGACCCTGGGCAAGTCACTTAATCATTATTGCCTGACAGAAGGTAAGGATTAAAAAGAAAAAATACTGGGGGGACAGATTTTGGTTCAATAAAAGAAAAAAATCTCAACATATAGAGTAATACAAAGTAGAATGAATTGCCATGTAAATAAATGTAAGAGGTTTTCAGGCAAAGCTGGATAACCTTACCTGTTGTGAATATTACAGAACAGTGATGTCAAATAAAAATAGAAACATAGACTTTAAATTTTACATAAGGGTCACTATGAAAAGCATGTTGATTTAAGAGACCACATTATCAGTATTATGTTAAATTTAAATTAATATCTAATAAATCCAAGTATTATATTTTATAAGATTTATTAGTAATCATTTGAAGTAATACAAGAACAAAATACAAAACTTAAGTATGACCATGTGAGTAAAATTCTACTGCCTGGCTCTCCCCCAAACTCCATAAAGGCTTTCCCCTAGGAAAAAAGGGCAAGGGCAGAGCTATACAAAACTTATACCTTCCTTATGTTACTTAGGTAAAGTAGATACATAAACAGGATGTTGGGAGAGAGAGTCCTGGGGAGCAAATTCTAATTACACATTATATTGTATTTTTATTTATTATATTAAATATTACCCAATTATATTTTTAAAGTTCTAATTTCTATTTTAGTAACAACTCTTAAGATAGAAAGGGTTAAATGACTTGCCCAGGGTCAGAAAGCTGGGAGATATCTAAGGCCAAATTTGAACACACATTCTTCTGACTCTAGGCCGAATACTCTATCCATTGTTGCCTAGTTACCCCCATTTTAATATGGTTCCTGTGCACTGGACTATGTGTTTGGCAACTCCTATAGAGGAGATTCATGTTTTAGATAGGAGACAACTGCTTTGTTAAAGTCACCATATAACCATTGACTTCAGGTACACATTTTATTTTAGCTTTGTAACAGTTAAAAGAATGGTTGCCTTAAACTGTGACTGTGAGCTGTTCCTGTTTATTTTTGTTTTTCCAATTATTTGAAAATATTAAAATAAACAATATCTGAATATGTTATTTCTATTTATTTTTGCCATATAAATTTGAATTATTATTTATTAATATTAAGAAATGACTTGCATTTTCTGTTGCAGCTACATATACTGTACTTTTGAAAGAAATAAAAAATCTTATGAAATGTTCAACTGTGATCTCATTAAAAGCCTATTGAATTTATTGAATATGTATTGTTATAGTAAATATAGAATGAAATGAAAGCATTTTTATTAGGTTTTATCATCTAGTTCTCTTAGGAGTATTGTTAATAGGATTATTAGGACATAAGTTTTCAAAAGTAAGTAAAAAATGTTTGAAATCATCTAGGCTAACTATGATTATAAAATTAGATGAGCAATTTGAAACTAAATTCAAAATTCAAATATGTAGTTGCAAAATAGTTTAAAAATATTTTTTCTGAAAAAATTTAACTTTTCAAAAATTTTTTTTAATATTTAAGGTTTAGGTTGCATGTCTTGGACAGATGATGGACAGTTGCTGGCAGTGGCTACACAAAGAGGCTCACTCCATGTTTTCCTGACAAAGCTTCCAGTTCTTGGAGATACTTTTAGTACACGGATTGCTTATCTTACTTCCCTCCTTGAAGTAACTGTAGCCAACCCTGTTGAAGGAGTAT
This sequence comes from Monodelphis domestica, assembly GCF_027887165.1. Classification (NCBI taxonomy): domain Eukaryota; kingdom Metazoa; phylum Chordata; class Mammalia; order Didelphimorphia; family Didelphidae; genus Monodelphis; species Monodelphis domestica. The sequence continues at coordinate 126,945,268 of NC_077232.1, read as the reverse complement.
GAAAACTTTTTGATATTTCAATTTTATTTAAAATTACAAATCTCCAAAGGTTCTAATAAATGAGACTCATTATTTTTATAGGAGCTACCAGTCACTGTTTCTGTTGAAGTGGAACCTAATTTCATTGCAGTAGGCCTTTTTCATTTGGCTGTTGGTATGAATAATAGAGCCTGGTTTTATGCACTAGGAGACACAGGTAAGTATAAAATTGCCTCTGGCTCTTTAATTTGTTAAATAAGAATTATCTTATTATGACCTATGCGTGGCTGTCATCTTAAAAGGAGCTAAAGTTCATTTTTAATTTATTGTGTTCCTTATTAATACAGATGTAACAAGAAATATTTTTCTAGACATTGATTCATCTAAAATTAACTGAGGTTTGCAAATTTAATTCTGCCAATATCAGTAACAAAATGAAGTATTAAACAGATAATTGAATATGAAATCTTAAAATACACTGTAAAATCAAGCAATGTAGATATGTATTGCCTATGCCATCACTCTTTCTAACTAATGAATGCAATTAATTTCTTTTGAGGCCTTGGGAAAGCTAGCTATGTGTCCAGGGTGCTATATGATAAGGGCAGAAGATAGAAGAGTCTCTCAAATCACATAATCTCAGTGTTGGAAATGAACTCAGAGGACATCTAGTCCAATCTGTATGTGAACAACAATCTCTTTGCCAATTTGACAAATAAATGTTCACTTCCCTTGAAAACTCTAAGTTAAGAGGGAGTTATTAACTCTTGAGGCAGACAATTTTACTTTTTGGCAAATATTGTAAAGAAGTTTTTATTATGTTGAATGTAAATGCCTTTCTTGAAATTCCATTCCTTGCTCCTAGTTCTGCTCTTTGGAGGCAAGTAGAACTTAAGTCCTTCTTACAGGCAAGTAGAACTTAAGTCCTTCTTACCTGCTCCCCTCAGATACTATTCTGACAGCATTTTGAATTTCTTTATTATTTTACTTTGTCTTCCATCTTTTATACCTTTTAAAAGTTTGAGCTAGTTTTTGAGCTCACGTTAGTTTCTTTAGACAATTTCCCTTTCTCCTTTTTATTGGAATCATTTGAGTGTTTCTTTAAAAAATCATTCTGGAGAACTTCTCTCCTCTTAGGCCAACTTCACCTATAGTATTTTAGGAAATTGCATCCTACATATATATCTTTTGAATGTGCTGAAGTTCACTCTTCCCAAATCTAGGTGGTACATAAGAATATATATAGTTTTTCTCACCCCTGTTATGAGTTCTTGTAACATTCCCATTATTCAGCACTAGTTCTTACTTGGTTAGAATCAGCTCCAGAATAGCAGTTTCCTTTATCATCTTCTTTATCTCCTGATGATGAAATTGTCATTGATGAATTAAGAATTTATCAGTGATTGTACTTGTAGTAGAGAGAATGTCAACAGATGTCCAGATTGCTGATGTGCTGATCCCTTATTACTATATCCTACTTATATGTTAGTTCTTGTTTTCTTGAAACTCCTTGCTTAATTTTTCCAGGCCAGGTAGTCTGCAATATACTATAACAACAAAATTAAAAACTCTGTTTCAATTTCTCTTGATCTTTGCTCAAATTATTGTAGTTTCATGTCTCCTGTCACCTTGCTCCCAATTCCACACCCTTGAGATTGAATTGCCAAGCTCTTTAATGCTGTAGATCCTAGCTAGAGTGGGATACCAAGGCCTCTGTGAACTTGAGAGGCTTGGTTACTGTTTAAAGAAAGTGAATACTTTTGACAATCAGAGCTGTCCCTCTTACACTCCAGAAGTACCCAGCTATCTCCTTGAGTGTAACTTTACCCTGAGACCATTTTAGCAGAACTAATACTTGATCATTTCTCCCTTGGTATGATCTCTGGTATGTTCTAGTTCTACACTGGTTGCTTTGCCCCTATAAATATATGCTACTTTCCATTAGTTTTTTATAACATGTTACTTTCCCCTATAAGCTCCTTGAGAATTAGTGCCATCTTATTTTCCTGTTTTTGTATCCTCACACAGTGAGTCACATAGCACAGTGACTGGCACATAGTTTTAAATAAATACTTTAAAAAATCTTCCCCAGAGGTAATTAAAACAATTTACTGATATCCACTTTGATATGGAACAGGAATCTGAGCTACTAAGCCATTGTGTTTCCATGGGGAAACATCTGGAAATATTACCTGTTTAAGAGAAAAATCAGATCCAATATGCAAAAGACCAACCCAAGCAGGGGAAGGGCAAGGACGACCCAAGATTCCAAAAAAAAAAAAAAAAAGAACAGAAGAACTGAGAGCATTCAAAGAAGTTACTTCAGTTCTTATTGGGAACCCTTCTGGAGTGGATGGTCTGAGAGGAAGCCTCTGAGACCGCCTCTCTGAACATTGATTATCTTCCAGTGAATCCGAAGTTCCTCTGGTTCCAGCAGAAGACAATAAAAGTAGATTTGGGACTTTGTAGAAAGCCATCTACTAAAGAAGATTCTATCCCCAAATTATCCTTGAACTTCATTTTACAACTAGATTAGATTAGGAGGGATAACCTCAACAACTGACCAAAAGAGGGCCAGGCATCCTCAGGATTTGGAGGGGAGGTCAGTTGTTAGTTCATAGGAATTCCCACTTCTCATTTTCCTCATTCAGCCACCCCATTCTCCCTGTCTTGTGTGTCCCCTAGAATAAAGAATTATCTTTTTAGATCAAGTCTGCTTTCTAACATCACTGAAGGGGACTGAAGCTATGGGGGGAGTTAGCTCCAAACCAGACTGTAAAGTAACTCGGGTCTAAAAGAGAGAAAGGTGGTGATGGGGAGATTGGGAAATCCAGGGGCAGGAAAATTACTCTGCCCATCAACAACAGCAAAGATCAAGAAGGGAGGCAGTGGGTCAATTCTCTAGGACCCTCTCCTTCAGTCCTTAACCTCCATATTCAACCTAATCTCTGAAGGGACATATTCTGTCCCTCTAAAAGACAGGTTGTGCTACCTTCCCCAAGAGTAGGAGAGGGGATGATCAATCTCTTCTCTCTCTCCATTTCTTTAGCTCCTTCATACCCCTTTCTCTCTAATTTCCCATTGTTAGTGTAGGTGACCTCATTCAGGTCCTATATCTGGAAAGGACCCTATTCTTTCAATTTCCAAGTTTAAGGGATCATTTGGCTTGTATAGTCTTGCCAAGTTATTGAATATGGTTTGGTAAAGGTCACATTCAAGCACAGTCAGCCCTGACAGAATTATTGTCTAGAGCAGGTCTATGTTGAATAGGTCCAGATTCCAAGCTAGAACTTCCTCTCCAGTATCAGAATTATGGGGATATTTGTAGTGTAATTGAGAAACAGAAGTTGCCCCACATAGGCCATATGGTTTTGCTGTTAAACTAACCTCAGAAGTCCAGATTCGTGGATGGATCCATTGTTGATGAGTATAGAAAAGGCAGCCCTAAGAGATTTTCTTTCCTTTTTTTTTTAAATTAAAAATTTTTATTTAATTAATTTAGAATATTTTTCCATGGTTACATGATTCATGGTCTTTCCCTCCCTCTTCCCCCCTAGCCAACAAGCAGTTCCACTGGGTTTTACATGTGTCATTGATCAAGACCTATTTCCATATTATTGATAATTGCACTATGGTGATCATTTAGAGTCTACATCCCTAATCATATCTTCATCAACCCATGTGCTCAAGCAGTTGTTTTTCTTATGTGTTTCTACTCCCACAGTTCTTCCTCTGGATGTGGATAGTGTTCTTTCTCATAAGTCCTTCAGAATTATCCTGGATTATTACATTACTGCTAGTAGAGAAGCCTAGGAGATTTTTCTAAAGAAAACTGAAAGAGGACATTCATCTGGTTCTCTATTTAAACTATTTTGTGAAAAAAGAAGACTATGGAATCATGGCTTTGAGGAAGAAAGTTTATTGCAATACCTATTTTGTTCTCATTCTTGGTAGTATGTTTTCTATGTATACTTCTCTGGTTTAAAACACTGGTTTCTATCATTCATTTCAATTCCTTAATCTGATATTCTTAAGGAATTCTGATTCCTTATGGTTTATGTTTCACCAAGATCTTGATTTTGACTGAACCCTCCTTTTTCTGGAGTAGTTTTTCCTCTTGTCCATGGGTTGCCTTAATTACTGGCACAGATCAGCCTCTCTTCAGAGGTTACAACAAATCAAACAAGATTCCCTAAACAGACTGCTCACATTTAGGAAGAGCAGATTGTGTCAAGGAATAGGTTTCTGACTCCATTTGTGTTATTATTCATACTCTTCCTATTAAATGGGGATACTAAGTGAAATGGGACTTAAACACTTTAGGAGATTGTATAGATGGTTGACTAGGGTTTTATGCAACCTAGTCTGTTTAAGGTGTTCTCCCCAGAGAGAGTGCTAACCTGAGAGAGATGTCAATGACAGCTGACTGGGAGGTTTTGCTTAACCCAGTGGAGGTAAAAACCTCTCTCCAGGATAGAACCCAAATGACTGCTTCCCCCCTTATGATTCTGTGTGATAGATCTGATTGCTTCTCAGGATATATAATTTATTTGTATGAAGTAAAACAAGGATGAAGTCAGGAAAATGGGATGTAAGGTTTCCCTAAACTAATGAAACAATCATCAATGTCAAGTCTTGTCAGCCCTCTGTTAAAGCCAAGACCAATCTGAATCTCCTCTCTATCTAATGTTTCTTTCCCATGCTGACTAATCCTAGGCTAAATCCATGAAGGAATTTAGTCTTAGTTGGAGCAGGTAAGAGGTCAGATATTAGGAGTGGTTTAGTCAACCCCAGGGGATAACCCCTGAAGGTAAACTAAAAAGTATGAAATAGCTCCCCCTTTGGTCTTGTTCTCAGCATGACAGAAAAGGTTGCTGGATTATGCAGATCTCAATTTGACAGGAAATGCTTGGCAGGAGTGGGTTTCACTTCCAAGTGCTGGGAGTAAGGATCTCAGAGCTGGCTCAGAGTCCACGGGCAACATCCCAAGCTGGCAATTTAACTCCCAGAGATTCCTTCCCTCTCCAAGATTCCAATCAGGCTCTCTCCTGTCTTTCCTGCTCCACCACATTCTATGGCACTTGCTTGCAAACTCATTTCTTTTGCAAAATACCATCACTCATTCCTTTTTTGCACTATATAATGTGCCAATTTGTACTTGCATAGCTTCAATTTTTGTACAGGCTTCACAAAAGATCATACTTGATTTCAGAAACATTGTTTATAAACTATTGCTGGATCCTTCTTTGCTTATTGAGTAGTGTTGTACCTCAGTTAAATAACTTAAAATTCAAGCACACTTGTTACTGGTTTCAAAGCTCATGGTTTTTCATACAAGAGATTTTTATTTATTCAAGAACCAAAAAAATCACATCCAGTTTTCTACTGATGTAAGTGATTTTGGAGCTAAGAATACTAAGAATACCTTCTGAGATTATCTTCAGTTTTTCCTGTATGTATTGTGGTTGTTTGTATGCTAAGTTCTCTATTAAGTTGTGAGCTCTTTGAGAGAAGGCACTGTTTTTTGGCCTTAACTAAGAACTTATGTTATGTTGAACAGAAACTCAGTCAGACCTAAAGATTGGTACAGGGAGTTTTCTCATAATTGTACTTCTGAAGCAACCCCATAGGTCTTATCTGAAAATTGGCCCCATTCTGATCAATCAGTTGTGTTTACATGTTCCATTGATTATTTACTTACCCTAGGGGAATAGGATACCTCTTTTTCTGAAATCAAGGAGCCTTACCAGTTCACTCTCCTCCTCTTGATTTGAAAATCCATAATCTTTTATCCAATTAGAAATCCGATTACCTAATGTATTGGTTTCTTTTAATTATTGGTCTTACTTGATTGTTTCTAATGTATAAAATTCTGGCTTCTCCTGTATTTGGGGTCCAGTCATAAATTGAGGAAAGGTCCTCATCCTAATTTGTTGGGCAATTGGTTGATAAATGCATTTATTAATGCATTATATAATAAACCAATATTCTTGAAAGATTGAAATTTTGTCTCCTCAGTCATTTCATTTTTCACTCATCACAGAATCTTAAGTGGGTGAAAGGGTAAGCACAATTTAGTAACTTTGGGGGCATAGTTTCCAATTACTTTCCAGAATGATTGGACCAATTCACAGCTTCTCCAGCAGTGCACAAGTGAACTTATTTTCCTATGTCCCCTCCAACAATTTTTCTTTTCCTTTTTTTTGTTATCTTTGCCAATTTGATGAGTGTGTGGTATCTTAGAGATGCTTTAATTTGCATTTCTCTAATTATTAGTGATTTGAACATTTTTTTATATGGTTGTTACTAGTTTGTGCTTCTTTTGAAAATTACCTATTGATGTCATTTAACTATCTGTTGGGGAATAGGTCTTATTCTTATTAATTTGAATCCATTCTTATTTGTCTCTGAAATGAGATCTTTAAAGAGAAACTTGATGTAAAGATTTTTGCTATTGCCTATTTTCCTCCTAATTTTAATTGCATTAAGTTTGTGAAAGCTGTTAATTGTATCTTCTAAGATCTTCTCTGTTACTCCATTGGTCATGAATTCTTTCCCTATCCATGGATCCAAGAGGTAATTTCTTCTTTGCTCCTCTAATTTGCTTATTGATAAGCAAATTAGATAAGCTTTTATGTCTAAAGCATGTATATTTGAATTTATTTTGGTATAATGTTTGATCTGTTGGTCAGACCCAAATTTCTAGTAGTTATTTTGAAAACTATTCATGTCTGTTGATATTGAGGAGATTATTCTTGCCACTGACTTCATAAAATCACCACGTAGACAACCAAAAAATGACTTGACTAGTCATGTGTCCTATACTTGGAAAAACTAATTTTATTTTTTGTATGTTGAATTCTATAAGTATATAAAAGAGGCAAAACTTTAAAATTTTAAGTTATTTTTCTTGATTTACATAGGTGTCAAAAAACTGAAAGATATGGAATATCTGGGGACTGTGGTCAGTATGAGCCTTAATTCTGACTATGCTGCTGTACTTTTTGAGGGAAAAGTTCAATTACATATGGTAAGGATATACTATATTTATCTGATCATAGATATTCAGGGATGGCTTCTGTAAATCTTCTGTTGGACAGTCCTGCCAATGGAGCCTAATAAACAAGTTTGCCACCTATTGTACTGACTCCCCAATCCATATCATTTAATGCAAGCAGTTTTCCCAAATACCTTCTCCCAAATATTAATTTTTATTTTATTTGAGACTGCCTTTCTTTTATCTATGTATGTCTCATTTCAATAATTATGTTGCCTAGCCCATCTCTTTAGAGACTTGGATCTGTTGTTCACAAACTTCCTTATATTTCCAGATTTTTTTTTTGTTTTAATTTTTTTCAGTTACATATGGAAACAATTTTTGGACATTTTAGATTTCAGATTTCACCTTCCCTTTCCTTCTCCCTACCCTGAGATAATAAAGAGTCTGATATAGGTTATACCTATACTTTCATGCAATACATATTTCCTTATCGCTCATGTTGTGATAGAAGACATATATCACACATAGAATAAAAATCTCATGAAGGAAATAAAGTAGAAGATGGCATGCTTTGATCAGCCCAAAGTTTGACAGTACCAAATCTGAAGGGGGGTATGGAAGCCTGAGTTTATAGTAGTGATTAAAAAATCCATGAGATCAGTTTGTAATATGCCAGAGTTAAAGAATTAAATAGAATAATGGTAGACCTGAATGAGAAAACTTCTCATTCAGCAACTTTCTAAACAAAGCTTTCTTCTATGTTGGCAGCATGCCAACCATGCCCTCTCATAGCTCCACAACCCTGATATTGTCATGGAACCAGCAGAGTTCCCTGAGAATTAATTTACAGTATCATTACATTGTTATTTAATTTCATATTTTAGATAGAAAGTGAAATTTTAGATGCTCAAGAAGAACGAGAAACTCGTCTTTTTCCAGCAACAGCTGATGAATGTAGAATTTTGTGCCATACATTAACTGGTGATTTTCTCATCTATGGGACTGATGTATGTATTTTATATTCATTTGTTATCAAACTAATTATGTAGGAGTTGCTAACTTTTATTCTTTTTATTTCTTGAAACCTACAAAAACTTAAGACAAATTTATTATAGGAAGTAGTCAAATTTTTTACCCTGGAGATGTTTAAGAATATTAAAAAAGCCCATCCATTTTGGATTATTTATATATTCCATGTGAAAAATTAAATTACTTGTCCTCTTGAAATCTCTTTATTTTAAAAACAATATTTTATTTTTCTCCAATTACATGTAAAAGCAACTTTTAAACATTCATTTTAACTTTCTCTTTCCCATCTTCCTTCCCTCTTGCTCACCCCTCCCCTCTACCTGATAAAGATTATACATGTAAAATTACATGTTAAAAAATGTAAAAAACTAATTTAGGGAAAACATTTCCCCTAAATTAGTCATTTTGTAGAAGAGATCTCAAACTACAGCAACAAAAAAGAAAGTGAAATATAGTGTGTTTTGGTCTGCATTCAGAATCAGTTCTTTCTCTGAGGGCATTTCTCAGACAGTATTTTTTTTTTAATATAATGAGTCTAGGATTGTCTTGGATCACTGCATTGCTGAGAATAACTAGGTCATTCACAGTTTTTCATAAAAAATATAGCTGTCATGTGCAATATTTTTCTGGTTCTGCTTACTTCACTTTGCATCAGTTTAAGTCTTTCTGGACTTTTTCAAAATCATCTTGCTTGTCATTTCTTTTACCACAATAGTATTCCATCACAGTCATATACCACAACTTGTCCAGCCATTCCCCAATTTTTGGATAGCCCCTCAATTTCCAATTCTTTGCTACCATAATAAGAGCTTCTATAAATATTTTTGTACAAAGATGTCCCTTCCCTTTCCCCACTTTTTTGGATCTCTTTGGGATACAGACCTATTACTGGATTAAAGGATATGCCTAGTTTTAGATCCCTTTGGGTAAAGTTGCAAATCTCTCTCTAGAATAGTTGGATCAGATCACAATTGCACCAACAGTGCATTAGTGTCTCAACTTTCCCAGATCCCTGCCAACATTTATCATTTTCTTTTGTGTCATATTGGCTAATCAGATAAGTGCAAAGTGGTGCCTTTGAGTTGTTTTAAATTCCACTTCTCTAATGAAGAGTGATTGAAAGCATTTTTTTATATGACTATAGATAGCTTGATTTCTTCATCTGAAAACTGCCTACTCACATTCTTTGACCATTTATCAATTGGAGAATTAATTACATTTTATAAATCTGGTTTAGTTCTAGTATATATTTGAGAAATGAAACCTTTATCTTAAATTGAAATCTCCTTATGTTTAAAGGGTTTGGAAACTTATTTTTCTTACCCATTGCTTTCATGTCATTATTTTTCATTTGAAAGGTGTACATAAATGTTGAAAATTGGCTAACTCAGTATTTCAGATCATTGTTACTCTTTAGTATATTAGAATAGTAACAATAAATTATTACAATTAATGTTAAGAATATTATTTACCAATTAAATTGTAGCATATGTTTTAAAGTAACCAACTTGTTTACTATGTATATGTCTTCATGTTGAAAATGAAGAGTAGAAAAACTCTTTTGATTGAGATCAAATTCATTTGAACAGATATTAAGTTCCTACTATATGAAGGGTACAGTTCTAGTCTCTGAGTGATACAAAGATAAGTAACCCACATTTTCTTACATCAAGGAATCATTAAATTGCATGACTGTATACAGATGCACAAAGTATAGCAAGGTTAGAATGTCCTGATTCAAGGAGGCAAATTTAGTTGTTCAGTCATTTTCCAGTCTTATGTTTGATTCTTGTGACCCCATTTGGGCAAAGATACTGGAATGGTTTGCCATTTCCTTCTCTGGCTCATTTTACAAATGAGGAAACTGAAGTAAACAGGGTTAAGTGACTTGTCTAGGATCATATCACTAGTAAGTGACTGAGGGCAAACTTGAACTTGGGAAGATGAGGCTTTCTGAATCCAGGATAACTGCTAGGAAAATTTATTGTTAAGAGGTGGTGGGATAGGACCCATAACTGGAATATTAGGATAGGTACAAAAAAGTATAGAATAGATAGGATATATATATGATATATATATATATATATGATAGTGGGTAATGGTAGAATATTATTATATATTAAGAAGGTACATTCACACAAGGAAATCCAGGAACCAGAGTGGGAATACATATATGAAGGATGAAAGAAAAGAATATTGTCATTGGAATAAATTACAGACCACTTGGACTGAAAGAAGAAACAAATGAGGAACTGGGAAACATCACAAACCTGGGACAGCAGCAGGATATTTAAATGATGGAGACTTTAATTATCCATCATCTGTTGGAACATTCTCTCTGTCTCTCCTCCTCCTCTTTTTTCTCACAAACATAACCAATACAGTATTATCTTAATTTGCCTTAATGATAATTTAATCAATGAAAAGGTAGAGGAATGAATGACAAAAATTTTCTTTTGAGGTAGTCTGATTAGATTTCAAATGTAGTGGCTCCATTGTCATTCATGGAAAAATACTTTTTCATAGAAATTTTCACCCATGTTGTGATTTTTTGGGGTCTGCTCTCCTAGGTTCATCCTTTTTTTTTTTTTAAACTCTTCTGTCTTAGAATCAATACTATTCCAACTACAATACTAAATTGATATTGTTTCCAAGGTAGAAGAGTGGTAAAAGGGCTAGTCACTGGGGGTTAAGAAATTCACCTAGGGTCACACAGCTAAGAAATGTCCGAGGTCAATCCACAGAGCCATCTACCTGCTCCCCAGAAGTTTACCTTTAAATGCTCTGGGGATGACTTTGCTAGTTGGGTCTCTCACCATCCTCTCTATACACCACCCCCTTGCATTGCTTAAAATTGACAATATTTACAATATTTTGCTATCTTCCATAATATTTTTAAAAAAGTTTATATGATGCCTTTTGTCTTTACATCACAACTACTCTCATATATTCCTCTTCACTGACCTCTTCTTTGTTAACATGGAAATAAGTTACATTAACCAATCAACACTATATCTTAGTCTGACAATTTTTGTAAAATTCAACATTCACAGCCCTTCATCTCTGCTGAGAAGTAATATCTCTCATGTATTTTCTGGGGCCAATATTAATCATTAAAATTAGAATTTGCCTATCCTTTCAGAGTTGTTTAAACTTAGCCTTGTGACCAGGCAGAACATCTTATATAACCACTCCAGGTACAACCCCCCCCCCCCCCAAATGGGGAGATTAATCTTATTAAGAAGTCAGGCCATCATATAGACTATTGGTAAGAATACTAGTTCCTAAGTATTCATTCCAGTAATGAGATACAATTCTCAATAAATAATAAATAATACAGCAATTTCACAGTTTTTACATTGCTAAAATTTTTCCTATTGCCCTTCTCTCTTCCCTTTCTTAGAGACCTTTCCATATAACAAATATATTATTTATTTTTTTGTAGTAAAAAAAGAAACCCTTTCCTTCTGTCTTAGAAACAATACTGTATATTGCAACATTCACTTTTTGCAACATTCAGTTTTAACTGTTTTGTGGTTGTTCTTTCCTTTTACATTTTTGTACTGCACATCCAACACCTTTTAAAACTAATGTTCGTATACCCTTCTGAACGTCCTGTTATCTTTTTAGCTTTAATTATTTTAAATTATTTTTATGTAACATTCCTCTTTCTTCCTCCTCCTCCACTACTCCTCAAATGAAAAAAAAAAGAAAAATACAAACAAACATAATGAAGCAAAACAAATCCACACACTTGCCATATCCAAGATTTGTCTAATTCTGCACTTGGAGTCCTTCACCCCTCTGCCAGGAAATGAATAGTGTGCTTCTATCACATATCCTCTGGAATTGTGCTCAGTAATTGCATTGATTAGAGTTCTTCGGTGTTTCAGTTATTTTTCTTGACAGTACTGTTATTACTGTATAAAGTATTTCTTGTTTCTACACACTTCATTCTGCATTAGTTCATACAAGTCTCCTCGGGTTTTTCTGAAACATTTCTTTCATTATTTCATTATTATTCAATAATATATTCCATTATATTCATATATAATTTTTCAGCCATTCCCCAATTGCTAGGCACCCCCTTTTTCTACTTCTTTGTTACCATCACCAAAACAAAAATATATTATATTTTAATACAGATGGATACTTTTCCTTTTTACTTGATCTCTTTGAGGGTATAGGATTAATGGTGATCTAGCTGGGTCAAAGGTTATCTATAGCGTAGTGGCTTTTGGCATATAATTCCAAACTGTTTTCCAGAATGACTGAACATCATAGCTGTGCCTGTCAAGTGACAGCCCCTATAACATTTATCATTTTCTTTTTATGTTGTTTTTGCAAATCTTATAGATGTGAGATGGAATCTGAAAGGCTTTTTAAATTTGCATTGAATTTATAGGAATTTCATCCTGTTTGTACCCAAAGACCATTTGAAGTGAACACATGCTTATTTTACTTAAACCAAATTACTTTGTTCAACTGTGCATCCCATATTCTCACCTTTTTATTCACACCTTTTTAAAAGTCTAAAGAGCATCAACAAGGTTCTTTTCTCCTTTTGCTCCATCAGTCATCCTTTTTCTTTCATGCAGCTTTAGGCTCTTTCCTATTTTTTCAACAAACTCAAATCTATTTTCTGAAAAAAAAAATCCATGTTGTCTTTGCTTCAAGCTATCTTTTTTCCCTTTTACTGACAAATTTCTTGAATCTGTACTTTTTTTCTTATATTATTTTCCTGTCTACTCTCTTGCAGTCATTTCTTTTTCCATTTTTCAACTGAAGCCTCTTTGCCAAAGGTCAAAAGTAATTTTTTTGGGGGGGTTAAATGCCATTTTCTCAGATTTCATTATCTTCAGGCCTTCTATTTTTTGCTGATACTCGTAACATGGTGTGTAACATTAAACTTTTTTCTCATACTATGTTTATTTCTAAAGTTTGTCACATGAAAAAGGGATTAAATTTAGTCTGCTTTATCCCATGAAGGCAGAATTGGGAACCATGGGTACAAGTTGTAGGAACACAACTTTAGTTTCAACGTAAAGAGAAACATCCCAATAACTAGAGCCATTAAAAAAAATGGAAAGGGCTGTCTTGGATAGCAGGTTCCCCTTCTTTGTAGGTTTTGATGGAGATATACTAAATGACCAACAGTCGTGTACAAGCATTTATTATGCAATTACAAAGTTCCAGGTATTGTGCACTTTGTGGGAGTATGCATCTGTTCAGGTTGGTAATACTCATCTCAGATTTTGTGATTTTGACTCTTCCATTGGCTTTTAAAATAATTATACTATCTGAGTTCTTCTTGGAGAAAGAAATGGTAAACCACTCCAGTATATTTGCCAAGAAAATTCCAATTGGGGTCAGAAAGAATTGGACACAACTGAAAAATGACTGAACAAGTTCTATCTCTCTGGTCTTTCCTTTTTTGTTGGTTCTTTTTCCCTTCCCCAAATTCTCTAAATCTACATATTCTCAAGATTTTGTTCTTGGCTCTATTTTTTTATGCTTTCTTCTTTGGCAATTTCAACTAATCACGTAGCCAGTCAAATGTACCTTAAATTTATATCTCTATTCTGGAACTCTTTTCTTAGCTCCAATCTTACATTTTCAACTGAGAACTCTTGGTTATCTCACAGATCTAAAATTCAGTGTGTCTGAAAGTGGATTCAACTCCTCTTCCCTCAAACTCCCAATTGGTTCTTCTTTATGACTTTACTGTTTTACTACTGTTTTATTGGTATTGCCATTAATCTGGTCACCCAGACTTGAAATCTTAGGAGTCATCTTCAATTCTTTTGTCTTCCTTATCCTATACATATGATTTGTTGTCAAATCCTATAGATTGCACTTCTGTAATGTTTCTCAAATTGGTTTCCTTTTAAGAATTATTAATTAAATTACATTTTCTTTTTTCATGAACTTAATAATCAACAAATACATATTTCAGTATGTAAAGGAAAGGAATGCTTCTGAAAGAAATGCAAATATTGTATTTTAAGAAATGTAATTGTCCCCAAAGTTCTAGTGCAGTTTTAAACTCTGATAACATATACATATGTAACTTAGCAAAATAGTAACAAAACTCCTTTATTTTATTTCATATTCTGTTTCATAATTTTGTGTATTTAAAATGCTTTGTTGATACTTTTTGTGCATACTAGTTTTCAATCCAATTTCTGTGAATTTGTGAAAATCTTTTCTTCCGCTGGCTACTAAGATACTATTGTATTCTGGTTCTTCTATCTCGCCATCCTTTCCTTATTTTGTTTTTTAATTCTAATTAATATATTACTCCCTCATGTCTACTAAGTAGAAGCACTAACTAATAACAAATATAAAGTCTAACAAAGGAAATAAAAAAAAAACAACTGGCCGTATCTGAGAATGTCCTTCCATTTTTTTTATCCCTAGATCACTAACCTCTCTGTCAAGAGGTGAGAGATAGGTTTCAAATTGGTCTTTTGAATCCACTTTGATAAGAGTTCTGAGGGCTATCAGAATAGTTTTCTTTCATGTTGTTATTATCTTTGTATAAATTGTTCTTTCGGTTCTGCTCATTTAACTTTGTATTAGTTTGTAGTTTCATTACCACTGCTATCATCAAAATGTGGATTCTCATGCCTTCTGCCTTATTAACTAGTCTCTGTCTTTTCTCTGTTGCTTTATTAAATCTTCCTGAAGTACAGCTTTTTGATCATGTCACTTGAACAAGTCAATGAACCTTTTCTGGGGGGGGGCCTCAATTTCCTCATCTTTAAAATGGACAGGCTGAATTGGGACATGGCATCATATGATGACAGGAATGCCAAACGTTTGAATTCCAGCTGTGCCACTGTACTACCATGAGACCTTATGTCTGTCATTTAACCTTTCAGAGGGTTAGTTTTTTCATTACTAAAACAGGAATTAGAGTTGATTATTTCTAAGATTTCATCCAGCTATTAATCTTTGTTTATCCAAGGTCTCATGGGCACCAAGTTGTAGAGTTAGGATTTGAGCCCAGCTATTCCAGTTCTAAATGTATACTCATTTTATGTTGCTATTGGATTATAAACTCTTTGAGTATAAGGACTATGTTTTATTCATCTATGTATTCCCCTCACATTTAGCATTTACATATTGAAAACAATTTATCAAATCAAAAGAGGAAATTTAACAAAAATAAATACATTGATAGATTATATTATAAATTTTTGCATTAGATAAGAGAAATCTTATGTTGACAAATGGTAGATATTGTTTTGTGGGTTTGCTTTATATTAAAATGTAAAAATCAATACTTTTTTTATTAGGCTGGTGTAATTCATTATTTTTACATTGAAGACTGGCAACATGTGAATGAATATCGGCATTCTGTCAGTATTAGAAAGATTTTTCCAGATCCAAATGGGACCAGGTTGGCTTTCATTGATGATAAAAGTGATGGTTTTCTATATTGCCCTGTAAGTCCTAATAAAAATAAATATGGACAATATTTGGAAGTTGTAAAAGATAATTATACACAAATCTTTTTGTATAAAGAATCTTTTAAAAATATATGTTTCATTCTAGGTAATTGATACAGTGTATGAAATCCCAAATTTTCCACCAACCGTCAAATGCATTCTTTGGGAAAATTGGTCAATGGATAAAGGTGTATTTGTGGCTTATGATGATGATAAAGTATATACTTATGTCTTTCACAAGGATACTATCCAAGGTACTATAATTTCTTTTTAATTAAAATGCTCAGTGTGATGTATTCACATACATTAATTTTTCCTTTTAATTATGTGTTTAGTAATCATAAGCAAACACAAATATTTCAATATATAAAGGGCAAAAATAATTGCATATATAATTATAAACTTGTCATGAAAGGTTTGTTTTTTAAAAAGGTACACATTAAATGTAACAAAGTAGTAATAACTCATATTTTTGTGCCCCTCTCTGAGCTTTTTTCTTTTGCACATTTAAAAATATTTTGTTAATATTCTTTCTTATTTTTTCCATTTTTATCATTTCTTAGCTGCCCTTTCTCCTTTATAAATAAAATGCCTTTCCTTGTAATACATAAGAGTTGTCAAATAAAGCAAATTTGTCCTATAGCCATTTTGTACCTCTGGTCCATCACCTCTTTTCTAGGATTTTGGAGGTATACTTTATCATCAGATTTCTGAGTTATGATTGGTTACTATCATCATCAATTCTGAAAGGTTTTCAGAGTTGCTTTCTTTATGTTATTGTGGTCATCATGTAAGTTGTTTTTCCTTTTTGCTTATTTCACTTGGTATCAGTTTAAATGAATTTTCCCAAGTCTTTATGAATTCTTAGTATGTTATTTCTTACAGTGCAAATAATATTCCTTTTCATTAATGTTCTATAGTTACTATTTGAGGGGTACCTACTTTGTTTCTACTACTTTACTATAACAAAAAAATGGTGCTATAAATATTTTTATGTTTGGATTTTTTTGTCTCTTACAACTTCTGAGTGAGAATCTGCTTGGTATTTCTGGTAGAGTTTAATGATTTTATGGGTATATTTCCAAATTGCTTCCTAGAATATTTAGAATAATTTAAATTATACCAATAATAAATTGGTGTGGTTGTCTTTCCTTCCATGTCTCCTCCAATATTTTCCAATTTCCCTTTTTGTCAACTTTATCAATTCAGTGGGTGTAAGGTAGAACTTTAGGGTTGTTTTAATGTACATTTTTCTTTTTGTTAGTGATTTGGAGCTTTTTAAAAAATATGGTTGTTAATAAATTGCATTCTTCTTTGAAAAAGTAAAACCTTTTCTTGTCTTTTGACCACTTAGACATTGGGAAATGGCTCAATTCACACATATTTTTGATAAATCTGGATATTATTGCTAGAGACCAGTAATGGTGAACCTTTTAGAGACTGAGTGCCCACACTGCAATGCTCATGCTGCATATGAGCCCCTCTGCCTTACTCCAGAGGTTCATGTGAGAAATGTCCTTAGGCACATGTGGAGAGGGGGAAGGGAGCAGCCCTCTCTGGCATGCTTGCCATAGGTTCACCAACACAGCAATAGGGTTTGATGATTTCTTTTATCTGTTATTGAAATACATGACATTTCAAAGTCAGTTTAGTCTTGACATTAATAGTCGGAAACATTCTTGGGATATTTATCAGTCAATCAATGAATTTACAGTGAATACCTCCTGTTCTTTCTAATACTTAGACAAGATTTTCAAATTGAGCTTTATATATTAAAATTTTTTGTTCAAGGTATTAAGCAATTAATTGTTCACTGCATGACATTCAAATGGAGGGAAAATGACAACTTTTTATTAAGGACTGATGACCAATTTAAGTTCAAGAATAATTTTGAGTTAAATTCATATCAGAATGATCAAAATTGCTCTTTAATTTTTGTGTTAGAAGATATTAGTGAACTAATATAATTCGCTGGGAGTTTATTATAGTTCTGTCCATTTGATCAATGATGGTGGGACATTGTTGGAGATAAGATTTCTTTGTACCAGGATCTTTATATATATATATATATATTTATATATATATATAAATATATATATATAACTATAACTAACTATAACTTGATAACATTCAAGACCAACATATTTTTTGCCAAATATTCTTTTGTAGAGAATAGATTACATGTAAATTATATTTAATTGTATTTGTTACATATTTATTCAGATCATTTAAAAAGAAGGGAAAAGCTTAACTAGAGAGAAGTGGCCAAATATGAAGAATATGTCTTCCATTAGTAGGTACTTAATGTATTTCTGTTGAGTTGTATTAGCAATTCAATAAACATATTGAGTTCATCAATAAACAAATTGAATCTATATGTAAAGACTAGGACTGATGGTGAGTTACACTTCTCAGGATTTAAAGACTGAACATTTCCAAGGATATCCTCTCTGACTACTGACTACTTTCCTAGTATATTTTATGTTTTGTAAATCATGTGGTAAGGATTAGATTTACAAACTTCTTAAAAATAATTTTCTGATTTTATAATGTAGGATCCAAGGTAATCTTAGCAGGAGGCACAAAGGTTCCCTTTTCTCACAAGCCATTGCTCTTATATAATGGAGAATTAACCTGCCAGACACAGAGTGGAAAAATAAACAATATCTACCTTAGCACCCATAGCTTTCTCAATGGTTTTATAGATTCAAAAAATCACGAACTGAGACAAATATTGATGCAAACTTTAATGCTAAAAAGGTAAGCCTCGTTTTCATTTATTTGAGAATAATCACATACTTTTGTAGCCTGATGTGATGTTATAACCTAGTGTTATATATATATATATATAGATCAATGAATTGACTGGAAAATAATTATTATAACAAATTATCCCAAGGCCCTCAAAGTTTTAGGTGCTCCTTGAGTTCTAGTACCTAACCTTTTTTTAAAACCCTTACCTTCCACTTTGGAATCAATACACAGTAAGCAGAGGAGTAGTAGGGGGTAGGCAATGGGGGTTAATTAACTTGCCCAGGGTCATACAGCTAGGAAATGTCTGAGGTCAAATTTGAACCCAGGACCTCCCATCTCTAGGCCTGGCTCTCAATTCACTGAACCACGCAGCTGAATGACTGGTTGTTCACTCTTTTTCTCCTTTTCCCCTGCCCAGTTACTCCATGTGTTCCAAAAACCCCCACAGAATCTGAAAGTTGGAAAGCACTTAATAGATTATCTAGCCTAACCTGTAGCTGAACAAGAATTTCCTCTATAAAATATTCATGGGCTAATATAATTTTTACTTGAGGACCTCTAGAGAAGGGAAGGGCAACTAAATGGCAAAGTGGATAAGATACTGGGCCTGGAGTTGGGAAGATATCTCTTCCCAAGTTCAAATTTGACCTTAGACACTTATTAGCTGTGTGAGCCTGGGCAAGTCAATTAACCTTGTTCGCTTCGGTTCCTCATCTGTAAAATGAACTGGAGAAGGAAATGGCAAACCATGCCAGTATCTTTGCCAACAAAACCCAAATGGGATTACTCACAGTCAGACATGACTGCAAATGACTGAACAATGACAACAGTGGAGGGAAAATGAATAACTCTCAAGGCTGACCATTCCAATTTTAGGTAGCGCTAATTGTTCATCTTTTTCATTTTAAAGCCTTCACAACTTGGCTTCCTTCTACTTTTCCAGTTTTCTTACCCATTACTTACCTTAGTAAGACTGACCTTCTTGCTTTTCCTCACACAAAACACTCTCATTTTCCAAATGTAGGTATTTTTACTAGTTGTCCCCATTCCTGGAATTTTCTTCCACCTATCTCTGCCTCCCCTGGCTTTTAGTCTCTGCTAAAATCCCACCTTCTACAAGAAGCCTCTCATACTACCTTAATATGAATTCTTTCCTCCTTGTTTATTATCTCCAAGTTATCCTGTAGGTTTCTTATTTATATGTTGCTTTGCTTTGACTCCCCATCTTATTCTGAGCTCCTTGAGAGCAGTCTGACTTTTGCTTTGCATTCCAGGTGCATGGTAGTGAATACTTCCTATATGCTTATTGACTGATTGTTAAGGTCTTTGAGAATGCTAATTCTCTGTAGGTGACCATTCATTAGTTCATTAATCTAAGAGGTATGGTTAGCTTAAATAACTTAGTTTTCCTGTCACTGGGAAACCCTGCCTGCCTCTTTCCTGAATCTGCCACGTTTCAGTGAGTTGTCATATCATAATGGTGTCTACTACTCAAGAAAACAGATATACAATACTTAACTATATTTGGTGGTTTAAAAATTATACATAAAACAATATAAGAATAAAATCAAAATTTATTTAAATGCCACTTTGTAGTTGTACACTCATAGCCTTTCTTAGGCTCTGACTGCCCATTACTCAGTAATTTCAGAAAGAGATGGTTCAGGAGTGCAGACTTAAATAGACTAAATCTACTCTTTGTTGCTCTCCCCAATCCAACCAAGAATTTTCTCTAAAATTGTTCTACTAATAGAAGATCAATGTCCAGATTTAATATAGGACAGAAAATTAGGAGCTGACGTTGACTTTCAATACCTTTTGTTGTCTGATCATGGTTCTATCAGTGGCATCAACCTCTGACCTCTTACTGTATACTGGCTTAATTACTCATTGACTGGATTTTATAGGACTCACTGCCAATTTGTCTTTAGTAGAATAGGAGTGGTGCAGTCTAAGACAGTACCTGATATGGAGCAAGTCTTTCTCTATCCCAATCACTATCTTGCTTCTTTGTCCCTTTGTGTCCTTTAGTTGACCAGATTCTCCTTGTGTATTCAGATTTTCCAGTGGTCAATAATTATGGCATTTCTCTCTTGGTCTCTCCCACTCAGCAATTGGATTTGGAAACAACTCTTTTCTTCTTTCCCATCACATAGCACAAGATGAGTGACAGTAGACAGATTATTATATTTATGAGGGAAGTTCCTTACCTGTTATGGAAACTTGAAATCTAGTATGATGTTTGTATTTTTTGAACATTTGGATTAGTATTGTAAGTGCCATACTGTGAAACCTAGCAACAAGTACATCTAAGCATTTGTGTGGTGACTGATACAAGGGTGGGCAATTTTGAAAAAGGTGGGAAGAGAAGAGGGAGAAAAAAGCTATTAGATCAAGCAGCCCTTTCTGTCTTGCTCTAGGAGTTTATTTATTTATTTATTTTTTGGTGGTGAGTTTAATAGCCTGGCTCATTCCCTTTGGGGAAATTAAATAGATTTTGTTCTTGTGATTAAGTGACAGAGATATGTCAGATATGTCAGAGATAAGTATAAATGTATGACATGATCCCACTGGAGGGAGAGAGAAGCACAACAAGGAAAGGTGAAACAAAGGCTACTTAACTCTTCCTTAGCTAAGGAAAGCAGCCTCTAGAAGGAACTCTAAAGTGACCTGTTACTATATTTAGTGACTTTACTGGTTGTGAATGAACTACTTTTTTACTCAGCTACCTCTAGAACTAAGGGATTGGGCTGGAAGAAACTTACAACTGACAGTTTTTTTGTCTACTGCTTGGGGGGGTTTAAAGAAGGGACTAAATGAATGTTGTGGTGTTTGGTGCACATGAACAGTCTTTAGAAATTAATATGTTTATATATCCTTTTTCTACTAAAGTTTTCTAAAGTTACAAAATTAACAAGTGATTAAACATTTTTAAAAGATATTTTACCAATTAGACGTAATAATTTTCCACATATATTTTCTGAATATATAAGACCCAAATTGTCTCCCTCTCTCTCTTCCCTTCCCTCCCCAGAGATGGTAAACTATTTGATCTGGGCTATATACATGTATTGTCATGCAAAATCCATTTCCATATTGTTCATTGTAAAAGAATACTCATATAAAAACAAAACCAAAATAAAAACCTAAAACTAAAGTGAAAAATCATATGCTTTGATCTGTATTCTAATGCCAACAGTTCTTTCTCTGGAGGTGGATAGCATTTTTTTTCATAAGTCCTTCAGAATTGTCTTGGATCATTATATTGCTGAGAGTAGCTAAGTCTATCCAATTTGATCATCCCACAATATTTCTGTTACTATATTTGATGTTCTGGTTCTGCCCATTTAACTCTGTAACAGTTCATGAAAGTCTTTCCAGCAACAAAAGTGATTTGATGAAATACAGACAAGAAGAAATAGAAAGAAAAGAGTAGTAGGGGGAATAGGAGCCCAGAGTTTTATTTTTATTTTATTTTGTAACCCAGAGATTTGATTGGTGGACACAGAGTACTTACTGATGCCAGAATTCATAATAAGTCAAATATATTAGGAACAAACAAAGGAACTACAATGAACAGCACCCCTTTCTGGTCACTACAAGTAGAACCCAGCTTTAATTTTTCATTCCTACATGCTAGTACCATACTTTTGTATTGAATTGTGAAACTTATAGGAAATTATTTAAATCTAACATTCTTAGTTTGAGGAGTGTAATATTCTCAAGGTATTTTTTATCTGTTCATTAAGTCGGAACTTGTTGATAAAACTTTACCTTTTGTATTCTTTGGTAATCACATCAGGAAAGGCAGGAGCTACTTAATTTATTCATTTGTAGTTGACTCCTTAGTTATAATAAGGGTGGGGAGGGTAGAGGAAATCTGGTGTATTATGTTCAATCTTGTGCACCACATTTTAGGAAGGACTAAAGTTGACAGAACGACTAGATTGGTAAGGAGACAGGAGGCCATGTAAGATGACGATCTGATAAAGTAACCTCATATTTAGCCTGAAAATGACGATTTAGGGAAGCATGTGTATAGAAATCTTTATTATTGTAGTAGGGGACTGCTTACTTTTTTCCCCTTTCACATCACTGCTGAAACTGCACCATCTCTCTCCCTCAGTTTAGGAGAGCTGCAGAGAAGCCTGATTATTATCAGTATATTCTCTTAAGATGGAACAAAAGAGGGGGAAAATGGAAAGCTCTGGGACCTTAAGGAAGTCACTTAAACTTTGACTGACTCAGTTTCCTTAACTGTAAAATAGAAATAGCAAAATAAAAATAATAAATTTCCTAGGGTTGTTAATGAAGATCAGATGAGATATTTGAAGTGTTTAGAACTCCCTGGCTTCACAAATGCTTGTCCCCTTCCCTTCCTCTCCCCCCTTGCACTAATTTTTATTACCATTGTGCAATAACTTGGCTACATTATGGAACTGAGAGGCTTTTTATGGGCTCCCCTGAGAACCTAATCACCATTTTTCTTGTAATATCTGTGGGAATAGTCTTAATTATAAGCAAGCTTTTAACCTGCAGATTTCTTTATTTTGAATGGTATTCACTACAAATATAGTAATATATGTTAGATTTCTAAGTTGTACAAAAAGTAAAATTGAGTTATTTTCAACAAGGAAATTATGTTATGAATAATGGACAAAATTAAAATCGTAAAACAAGTGAAAGGGAGAAACTGCAAATCTGCAATGATTTTCACTTTATCTTTTCTGCATTTATATATGTTCTAGGGCTATAGATGTTCAAAATAAGGATTTTGTATATATCAAGAATTTTTATAATAAACAAAATAATTTTATGGCAATCCTCATTGGTAAAATTTATGAGTTAAGATTTTGTCTCATGTCAATTGATCACTAAGCATTTAAAGTGCACTATATGATAAATATTGCTGAATTCTGAGGATATAAATACACAAATGAAATAGTTTCCCTCCCAAAGAACTTACATTTTGCCATGAGATACAATATGAACAAATATAAACATATATAAAATGAAGATGAAGTCTGGTAGGAGAGATTGTAGCTTGGTGAGGTAGGAAAGACTTCATATGCAAGTGGTTGCTTAAGCTGAGTTTTGAAGGAAACCTGGAATTTCTAAACTTGGTGGTGAAAAGAAAATGCATCTGAAGAATGGGGGACAGTGCAAAGGCACATATGTGAGTTAGAGTATCACATGAAAGGAAGACTAAAGTAATCTGGTTGGACCAAAGGAGAGGAATGGGCTAGAAAAGTAGAACAGACCATGTTATGAAGGGTTTTAGAGGTTAGAGACTATATTTGAGCATAAAGGCACTAGGAAGTGATTGAAGTTATTTAAGTAAGGAAGTGACATGGTAAGATCTGAGCTTCAGTAAAAATCACTTTAGCAGGTTTGTGGAAGTTAGATTAGAGTGCGAAGAGACTTTTAATCTGGGAGTTCAAATAGGGGAGTATTTCAAATAGTCCCTTACAGGTGATGAGGGCCTAAAATAGGGTGCTAGTTGTATGATTAGGGAGAAAATGATGTTTTCAAGAGACCTGGAGGTAGAAATGGCAAGTTGTACCAATCATTGGATAAGGGAGGAGTTGAGGATATGCCCAGGGTTGTAAACTTGGGTGATTGAAAGGATGGTGGCTTCTAGTTTCCTTAGAAGGAATTTGCAATAGGGATAGTTTGGTGGGAAAAGATGAGTTCTGTTTTGGAAATGTTGGCTTTGAGCTCTCAATGGGGACTTCTACTTTGAAATGTCTTAGACAAAGGGTTTTTAAGTGGAACTTGGGTGAAAATAGAGATAGGTGTATAGTTCTGGGTATCGTTTGCATAGTTTTGATCATTAAATCCAATAGAACTGATGAGATTACCAAATGAGAGTATAGAGATAAAAGAGAAGAGGGCCAAGGACAGAACTTTAAGGGTATTCCTATAAGTGTAAGCATCATATAAATGCTATGATTTGGTCAGACAGGTAGGAGAAGAACTAAAAGGAAGTAGTCTCACACAAGGAAAACACTGAGAGGCAAGAGAACTCAGGAAGAAAGGGGTGATAAATGGATCAAATGCTTTAGAGAGATTGAGAAGAATGAGGACAGAGAAAAGGCCACTGGTATAACTCTGGGAAGAACCATTTTAATTGAATAATGAAGTCAGAGGCCATCTTACATAAGGTTGCAAAGTAAGTGAGAAGAATGAAAGAAATGAAGGTACCATTTGCTTTTGAAAGGAAGGAGAAGCATAAGACCAGCTCCAGCAGATGCTAGGGTCAAAAAAGGTTATTTTTTACATTAGGGAAGGACTGGGTATGTTTGAAGCAATAGGCAAAGGGTCATTAGAGAGGGAGAGGTGAGAAATTAAATATAGATAGTGAGTGTGGGCTATGATATAAAGGAATTACCTCGTTGTTTACTATGGAACTGAAAAATTTGAGTATTGATGAAATCAAGGGAATAACCATCCCTGTATGTAACAGCAGGTGGAGTGGAAGTGTAGAGAGCTGGAGACTGAGGAATTGAAATATTATTAAAGAATTTGTGGGACTATCAACATGTATACTGATCCCTTAACATAACTGAACAAATAATTTCCCCTACTTACAATAGATTTCCTGAAGCATGGGAAGTATGCAAACTTCTGAATGACACGTCTGCTTGGAATGAATTAGGCAGTGCCTGCCTGCATCACATGGAAGTGGAATTTGCCACACGAGTATATCGTACAATTAGAAATGTTGGGATGGTGATGTCACTGGAACAAATAAAAGTAAGTTATTACAATTTAGCTATGCTGTTTGCGAAAGTGGGAAAAGATTAGCATGATTATATTGCTAGAAATTAAATTTAGGGATAACCCTTGAAGCAGAAAGAATGAGGAGCTTCCATGTGATATAGTTTGAATGATTCTGAAAGGGTAGCCCGCCCAAATATGTTTTCTCCATTGTCTTGGAATGTCTGAAAATATCATTTTTAAGGTCATTTCTTTTTTTCCAGGTGCATGTATTTTTAAAAACTTTTTGTTTTGTGCTGTTTTTTAAACCTTTAACTTCTGTCTTAATATTGATACTGAGTATTAGCTCCAAGGCAGAAAAGTGGTAAGGCAATTGGGGTTAGGTGACTCGCCCAGGGTCACACAGCTAGAAAGTGTCTGAGGCCATATTTGAATCCAGGACGTCCTGTCTCTAGACCCCAACTCCAATGAGCCACCTAGCTGCCCTAATTTTGTATTTTTTAGTTTTGAGTTCCAAATTTTATTTTCTTTCTCTCTTCCCTCCTCATCTTATTAAAAAGGCAACATTTCCATATTGGTCATGTTGTGAAAGAAAACTCCGACCAAAACCAAACAAACAACTAAGTCTGTAGTAATTTCTTGAGGGAATTCTTGAAAATGTATAATTTTACTAGTTTAAAGTACATTTTAGTGGAGTGACTATTGGATTACTAGTCAGAAAACTCTGAACCTGAGTATTTACATTATATTACCTGGGAGGGACACATATTATTAGCCAATATATTGGCATAGACTAATCTTTCTGATTTAAATCCATTACCACTTGGGAGAAAACAGGGCCTTGATAATAATTGTGAATGCTGTTCTCCTTTGTTCTACATTGATTCATATAAGTTTTCCCATGTTTCTCAGAATTTTGTTTTCATTCAAAAAATAGCTACAAAATACCTGCTATGTGAAAAGCATTGTTAAGTGCTTGGAATGTAAAGAGAAAAAATGAAACAGACTCTGCCCTTAGGCAGTCTGCATTCTTTTTTTTTGGGGGGGGAATATCATGTCCATGGATAAAAAAATATAAAATACATAATAAGTAAGAGCACAGTAATTTGGTCATAGGACATTGACAACTAGGAGATCATGATAGTGATCTATCAAATACGTGGCACTTAACCTAACACTTGAAAGTAGCCAAGGATTCTATATAGCAGAAGTTAAAGTTGAGGTTATTGCTTATTTGTTGTCTCTTATGGTATAATAATCTTCAATTACATTTATAGTCATATTTTGTTCAGTCATTTCCTAATTGATATATACATACTTTGTTTCTTTTATTTTTAATCCTTACCTTTTGTCATAGTAAGGCAGAAGAGTGGTAAGGGCAAGGCAATGGGGGTTCAGTGACTTGCCCAGGGTCACCCAGCTAAGGAAGTGTCTGAGGCCAGATTTGAACCTAGGACCTTCCATGTCTAGACCTGGCTCTCAATCCACTGAGCCACCTAGCTGCCCCTAGGTACTCTGTTTCTAATTGAATATAAGCTCTTTGAAGGCAGGGTCTATTAATCATTTTTCTTTTTGCATCCTCAGTTCCTGGCACAGTGTCTGATACATTTTGTTATTGTTCAGTTGTTTTTCAGTCATATCCAACTCTTTATAACTCCATTTGAGAGGGTTTTTTTTTTTTTGTCAAAGATGGTTTGTCATTTCCTTCTCAAGCTTATTTTACAAATGAAAAATTGAGGCAAATAGGGTTAAATGACTTACCTAGGGTCACATAACTAGTAAGTGTCCGAGGCCTAGCTGTCCTTGTGCCCTATGTGCCTGGCACACAGTAAATGTTTGTTGATTGATTTCTACTGTTTTGATACTACAAAAAGTGCTGCTATGAATATTTTAATATCATTGGTGTGGGACCCTTGCTTCATATGAAATTCTTGGATAAAATTCTCCTGAGTTGTGTTATGGAATTTGCCCAAGGCCACATAGTACACGGTATAATCAGTTCTCAAATGTAGGGCCTTTGACTCCAAATCCAGGACTCCTGCCATTGCTTTTTGTTGTCTCTTAAAGACTCCATATTTTTAACATTAAATCTATTTTCCAGGCAACTAACATGATTTATTTCTATTTACAGGGAATAGAAGATCACAACCTGTTAGCAGGTCATCTTGCCATGTTTACTAATGATTTCAATCTGGCACAAGATCTCTATCTGGCATCCAGTTGTCCTGCTGCAGCACTTGAAGTACCTATTTAATCTCTCATTCAGTTATTATTAATTGATCATGAAGGGGATTTACATAAAAATAAGTGTCATGGGAGAAAGAATAAAACTTTTTCTTTCTATTATATAAAATTTATTTTTTTTTCTAAATTATTTTCCCTATCCCTGGGCCCAAATTAATTTAGATCTCTCTAAATAATGAGATGAGAAATAAATCATTAAAAACTATTCCCACGTTTCAATGCTATTTTGACTTATTTATTTTAAAAATATTTTTCCATGTTTACATAATTCATTTTCTTTCCCTTCCCTCTTCCCTACCTCCTCCCAGAGTTGACAAGCAATTTCACTGGGTTGTACAAATGTTATCACTTGATACCCATTTCCATATTATTCATTTTTGTTATAGAGCAATCTTTTAAAGCCAAAACCATTTCTGCTCCCACAGTTCTTCCTCTGGATGTGGATAGCGTTCTTTTTTATAAGTCTCTCAGGATTGTCCTGGATTATTGCATTGCTGCCAGTAGAGAAGTCCATTATGTTGGATAGTTCCACAATGTTTTACTTTCTGTGTACAATGTTCTCTTGGTTCTGCTCATTTCACTATACATAAGTCCAATGAGGTTCTTCCAGTTGATATAGAAGTCCTCCAGATCATCATTCCTTATAAGGCACAATAGTATTCCATCACCATCATATGTCACAATTTGTTCAGTCATTCCCTGTTCGAGGGACCACCCACTCATTTTCCAATTTTTTTTTGCCACCACAAAGAATGCGGCTATAAATATTTCTGTACAAATATTTTTCATTATTATCTCTTGGGTATTGCTGGATCAAAGAGCAGGCAATCTTTTAAATTTCTCTTTGGACATAATTCCTAATTGCCCTCCAGAATGGCTGGATTAATTCACAAGTCCACTAGTAATGCATTAGTGTCCCAATTTTGCCCCATCCCTTCCAACATTTATTATTTTCCTTTAATGTCAAATTGGTCAATCTGCTAGGCATGAGGTGTTACCTCAGAGTGGTTTTGATTTGCATTTCTCTAATTAGGAGGGATTTAGAATACTTTTTCTTGTGCTTATTGATAGTTTTGATTTCTTCATCTGAAAACTGCCTATTCATGTCCCTTCGCAATGCTATTTTGAAAATGTGATTAAATATTATTTTTCTTAAATTTAGCTTTCTAACTTTTCTCTTTGATTTGTTATTTATTTCCCCCCCTTTTTGAGGTATTATTTTATAGATCTTTTTGTAATTCATGGCATATTTTGCTTGTTTAAAAATTTCCCTTTGCCATAAATGTGATTTTCTCTGTTTTGAATTTAAATTTTGATAGTAAATATTTCTTTGGATAACAGATGAGGCGAGATTTACAGCATTGGGACAATGCACTTCAACTAGCCAAATGTTTGGCCCCTGACCAGATTTCATTCATATCAAAGGAGTATGCCATTCAGTTGGAATTTACGTATGTTTTCTTTTTTATTTGAAAAGCACTAATATAAAAAAATCCTTTGAAAAGTAATATTCTCAGAATTGCCTGAAAATTGATAGGAAAACATGGGTATTAGTATGCCTATAAGGATACTAATTTATATTGAAATATAGAGGACAGTACAAGCCATAGCTAATTTGCAAACGGATTATATTATAATTTTTGTCTATAAGTTGGTTGCTTGAATTCCATCCCCACAGAAACAATTTTACTAAAGTGAATTAGTTCCAGGTCAGTCTACTGCAACTTATTTAACTGATTTTAAACTGTCTTACTTAGCACATCTTACTTAACTGTAAATAATAATAAATAATTCTGCCTTTAAGGAGGCCATATTCAACTCAGGAGAGACAATATATAAACAACTATATGAATATTTTATATTTATATTTATACATTAAACAGGAGATAATCTCAGAGGAAAGACTCTACTAGTAGAGGGGCCTGGGAAAGACATCTTATAGAGGCCCATCTTTAAAAAAAAATACATTTTTTAAAATTTTTAACATTCACTTAAATTTTTTATTTCCAAATTCCCTCCTTCTCTCCTGCCCTTCCCCAACTCATTGAAAAAGCAAACAATATGATATCAACTATAAATGTGAAGTTATACAAATAATTTTTATGTTAGCCTTGTTGCAAAAAGAAAAGCAAAAAAAAGTGAGAAAATAATACTTCAGTCTTAACTCAGGGTTCATCAGTTCTCATTATGAGCCCTTTGGAATTGTCCTGGTCATTATATTGATTAGAGTAGCTAAATCTTTTATAGTTGATCACTGTTACACTATTGCTCTTACTATTTATAGTATTCTCCAAATTCTGTGCACTTCATTTTGTATCTTCTCACATTTTTCTGAAACTATCTCCCACATTATTTCTTATAACACAATAGTATTTGATCACAATCATAAACATTTTTTGCCCCCACCAAGAAGAGCTACTATAAATATTTTTGTACATCTAAGTACTTTTCCTTTGGTCCCTTTGGGAAACAGACCTAACAGTGGTAATTTTGGTTCAGAGGGTATGCACAGTTTAATGGCCTTTTGGGCATAGTACCAAACTGTTTTTCAGAGTGGTTGGACCAGTTCACAACTCCATGAACAATGTATTACTATCCCAATTATCCCACATTTCCTCCAGCATTTGACTATTTCCTTAATCGAGTGATTTAGAGCATTTTTATATGAATATAGATAGCTTTGATTTCTTCTGAAAATTTCTTGTTTACATTCTTTTATCACATTTGGCTCCATTTTTTGGAAATTTGGCTCAGTTCTCCATATATCTGAGAAATGAGGCCTTTATCAGAGAAACTTAGTATAAAATTCCAACCCTCTCCCCTACTGGTTTCTTACTTTCCTTTCTAATCTTGATTGCATTGTTTTTTGTTCATGCAAATCCTTTAAAATTTTACATATAATCAAAATGATCCATTTTACTATCCATAACCTTCTCTGTCTTTTGTTTGGTCATAAACTCTTACCTTATTCATAGTTCTGACAAATTTTTCCATGCCTCCCTAATTTGATTTTGCCATCACCTTTTATGTCTAAATCATATACTCATTTTGTGACCTTATCTTAGTATTTGGTGTAACATACTGGTCTATACCTAGTTTCTGCCAAACTGCTTTTGTGAAATAGTGAGTTCTTTCTCCAAAAGTTTGCATCTTTGGGTTTATCAAACACTAGATCATTATGGATATGTCCTACTATGTATTGTTTAACTTCATCTGTTCCACTGATCTACCACTCTATTTCTTAGCAATACTAGGTTGTTTTGGTGATAATTGCTTCATAACATAGTTTGAAATCTTTTTTTGGTAGGTTTCCTTCCTGCACATTTTCCCCCATTGATTCCCTGTTGTTCTTCCAGATGAATTTCATTATTTTTTCTAGCTCCATAAAATAATTCTTTGGTACTTTAATTGGTATGGCACTGAATAAGAAAGTTAATTTAAGCAGTTATCATTTTTTATTATATTGGCTCAACCTACTCATAAGCAATTAATATTTCTTCAGTTTATTAAATCTGTCTTTATTTGTGCAAATGTGTTTTTTTATTGTGTACATAGAGTTCCTGGGTTTATGTTGGCAGGTAGACTCTCAAGTATTTTGTATTTCTCTTTCTATCTCTTCCAGCTGGACTATGTTGGTAATATATAGAAATGCTAATGATTTATGTAGGTTTATTTTATATTCTGCAACTTTGCTAAAGTTGTTGACTGTTTGAATTAGTTTTTTAGTTGATTTTATGAGATTCTCTAAGTATTATCTGCAAAAAGTGATAGTTTTGTTTTTATATTGCCTGTACTAATTCCTCTACTTTATTTTTCTTGTCTTATTGCTAAAGCTAACATTTTTACTCCAACATTGAATAATAGGGGTGATAACAGACATTATTAGTTTATCCCTGATTTTACTGGGAAGGCTTCTAACTTATCTTCAGTAAAGATAATACATGCTATTGATTTTAGATATTACTTATCATTTTAAGGAAAGCTCCATTCTTATGTTTTCTAATATTTTTAATAGGAATAAATCTTATATTTTGTCATAAGCCTTTTCTACATGTATTGAGATAATCACAAGATTTTTGTTATGGTCAATTATGCTGATAGTTTAAATATGGAACCAGTCCTACCTTCCTGATATAAATCCCACTATGTCATAGTATATGATTTTTGTTATATATTACTGTTATCTCCTTGTTAGTATTTTATTTAAAATTTTTGCACCAATATTCATTAGGAAAATTGATCTTCATTTTCTATTTTTTTTTTGCTCTTCTTGGTTTTGTGTGATAAAAGGAATTTGGTGGGATTTCTTTGCTTATTCTCCCAAATAATTTATATAGTATAGGAATTAGTTGTTCTTTAAATGTTTATTGGAATTCACTTTTTAATCTATCTGATCCTGGGGATTTTTTTCCTTAGGGAACTTATTTATATTTCAATTTCTTTTTCTAAGATAGGGTTATTTAAAGTATTCTATTTCATCATCTGTTAATCTTAGGCTATTAAGATTTTTGTAGATATTAATTTATTTCACTTTATTTCACTTATTTCACTAGTTCACCAGATTTAATGATATGTAATTAGATAAAATACCTCTTAATAATTGTCTTAATTTCTTGATTGGTGGTACAGTCACTTTTTCAATATCTTATATTGGCAATTTGGTTTTCATCTTTAAAAAAATAATATTCATCAGTGGTTTATCTATTTTATTGTTTTTTTCATATAACCAACTTTTAGTGTTCTTTATTGGTTCATTGGTTTTCTTTCAGTTTTATCAGTTCTTTGATTTTTAGGATTTGTTTTTGGTATTTAATTGGTGTTTTTATTATGTTTCTATTTTTTAAAAATTGCATATCCAATTCATTGATCTACTCTTTTTTGTTTTTTATTGATGTAAGCATTTAGAGATATAAAATTTCACTTAAGTGTTGCTTTTGCTGCATCCCACCAATTGTAGTATATATTCTCTTTGCTTTATTCTCCTTAATGAAATTGATTGTTCCATTATTTGTTCTTTAACTCCCTCATTCTTTAGGATTAGGTTATTTAGTTTCTAACTAATCTTTATTATATGCTTCTAAGGCCCTTTATTGAATGTAATTTTTATTGCAATTATAGTCTGAAGGCAGTGCATTTAATATTTTTTTCTTTTCGACTTTGGTTAAGTAAAGTTTTCGTGCCCTAATACAAGGTCAGTTTTTGTGAAGGTGCCATATATGGATGAGAAAAAGTCTTACTCATTTCTGTTTTTATTCAATTTCCTTCAGAGATTTATCATATCCAACTTTTTAAAATTTCTGTTGATATTTTAATTTTATGGCTAGATTTATTCAGTTTTGAGAGGAGTAAATTGAGGTTCCCCACTAGTAAAGTTTTATTGCCTATTTCCTCCTATAATTAATTAAACTTTTCTCTTAAGAATTTGGATGTTCTGCCATTTGGGGAATATATGTTTATTTATAGTTAATATTACTTTATTGTTTATGGTACCTTTTAGCAAAATATAGTTTCTCTGACTCTCTCTTCTAATTTTGGCTATTTTTGCTGTGAGATTGTGATTGTTCCTCTTTCCTTTTTACTTCAGCCCTTATTTTATTTCTTTGTGTCTTTGTGGTTCAAGACTGTTTCTTATAAATAATACTATAATTCTATCTGTTATCTGCTTCCCTTTTATGGATGAGTTAATCCCATTCTCACTCACAGTTATGATTACTGTGTATTTCCTTCCATCCTATGTTTTCTCTTTGTCCTCTCTCTTTTTACCTTTTCTTTCTCCAAAAGTCTGTTTAGCTTCTTGCCATTACCTCCCTTAATCTACACTCCCTTTTACCAGATGTTCCCTCTCTAACCCCTTTCCCCTTCTACTTCTCTGTTGGTTAAGTAGATTTCTAAAACTGTATATACATTCTTCCCTCTTTCAATCAATTCTGATGAGAGTGAGGTTCCAATATTGCCTCACCCTTCCATTTCCCCATCTACTTTAAGAGCTTTTTTTGGTGCCCTTCTTTTATATGGGATATATTTCCTCATTCTGCCTCTCTCTTCCCTCTTCTCCCAGTACATTCCTTTTTCCTACCCCTTCATTTTTTTGGAGATTATCCCAACATACTTGACTCAAACCCATGCTCTCTATGTAGACTCCTACCTATTCTAATATTGATGAACTTTTTAGAAGTTACAAATATTATCTTCCCATATTATAACATAAACAGTTTAGCCTTATTAACTACCTTATGGCTTCTTTTTCCTGCTTATTTAAAAAAAGTCAGATTATCTATTCAGCTTTGATCTTTTCATCAAGCATTCTTGAAAAGTGCTCTGTTCTACTGAATATACATTTCCTCTTCTGAGCATTATCCTCAGTTTTGCTGGATAAGTTGTTCTTGGCATTAGCCTTTGCTTTCTGAAATATCACATTTCCATCAATCTTTTAATGTAAAACTAAATAATTGTGATCTTAATTGTTACTTAACAATATTTGAATTTTTTTTCTTTCTGGCTGCTTGTAAGTTCAGATTTCAGATTTCCACAGCATTCAGTTTATATATTGTTTGGTTGTAGAATATCTCCTTCGATGTCCCAAGGAGATTCAATTTAATTCTAGACTAAACCTAGATTCTTCTTTTATTCAAGGAATTGTGATCTTATGATACTAGAATTTGGATCACCCTCATCTTAGACTTTATCTTAATCTCTTGTTTGGTCTTCACTAGTTGACCTTTAAGGAATAAAGGAAGTATATTTAATAGTAACTCCAAACTAGAGTGAAGCTTTAGCAGCACATACAGAATTCAGGTGGGACCAAACTGGCAACTAGATATTAATTCAAAAATATTATTTGTTCCTGTATATAACTACCTAGACAAAGTTCACAGATTTCTGTCTACCCATTCTATAATTGAGAATTATTTCTTAGCTCAATTGAAGATAAGAAAGTAGTTCCTACAGCTGTCAAAAATAACTTCCCTGGCTAGTTATGGGAGCAGAAGAGGGATTATAGAGAAAGATGCATTGGTCAAATGTAATATTCACTCGCATGTGTTTTTAATTTTAAAATAATTATAACCTTTTATCAGAGAATCTTATGATAGGAAAGTCATGCTTATTATACCTGGAGATTTTTCTCCTTGTTCTTATTTATAGTAGGCTCCCACTGAGGAAGTCTGGAAGAATGTATGCATGGTACCTTTTAGCATACTGAAACCAAAATTTTATTAGAAAGGGGAAAACAAAAGAAATCCTTTTAGAAAAAACAACTATTAATCCCAAAGATACATGCAAATCCTCAGAGCCTCTTAAAAGTCTAGAATGTGAGAACTCTTCTCTCAAATATTTTCCCCTTAAACCCTGCCAATGAGAAAGAGAAGTTTTTTCTCTCTATATTTCTTGTCATTACTTATTTCTTGTCATTACTAGTTTGTGAGGATGAGTTTTTAGGGACCTCTTGTTTTTCAGTGGCATCTCTCCAATGGAAGATGAAACTAAAACCTCCACTGCCCTCTTTTCTACTTCTAGCTCTTCCTTCTTTATCCTTTTCAATGAAGTCTTCTACCTATTGCCATACAATTCAATAAACATTTATTGATAAGATGCCATTTTCTTTAACCTGTCACTCAAATGGAAGGGAAGAAGAGAAAAAGTCAGTACCTGCTATTTAACTTTATATTAATAAGTGTTTCTAATTTTCATTTAGGGGTGACTATGTAAATGCTTTGGCTCACTATGAAAAGGGAATCACTGGAAACAATAAGGTAATACTGGTAATACTTAAAGTGTGGTAAGATTCAATTTAATGAAGTTCATAAAAGCAGAAATTTGTATTTGCATATAAACTTTTTGGCAGAACTGACTTTGGATATGAGAATGGTTATGCCAGTCAAATGAGTCAGATTACTTATTTTTCAAAGATGGGTAAAAGATATCTTTGACTACCTTCTGGTTCCAGAGTCTAATTCCTAGTCAGACTTTCAATTGAAGGTCTATGCCTTAATTTCTATTCCAGTGGTCCAGTTTCCCAATTTCATGGTTCTTGCTCCAGTAAGGCAAAGTATCATTTATTCAATAATTATTTTTAAATGGCATCTGTGTTTTAACATCCTCCTTGCCACCCTTTCTGGAAAAACAAACAAACAAACAAAAAAACCTAGCTAGCATTTCTACATTTTTTTTCAGCTTGCATCAACGCCCTATGCTTTTCTCATTCTACAACTAACAAAATCTCATAGAAAGAAATTTTAAGGGACCTTATGAATTATTTATTCCAAATCCTTCATCACAACTCTGAGGAAACTTAAACTTGTTGATGTTAAGTGACTTGGCTAAATCCAAAATTAGAATCCATATCTTTTGATATCCTTTCAGATTTTTTTTCACCCCTTACAATACTGGTTGAAATGAAATGTCCAGCTTCTTTATCTGTCTAAATATTAAGAGGTCTGGTCAGCAGTTACCACCACTATTTCTCTCTATTCACATCATATCATCAGAATTCACTTTAGGGTACTTTTCTTTGTTCCTTCTCTCAAAATGCCTTCTCTCTCACAATACTCCTCCTGCTAATTTCTATTCAAAGTGAAATACTGAATTTTTTCATTTGTTTATTTAAAGCATATTTATAGAGTTTCTGTGTAACATGCAAATAAGGGAGACATCTTTGCTCATATGGAAATACCTAGAATCATTTTTCAAATATGGATACTGTTATGTGAATGCTTATGTTTGTATATATAAACAATTAATGAACCATTAATTTTACGCAATTTGCTCTGGTTCAAATTAAATTGAATTGAGAACTGAATTTAGCTGAAGCTCACTTCGGCTTTCTACCCATATAGGTAAAAGATGAGAGGTCAGTATATTCTGAATAGCAAAAGGAATGCTTAGAGAAGACTTTCAGTGAGAGATGCTCTCTATGTAAACCCACCTAGCCACATTAGAATCAACATATTTTCAAAGGAAATGTATTTCAAATTTTGACTAACTTCTGTGTTCAAAAAGGAAAAGTTATTTCAGGTGAATTATGCTTGAAAAGAGTACTTTTATATAGTTGAAAGTTTTATAGAAAAATAAATAAAATAAAATTAGTTGTATGCCTTGTGTGTATTTGTTTCTTTACTTTCATGAACTTTTAAAAACTAAGTTTCTTTGTGAAAAGATGAATGATAAATGTTCTCACCTTGAAATTTTAAGTATCAAGAACATGATGAAGCCTGTCAAGCTGGAGTAGCTCAAATGTCCATTCGCATGGGAGATATTCGTCGAGGGGTAAATCAAGCCATAAAACATCCTAGCAGACTGCTGAAAAAGGACTGTGGAGCAATTCTAGAGAGTATGAAGGTAGTATTTTACAGTTAGGTTATTAAATGATTAACCAATAGATTCTTTCATTACAAATAACTTTCTTCTATTATAGCAATTTTCAGAAGCTGCTCAGTTATATGAAAGAGGACAATATTATGATAAGGCAGCATCTGTGTATATCCGATGTAAAAACTGGTAAGAATTTGATGTGGCTCTATGAAAAATAAACAAAACACAGTTCAGAGCAAAAATGTCCTCTCAATGTGAGAGGAGATGATCATACACTGAAATGAGTATAGAGATAAGAGGTAAGGAAATGAAAGAAGAATGACATTTTAAAACCAGTAACCATTAAGAGTAAAGGAAGCTTTCCCATTGTACAATTCTCATTTTTTTCAATTAGCTCAGGTATTCCTTGGTGACATTTCTATTTCCTCATAATATCTTTAGGTTTATAGACCTTAAAAGAACTATCATCTTATGAAGGAGAATCTCCTGTTTTATTCTAGAAAGATAGTCTTTTTGATTTAGCTGCTGTGAAAAGGCACACTCACTAGTGAAACAGACAATATGAAAACTACCATCAGATCTGGATAACAACTTTAACAATATTTCTCATGGTTTCTTAAATTACATAAATGACAAAAAGATACACAAGAATTTTCTTTTTATAAGATATATTTTATTTAACCCCAAATACATGTAAAAACAATTTTTGATATTCATTTTCTAAACCTTTGAGTCCCAAATTCTCTCCCTCCTTCCTCTCCCTCCCTTCTCCTTGAGATGGTAAGCAACTTGAACTTGGTCATACCTTTGTGATCATGCAAAACATATCCACATTGATCATATTGTGGAAGAAGACTCATTAAAAATCCTCAGAAAATAAAGTGAAAAATAGTATGCTTTGTTCTGCATTCAGACTCTGCAAGATTTTTCTGAAGACATTTTTATATACAGTAATATATGTTTAATAATAGTTTCACATTAGTTTGTGGCTGAAAGGTTTGAGAAAAATATAAAAGCAAAATTTTTAGTTTAGATTTAGGACAATTTATTAATTCCTGTTTTCTAGGGCAAAAGTTGGTGAGCTACTTCCTCATGTATCTTCTCCAAAGGTTCACCTACAGTATGCCAAATCTAAGGAAGCAGATGGAAGGTAAGTATCAGAAAACAAATATCTTAATTTTAGTAAAATTCTAACAAGGAAACACATTAAACATTATTTAAATCAAATTTAATTTTGACGGAAAGATAAATATCTACTTTTCTGCCAATTGGTTTATCTAAATAGTATTTTAAAATAGTTTATGACACCACTTAAAAGTATACTATTTAGGTTTTATATTGTTTGCATTAGAAGCTAGATATAGGCTGAAGTTAATAATCTTTTAGTTTAGTTAACACTTTGAATGTAATCCTTAGTCTGAGATTTAATTCTTTTTGAATTACTTATTTGGAGCCCCCCTAAAGAACTTAAGGTGGTGTGCAGTGATGTGGTGATGTAACCTCTAGTGGCCATATCTTTTTCTCTTCTGGAGGAATGGTAATGATGTTTGATGTCCTGCCCAGTTGTCTTTTGCTAAGAACTCACCACGAGGAGAATAAAAAGGAAAGTACAGCAAATGAATAGCAAATGAGTAGGGAAAGAAGAGATAAATGGAAAGAGGGTAAAAATTATGGTGACTAAAGGGAATGGGGAAATTAGAACAGTAATGTTGGGGATATAAGTAAAAAAGGACTCTAGTTCTTTAAAATATGCAATTTAAGACATGCCTATTCTTTATTTCAGATATAAAGAAGCTGTTGTGGCTTATAGAAATGCCAAGCAATGGGATAATGTAATACGTATATATTTGGATCACCTTGGTAATCCTGAAAAAGCTGTTAGTGTTGTAAGGGAAACCCAGTCTCTTGAGGGAGCTAAAATGGTAGCCAGGTAATATAACAGTTGTTATAACTTCTTGTAGTAAAAGTGTGTATAGTACTTACCAGGGAGTAAACTGAGACTTATATTCAGAATCTCATAGTAGTCTTAAAATTCTCCAATTGGCCCTTATAATCTAAAAATGAGGTGGGTTTATTTTATCCCTCTGGGCCTCAGTTTCCTTATCTCTAAAATGAGGGGGCTGGACTAGTTGACCTCTGAAATCCCTTCTAACTCTAGGTCTGTGATTCAATGATCCTGTGATACAGGGGTAGAGACTTTAGAGCAGTGTTGGGGAGTCTTTTAGAGATGTCATGCCCAAATTGCATCTTCAAGCTGCCTGTGAGCCCCCTCATTACCCCAGACAGCAGAGGAAGGAAATGCTCACATTGCCCGGCCAGACAGAGGGATGGGGAATGTGAACAATGTCCCCAGGTCCAGTGGAAAGAGTTAGGGGAGCAGCTCCCTCCATGATGCCAGGGCACACATGCCATGTCTTCGCCAACACAGGTTTAGAGAATTTGGATCTACGTAGCACCCCAAAATGGAAGAGCTGGGGAAGGAGAGATATCGCTGGGCTATGCTTCTCACTTCTCCCTAAACTATTTAGAGGAAGAAAGAATAGCATAACATTGTAGAACTTCGCTCATTCTATCCCTTGGAGACCTTGAATGATATTTGAACTTCAACCGAAAGGGAAGGCTTTCTCAGTTTTACTAAAACATCGCCCATCATGACAGTATTGTTCTTTGAATTTCTTATGCCTGTGCAGTCTATCTTTACTCTCAAAGACTCCAGCCTCAGATTATTTCAACCCTCTCAACATAAGGCTAAATACAAAGTGAATATTCATCTTCTTGATCATCGTATGTATTAGGTAGGGAAGGAAATGTTCTAGATTTGTGATTTTAACAGTATGCAGGAATTCCTATTATAGAATTCCTTTACTGATATAGATTGGAAACTTATCTTGATTTATAGTCTTTTATTTCATTAAAATATTTATGCAAAGGAAATCTGTTCTTTTTGCCAGTCAAAAGGGAATCAATTCCCCCCCCCCTCCCCTTGCATTGACATTATAAGATTTTTTTTTAAAATTTTAAACATTATTTTATTTGGTCATTTCCAAACATTATTCACTGGAAACAAAGATCATTTTCTTTTCCTCCCCTCCCCCCCACCCCTCCCACCTTTCCTTCTCCCATAGCCGAGGCACGATTCCACTGGTTATCACATGTATTCTTGACTCAAACCCTGTTGTTGGTATTTGCATTAGAGTGTTCATTTAGAGTCTCTCCTCAGTCATATCCCCTCCACCCCTGTAGTCAAGCAGTTGCTTTTCATCGGTGTTTTTACTCCCACAGTTTATCCTCTGTTTGTGGATAGTGTTTTTTAGATCCCTGCAGATTGTTGACATTATAAGATTAACAAGACACTAGTTAAGAAAAACAGATTAAAAAGGCTTAGCTCTTATCTTCAGAATTCTTTCTTTTTTTAAATTTTATTTAGTCAGTTTAGAACATTATTCCTTGGTTATAAGAATCATAATCTATTCCTCCTTCCCCACCACACCACCCTTTCCCATAGCTGATATGTAATTCCACTGGGTTTTACATGTTTCCTTTATCAGAACCTATATCCATATTGTTGAAGTTTGCACTAGGATGACCATTTAGAGTCTACATCCCCATTCATATTCCCTCAACCCATGTAATCAAGCAGTTGTTTTTCTTCTGTGTTTCTATTCCCACAATTTTACCTCTGAATGTGCATAGCGTTCCTTCTCCGAGTTGTTCAGGATCACTGTATTGCCACTAATGGAGAAGTCTATTACATTTGATTGTACCACAGTGTATTAGTCTCTGTGTACAATGTTTTCCTGGTTCTTTTCACTCTGCATCACTTCCTGGAGGTTGTTCCAGTCTCCATGGAATTCCTCCAGTTCATTATTCTTTTTAGCACAATAGTATTCCATCACCAACATATACCACAATTTGTTCAGCCATTCCCCAATTGAAGGGCATCCCCTCATTTTCCAATTTTTTGCCACCACAAAGAGCAGAACTATGAATATTTTTGTACATATCTTTTTCCTTATTATCTCTTTGGGGAACAAACCCAGCAGTGCTATGGCTGGATCAAAGGGCAGATAGTCTTTTATCGCCCTTTGGGCATAGTTCCAAATTGCTCTCCAGAATGGTTGGATCAATTCACAACTCCACCAGCAATGAATTATTGTCCCCACATTGCCACATCCCCTCCAGTATTCATTACTTTCCTTTCCTGTCATGTTAGCCAATCTGTTAGGTGTGAGGTGATACTTGAGTTATTTTGATTTGCATCTCTCTGATTATAAGAGATTTAGAACACTTTTTCATGTGCTTATTAATAGTTTTGATTTCTTTAACTGAAAATCACCTATTCATGTCCCTTGCCCATTTATCAATTGGAGAATGGCTTGATTTTTTTGTACAATTGGTTTAGCTTTTTATAAATTTCACCCATTCTGAGTTTATCTTGGTGTAGGGTATGAGATGTTGATCCAAACCTAATCTCTCCCATAATGTCTTCCAATTTTCCCAGCAGTTTTTATCAAATGGTGGATTTTGGTTCTAAAAGCTGGGATCTTTGGGCTTATCATCTACTGTCTTGCTGAGGTCACTTACCCCAAGTCTATTCCACTGGTCCTCTTCTCTGTCTTTTCGCCAGTACCAAATTGTTTTGATAACCACTGCTTTATAGTATAGTTTGAGATCTGGGACTGCAAGGCCTCCTTCCTTCTCATTTTTTTTTTCATGATTTCCCTGGATATCCTTGATCTTTTGTTCTTCCAAATGAACTTTGTTATGGTTTTTTCTAATTCAGTAAAAAAGATTTTTGTTAGTTCAATGGGTATGGCACTGAATAAGTAAAATAATTTGGGTAGGATTTTCATTTTTATTATGTTGGCTCGTCCTACCCATGAGCAATCAATGTTTTTCCAATTGTTTAGATCTAGTTTTAATTGTGTGGAGAGTGTTTTGTAGTTGTGTTCATATAGTTCCTGTGTTTGTCTTGGCAGATAGATTCCTAAGTATTTTATATTGTCTAGGGTGATTTTATTTTATTTTATCTTATTTTATTTTATTTTTTTAAAACCCTTACCTTCCATCTTGGGGTCAATACTGTGTATTGGCTCCAAGGCAGAAGAGTGGTAAGGGCTAGGCATTGGGGGTCAAGTGATTTGCCCAGGGTCACACAGCTGGGCAGTGTCTGAGGTCATATTTGAACCTAGGACCTCCCATCTCTAGGCCTGGCTCTCAATCCACTGAGCTACCCAGGTGCCCCCTAGGGTGATTTTAAATGGAATTTCTCTTTCTAATTCTTGCTGCTGAGATGTGTTGGAGATATATAGAAATGCTGATGACTTATGTGGG
The DNA here is from genome assembly GCF_027887165.1 of Monodelphis domestica. Classification (NCBI taxonomy): domain Eukaryota; kingdom Metazoa; phylum Chordata; class Mammalia; order Didelphimorphia; family Didelphidae; genus Monodelphis; species Monodelphis domestica. The sequence continues at coordinate 126,903,445 of NC_077232.1, read as the reverse complement.
TTTATTATGTATCCTGCAACTTTGCTAGAGTTGTTGATTATTTTGACTAGCTTTTTGGTTGATTCTCTAGGACTCTTTAAAAGTAGACCATCATATTATCTGCAAAGAGTGATAGTTCGGTCTCCTCATTGCCTAATTTAATACCTTCAATTTCTTTTTCTTCTGTAATCGCTACAGCTAGTATTTCTAGTACAATGTTAAATAATAGAGTTGATAATGGGCATCCTTGTTTACTCCTGATCTTATTGGGAAGGCTTCTAGTTTATCCCCATTGCAGATGATGTTTGCTGATGGTTTAAATATATACTGTTTATTATTTTTAGGAAAGGCCCTTCTATTCCTATGCTTTCTAGTGTTTTCAGTAGGAATGGGTGTTGTATTTTGTCAAAGGCTTTTTCTGCATCTATTGAGATAATCATGTGATTTTTGTTGGTTTGCTTGTTGATGTGGTCAATTATATGTGGATGGTTTTCCTAATATTGATCCATCCTTGTATTCCTGGTATGAATCCAACCTGGTCATAGTGAATAACCCTTGTGATCACTTGCTGGAGTCTTTTTGCTAGTATTATATTTAAGATTTTTACTTCTATGTTCATTAAGGATATTGGTATAGTTTTCTTTCTCTGTTTTTGACCTACCTGGCTTTGGAATCAGTACCATATTTGTGTTGTAAAAGGAATTTGGTAGAACTCCTTCTTTGCTTATTTTATCAAATAGTTTGTATAATATAGGGATTAGTTGTTCTTTGAATATTTGATAGAATTCATTTGTGAATCCATCAGGCCCTGGGGATTTTTTCTTAGGGAGTTCTTCGATGGCTTGTTCAGTTTATTTTTTGTGATACATGATTATTTAACTATTCTATTTTTTCTGTTAATCTAGGCAACTTATATTTTTTGTAAATATTCATCCATATCACCTAGATTGCCATATTTATTGCCATACAATTGGGCAAAATAGTTTTTAATGATTGCTTTAATTTCTTCTTCATTAGAGGTGAGGTCTCCCTTTTCATCTATGATACTATTAATTTGGTTTTCTTCTTTCCTTTTTTAAAATTAGATTGACCAGTACTTTGTCTATTTTGTTTATTTTTTCAAAATAACAGCTTCTAGTCTAATTCAGTAATTCAATAGTTCTTTCACTTTCAATTTTATTAATTTCTCCTTTAATTTTTAGGATCTCTAATTTGGTTTTCATCTGGGAATTTTTAATTTGTTCACTTTAAAGTTTTTTGATTTGAATGTCCAATTCATTGACCTCTGCCCTCCCTAATTTGTTAATATATGAACTCAAGGATATAACTTCCTCCCTACATACTGCTTTGGTGGATCCCATAGATTTTGAAAGGATATCTCATCATTGTCATTTTCTTCAATGAAATTATTAATTGTTTCTATGATTTGTTCATTAACTAACCGATTTTGGAGAATTGTGTTGTTTAATTTCAAATTAATTTTTGATTTATCTCTCCATGTACCCATACTAATTATTATTTTCATTGCATTTTGATCTGAGAAGGTTGCATTTATTATTTCTGCTCTTTTGCACTTGTTTGCAATGTTTTTTATGCTCTAGTACATCGTCAGTCTTTGTGAATGTACCATGTGCTGCTGAAAAGGTTTATTCCTTTTTGTCCCTATTTATTTTTCTCCACTTATCTACTAACTCTAATTTTTCTAAAGATTTCATTTACTTCTCTAACCTCTTTCTTATTTATTTTTTTGTTTGATTTATCTACTTCTGATAGAGGAAGTTTCAGGTCTCCCACTAGTATAATTTTTCTATCTATTTCATCCTTAAGCTCCACTAGTTGCTCCTTTAGAAATTTGGATGCTATGCCACTTGGTGTATACATGTTGAGTACTGATATTTTCTCATTGTCTATACTGCCTTTTATTCAGGATGTAATTACCTTCCCTATCTCTTTTGACTAGATTTATTTTTATTTTGACTTTGTCAGATATTATGATTGTGACACCTGCCTTCTTTTTCTCAGTTGATTCCCAATAGATTTGGCTCCATCTGCTTGCTTTTACCCTATATGTGTCTACCTTCCTTGTGTGTGTGTTTCTTGTAGACAGCATATGGTAGGGTTTTGGTTTCTAATCCACTTTGATATTTGCTTGCATTTTATGAGTGAGTTCATTCACATTCAGAGTTATGATTACCAGCTATGTATACCCCAGCATTTTGATATCCACTCCTAGTCCTACCCTTTCTTCTTTCACTATTTCCTTCTACACCAGTGTTTTGTTTTTAATTAGTCCCCCTTATTCCCACCCTTATTTTACTTCCCTTTCTACCCCCTCCTTCTTATTCCCCTCTTATTTTCTTTATAGTCTTTTTAAACTACCCCTCGGCCCTTTCCCTCCCTTGTATTGCTTCCCTCTTAATCAGTCCATTTGTTACCCTTCTACTTCCCTATAGGGTGCAAATCAATTCTCTGCCCCAATGTATTTGATGATTGTTTTTCCCTGTTTGAGTCAATTTCAATGCATGTAAGAATTGAGTATTTCCTATCTCCAACCTCTTTACCCTTCCAGTGTATTGATGTTCTCCCCCCTCCTTCCATGAGCTTCTTTGTGACATATAAATTTACTCCATTTTGATTGTTTTCCCATTTCTTTTAGTATTAACCTCTTTTTAAAATCTAGTTGTGTATATATATATATATATATATATATACATCTATATATTATATTTTTATATGCATACATATGTTTACATACATATTTATTTCTTGGTATTTCATCCTATACAGTTTGTCACTGTTCCAACTAAGTATAATTCTTCTAGCTACCCAGGTGATAATAACAATTTTTAAGAGATACCAATATCCTCTTTTCTTGTAGGTATACATATCCTTTTAACTTATTGGGTCCTTTAAAAAACTTTTTTTTTTATTCCCACCTTAATTACCTTTTGATGATTCTCTTGAGTTCTGTGTTTGGGCATCAAATTTTCTGTTCAGGTCTGGTCTTTTCTTCACGAATGTTTAGAATTCTTCTATTTTATTAAATGACTATACTCTCCCCTGTAAGAATATAGTCAGTTTTGTAGGATAGATGATTCTTGATGTAGACCTAGTTCCCTTGCTTTCTGGAATAAACATATTTTATGTCTTTTGGCCCTTCAGTGTAGATGCAGCCAGATCTTGTGTTATTCTCACTGTGATTCCATGGTATCTGAATGACTTCTTCTTAGCAGCTTATAATATTTTTCTCTTGTTCCGGTAGTTCTTGAATTTGGTATAACATTCCTGGGTGTTGTCAGTCAGGGATTAAGTACAGGAGATGATCTGTGGATTCTTTCAATCTCTACTTTTCCCTCTTGTTCTAGAATTTTGGGGCAGTTTTCTTGGATAATTTCCTGTAGGATGATGTCCAGACTTTTTCATTTGTCATGGTCTTCCGGTAGACTAATGATTCTTAAGTTGTCTCTCCTGGACCGATTTTCTAAATCTTCTGTTTTGTGGATGAGGTGTTTCATATTTTCCTCAATTTTTTCATTCTTTTGATTTTGTTTTATAATTTCCTGCTGCCTTGTGAAGTCTCTTGCTTTTAATTGTTGTATTCTGATTTTTTAAAGACTGAATTTCATCCCTGACTTTTTGGTCATCCTTCTTATGGTCTGATTTTCTTTGGAGGTCATCTTTCATCTTCTTTGCCTCATCTGTCTTCTCCTTTGGCTAATTTTCCAGCTGATTAATTTTGGCTTTCAAGACACTATTATCTGTTTTCAGATGATTTATTTTGCTCTTTACATTCTTTTCCCAGTTGTGTTATGTGTTTTGAATTGTCTTTTGAGTTCTTCCATAGCCTGTGTCCAATTTGCTAGAGTTTCTGTGTTTTTGTTTGGTGTTCCTTGATCTTCCTCTGTTACATTTGCTCTTTGTTCATTGCCTGGATAAAAACTGTCAATTGTAATTTCTTTTTTACTTTTCTGTTGTTTGTTCATATTTGTCCCTTCTTTTCCTCCTGTAGTTGCCTGTAGTCTTGCTCCTCTCATTATGTAGTGGATCTGTGGGTTTGGGCTTTTCTGTCAGCCTTCACCCTTGGAGCTTAGTCAGCAAAGCTCTCAGAGCAGTCTGTGGGAGAGGGGTGTTGGATCTTGAGTTTCCATGCCCTCTGAAGGCTTGATAATATTAAGCCCAGTAGAGTTGATGTTGCAGAGCTGGATGTGCCCTGAGGCCAAAACCTTGGGAAGGGGGCACAATATGGCATGTCTCACCTGCAATTGGGCTGTCTTTTCTAAGGTTCTCCTCTAGCTGCCTCCCCAACATTGGTGTTCAAATCCTTGAACCTGGCACAGTTTTGCCCACAAGGCACTTCCTCTAGATTAGCGTCCTTGACCGCTCAGAAGTTCCAGCCACTGCTAGAGGCTTGTGAACCTTAAAAATTCCCAGACCCTATTTCATAACATTGGGTTAAGACTATTCCCCATTTTAAACAATGAAGGTACTTAGATCAGGAATGTGAGAACTCTACTTAGATCAGGAATGTGAGAACTCTACTTCACCATACTTAAGCATGCCTTAGGGGAAGATAAAGTTGTAAACTCTTTGCTGAACAATGAAAGATACTTAAACCCATACTTATAGTAAGACAAAAAGTTCTTAAGCCATGCCTATTTTTGGATATAATACGAAGGGGTTCTAAGTACCTATAAAGGTCAGGTAACTTGTGAACTTACAAGGAGCAAAGAGGTGAAAACTTACTCAGAGATTCTAGTCTACTCAGGTGTGAATTACTCAAAAGATTAGTCTACTCAGGTGTGAACTAAGAATGGTCTGTCCTTTGAAAAATGTCTACTGTGATTGGTAAATGGGAGAACTGTGGGGAGGTGACATAGGAGAAAATTCTCTATATAAGGAGATGACAGTCTCCTAAGAAGAGATAGTCTCTAAGGAGGCTGTTGGGAGAGAACTCTGGAAACAGGTTCTTGGGACAGCCTCTGGCTGGAACTCCCTTTGAGGACTCTGGCTGGAACTCCCTCTGAGGAGATTGTCTCTCTTGGGACAGTCTGGGAAGTCTGAATTGCAGCTGGTGCCTCTCTGTCACTAGAATCCTTGCTTGAACAGATCTTGTGGTGAGTGATTAAGGACTGACTGATCTCTCTCTTAAGACTCAGGTCTAGGCCATGTTGGCTTAAGGCCCTTCATACTTATTCCTTTCTTATTCTCTCTCTCATTCTTTAATTACTCATTGTATTAATTAATTAAAATCTCTATAAAACCCAGTTGACTTGGGTATATTTCATAATTGGGAATATTTCCCTGGCAACCACCTTATATATTGATTTAAAAACAAGACACTGTAGTGAAAACATATTTTCTGCAGTCACAATTTACTCATCCATTCTTTTACCTGCCACAATTTAAGTCTTCCACTGTTTTAATCACTACAGTTTATAACCTCAACTATTTTAAATATTACAGGCTCAGCACTGTAGGTGGGGAAGGGGTCCTGGGACCTTCCTTCTTCCTACCCCTTAAACCTGAGGGTTCTCAAATTCAGGCTTTTTGGGGGTGTACCTTTTAAGTTGAGTTCAGTAGGAGGTTTCCTTAGCTCTGTCCTTTTGTTAGATTTGGTTTTCATTCTCCTAGGAGCATTTGGTTTTTAATTGGTGAGGAAGGGTTTTCAGAGTTCTGAACTTTTGCTGCCGCTACACTGCCATCTTGACTCCACCTCTTATCTTCAGAATTCTTATCATATCATTAGGGAAATAAAATATGAACCAAATAATTTTAATATAGATTTTTTTCATTCTTCCTACCTATTTGACTGTTTTTTCTCTTTTACTTCTATTCTCCAAGCTTTGATCCTAGACCTTATATTCTTTGCTTTCATAGTTTTAACTACTCTTGCTATGCAGATAATTCCAAATTATGTGTGCAGTCTTTATTTAACTGTAGTCCAGTAAATGAACTACAGTCCCTATTGAATGTCACTACCTTGATGGCCACAGACACTTCTAACTCAGTATGTCTAAAACTGAACTCATTACTTTTTCTCCTAAACCTAGCTTCTTACAAAATTCCATATGTATTACAAATATATTGAAAACATATACACATGTATATGAAGAGAGAAAGAATACTATTCTCCTAGTCACCCAGGTTCATAAACCTTTGACTCTTTGACAGAGAATAAAAAATATTAAAAAAATAAAAAGACACTAGGAAGTGTCTGAGGTCAAATTTGAACCCAGGACCTCCCATCTCTGGGTCTGACTCTCAATACACTGAGTCACCTGGCTACGCTCTATGGTTCTAGTTTTAAAAAGACTGTTTGTCCTCTTTCCTAAGTAGAATTAAGTATGGTTCCAAGTTAAAGAGGGAGTATACTCAAAAAATCTTATTTGATATTTATGGATGACATCAAGATATATGGTCTTGTAAAAAAATTAAGATAGCTACTTTATCTTATGAAATTTTTCTCCAGTGATATGAAAATGTCATTTGGACTTGATTAAGTATAAACTTTTGAATATATGCTAAAGAGTAATAGAGACTAAAGGCATCAAGTATGAATCCAGAAGGTCACATATAACAACTAGATCGTGATAGAAATATTTCTTTCTTATCTAAGATAGACACATGGAGCATGAAGATATCATTTAGAAATTTCTGAATGAGGTGGCAACTAAGTGGCTTAGTGGATTGAGAGCCAGGAGTAGATTCAAATCTGACCTCAGATATTTCTTAGCTGTGTGACCTGGGGCAAGTCTCTTAACCTCCATTGCCTATCCCCTGCTGCTCTTCTGCCTTGGAACCAGTACAGTGTATTGATTCTAAGATGGAAGTTGAGAGTTAAAAAAAAAAAAGAACAAATCTATGAATGGATATGTTAAGTGATTTGCTGAAAATCTAAAGTTAGAGCTGAATGAGAACACATTTTAAAGAAATTAACAACTATGAAATATTGATCTTAATATGTACTTTAAAAATTATAAAATGGACTAGCCAAGAAATTATGTCTTACAGTAGAAAGAGCACTGTCTCTGGAAGCAATAGATTTGGTTTAAAATTCTACCCGTGATCCTTTCTGTCTATCTGAACTTGGGTCTCAGCAAAATAGAAGAGTTGCACTATATGTGAACCGTAACAAAAACCTTTAGAATAGGAGGCAGAGCCAAGATGGTAGAGTAAAAGCCGGGAAAGCTTGAACCACTCTGAGAATCCTCTTAAACCAACTTTAAAATAGCACTTCCAAATGAATATTGAAGTGACAGAACTAACGGGGACAGAATAAAGCAACTTTCCTGCAGAAAACAACTTGAAAGGTAGGTGGGGTGAGAGAGGAGCACAGCCCATAGCAAGGCCACACTCTCATAGCAAAATTACACCAAGGGGTCCTGGTGCAAGCCAGCAACAACCTCCTCTCCCCCACATCTATCATTCCAGGTTCTGAATCTGGACTCAAGTTAACTTTGAGACCCCAAGGCCCTGCCTAAGCACATCAAGCCCATCCCTTAAAGTTCTCAGCCCTAGCACACACCTGAAGGCCCCAAGCCCTGGCTCAAGGCAGTCTAGTGAGTCTGTCAGGTGTAGGCCCAAAGTGAAGCTCTGAGCCCCTGTCCAAGCCCAAACTGAGGTTCCAGGCCCCCAGACAAAGCAGTCAGTAGTGTGACTAGAAATAGAATGGTTGATCAATGGAATAGACCAGATACACAATATGCAGGGTAAGTGACCTTAGCAATCTAGCCTAGTGTTTGCTAAACCTGAAGACCCCAGTTTTGGGCATTAAGAAATCACTTATTTGACAAAAATTGCTAGGAAAACTAGAAACCAGTATGCAGGTAATAAAAGTTGAACACTTACTGAATCCTGGCTAGACAACTGCTAACTAGAATTATACATCAGAAGCTTGTTATTTTTCATGGAGGAATAGATGCCAAATCCCTATGGATTATAATAGAATAATAGAAGGATAATAACTTATCCTAGGATTGCTTCTATTGGAACACCACTGAAAAAGATAAGAATGAAATAATAAAAATATTAATTGATTTCTATAATTCTTGGATGTTTGCAAATCACTTTATATAAATTATGTCATGTAGATTACTAGGTGGAATTTCAACCCAGGATTTACTGATTCCTAACCTACCATTTAAGCTTAGAATGGACTATCTCATCAACTTTGTCATTCAGAAAGCTTGTCTTCTTTCAAGGTTTAGCATAAGAACCACTTCTTCCTCTCTGAGTACTTCTGATTCCTTTAGTTATTCATGCTTTCTGTAAAAAATTCCTAGAACACTTTCCTCCCCCCCCCCCCCCCTTGGCCTTTTTAGTACTCACCAATATTTATTTTTTAGTAGGATGATAGCAACTCCAGGAGGGCAGGAACTAGGTTGTTTTTGTTCTCCTATGCCCAGCACCCAGAACTGTGCTTTGCATTCTACAAGGCCTTAGAAGCACTTGAGAATTTAGATGAAAGGTCATTTCCACTTTGGGAATCAGGAAATACTACATGCAGAAAGCATCATTTGAACTAGGCTTTGAAGAATAGTTAAAATTTCACCAGGTAGAGATGGCAGGGAGGACATTGTAGGTCCTGGGTACAGCATGACCAAAGACAGATGTTAATAATCACATTTAATCTATGTATGGTAAATGTCAGACTATACTTAATCTCAGTTATTCCCAATTCTCCAGTCCAACCTTGCTAGTTCTTTTAGAGGAAGTAAAATGAAAGCTACATTTGGGAAATTACAAGTAGTTTAGTTGAACTGTGGCAAAAAATATATAAAAGGTAGTATGAAGTAAGGCTGGAAAGATGGTATGTAGGAGCCAGACTGTGAAGGATCTTAACTGTTTGCATAATGAAATTGGACTTTTTATTCTTGTTCAGTTGAATCCCCAAATAAGTATATTGTTTTTTTTTAATTTTATAGTATTTTATTTAATCGTTTCCATGCATTATTCATTAAAGACAAAGATCATTTTCTTTTCCTCCCCCCCACCCCCCATAGCCGATGCGTGATTCCACTGGGTATCACATGTGTTCTTGATTCGAACCCATTGCCATGTTGTTAATATTTGCATTAGAGTGTTTGTTTAGAGTCTCTCCTCTGTCATGTCCCCTCAACCGCTGTAGTCAGGCAGTTGCTTTTCCTCGGTGTTTCCACTCCCACAGTTTGTCCTCTGCTTATGGATATTGTTTTTTCTCCTAGATTTCTGCAGATTGTTCAGGGACATTACACCGCCACTAATGGAGAAGTCCATTACGTTCGATTATACCACAGTGTATTAGTCTCTGTGTACAATGTTCTCCTGGTTCTGCTCCTCTCGCTCTGCATCACTTCCTGGAGGTTGTTCCAGTCTCCATGGAACTCCTCCACTTTATTATTCCTTTTAGCACAATAGTATTCCATCACCAACATATACCACAGTTTGTTCAGCCATTCCCCAATTGATGGGCATCCCCTCGTTTTCCAATTTTTGGCCACCACAAAGAGTGCAGCTATGAATATTTTTGTACAAGTCTTTTTGTCCATTATCTCTTTGGGGTACAGACCCAGCAGTGCTATGGCTGGATCAAAGGGTAGACATTCTTTTGTCGCCCTTTGGGCATAGTTCCAAATTGCCCTCCAGAATGGTTGGATCAGTTCACAACTCCACCAGCAATGAATTAATGTCCCTGCTTTGCCACATCCCCTCCAGCATTCATTACTTTCCTTTGCTGTCATGTTAGCCAATCTGCTAGGTGTGAGGTGATACCTCAGAGTTGTTTTGATTTGCATCTCTCTGATTATAAGAGATTTAGAACACTTCTTCTTGTGCTTATTAATAGTTTTGATTTCTTTATCTGAAAACTGCCTATCCATGTCCCTTGCCTATTTATCAATTGAGGAATGGCTTGATTTTTTGTACAATTGATTTAGCTCTTTATAAATTTGAGTAATTAAACCTTTGTCAGAGGTTTTTATGAAGATTTTTTCCCAATTTGTTGTTTTCCTTCTGATTTTAGTTACATTGGTTTTGTTTGTACAAAAGCCTTTTAATTTGATGTAGTCGAAATTATTTATTTTACATTTTGTGATTCTTTCTATGTCTTGCTTGGTTTTAAAGTCTTTCCCCTCCCAAAGGTCTGACATGTATACTATTCTGTGTTTACCCAATTTACTTATGGTTTCCTTCTTTATGTTTAAGTCATTCGCCCATTTTGAATTTATCTTGGTGTAGGGTGTGAGGTGTTGATCTATTCCTAGTCTCTCCCACACTGTCTTCCAATTTTCCCAGAAGTTTTTATTGAATAGTGGTTTTTGTCCCAAAAGCTGGGATCTTTGGGTTTATCGTATACTGTCTTGCTGAGGTCGCTTTCCCCCAGTCTATTCCACTGATATTCCTTTCTGTCTCTTAGCCAGTACCAAATTGTTTTGATGACTGCTGCTTTGTAATATAGTTTTAGGTCAGGGACTGCAAGGCCCCCCTCATTTGTGTTTTTGTTTTCCATTATTTCCCTGGATATCCTTGATCTTTTGTTATTTCAAATGAACTTTGTTATGTTTTTTTCTAAATCAGTAAAGAAATATTTTGGGAGTTCCATGGGTATGGCACTAAATAGATAGGTAAGTTTGGGTAGGATGGTCATTTTTATTATATTGGCTCGTCTTATCCATGAGCAGTTAATGTTTTTCCATTTGCTCAAGTCTAGTTTTAGTTGTGTGGCAAGTGTTTTGTAGTTATGTTCATATAGTTCCTGTGTTTGTCTCGGGAGATAGATTCCTAGGTATTTTATTTTGTCTAAGGTGATTTTGAACGGGATTTCTCTTTCTAGTTTTTGCTGCTGGGCTGAAATAAGTATATTGTTATGGGAGAAGATGCATAGGAAATTTCATATTTAAAATGTAGAACTTTAGTAGACCTTTTAAAGTTTTATTTAATTTATTTTTAAAATTTATTTAATTTATTTATTATTTATTTATTTTAAAAATTAAATTTATTTAATTAATTAAGATTAATCTAACAGCTTGTTATTATAATTTAAACCCTTACCTTCAATACTGTATATTAATTCTAAGGCAGAAGAGTGGTGAGGGCTAGGAAATGGGGATCAAGTGACTTGCCTAGGGTCACACAGCTAGGAAGTGTCTAAGGCCAGATGTGAACCTAGGACCTCCCTTCTGTAGGCCTGGCTCTCAATCCACTGAGCTACCCAGCGACCCCCTAATCTAACAATTTAAAAAGGGCATTTTATCTTCCTAATTTCTTCTTGACAACTGTAGCAGGTAAAAATTAGTTTTTCTCTGCTAGAAGTATTATATTTTATGAGGTTTATTAAAGATTAAGAATTTAAGAGAGGACAAGTAAGAAAGCAGGTGCCTAGGAGGGCCGAAGGGCCCATTCAATTTCACTTACATCATGAGAGACGTATCTGCTTGGAAGCGGAAGTAGGAAGAGAGCTCAGTAGGCTTTTACAGCCCGTTAAGTAGAAATTTTGATCTCGCCCAGGTGAGGATCTCAGTGAGATTACAAAGCATTCTGGGAAGTGGCCAAGGACTTCTGGGGATTGAAGTCCGGGGTTCAAATCTCCATTTTTACACTATTGTATATTGAAATATAAGTGGTACTGTCTAATGTTTCATATTTGTAAGATATTAAGTAGAATACAGGAAGATTGTTGCAGATGGCAGTGCCTCAATGGAGAAATGTAATATTTTTTGCACAGTAGAGATCTGATATATTCAGTTATATTTAGAGATATTTTCAAGGGAAAGCTTGTGTTTGAGCAAAGATAATAGAACTCTTTCTAAATAGGATGTAATACTACTAGATTTCAGTGAGATAGAAATATCAGGCAGCCAAAGTGTTTCTTGTCTGCTGCTTGTTTCAGTTCTTTATGCAGATTAAGGAAGGAAGAAGAACAAGAAAGTGGGGAAATGGAGGTGACTAAATTACTTGCAACAAAAGATTCAGAAATACAAAATGAGGTAGGGAAAAGGGAAAAAATATGAAATCAGATGTTTTTCCCCTTGGATCCTTTATTTTTTTTTTTAATGTTTAATTATAGTACTCCTAAACTACATGTCCTACTCATCTCACCTGCCTCTTTCTTACTCTTCTTAAGACCTTTCTTCTATTATGGAAAGTTCTGCTTCAAAAGGAGCTGTGATTTCATGAGTGTATAGGCACATTTTTCACTAGTACAGAACATGAACTCATCCATAAATTTTCATACTCCAAGATTCTTATCTATGTCCCCTTAAAAATTCTTTATGAAAGATTTATACACCCTGGTTGATGTCTTTCTTTAGATCTTAAAAAAGTCTTGTGTGTAGCAATGGAGGACTCAGGCCATTCTTTTGCTACCAAATGACTAGTCTGCCTCCTTTGCCTTATTATGATATTTTACCCTTCTTGCATGCAAATTATCATTGATAATATGCTTTATTCTACTTATATTCATCACATATCATCATTACCTTTTAAATTTTTCACAGTTTTGATTTTTTGATAAACATTCATTTGCAGATTTTATGTCTTCATGATTTATAGACATATAGCTTTATTGCTAGAGTATTGGTCTTAAAAAATTGGGGTATAGTATTGAAGAACATCCTGGGATCTTTGAAGACATTGCACAAAATGCAATTAGGCAATTCTATTCAATTCTGGCCACAACTCATTTTCTATCTCATTTCTTGTCCAAAATATAGATACTGAAGGACAAACTCAATGTGCCATACCAGTCATAATCTGGGAAATATTCATCCTCATTTCCTTGGTTGTTCCAATGTAGATTACTAAGGTTGTGGTGAACCTATTAGCAGAGACACAAAAAATAAAAATCAAGTCTCCAAACCAAAAAGAAATAGGTTTATTGAGAGAGGCATCCAGTCTCTCAATAAGCCTGGCCTCTGATTAGCCTCAGAAGACTTTGAGTCTTGAGAATGGACCCCTTATATAACATGATTTACAGAAATGATGTCAGAAATGCAGTTGTAGTTCTTTGGTCCAGGATTGGCCCAAGCTCAGTGGATTGAGAGCCAGGCCTAGAGACAGGAAGTCCTAGGTTCAAATCTGGCCTCAGACACTTCCTAGCTGTGTGACCCTGGGCAAGTCACTTTACCCCCATTTACTATCCCTTACCACTTGTCTGCCTTGGAACCAATACACAGTATTGATTCTAAGACAGAAAGTAAGGGTTTTTATTAAAAAAAAAATAAGAGGAAGCACAAACCTATAATAGAGAAGGATGTGCAGCTCAGGCAGCCTAATTTGAATAAAGTCAAAAGTTTAAATTATGGGGGGACTATCAAAACAGAATAGATAGAAATATTACAGATTACAGAATTATGTGGGGGGTCTGGAATTTCATATTCAAAAAATCATCTCTTTTGAGTGTCTGGAGATCACATTTTTTTTAAACCCTTACCTTTTGTCTTAGAATCAATAAGGTGTTTTGGTTCCAAGGCAGAAGAGTGTTAAGGGCTAGGCAATGAGGATTAAGTGAGTTGCCAAGGGTCATATATAGCTAGTCTGAGGTCAGAGTTGAATCCAGATCCTCCTGACTCCAGGTCTGACTCTCTATCCACTGAGCAACCTACCTGCCCTTTGGGGATCACATTTAATAAAACCGTAAGAAGTTAGATGAAAAGTTTATTTTGGAAGTTTATTTTCTTAAGTTCTTAAGTTTCTCACTAGACTTTTTTTAATGCAACTCAAAGGACTTCAATGAATACTATAGTCTTATTTTCTTCCACATCTATAAAGGGATTGTTTTAGTTCTTGAATTCTTTGAATGCAAAAGATAGGGAATTAAATTTTGTTTTGATAGACCATTAGCTATCATATTACTATCAAGTATTTTCATTGGAGCTGTTTCATAATTGGGCATGTGGACATAAATGTCAGCTATCATTGGCATTGTTGGTATATATAATAAATGTTGGCAATCAAATTGATAATGGGAGTGGGTTCTGAAACAAGAGCAACATGCTTTCAGCCAAGTGTGCCAGTTAAAACATTTTTTAAATGTCACATATATCTTTATTTGGATTAGATTCTTCCTCCAGTTGGGTGACTATGGTTCTGCTATCCAATTTCTGGTGATGTCCAAGTGCAATAATGAAGCTTTCACCCTGGCCCAGCAGCATAATCAGATGGAACTTTATGCTGATATTATTGGTAAATATTGCAAAATTCCAATGGGCTATTTTTATTTTACATACCATGTAAAATTGTAGGTGCTCTCAGTATAAAAGTACTTTTTCCTTTGTTTCCTTTTTCTGTTTTCTTTCTTATCATGATTCCCTCTGTAATTGTCAATAATTTCTTCCCTCTTTTTTGTCTTTTCTGTTGCTTAAAGTAAACCAGTTCCCCTGACCATGGCAGGGGAATAGTAGTAATGCTTTAATTTTTTTTCCATCAACATAGCTTCTTTATATTCCCTAGGAGACTTACTTATGTACATTTAAGACCTGCATAGACCATTTCCCCCCTCATCTCATGCTCTATATTTAGACCATTTTCTGTTTCAATAGGAATAAACCCATTTCAACTGAAGGATATTGGAGGCAGATAGGAAGAGTTAGCAGTGTTAACATACTCCTGAGATTGAAGATGGAGAATTAAATTTAATTTGTTTCTGTTACAGGTTCTGAGGATACAACTAATGAAGACTATCAGAGCATTGCTTTATATTTTGAGGGAGAAAAGAAACATTTTTCAGCTGGAAAATTCTTTTTGCTGTGTGGCCAATATGCACGGGTCAGTCTTTAATGGAAAACATCATTGGCTTAATTTTAGGGATGGCTTTGGAAGAAGTCAGATCAATGAAATGTTGCTTACATAATTTACTTCTTCTTCTTCTTTTTTTTTTGCACATTACTTTGGTGATCCTTTAGCTGGTTTTTATTTTTTCCTCTACTTAGTAATTAGATTTTCCCCAAGATGCTACAGAGCCAGTAAAATCATGTTCTCATAAATCCTCTTTAGGTTGCTTCCTGCCCCTCCAACCCCCTCCCCACCATTTGAGACCACTAAGCTTTCTGCCTTCCTCTCCTTTAGCAGATTGACCTAAGCCAGAGATGGTGAACCTTTTAGTAGAGAGGGAGTGCTGGGCCCTGCCCCCACCTTGGCTGAGTGCTGGGCATGCCCCCCTTTCCTTACCCAATGCAGGGGAGGGGAGGAAGTGCTCCCAGTGGAGGTGGGTGAAGTGAGGAATGTCCTTAGTGAGTGTAGAGAGTGGGGAGTGGTTTGGGCACTCTACTGCCCTCTAGCTCTGCTGCTTGTGAGCTGTGCACATTATTCCCTGTGAACTCCCATTGGGCTACTAGGCAGAGGCAGGGAGGTGAAAAAAATATCATCAGGCATAATGGAGAGGTGGAGGGGAGCATCTCTGCCTGGGCCCCTCTGCCTTTCTAGTACTGAACTCTAGTAGGAGTGCAGCATTTGTGCCTCACAGAGAGCACTCTGTGTGCCATCTTTGGCACCTGTACCATAGGTTTACCATCACTGACCTAGGCCCTCAAAACATATATTTCTGAAGTATCAGAAGTCTAGAGAAGAGACTGTGTACAAACCCAATTTCCCATCCCCTTTTTCCACCCATATATCCATAATTTGAGATTGAATTTAGTACTCTGTATTTTCTTGTCCTATCATTCTTCTGTTACACCTTGTCTCAGTCTTAGATGTCTTTTTTCTTTGCTTCTCTGCTCAGAAAAGGTCTTTTGTAGGAAATAATGTTGTCCATAACAGTTACACTCTTATACTACCATCCTTTTCTAATCACTGTAAGGTACCATTGTTATTCCTCCTTTCTTGAATCTGAAGCCTTCAGTTTTTATGTTTTGTGACAAATAAAAGGTGGTCTGGCCAGAGTTATAAGCATTTATTAATAAAATAAGAGAGAGATAGAAGAGAGAGAGAGAGAAATAGATTTCAGCCCTACTAATTTAAGGTAAGGCCTGGTCCCAGGTTTCAGCCCAGCATACTGTTTAAGCCCTCCACACTGTTGCTGCCAATTGCCAAGCGCCAGCCCAGAGAGTCAGTCTGTTCAAGAATGGAAGTCAAGAGGCCCTTTCTCCTTCCTCTCACCCCCTTTACATTTTAAATGAACTCCTTCCTCTGGGGTGACATTGCATGGTGATGCTGACACACTGATGCCAGAGGACACCAGGCCATTACATATGACATTACTTTATAACACCCATCGTTGGGGTGCCATAGGATGGAAGTATTTTATTTCACACAGTTTTGATTTTGAATTCTTTCCTAAATTCCTAGTATTTTTCTATTTTTCTTTACTGTTGATGAAATTTTGACCTTCATTGAAATGGAGACCTTGCAGAATTCTTTCTTTCTCAGATCAGATATATTCTTTCTTTCATAACAATCTTGAAGAAAATGTCCTTACTATTCCAGAATGGCATCAGATTAATTTTATACTCTTATACTTCAAATAATAAAACACTGTGTTCCCATTCTTATATTCTTCAGTTCTTTCATCATTAAATTCTTCCTAGTTAGGTCTTCATCATTCAACATATTTGAGTAACTATTCAAACATTCATTAGCAATCTCCTTTTATCTAATTCTATTTATCAGTTATTTTCATATTTGCCTCTGGTTACCTTAATACTCTTTTTCAAACCTCATTTTAGAAATTGTGTTCATTTCTGATTTCTTGTCTTTCTAGATATGATTTTGATATTCCCTTAGCTGATTTCTCTTTTTCCTCACTACTTAATAATTAGATTTTTCCCAAGGCTTGGCCTTGGGTCCTTTTCCTCTTATTGCAATAGTCTTCTAATGAATCTCCTTTCCACACACAATTTATGAGGGTAATATTCTTTATATACCAATTTATATACATCAGCTATCTGATAAAAAAGAAAACAACAAAAAACAAGGCCTCTGATGACTTTCTGCTGCTTTTCTGACGAAGTCCAAACTCATTCTGACTTCTTAGGCTTTCTACCAGATGGTTTTCTACCATGATGACATGGTGTAGTGGAAATTAGGAATCAAAAGAAAGACCAACATTAAAATTCTAACCTTTTAACTACTGATGAGTCCCTAGGCAAGTCATTTAGATTTTTCTGGACCATATTCTTCATCTATAAGATGAATAGGTTGGACTAGAAGATTTTAAGGTCTCTTTGAACTCTAAATCCCATTCATTATCTTAGTTCTTAGCTCTGCAACTTTTTTTCCCTAATCATTATACAAACCACTTCAGTTAATTTGTTCAATCTTTTACTAACCTCTTAGCAGCAGAAGACTGTGTTAAAAACTGATTAAGATGAAAATGCCAGTAATATTGTTATAGTTAGAATGTTTATTTCTGAGTCTCCTAAAAACTTAAATCTTAAAAATTTTAAATATTTTAAAGATTATTTGCCAATAGTCAAAGATAAACCTTCCTCAGTAACCTTCAATAGCTGCTAGTTATTTTAGTTTAATTCAATTACTCAGGTATTTATTAAGTATTTATTTTTTGCAAGGTCATTCTCAGTGGAGTAAGCAATTATTTTGAGGGCAAAGGCTTAGGGAGGAGAACCATTTCAAGCATAGAAAGTGATCACATGGTTTTAACCTCCTCAAAGTGTAGGACTAGAAATGTAGATAGAGTCAGTTTTAAGTGGAAAGCAGAGGATTATGTTGAAGTTAGCATGACAGAGATATGGGGCCATTTTAATAAATATTTGTTGTACTCAGTTAGTTTGACGATTTAATAGGTTCAAGGTGCTGTGCTATCAAATAGATGTCTAACTTGTTAGGCAAATTGCTGGGATGATCTAGAGATCAGTGAGTTGGTTCAGGCTGAGAAAAAAGTTAAGCTCTATTTTCCTGCCATTTTATCTAGAGATAAATCTATCAGTGTTGGCTTGCAGACATGTTTACCTCTTCAGAATAGTGTTCTGAGTAGGGTAAGGATGAATTCTAAAATTCTGGGACCAAGGCTGACAAAAAGTTGGCAGCCACACTAGAGTTGTGTGAAGTGTGATGCTGGGGCTACAAACATGCTTCATGTTTTCTCCAACTTTACTTTTCTTTGACCCTGTTGATGCCTCAAACCATTATCCTGTTTCCCCCCCTTTATTGCCACACTTCTGAAAAAGAAGTTTACATGCCCTATATTTATTCTCTACTTAATCACTTACATTCTGACTTTTGTTCTCATCTCTTTTGAAACTTTTTAAGGTTGTCAATAATCTCATAATGAAATTCACTAACCTTTTTTCCGTCTTCATTGTTAGTCTCTTGGCACCATTTGACAGAGTTAACCATCCTCTTTTTATTGATATTTTCTCCTTCATTCTTTCCTGGTTATCTTCATATATCTCAGACCAATCCTTTTCTCTCTTTTTCATTGACTTCGTATACTACTCTCTTTTAGTCATATTTATCTCACATCTTCCATCTCATGCCTCTATTTCTTCAGTCTTGAAATTTTATCTATGTTTGTGGTTTTAATTATCTTGTCTATTTGGAAGACTCCCAGATTCTATTTCCAGCACTTCTCTCTTTAATTCTCCATTTCAAAATTCCAGTTGGGTATCTTTTCCTCGATTTCCCATTAGAATCTCAAACTCAACAGTTTCCATATTGGAATCATCTTGTCCTGAAAACCTTCTTTTTCTTCTGCCTTTTCCATTTCTATTGATGGCATTTACATATTTTAGGATATTTAGACTTAAAAATCTCCTGAAATTCATCTTTGGCTCTTCTTTCTTCCTTGGTTTTCATATCTATCTAGTTCCTAAATTCTGTGTGTAAGGAAGATTAACTGGCAATAATAGATAGATTGTGCCAGTAAGATAGATCCATCTCTGAATTGTGATATTGGGCATCATAAATGACCAAAGGTCTGCTTTGTGCAATGGCTCTCTATGCTCCTTTCACTATTATGAGGTATAGTGGAGGCAAGTGGAGGCCAGTAGTTTGGGAACATCCACCAGATTACTTAGTATTTGATCAATGTTTGAATGCTGTATTAGATGCAGAGGGCAATAGGTTGTTGGTGATAGTAAGAAATTCAGGTCTGGAGAAGAAGTATTGGTGATAGGGTATTTGGCAAGTCAGTGAATATTTTGATGAGAAAATAGGGATTGGTGTTGATTGGGAGCCATAGGGTTATGGCAATGGAACTGGGAAATCAGGTCTAGCCTGAAAGTATCTTTCTGAATTAATGTTTTTTCTGAATTCCTGTCCTTTGAGAAAGTTGCTTAGAGACACTAGAGAGAGTGGTTTAATAGGTAGAATGGAGCAGAGAGAGACAAAGTGTTGGAAGACCACTGGTTTTGATGCTAAACCCCTGAATTAGGCACAGGTGGTTATAAAAAAAGGGTGAAGAAATTAGGCTTGGAGAAGGGGATTAACTTGTACTTAGAGACCAATTTAAACCTAGGTCTTATAGATCTTCTTACATTGTACCACATTAGGAAGTATCTTGTTTTTGTCATTTGGAACCTTCATCTGAGATATTTCAGAGGGAGGATCAATAGGTTCCTTCGGGCTCTTTCTCTTTTGAGAAAGGTTCTCCTGACACCATGTACCTGCCAGAGCACCTCCCTCCATGCTTTTTTTCAGCTGCCCTTTTATTTGTAATCTTGAATATAAACTCCTTGAGGCCAACAACTATTCTTTCTGTTTTTATTTGTATCCTGAGCACTTAGCACAGTGCCTTATACATAGTGAATGCATTTTATTAAGTATGTTCATTGACTTACTAGCTATTGAAAGTGAGGTTTGAGGGAAAAGTCAAGCAACAAATTTAGTTTAGTTAACTAAACAAAATTTAGTTAACACTAAATTTTCAATCATGAGTCAATAGTGGTGCTGTTGACAAGGACAGAGAATTCAAAAGATGATCAAATTTAGGATTAAAGTTTTGTCCATATTAAGCTAAATTACTGTTGAAACACTCAGGTGGAGCTGTCTTAAAGGCATTTAAGAATAGATACGAAGCTTAAGAAAGAGTTCAGGGTTGGAATCTTAGATTTGGGAATTATCAATGTATTAGGAGAATTAAGAAAAGGAAGAATAGTCAGCAAAGGCACCAGAAGAGTGACTAGAGAGATAGAAATTTTAAGAAAGTGGAGTGTCATGGAAGCTAAGGGAAGTAATTTCACTGAAATTTAAGTATGGATATCCTGGAATATGTGAATACCATCAACTTAAACAAGATCTATTGCTTTCTAGAGAAGTTAAGGAGAATTAATGCCAAGAAAAGGGCAATAGATTGGCACTCTGATTGAGCCATTATAGTAAAGTGCTGTTGGTTAGAAACTATGTTACAAGGTATTGAAGAGATGAAAGGAAGTAATTGTGTAGATTTTTCAAAAAGTTTGTCAGCAAAGAGGAAGAAAGAAATTGGCAATAATTCTGGGTCTAAAGTCTATGTTTGCTCTGTTTTTAGGCAGCAGTATGGGTAAACTGTTAAAGCTATGTGTCCTGCTACCATGTGATCCCAATAGTGATCCTCAATAGTTAGTGACAAAGCAGAATTGAAGTATAGAAAAAAATCAAAGAATAGATTTTTTTTTAAAGGATTGGAGTGAATGTAACTATACACAAATGAGAGTCAGTGGAGAGAGGGAGATTGAAAATGCATTATGGAGTAGTTAGGTGGCATACTTGGATAGAGAACCATTAGGTCCTGGGTTCAAATGTGGCCTCAGACACTTCTTAGCTGTGTGATCCTGGGCAAGTCACTTAACCCCAATTGATTTGATTCTCAGTATCCATTCTAAGACAGAAAGTAAGGGCTAAAAAATGCATTAGAAGAGTCATAATGAATGAACAAGGTCCTTGAGAAGATGGAATAGAGTTAGGGCACATGTAATCCAATTCATAAGTATTGATTAAGCACTACCCCATTAGGTCTGAAGGATGCAAAACTGAAAACAATTTTTGCCTTAAAAAGTGAGGGGAGACAATATGAATTTGGCTATAACATTCCTGGGTGTTGTCAGTTGGGGATTAAGTACAGGAGGTGATCTGTGGATTCTATCAATCTCCACTTTTCCCTCTTGTTTAAGGATTTCGGGGCAGTTTTCTTTAATAATTTCCTGTAATATAATGTCCAGGCTTTTTCTTTTGTCATGGTCTTCAGGTAGGCCAATAATTCTTAAATTGTCTCTCCTTGAACGATTTTCTAAATCCTCTGTTTTGTGAATGAGATGCTTCATATTTTCCTCAATTTTTTCATTCTTTTGGTTTTGTTTTATAGTGTCTTGCTGCCTTGTGAGGTCGCTCGATTCAAGTTGTTGTATTCTGGTTCTTAAAGACTGGATTTCATCCTTAGTTTTTTGGTCCTCCTTTTCCTTTTTGTCGGATTTTCTTTGGAGGTCATCTTTCATCTTCTCCACCTCATCTTTCATCTGTTTTGCCTCATCTTTCATCTCCTTTGCCTCATTTTCCAGCTGGTTGATTTTGGCTTTCAAGACACTATTTTCTGTTTCCAGATGATTTATCTTAGTTTTTAAGTTCTTTTCCCAATTGTCTTCAGCCTCTCTTAATTGTGTTTTGAATTGCATTTTGAGTTCTTCCAAAGCCTGTATCCAATTCGCTAGGATTTCTTGCTGGGGACCAGCCCCTTACGACCCCTGAGAGGGAAAGGGGGAGAGAGAGAAGGAAAGGGGAAGAGAGAAAGAAGGTACGGACAGCTCTCACATGGTATGCAAAGAGAAGTCGTTTATTGAGGCAAAAGCATGGTATATAAAGGAAAGGGGGAGAGAGAAAGATTAAAGATGGAGCTTGGCCAGAGGCCAAGCTCCTGCAAGGACAGCCATCAGGTAGCCTGAAAGAGAAGGAGCGCAGAGCGCAGAGAGAAGAAAGCAGAGAGCAGAGGGCAGAGGGCAGAGAGAGCGAAGGCGGAGCCTGCTGGGCTAGATATAGTTTTTGATATGCAAATATACACAGTACATAGGGATGATTCTCATTGGTCAATGACAAGGCATAGGTGTGGTTTCTCTTAACCAGGTGAGAACAAAGAAACCTGTTTTCCCGCCTAACCTGGGAGAAGCTGGGGTCAAGGGTCAGAGGCCTTCCCAGCCATGAGCACTACTGAGCATGCCCAAGACTGGCTGTTCCCCTTGCCCCTAGTTAGGAGTGGGCTGCTACATCTCCCCCTTTTTGTTTTACACACAAATGAATAGTGTAATATCAAAATGTAGCAATATTACAGCATTAACAAATACAAACACTCTGGTGCATAATCATATTCTGATACAGAGATGAAAAACCTATCCTGATTGTATAACTTAGATATCCCAATCCATAATGAACATCAGCATAAACTGATTCCGTGATCAATCTTAAAAATTCCCAAACTGATCTTTCTATCTGCCTGTCTGCATTTCAAGATCAATGTAACAGACTTAGTAGATATAAAAATGTTAAGAAAAAAATTTCCACGCTACTGATCCTGGTCTAATGAGGTAGAACTCCATGGTTCACATGACAGGTGCAATAACCAAACATGCCACCATTCACAGTCTGGACTATCAGAAGTTGTCAGCCTTTTCAACAGTTAGCAAAATACTATCCCTGGAGATGAAGGATAAGTCCTTCCTTTCTCTCGTCCTGATACTGCATCTTGGGGATCTTTCCGTGCTCACTGCCAGATGCCTGCCACATAGGAAACTGGTTGGTAGCTCGATGCCAGGACGTCCAGCGACTGAGGGTGTCAGTACGCCATGTCTCTGCATTTCCCAACCTCAAACATCCATTTCACATGGAAAATGTAACCGTGGCTGAGGCTGTCTGGTCCATAATGAAAGATTCATTATGATTCCCCTTACATGCAATCAGACATCACTCTCCAGTATGGTCATCTGAAAATTAACAATTGCTGTCATGTTCTCATGTTCACCGACTGTTAGGTGACTGTAATTCTAGAAATCTTTGCACCTTCATAATTCTGGATCAGAGCATTAACAGTACTTTCTTTGTACTCAAAGTTCTGGCCTTAATAGTGTAAAAGAAAAAAATCAAGGTTGATCAATCAAGAGTGACTTTAAAAAGTGTCCTCTAAAAATATAAATACTGATCTCTATAAGATTCCTCTCCCTTTTCTTTTTGTTTGTGTGTTGGGAGAGATCCCTTCAAAGAAAAACATCCTCTCTAAACATTTCTGGAGGATCATATTATCACATGTCAAATGATCTTAGAAAATCGATCCTGGGAACCTGATCCCAAAATTAATACAAGATTCTCTTGGCTCACTGTCTATGTGGTATCTTTGAAACTGAGCCAATGTAAAATATCAGAACTTATGTTCCCAATGATTTCTAATTCCTGATCTAAATAGATCAAAATTCGCCTTGTATATGAACATAATTTTGCACCATTACAGGCTTTGAAAGAACATCAATACATCAATCACAGTGCAACTTTTAACAAATACCAATATTCCCATCCATTTTACATTCTCAATTGTAACTTAAATAACCATGATGGTGATAATGAAGTAATATTTCAAGTTCTGACTGCATAGTCCTAATGTCTTCCTTATTTTAAATCTCTGCTTGTATAAATAAATCCATCAATATGATAACCAAGCCTATACCATTACCAATATTTGCAAAATTCATTCCACCAAACCAATGTTTGGGTAAATAGAAGCTTAAGTTGTTTCCCCTGTAGAAACAATTTCTACAGTTTCTTGTACCTACAGCATTTGACATAGCTTTTTCATTCCTAGTTGTCAGTGTATAATATTCAATGTGCTTTTTCTACAAGCTTATCTGTGCCTATTGTGTCATGTTTTTAATCCATACTCCAAAACAATAAAACTTAGATTATACTTTGCCCTTGCTCCATGTTTTTGTGCAATAATAATTTTTTCCACCTAGGAGAGACAATGACTGCGCGTCCACAGAAATTGTCAAACCTAGAGCCCTCAGTTTTTCATGAGGTCTTACTTCCATATACCAGAACGTCTTCCAGTATATGAAAGGGAAGCCAATAGATCCCGAATCCAGCGGCCGTCTGAATTCTGGGACTGTTGGAGGAGAGCAAGACATTTTTCCTATCAAGATATTACCCACAAAAACAGGGTATCAGGAGTAATGGTTAACAATGGTATTAACACTCAACTACTGCTATGGTAGTCAGCCCTTAATGTAATGTCAGGAACATAATCTTTGCCTGGATGTCAATGATCTCTTACAATAACTCAAGTTCCTGATTAAAGATTTCCTAATGTCTTTTTCCTGATCTCTCATTCTTTCTTGAGAGTAACATCAGTGTCATCTGTCCATTAAACCTGTCTGTGCAGCATTTTCTGCTTAGCACCTCATTTTTGTTGTCAGAGGTATCAGATCTATGCTATGAATGAAAGTTTTCTATCTCCTACTTCTTTGGAGAATCATACCAAGGTCTATACCCTTGTTGATAACAGCATTTCTTACAATACAAGTGGTAGCTTTACAATGCATACAATTCATAATGCATACAAAATTCCCTTTGACAGTATCATATACAAAATACAAGGTATACATTATTAGCTAGACAATTTGTAGCTATTTCATCTCAATCCCATCGCAAAGTCTTTGGAATGTGGGATGTATCTGGTGTCTTGTACAGACACAAGTGTGATTTAGTCCTTCTGAGTTAGCATACTTGATGTTGCTCTGGGTACCCCATCTCAATGGATGTCAGCATGACAAGTGTCCGTCAGTGGCCTAATAGCCAATGTCTCTAATAGTGTAATGTCATTGTTCTAGAGTGATATTAGTCACCAAAGAAGTGTCCTTCCAGCGAGTCTGGATTGTGGCTGGCATGTAGGTAGCTGATGCCATCACCTTCCGTCTGCTTCTCTTCCTGGTCTGTATCAGCTGGCATGAAGCATGACGTGGGTGACCAGATGTTCTCATTATCTGTGAACATATAAACAAGACCTCGACCCAACATTATCATCCCCTTGGGTCCGTTACAGTCTTAATATCTTGATGATATTTAACCCACTTCAGGTATCTCACACAATGTGATCTCTATCATTACATTCAATATTGATTACTACAAAGCTTTAACTTATATTCTTTCTGGGGTGTAGAAGAGATAGATGATTAGTGATAGCATATCCACCTCTTTTCCTTATGAAAGTGGAACAGTCACAGCTTAACAAAATTGACTTCTAGATAAGTCTGATTCTCATAAAGACATGTTGTTTGCAAATATAATGTACCCTTTAAGATCATAATCATCATTACATTTTGGATAGTAATATCCTTTTGTGCTGCAAGTGGACAGCATTCATTATACTGTCCTAACATTCCCAATTATACCCTTTTGATATTTGATCAACTTTGGCTAACATGGAACAATTCCAATAATATCATTTCAAGTTACACATTGTACCAATACCATTCAAAATTGTCAGGCATGTAATAAAGTTAGATCTTTTACCAAATACCCATATATTCCTAGAACAGAATATCTGTTAGTGACTTAATGATACTCTTCTGCATGTACATTGTTTCTCATACAATTGCATGTGTGTGCATAGTGTGTTAAACCTGCCTATAGGGCAGCCTTTACAGTCCATGTGCTGCTTTTCTGGTGTCCTGTGCCAGACACCTCTGCCTTCTGTCCTTCTTCCGGGCAGATTTTCTTGCCATCAGATGCTCTTAATCATCTTCCATGGACTCCATGTATCTGAGAAAGTAAACAGAAAACCTCGACCCCAAATGAAAGCCTCATTGGGTCTTAGAAAGTTAGAAAGTGACAGAACATATATACCTTCAGTTTTTGAACCTTGGGGCTCATGAATTCCTTTGAGCTCTATTTACCATAGCTTGTATGTAAGCCATGAGCTATGCAATTTAGCCTTTGCATTGCTGTTAAAAGCCCTGCTATTCCAAGCTGTTTGGAATAGACAGTTGTGCACAGATATTTATAAAATCTGCAATCACTTTGCTCACTTCTTCATTTGAGCTTGAACCCATAAACCAGGAGAGTAAGTATCTCCCATCACTTTTCACAGTTCAACCTTTGTGCCAGGAGCAAACTGAAATGCACCTTTTGCTCCAAAATATGCATGGATGTCTATCAGGGGTGAAATTAATCCACAGCAGTTTGCATTGATAAGCGATATCACCTGCTTGTTCAGGATATAGATGTACAATAGATTTTGCAAAGCAGCATGTATAGATGCTTAAATATTTGCTTTTTCAAATCCATAATCAGAAAAATATCATTCTATAAATCACTTGTGAATTGACCCATGTGTGCTGGGATCTTAAGCCTTTGTCTGCCCGCACACAATTTTTGCTTTTTGAAAAATTTCCACCTTGTGCAGTTATTAAAATTATAGCAGTATCTTATGCCGTACAAATAAGCATAGAATTATCAAACAATTGCACAGAAGTTGTTATTTCTGAACTACTGCCCTTAGCTTCATAACTGAAAAGATCTTAATACTGTGACTAAAATCATTACTTCCATCTGCTAATTCTGCAAATCTTCACTGCAGAAATAAATCAAATTATGCCAGTAGCCTTTGAATTTGCATTATTATCATAGGTCTCTTTTCAATATCATGATCAGCTTCAATATCTGCAATTTCAATACATGATAGTATTGCCTCTTTCAAATCCTTAATAAATTACTGTACTGAGTAACAGAGTTCCTGATAACTTTAATAATTAACCACTGGTAAACAGATTGAATCCTTCTAACCATGCTTTTACTCTGCTGAGCATGTGTCTTAATTTTCCATAGTAAAAGCTATTCTAGTTATAAATCATTTGCTTTCTGGATACAGGTATGTTAATATGCCCAGTAAAAGTTTCTGAATTGCATACAGGCTGTTTGAATAAGCTCTGCTCAAGATTCATCCTGTTGCTTTATGTCCTGCTTAGAAAAGTGTTAATAATTTCTCCATAGTTAAAATTAGAAAGCTTTAGAAATTCCTTTAAATCATATTCCAATTCATGCTTATTATATCTTAGTATTAAATTTCTTCTTCTAGCCAATTACAGCCTTAGTGATAAAACTTGCAACCTCAGTTGCTCTGATGCTATCTTCCACGTGGCTCAAGCCACGTGGCCGGTAGAGAAAAAAATCTCAAGCTGCTTCGGATCTAAGCCCAAACCTTAAAAGTTTTCTGTGTGCACTTTAACTACCTTGAGATATATACCAAAATTTCTCTACAGATAAAACATTTCTAGTCCTGATATTCTGTGGCATATAACAAAAGTCAGAGAAAGATATTTAATTCTCCTTTTTAACTTCCTTTATCAAAAAATATAAGCAGACATTCCTTTATAATTTTGCCTAAATCCCACCCAAATTAAAACTAAATTAAAATTCAAATTCCCAGCACCCAGGTAAAGCCTGCCTTTACCTGGCTGGACCTCAAACAAAAGAGTTCCTAGGACCTTTTTCAAATGCTAAATGAGTTTGGAGGCTTGCTTTTTTTTTTTTTAAATCTTCTGCCTTTGGTTACAGAATGGCAATATCTTTTTACAACTTAGGCTGTTCCGAATTTAACCTAATTCAGGATTATTACCTTGATTCATTAATTTTGCTGAGACCTGTGGTTTTATTAGATCCCTTTTTCCAAGTAATTCTGACCCTTTAAGTGCCCTGCTTGAGTCAAAGCAATTACTTCTTGATAAGCCTTTTAAAAGCATCCCAGGAATTTGCCTGTGAAGATTAGCTTGCTCCTTGCTTCTGGTCTGCTAGCCTTTCCCGCTTTTGTTTATGAATAGCAGCCTGGCTCTTGGAGCCTTTTGTCTCAGGAGCCGGTAAATTTGACTTTGCTTTCCTGATGAAATTTTAACTCCTGCTTTTTCTTTTCCCAGTTGCTCCTTTTGAAATTCACTAGGCTCTAGCAACTGTTTGTTTCAGAGTGAGATTTTTCGAGTTCTCAATCGCCCCTAGTGAGGGTTTCCCTGGGTCCAATTTTCTTTTTCCTTCCCCTCCCCCTCAGACCGCTCCTCAGGTGTTTCTTAACCTCCGGAGATCCAGGTCCGAGAGAGGAGGCCTCCGCATAGTATTGTACTAGCAGACCCAGGTGGGGGAGGGAAACTGCACTTCGTATATATAAGGGGACTGTTATTCCGTTGCCATCAAAACACACATACATTCGACCATTCACACAATGGGGTTTGAGAGGGAGATATGAATGGGACGACCTACCCTTCCTCAGGATCTGTTCGATCCCTACCCGTTACTGTAGTCTCGATTTCCTCAGGATCGTCTATCCGATCCCTACCCGTTACTGTAGTCTCGATTTCGGCGCCGAATTTTTCCTCAGTCGTCCGGTGGTCGCTCGGGCCCCATGTTGGGCGCCAGATGCTGGGGACCAGCCCCTTACGACCCCTGAGAGGGAAAGGGGGAGAGAGAGAAGGAAAGGGGAAGAGAGAAAGAAGGTACGGACAGCTCTCACATGGTATGCAAAGAGAAGTCGTTTATTGAGGCAAAAGCATGGTATATAAAGGAAAGGGGGAGAGAGAAAGATTAAAGATGGAGCTTGGCCAGAGGCCAAGCTCCTGCAAGGACAGCCATCAGGTAGCCTGAAAGAGAAGGAGCGCAGAGCGCAGAGAGAAGAAAGCAGAGAGCAGAGGGCAGAGGGCAGAGAGAGCGAAGGCGGAGCCTGCTGGGCTAGATATAGTTTTTGATATGCAAATATACACAGTACATAGGGATGATTCTCATTGGTCAATGACAAGGCATAGGTGTGGTTTCTCTTAACCAGGTGAGAACAAAGAAACCTGTTTTCCCGCCTAACCTGGGAGAAGCTGGGGTCAAGGGTCAGAGGCCTTCCCAGCCATGAGCACTACTGAGCATGCCCAAGACTGGCTGTTCCCCTTGCCCCTAGTTAGGAGTGGGCTGCTACAATTTCTGATTTTTCCTTTGCTGGGTCCCCCCCCCCCCCTCTGTTTCATTCGCTCTTTGCTCATTACCTGTGCAGAAGCTGTCTATTGTAATTTCTTTCTTCTTTTTCTGTTGTTTGCTCCAGTTTACCTCTTCTTTGCTCCCCGTATTTGGCTGTGCTCTTGCTTCTCTCATTTTGTTTTGGTTTTGGGGCTGTCAGTCTCCCCTCTTGGAGCTTTGTCAGATCTCTTGGTACAGTCTCTAGGGGAGGAATGTTAGCTTCCCTGTCCTCTGGGGGCTTTTGATTGGATTGAGTTCAACTAGGCTGGGCTGTATGTGGTATGAAGCTCTGAGGCTCTGAAGACTCCTGGAAGGCTGGGCCGCCCAGGCTCTCTCCAGTTCTCTCCTGCTGCTTCTCCACTGTCCGCAAGTGCTTTGCCAGCCTCCCTGAACTCTGAGGAGTTCTGATGGGATTAGTTCAACTGGATTGGTCTGGATGTGCCCGAGGCCAGGGTGAGACTGGAGCCAGATGGAGGGACCCAGCCACAGCCCGTTTCTCCCTGGCTTCCTCCCCGCTGTCCAAGCTGGATGCTCCAAGCCTGGCGCCCCGCTGCTCACAAGGTAGACCCTGCAAACCAGCACCTTTGCCCGCTCATAGGTTCCCGCTGCTGCTGGGGGCTCAGCCCTCTGGGTTGTGGGGGAGGGGTCCTGGGACCTTCGCTCTGCCTTCCCCTTAGCCCTGAGTATTCTCGGATTCCGGCTTTTGGGGGGCATACCTTTTGATTTGAGTCCAGAAGGAGGGTTGCCCGCTTCTGTCTTGTTGTTCAGCTTGAATTTCTGTGCCCTAGGAGCATTCAGTCTGTATTGGTAAGGAAGGGTCTTCCATGAGGTCTGAACTTTTGCTGCTTGCTAAGCTGCCATCTTGACTCCTCCCCCCCCCCCAGGGGAGACAATATGGACAGAGATAAATACCATATATAGTAAAAGTAAATACAAAGCAATTTGTGGGAGGAGGAGATCTAATAATTAAGTGGAATGGATTAGGAAAGGCCTACTTACTGAATTTTTAATGAAATAGGGATTCTAAGAGATGAAGGCATGGAAGCGGGATGGATTATGGATAAAGAATAATAAGTAAGACAGTTTGGCTGAAATGTAGATAGCATTAAGGGCAGTTGTAAGAAATAAGATTGAAAAGATTGGTTGTAGCAAGATTGGGGAAGACTTTAAATACTAACCAGAAAACTTTATATTTTATACTAGAGGTATTTGAAGCCACTGAAGAATCTTGAGTTGAGGTAATAATGTATTCAAACCTCTGTTTTAGGAATATGAAAATAAATTTAGCATATGTGGAGGATGTGTTAGAGAGACAAAAACATCTCTTCACTGAGACAGCTGAGATGCTTGTAACTCTCCTAGAGGAATTAGTTTTTACAGGTTTTATGTATCAGGCAAAATAGATAACTCATTATTCGAAATGTGCTTCATAATTTTCTACTTCAATGATTTTGTTCATTCTATTTTCTCTGCTTGAAATGTCATCTCCTTACAACTTTTACCATTGAAATCTTGTCCTTTTTTCAATATGAAATTAATATGCCATGAAACTGTCTAAGAAATCCCAACCAGATGTGATCTCTTTCTGCTATCTGAACATCCATAATACTTTGTCCTTTTTTGTGGCATTTATAACATCACTCCTTTTTATTAGTATTTTTTATTTATATAGGTCTTCCCTCATTTCCTATTCCACATAATAAGCTCATTGAGGACAGGATTTTGGCATGCTCATTATTATATCTGTTTACACACAGTCCTTCCTCTTAATACTAAAACAATATCTTATGCATGGTAGGTTCTCAGTAAAATGTATTGAATTCAATTAAGTGTAAAGTTTTAAACTCTTAAAAAAAAGCTTACTGCATTCAAACTCTCCCAAAGTAATACCTTCCATCTCCTGGTCATTGTAAAGTCCTACTTCTCTCTTCACTTAAATTATATATGTTGGAAAACACTGTTAAAACATAAAACATATTTTGTTCGGAATTCACAACACATGGAGACTGTGAAAGTTTGAACTTAGACAAGTGTCTTTCCTTTCATTTCTTAAGAAGCTGAGGGATTTAGTGTGAAATATTTCATATTTTGTCATATATGGTTAAAATGCAAATTATTTTTTGTTCTCTTTTATTTTAAATTACTACAAATAATACTACCATAGTAGGAAAAAGGAAGTGGAATGTTTAGAAATAAAGGACATACAAGACAAAGATTTCAATAAAAATAAGAAACAAATTTTAAAAAAGTAAAAGGAAATTAATGAGCAAAATATGACTATACTAAATAGCATTAATTACTTATTCACAGGGAAAATGTGAATGACTAGTGCTGACTAATATTTCCAGATCATTGACAATGTTAACAATTAACTTGTTGAACCCAGTACCATACATGACTGTGCTACTGTGGAAGCAGAAAATTCATTTTAACGTGGGCAGACAGTAGCAATACAGAAAAATCCTCAGTAAGAAATCAGCAATTAGAAGTGAATTGTAGATACCTTGTTGTAATAAAAAGCTCATAAACTAAGTTTGTTAGACATGTTCTTGGCTTTCATCACTGCTATGATAGACTATTACTTAAAAATAGTACCTATTAATAAATATTAATATTTTATACTTTATTAATATCTGTTGGACTATACTATTATGGGATACTTACTAAAGATTTAAGCATTCATTCTAGTTGTTAATTTTATTCTTTTTGTATTATTGGTTAACTGTACTCATATTTTTTGTTACAGGCTTTAAAACATTTCCTGAAATGTTCGAATACAGAAGATAATATGGCCATAGAAATGGCGATTGATACTGTAAGAAATGTAGATGATTAGACAGAATTGGGGAAAAATCATCACTCTATCTGAATTTACCATGTTATTGTAGTATTCATTTTTCTATGGATTACAAGAAATGATTAGAATATATGAATGAGTAGGGGATAAGGCTAACCTTACATCTAAGAAAGATTGTTGAATGTTTTCCTTATGATATTTTTCTAGATCTAGTTCCAACAGGCTTTATCAATTAATCAGCAAAGTATTAAGTAATTGTTATGTGCTAGAGACTGTATTAAGAACTGAGAACATAAATGCAAAAGGGAAATAGCTCTTGCTCTCAAGGAGCCCACATTGCAATGGAAAGAAGCAACTTGTGCATATATAAGAATATACTTAATACAAGCAAAATAAGTAGAAGGTAATTTGGGAAGGGAGAATATGATAGGTGGGAAGAGCAGGAAGGACTTCATGTAGAAGGTGTTACTTATGCTGAATTGAAGAGAAATATTCCAAGGGGAATGTCAATGTGAAGATGAGGTGGATTGAAAAGTAGAGAGGATTGAGGCAGGGAGACGAATTAGGAGGCTATTGAAATAGTTTAGGAGATAGTCAGTGAAGCCCTTAACTAGAGTGGAAGGCTTTGTGAGTGGAGAATGTGATCTATGCTAGAGAAATCATAGAGAGTAAAAGTGACAAAGTAAGGACAGCACCAAGGCTGTGATTAGTGATTAGAATGATGGTAGTGTCTTTGACTAGACTAAGAAAATTGGAAAGAGGGGTAGTTTTGTAATAATTAAAATTGGTGAGGTTGTAAACTGTGGTGATTAAAAAAGTGGAAGACTTAAATTGTAGTAGATATAAGAGTTGGAGAGTAAATTGTGACCACAGAAAATATGTTTTCACTACAGTGTCTTGTTTTTAAATCAATATATAAGGTGGTCGCCAGGGAAATATTCCCAATTATGAAATATACCCAAGTCAACTGGGTTTTATAGAGATTTTAATTAATTAATACAATGAGGAATTAAAGAAAGAGAGAAAGAGTAAGAAAGGAATAAGTATGAAGGGCCTTAAGCCAACATGGCCTAGACCTGAGTCTTAAGAGAGAGATCAGTCAGTTCTTAATCACTCACCACAAGATCTGTCCAAGCAAGGATTCTAGTGATCAGAGAGGCACCAGCTGCAATTCAGACTTCCCAGCTGACTGTCACGAGAGAGACCCAGGAGAGACAGAGTCTCCTTAGAGGGAGTTCCAGCCAGAGTCCTCCTCAAAGGGAGTTCCAGCCAGAGACTGTCCCAAGAGCCTGTTTCCAGAGTTCTCTCCCAACAGCCTCCTTCGAGACTGGTCTTCTTTTAAAAGCCTGTCATCTCCTTATATAAGGAATTTTCTTCTATGTCACCTCCCCTAAGTTCTTTCATCTACCAATCACAGTAGACGTTTTTCAAAGGACAGACCATTCTTAGTCCACATCTAAGAAGGTGTAATTTTTGAGTAATTCACACCAGGAAAGCTCTGAGTAAGTTTCTCAGCTCTTTGTTCCTTGTAAATTCACAAGTTGCTTAACCTTTATAGGTACTTATCTTAAGAACTTTTTGCCTCATTGTTCAGAAAAGAGTTTACAACTTTATCTTCCCCTAGGGCAGGCTTAAGTAGGTGAAGTAGAGTTCTCATATTCCTGATCTAAGTAGAGTTCACAGCCCAAATGGGGAATGGTCTTAATCCAATTTTATGAAGTAAGGTCTGGGAATTTTTAAGGTTCACAGTTTGAGGGTGGTAAGGGTAATATAAGTTCTGCTTTGGATATATTGAATTAGATATTCCTACAGAGCATCTGATTAGAAATGTCTAATAGGCAACTGCTGATGTAGAACTGAAGCTTAGAAAAGAGTCTAGAGCTGGACATAGATATCTAGCAAACATTGTTATAGAATTGGTAATTAAACCCATGAGATATACTGAAATCACCAAATGAGAGAATGTAGAAAGAAATAAAAGATGGCCTAGGACAGAACTCTGGGTTATATCCACATTTATAGGTACAATGTGAAGTGGACATTCCTCTTAGACTTAGCTCAGGCTAGTCCAATTATAGGAATGTAGTGTAGCACTTGCGGAACATAAAATGCAATAAAAGCCACTTTACTTATAATAATGTTAGAAAGGATATAATTCCTAGTTGCTAATTTATATGAAATGCTTCCATATTCACCATAGCAATGATAACACAAGGTCAGATAGGCAACCCTGTGATGAGTGGTAATTGTTCTTACATTGAAGAGTACAAACTCTCCTTAAACTGGGCATTTTAAATCTCAGGAATCCAAACTAATGAATGATCAAGTCCTATTCTCTTGGATTTGCCAAATCCTACAGATAACTTCCACTGTCCATGAAATGAAAATCAATCTAGCTTATACAAAATAGATGACACTCTTACCACATCCCACTCCTTGGTGGCAAAGTCTCAAAATTTCTGTTGTGAATCTTCTACCTCTAAAATAGGCTTTAAATAATTCTTAGAAAGCCTAGCATAAGTACTACTGGAGGAGAAACAATACAAATAATGATAAGGACAATCTCAAATATAAGATTTCCATTTACAAACAGAACCCTTTTTCCATTGTATTTTATTGTTACATCAACAAGATACTTTTATTTTCTTTCCTTTCCTTTCCTTTCCTTCCCTTCCAAACCAAACCAAACCTTTGTAGCAAATACATTGTCAAATACAAGAAATTCTTATATTGTCTGTACTCAAAAATGTATGTTGGATGCTCTTATAAATTTTGTTAGAGAACTTTCTTGCATCACCCATCTCATAATGGTCAATTCTGAATGAAAGATAAAGATAAGATCAATTGTTGTGTTTTCTAAGGCAACTAACGCTCAATGATAGTCTCGGAATTGCTGGTGTGGTAGGTGGCTACTTCAGGGATATTAAGGATCCAAAAAAAGTCTAATTAATGGCCCTTTAATCTGGTCAAAGGGGAAGCTGGATGACTTAGTGGATAGACAGCTAAGCCTGGAGTTAGGAAAACCAGGGCTTAAATCCATTCTCAGACACTTCCTAGCTGTGTGATACCAGGCAAGTCATTTAACCTTTATTTGCCTAATCCACTGTAGAAGGAAATGGCAAATCACTCTAATGAGGGTCATGAAGAGTTGGGCAAAGCTGAACAATGACAACAAATTGCCTAGCCATTACCACTCTTTTGCCTTGGAATCAATACAATTGATTCAAAAATGTAGGGTAAGAGTTTTAAAAAAAAGAATTATTTCTTGTTGCCTTTAGTCTTATGATAAAATAACCTCTGACTGGGGTTCAAATCTCCATTTTACACTATTATAGTTCTTATGGGCAGAGACCTCAAAAACAAACCTCAAAGGGTTAAAAGGACCCAGAGGTAAAAGACTGTTGGAAAATCTGCTTTGAGTTTTCTAGTATTATAGCCTATTCTGGGCTACCCTTGAAAGAAGCAGGATTATAGGCAGTTCAGTGGATGGAGACCATCAGAATATTGAGTTGGGGAATACATGTTCTCCAAATAGTTTAATAAGACTCTGAGATTGTTTTTAAGAGTGTGAAGAAGAGTCAGTAATATATTATGGACTACATTTGGAATCATCTGAGTTCTCCCCATCTAATTTATTGGGTTGAACTTCCAACCTCCATCTCTTATGTAAACATCCATCCAGTATTGGGGCTTTGGCCAATGTGGCTTCATTCAGATCAGTCAATATTACATTATTATGATGTTGAACCTTTTTCAGGAAATGGGGCCTCTTTTAAGTTAATGCTCATCAGATTGGCAGCATAAGGAAGAATTCTGGTACAGTGAAAATATACTGAATATTTTTTCTAAGTGAAAGTAATTGGTTAATTAACTAATTTCAGCCACAGAATAAGAGAAGAAGGGATTGGCATGGTTAAGTAAGTCCATACCACTCACCTAGACCCTAGGTTTACCATATTGACAACTTCATTCCCATTACTAAAGAATTATTTTTCACTCTACCTAGACCTGATATTGTTTAATGCTATCTGAAAATGATTCAAGATAATCTAAGGACTTCCATTTGGCCCTATACACAAAAATTAGCATAATAGCAGTCATAAGTATTGTAGCTGTGAGTATAGACTAGGCTATTGGGTTCTCAATCCTTTTTGTTCTCTTCTACCTGCTCTGTTGGATAGGAATGAAGCTGGATCCTTCCCATGCCTTTCCTTTCTCCTCCTTGGAGAATAGTTTACAGTGTGATCTATCTCTGATCATTATCCTCTATTCTCTATCCCCTTTTTCTCCAGAAATTTAACCATCATATCCTGCTAGAACAATTAGTTCCTTTTAAAGCCTAAAGGCAATATAATAACTTTCAGGTCCAGGTGGCTCTTTATTATAGAATTTATATTACAAGAAAGATTATTGTAATCACAATAACTTAGAGCATAGTGATGAAAATTCTTAACAGACAGAATTGACAGTTTGCCCTATTTAATTTTTTTAGATTACAGCAATACTATTTATGTTTGAGGCAAACAAAACAAAACAAAAAAGAAAACAGGAAATATATAGGGAAGGGAAGGGAAGGGAAGGGAAGAGAATAAGAGTGTGTAATTACATTGCCTTACTAGACAGGCATGGATAGGGAAAATTAGGGAAAGAGCAGATCTTTTAAAAGAATTTCTCTCAGTCTTTGACAAAGTGACTCCAGCACAGTCTTATCTTCTCAGTCTCTACTATTTCTACAGCATTTCAGTCTACCTTTAATTTTTCTTCTCAGTGTCTTCATTTGACGTTTCTTTTCATCTGTTCTTTCTTTTTTTTAATAAAAATTTTCAATTATATGTAGAAATAATTTTTAACATTTGCTTTCTGACATTTTGTGATCCATATTCCCTTCCCCAGGATGGCAAATAATCTGATATAGTTTATACTGGTTTTTCATGTCTTGAAAGATGACACATATTACACATACAAGAAAAAAACTCATGAATGAAATAAATCTAAAAACTGTATGCTTCATTCTGTATTCAGACTCAATTCATTCTATGGCAATGGATAGCATTTTTCATCATGAGTCTCTTGGGGTTATCTTGGATCCTTGCATTGCTGATAATAGTTTAGTCTTTCACACTTGATTATCTTACAATATTTCTGGAACTATATAAAAATTCTTCTGGTTCTACCCACTTTACTTTGCATCAGTTCATGTAAATCTTTCTAGGTTTTTTTCTGAAAAAGCTGTTCATAATTTTTTATGGCACAATAGTATTCCATTTCAACCATATAATAGCTCAACTTGTTCATTCCCCATTCGCCATTCCCCATTCCCCAATTGATGGACATGTCATCAGTTTCCAAGTCTTTCCAACTACAAAAAGAACTGCTATAAATATTTTTGTATAAGTCCTTTTCCTTTTTCTTTGATCTCTTAGAGATACAGATCTAGTAGTAGTATTTCTGAGTGAAAGGGTATGCATAGTTTCATGCTTCTTTGGGCATGGTTCTATATTGCTCCTCAGAATGTTTATATTTAGTTCACAGCTCCACCAACAGCATATTAGTGTTCAAATTTTCCCAAAAAACATTTCTTCAGGAATCCATTCATAGCTTGTTCAGTTTTTTCCTGAGATAGAGTTCTTTAAATATTCTATATTCTCTTCTGTTAATCTGTACAGTTTATATTTCTTTAAATATTTATCTATTTAACTTAGATTGTCAGATTATTGACATATAGTTTGGCAAAATAATTCTGAATAATTATATTAATTTATTCTTTATTGGTTGTGAATTTGACTTTTTCATTTTTGATATTGGTAACTGTCTTTTTTTCTTGTTTAAAATCCAATTAACCAATGGTTTATCTCTTATTTTCATAAAAACAACTCATTGTCTTATCAATTAGCTCAAATGTTTTCTTGTTTTTAGTTTCATTAATCTCTCCTTTGATTTTCAGGATTTTTAATTGGCAATTTAAAATTCATTTTATTTTTTAATTGTATTCTCAATTCATTGAGCTTCTCTTTTTCTATTTTAGTGATATAGACATTTAGAATGATAAAATTTCCCCTAATACTGCTTTGGTTGTATCCCATAAATTTTGGTATGTTGTCTCCTCATTGTAATTCTCATTAGTGAAATTATTGTTTCTATAATTTGTTCTTTGATCCATTAATATTTTTTTAAATTTAAACCCTCAACTTCCATCTTAGAATCAATACTGTATATTGGTTCTAAGGCAGAAGAGCAGTAAGGGTTGGGAATGAGGTTTAAGTAACTTGCCCAGGGTCATACACCTAGGAAGTATCTGAGGCCAGATTTGAACCCAAGACCTCCCATCTCTAGGCCTGGCTCTAAATCCACTGAACCACCTAGTTTCCCCCTTCTCATTCTTTAGAATAAGATTATTTAGTTTCTAATTAATTTTTAGTCTTTCTGCTACCCTTTGTTGAATGTAATTTTTATTGTCTTTGAATCTGAAAAGAGTACATTTAAAATTTATACTTTTCCACATTTGATTGTATGCTATTTATGTCCTATTACATGGTCAATTTTTGTTACAGTGTCTTGTACTGCTGAGAAAAGGTATATTATTTTCTGTTTTACAATCATCATTCTCCAGAAGTTTGCCATATCAAACTTTTCTAAAGTTCTATTTACCTATTTATTCTTTATTGTTTATTTTTGGTTGGATTGACCTACTTCTGAGAGGGAAAAGTTGAGGTCCCCTACTAGTTAACTTTTTATTATATATTTCCTCCTCTAATTCAAGTAACCTTTCCTTTAATAATTTGGATTTTGCCATTTTATGCATATGTTTGTATTGACATTGTTTCAGTGTCTCTGGTACCTTTTATCAAGATATAATTTCCTTCCTTATCTCTTTTAATTAGATCAGTTTTTAGTTTTACTTCGTCTGTGATCATGCTTATTATCCCTACTTTCCTTACTTTACTTGAAGCATAATAGATTCTAGCTCCAGCCCTTTACCTTTACTCTGTGTGTGTCTCCTTGATTTAAATATGTTTTCTTGTAGACAGTATAATATGAGATTCTGTCTTTTAATTCACTCTGCTATTCTTTTCTGCTTTATGGATGAATTCACCACATTCACAATTATGATTACTGTGTTACCCTCCATCTTATTTTCTCCCTGTTAATCCTCTATCCTTTTAGCTTTTCATTGTTCACAAATGTTTTGCTTCTGACCACCACCTTTCCCCATTCACTTTTCTTTTTGTCTGTTCCCCTCTTCTTCTTCTTTATTCTCCGCTCATCCTTTCCTTTTGGGTAAGATGGATTTCTATACTCAACTGAGACTGCCAGGGCTTCACTAATGAGGCTCTATACAGTTCTCTTATTATTTGATTTTAAACTTTTTATGTTCCTCCAGGGGTTCTTTTGGGACCTGAAACCTTTTCACACTTTCCTTTGAGGTTTACATGTTTCAGTTTGGGAATTGTTGTCCTTTTCTGAGTTTGTATTTTGATCTTGTTACTAAAGTAACTTTCCAAGGTCAGGTTATTTCTTTGTCTTTTGCTCATTTTTTCAAGTATTTTTTTAATGTTGTTAGCTTGCCTGTATGTTGACGTTCTTCTCTGCTCCTGGGACAGAGGGAAATCTGGTGTTGGGATTTATCTGGCTACTTTTGGGTTTGTATGAACTCAGAGTGTTTTTTACTCTGCCATTTTAGCTTCTGCTAGAAGAAATTCTATGGTAAGAGGTGGTAACTCTCTACTGCTATTGCTGCTCAACTTTCAGTTCATATTTCTTCCTCTCCTGTGCTGAGAAAAAGTGTTTGTCCCTCTAAACAGCAAATAACAAGTTGACAGTTTTCAAACTCCTTAAACATTTATATGTCCATTTTCCCTTCCCAAGCCATTATAACCCATATAGCCTGGTCATTTTGCTGTCCTACAGTTAAAATAACAGCCTCAGCCTTAGAACCTCCGTCCTCAGTCTAGCAGGATTCATTCTATTTAATACTCCATTACATTTTCCCATATTAATCCTTTTCTAGAAGAAAATTCAAATGGGAAAAAAATTAGAAAGTGAAAAACATTTGCTTTGGTCTGGATTCAGACTCAGTTTTTTTCTCTGGAAATAGATGGCATTTTTTGTAATGAGTCCTTTGGGATAGTTTTGGATCATTGTATTGCTGTTGTTCACAGTTGTTCATTGTATAGTATTCCTGTTGCTGTGTACAATTTTTTTTGGTTTTGCTTATTTTACTCTGCTTCAGTTTATGTAAGTCTTTCCAGGTTTTTCTGAGTTCCTCCTGCTTGTCATTTCTTACACAATAGTATTATTCCATTGTAACTATATACTATAACTTAGTCATTCCCCAATTGATGGATATCCACCCACTTTCCAAAATTTTGCCCCTTTAAAAAAGAACTGCTTTAAATTTTTTTGAACATATAGGTCCTTCATCTTTTTTTCCCCTTTTATCTCTTTGGGCTACAAAAGAACATGTACTATTTTATAGCCCTTTGGATATTGGTCCAAATTGCTCTCCTGAATGATTGAATCCATTCTAAACACCCTCTACAATTCATCCACATCTCAGGTTTTCCATATCCTGATCAAATTGTGCCATTTTCCTTTTCTGTCATAATAGACAATCTGATAGGTGTGGGGTGGTACCTCAGAATTATTTTAATCTGAATTTCTCTAAATAATAGAGATGTAAGAACTTTTCTTTTTACATGGCTATAGAGAGTTTTAATTGTTTTGTCTGAGAACTGTCTATTCGTTTCCTTTGACCATTTGTTTTTGGAGAATGACTTGTATTACTATATATTCATCTCTCTGGATTTATTTTCTAGGTCAATAGTTTTCCCCATGAGATATTTCATATTTTCATCTATTTTTTCATTCTTTTGACTTTGTCTCATTATTTCTTGATGTCTCATGGAGTAACATTCTCTTCTATGCCCAATTCTAATTTTTAAGGAATGATTTTCTTGAGTGAGCTTTTGTACTTTATTTCCATTTGGTCAATTGTACTTTGTAAAGAGTTCTTATCCTCAGTGAATTTTTGTACCTCTTTTCTCAAAGGGCCAATTCTGTCTTTTAAGAAGTTTTCTTAAAGTGCATTTTTGCATATCTTTTTCTAATTGACCAATGCTGCTTTTTAAGAAGTTCTTCTCTCCTTTGGATTTTTGTGCCTTTTTAAAAAACAATTGAACTATTCTGTGTTTTAAGGTATTAATTTCTTCAATATTTTTGTGCCTCCTTTATATAGATCTGTTGCCTCTTTTTTATGATTTTCTTAGATCACTCTCATTTCTTTTCCCAGTTTTTCTTCCACCTCTCTTATTTATTTTTAAAAATCCCTTTTAGCTTCTCCATGCATTCTTTTTGAACTTGAGAACAATTAACATTTTTCTTAGAGGCTTTAGATACAGCAGTTTTGACTTTGTTGTCTTCTGAGTTTGAATCTACCCAATCACCAAATTAAATTCTGTTTAGTTTCTTTTTTGTTGTTGTTGTTGTTTGCTAATTTTCCTGCTTTTTTCTTTTTTTTTAAATTTAAAAAAGCTATTAATGTTAGACTCAGTAATTGTGGTGAAGGGAGTACTATTCTAAGCTTCAGTTTCTTTGTGCAGTGGCATTCAGAGTTACCACTGGGGATCTAGCTTCACTTCTTCCAGGGCGGTAAGATATAAGGAAAGATGTGTTTAGTATTCTTCTGGTTTGTGCTCTGAATTGTGAGCACTTCCAAGCACTCTTTTTCTCTTGAAATTGTGGATAGGACCCTCTGCTCCCTTGTTGCTGAGAGTATTGGTATATGATGGTGCTCTACCTTACCCTGTAACTGTGCCCCAGATCTACAACAAGAGTCTTTACACCCAGGGCAAACAAAGGGACTCCCGTAATCTCCTTTTGAACAGTTGTCTGAACCCATTTACCATCTGTGGCTGGGGTTCTAGAAGCCTTTGCTGCCAGTTCAGTTGGCTGGAATCCTTGTTACCATGGTGGGGCCTGCCTTGGCATTCTGCACTTCACTTCCATCCTAGTGCACTGGTTTCACAGTGCTGGCCTTCAAAGTTGTTTTCAGCTGAAAAATTACTTCACCTTGTCTTTTTGTGAGTTATACTGCTCCAGTATTCATTTTGATGCATTATATCATAGATTTTTGGCCAGTAATTTGATATAAATCAGATGGGTGCCAGTACCTTCTCTGCCATATTGGCTCCACCTCCCTCCTCATATATTTCTAAGAGGGTTACAGCAATAGGCTACCAAAGTCCTTTGTCTGACTACCTAATTACTTGAGTCACCCTTTCTTCCAACCACTTTTCCTCTACCTCAATAATGAAATTAAACACCGTCATTATTCATTCCTGCTGACTAATGCCAAATATTCTAGATAAATAAGGTCAGTATAGTGATTCAGGTTAGACTTAGAGGGTAGTGCAATATTGCCAGACCATAAAATTCAATAGAAGCAACTATTTAGAATAAGTTTAGAAAAATATGCAAAGATATAACAAAACAGGTACAAAAAAGTCCCAATTGCTAATTCAAATAAAATACAAAACCCCTTCATCTCTGCATATACCAAAGCACCAACCCTAAAATGGAAAGCCATCTCTGAAGAACAGTGATGATTCCTTTAAATTCCTGGAACACTGATTCTCCCTAGACTTACATCTTAGGTGGCAGAGAAGTCGTACCAGTGTCTCAAACCTTGTCTCAACAGATTAATCAAAACCTAATGGTGTTCTCTTAAAGGAAAACTAGGCCAGTCTACATAAAATAGTTTCAGCTCCCAACACAACTGATGATGAATAAACAAGGGACAAGGAACAACCAATCAAGAAGGCAATGAAGATGGAGCAGTGTCATCAAAACCCCAGAGATGAGAGCATGGTCAATGGGATCAAATAAATGAAGGGAGGTCAAGAAGGAGGAGGACTGACAAAAGTTCATTAGATTTGGCAATTATGAGATCCCTATTAACTTTGGCAGGGCAATTCCAGTTGAAAGAGGAGGCTGGGAGTCATATTTCAGAGGATTTAGACTGGAATAAGGGAAGAAGAAGTAGAGAAACCTAGGACAAGGAACTTTTTCAAGGAATTTAGCTACAAAGATGAGAAGTATAAGCTAGTGGAGAAAGTGGTATCTGCTAACAATTTTTAAGTATGGGGGAGACTATGATATAGTTGCTGGAAGAGATTGAAGATTGGGAAAAAAGGATGATAGTGGGGCTAATCTATTGGAAGAGTTAGGAAAATGGGATGAAGGATTGATGTAGTAAATGACTGACATCTCTCATGGGTACAGTTATCATCTCTGTATAGATGATTTACAGATCTTCCAGAGATCTGTAGATCTAGAATCTGGGCCTAGAATCCTGGGCCTTGAATCAGGAATACTTGAGTTTGAATTCAGTCTCAGATATTTATTAGTTTTGTGATCTTGAGAGTTACCTAATCTTTGTTTGCCTCAGTTTCCTACATTGTAAAGTGGGGATAATAACAGCACCTATTTTTTAAGGTTTTTGTGAGGACCAAATGAGATAATATTTAATTGGTGAGGAAGAGTTTTCAGAGGTCTGAACTTTTGCTGCCTCTAAGCTGCCATCTTGACTCTGCTTCTACTTTTGAAGAGTTATGTTCAATTCTGTATGCATCATTTTAGGAAGGATGTTGGAAAACTAGACCAGGTTCAGAAGACTGATCAAATTGGTTAGGGTATTAAAAACCATGCCATAAAGATCATATCAAAGGAACTGGGAATGCTTAGCCTAGAGAAGGCAGGATATGAGAGAACATGATAGATTTCTTCAAGTATTTAAAGGGTTGTCACATAGGAGAGGAATTAAGCTTGTTTTACTTAGCAAATTGAGCAATGAAAATTATACCACTAATGATTTATACTCATGTATGTATATGAGAACATTTTGTAGTAGAGTTATCTAAGAATGAAATCAATTGCCTCAGAAAGTAGTATGTTTACTCTCCTTGGAGATCTTCAAGCAGAGCCTGTCTTAGATTATGTTAGAAGGATTTTCCATTCAGATGGTCTTGGCCTCTGAGCTCTCAACCAATTTTTAAGATTTTGTGATTTGTTTTTAATTTTAAAAGAAAAAATGTTTTTATTTAACTTTTTTTGTATGCAAAGCTATTATAAGACAACAAATTCAGTATTTTTTCCTCCATATTTGCTTTTAGTATCTTTGAAAAAAAATTAAAACCCTCCCTTCCATCTAAGACTCAATACTACATATAAGGAATAGGCAATGGAGGTTAAATGACTTGCCCAGGGTCACATATTTAGGAAGGGTCTGAGGCCAGATTTGAACCTAAGACTTCCTGTCTCTAGACTTGGCTCTCTATCTACTGAGCCACCTAGCTACTCCCCACCCCACTTCTGGTATCTTTTTATGGAAACATAAAGATCACTAATCATTATCATAAACCTTAACTTTTAATAAAGGAAAATTATATTTAATTCTCTTTCCACTATAAAATACCTAAATGACATGATCAAGTCATTCAGACTGAGGAACCTGAATCACATATACTCATCTATTATTGATTCATGCTCCTTAAACCCATAGGAGACTCAACTGGCCATCATATCTCTGTACCTCAAGCTTATAGGAAACAACATGAAAGAAAGTTAGATTGTCATGACTCTAAATTCTGACCTTCTGAATTCTTTTGGGCTAGCATAATGGTATTAATTATTAGGTAGGTGCTAGACTCATGATTTATACCTAGAAGTGTGCAAATTTAGCTTATACTGCCCTTACCACTTTCCCTCTACCTTAGATATTTATTTCCATGGAGCAAATTGACAGAGAAGAAGGAAGTGGCAATGATAAATTCAGGGAAACATGAAGACCTCTTGATTTTTTTTTTCAATGATGCCT
Organism: Monodelphis domestica; assembly: GCF_027887165.1. Lineage (NCBI taxonomy): Eukaryota > Metazoa > Chordata > Mammalia > Didelphimorphia > Didelphidae > Monodelphis > Monodelphis domestica. Next base: position 126,858,926 of record NC_077232.1, on the reverse strand, counting down.
AGACTAATTATTGTTTAATACTGTTTAACTTTCATTTAGATGATAAGCTCAAAGGATTTTTAGGGAAATATAAAAATTGCTTTTGTTTTCCTTTAATAGGTTGGACAGGCAAATGATGAATCTTTGACCAATCAGCTTATAGATCATCTCATGGGTGAAAGTGATGGCATGCCTAAGGTATTAAAGTCATTATGCCTGTGCTGTTTTCAGACATATTCTTTTGTGGCAAATGCTTTTATGTAGGTTTTCTTCAAATGAATTCATCTTAAGTCCTAGAAGATTGTAAAACCTAATTTAAACTAATGTGGGATGGAGGTAATAAGAAACTTGAGTTGGTGAAAAGTTTTAAAAGAAAAACGGTTTTATTAAAGTCTTAACATATCGAAAACTTGTCAGTTTTAAAATATTGAAGTATATAATTGAATTTTGGAAAAGAAGAGGTACCACTGCTCTGAATATAGCAATTGGATATAATATAGAGAGGCATCATTGAGGTGGAAAGACATCATTGAAAAGGCTACAAGAATAACAAGACTGTGAGAGAATGCCAAAGCAAAAGGACAGTGTGTGTGTGCATGTGTGCATGCGTGTGCATGCACAAAATCTTACCACACAATGTCTTACCTATTTATCTTCCTGATGGTGTATCAGAAACTAAGATAGGAGCAAAGTTTTAGAGAGAGGGTTATAGTAAGGATGGTACCAGTAGTAGGGGCTTTTTGAATATTTAAATTGACCTAGAATATACTTTCATATGATCAAGTTGCTGTTTAAAGTATTAGAGTATGTAAAAACATAGATATAATGACATTTATAAGACAAAAAAGATAAGAGATGTATGGAGAAAATAAAAAGCAAAACAACCACACCACCAGGGAGAGAGATGGTATTGATACATATATGTTCCGCCAGTGTAGGATCAGTATTTTGAATATCTTTTTGACCCAAAGCACTATGTATATAGGAGATTCCACAGATACTTATTTCATAAATGGATAAAATTGTTTTGAGACAGAATGGATATTATGATTAGTCATATGTGGATTTAGAATCTCTGGTCAAATTTCTTCTGTTTGAAATACCACAAATTTTGTAGTCAAATTAATGAAGTTTTTGCTTTGTTTATTGCTATATTTGAAAAGGTTATATATGACTACTTCATATCCAAGTATTTGGGAGACTCCTCCTTTAATTTCTATCTAAGAATCCCAGAGAGTTAGATGACTTATGGTAGAACTGTTCCTTGATACCTTATACCTATCAGATTAGCTAATATGACAGAAAAGGAAAATAGTAAATGCTAGAAGGATATGGGAAAAGTGGTACACTAATGCACCGCTGGTGGAATTGTGAAATTACTGAAACATTTTTTTAAACCCTTACCTTCCGCCTTAGAATCAATACTATGTATCGGTTCCAAGGCAGAAGAGTAAGGAAGAGTTCCAAGAGAACAATAAGGGCTAGGCAATAGGGGTCAAGTCACCTGACCAGAGCCACACAGCTGGGCAGTATCTGAGGCCAGATTTGAACCTAGGACCTTCCATCTTTTGGCCTGTCTCTCAGTTCACAGAGCTACCCAGCTTCCCCCTTATCCAAACATTCCTGAGAATAATTTGGAACTATGGCCAAAGGTCTTAAAAACTTTACATGCTGGAAGCTAAGATGGCAGAATTAAAGGACACTCCACTCCCTGGGGGGGGGGAGGAAGAAGGGGGAAAAGGGGGAGGGGGAGAGATAGATGGAGGAGGGAGAGAGAGAGAGAGAAAGAGAGAGGGGGGGAGAGAGGGGGGGAGAGAGGGAGAGAGAGAGAGAGAGAGAGAGAGAGAGAATGAATCACCTCACAACAAAGGAAAGCAGAAGGAATATATCTTACTGGGTTAAGAGGAGACCATAGCCCATGTAGCACAGATCTGTGAGAACCAGCAGAACTCGGATAAACGTAACATTTTGTGACTGCCAGAGGCAATGAAGCAGCATAACAGGGATAGGGCCAGCTTTGACACAAGTATAGAAGGCAGAGAAGGGGGCACTGGTTCAACCTAAGCCACTTGACAGGGGTAGTTGAGAGGAAGGAAACCTATAAACTCCCTCATGGCAACAGAGTACCTGAGGCAATGAAGTGGCAGTAGGGGACTGGCCTAGCCTAAGCCATTTGGAACAGGCAGCAAAGGCAGAGAGAGAAGGAACCTACAAACTCCCCATGTAGTAGCAGAGTTCCCAAGGTTGAAAGAGCAGAGCAGGGACTAGGTCAGTCCATGAAAGTGCAGGGGGACTGGTAACAGAGAGTGCTGAATCTAGCTGGACAAAACAGTTGCAAGCCTCCTCAGAGCAAGCCAGCAGAGTCATCCCCTCAATAGACAACCATGGGAAACAAAGGTAGCCAATCCTACCTAAGTACCAGAGAAGAGTACTATACAAATTTGGAACAGTGCTCCTTCTATCCCCCAAAAATCTGCTATAGAAAGTTAGGATTGGCCAAATAAAAAAGGAAAAATAACCTCCTAAAAATAGAATTGGGCAAATAGAAGCTAATGAAACTATAAGATATAAGGAAACAATAATACAAATTTTTTAAAAAATGAAAAAAAATCTAAAATACCTCACTGGAAAAAAAATTGACCTGGAAAACAGATATAGAAGAGATTATTAAGAACCATCAGTGTACCTGAAAGCCACAATAAAAAAAAACAAAAACCGGAACACCATGTTACAGGGTAAATTGCCCTGATATCCTTGAAAAAGAGGCAAACATAGAAATTGAGAGAATCTACTTCCTGAAAGAGATCCCCACATAAAATATCCCAGAACTATGACAGCCAAATTCTAGAATTATTAGGCCAAGGAAAAAGTACTTTAAATAGCTAGAAGAGAATAATTCAGATATTGTAGAGCAACATGTTGTCTGTGTTCCATAGAACTTAGAAGCTTCTACATTAAAGGACCAGAATGCATGGGATATGATATTCCAAAAAATCAGAAGTCTAGGACTACAACCAATAATTATATACCCAGTAAAACTAAGCATAATCTTCCAGGGGGGGAAAATAACATTTAATGAAAGAGGAATTTCATACTTTCCTGACCAAAAAAACATAGCTGAAAAGAAAATTCAATTAGAAAATTTGATGCTTAAGAGACACATGAAAAGGTAAACTGAAAATTTAAGGTTTGAATTGAGTACATTCATACTTGGGCAAGGTGATTCAGTTGAGAACTTTGAACTATAGATGTGGGCAAGGAGTGGTGGGGCTTGATGTTGGCCTTTTCCCCCTCTCACCCCAATGAAATGCAGGAAAGGTTGCTTTACTCCATCCCCTTGTGGATACTGTCACTCCATTATTCATTTTGAAGTGGTATTTTAAGTTTGGTTGGTGAGGATTCAAGTGGTTTGAGATTTCCTTGTTTCTATTTTGCCATCTTGGCTCCTCTTCCAGAAAGAAGGAAGCTCAGTTTTGAATAGGTTAGTGAAATACACTTTTGGAAGATCACTTTGGCAATTGAGTATAGGATGGATTGAACGAGGTATCTGAGGCAGAGAGACCTACCAAAAGGCTATTACAATAGTAGAGGCATGAGATGAGGAAGGGTTGTATTGGGTTGGTAGTTGTGTGAGTGTAGAAAAAGAGTGCATTTTTTAGAGATGTGAAGGTAGAAATGACAGATTAGATACGAAGGGGGTGATAATGGGCGAGTGATAAGATATGAAGGGAGCATAAAGTTCTTAGTGAATTGCTTCAAAAATTTTAGGGGGGTATATGAGGATAGAGAAGATATAAAAAGGATGCCATAGTAGTTGGAGGAGAGATGAAGTTTTTAGTAGCTTCTGGGGAGAGTGGGATTTTGAATGATTAGGGATGAGTGTAATGATTACCTTGCTATCATGAGGTCCCAGTTGAAATTAGAATAATAGAAATTTGTAATGTAACCATTAAACACCATTTGGTTTGTAGGAAAAGTGAGAGTAAGGAGTTGAGAATGACTGAAAAAGGAGGCAGTTAGCCTGACTGAAGAGGAGGATGGATAGTAGTGTTCTCAAGAGTAATGGAGTTGAGGAAGAAAAGAGTGTTTAGTGGGGAAAATAATGAAGTCTCTTCTGGACATGTTACATTTGAGGTTTCTAAAGGACATCCAGTTTGACAGGATGAAGAGGTAGTTACTGATGTGAAACTAGGCCTTGAGAGAGAGTTCAGGGCTAGATATATAGATCTGGGAATCAATTTCTGCATAGAGATTATAATTGAATAATGGGAGTTGATGAAACTACCATGCAAGATAATATGGAGGGAGAAGAGAAGAAAGTCCTGAATAGAAGGAAGAATTAACAAAGAAGATTGAAGAAATTGACAAATAGGTAGAACAAGAAACATGAGAAAAGAATGTCATAAAAACCTACAGAGAAGAAAATATCCAAAAGAGGATGATCAACAGTGAAAAGACTGAAGAGAGTTCAAGAAAGATGAACAATGAGAAAAGACATTTTGATTTAGCAATTAAGAGATCGCGGAGAACTTTGGAGATAGTAATTTCAATTAAATGATGAGATCAGAAGCCAGATTGCAAAGGGTTTAGAATTTAGTGAGAGGAGAAGAAATGGAAGTGATTTTGTAATATTCCTTAACTCCATCAGGATGCTGTGAATGAGTTGGGTGGTAGGAGAAATTTAGTGTTGGTGTTGGACAAGGCATTATTGGCAATAAGAAAAAGAGGCAGGTAATTCAAGTGTTTAAAGATCATGTAGAGGTGAATTGTTTAACCCAAGGGTGAAGGTGGTGAAGGGAGGAGCGTGTAGCTAGTGCAAAAGTGATTGGCCCAACCCCATACCAAGATAAAATCAAAATGAGTAAATGACTTAAAATATAAAGAGTGAAATCATAAATAAATTAGGTGAACATAGAATAGCATACATGCCAGATCTTTGAGAAAGGAAGGAATTTAAAATCAAGGAAGAGATAGGAGAACATTGCAAAATGTAAAAATGAACGACTTTGATTACATCAAATTAAAAAGTTTTTGTACAAACAAAATCAATGCAACCAAAATTAGAAGAAAAGCAACAAACTGGGAGAACATTTTTATAACAAAACTCTGACAAAGGTTTGATTTCCCAAATAGATAAGGAACTAAGACAAATTTACAAAAATCAAGCCATTCCCCAATCAACAAATAGTGAATGCAATGACCCAGGACAATCCAGAGGAACTTATGATCAAGAACACAATCCACATCCAGAGAAAGAACTGTGGAAACAGAAATGCAGAAGAAAAACATGATTGATCATATATTTTGATAGGTATATGATTAAGGTTTTGATATTAAAAGATCTGCAAATATGAACAACATGAAAATAAATTTTGAACAATTATATATATATATATATACATATATATGTATATATATATATATATATATATAACCCGGTGGAATTGCTTGTCAGCTTTGGGAGGGGGAAGAAAGAATTGGGAGGGGGATTATGAATCATGTAACCATGGAAAAATATTCTAAATTTAAAAAGGGGGGAAAAGGGGAAAAAAAGTGATTCACCCAGTAAAGAACTGAGGGTGGGGGGATTGTAGGTAATTGCAAAGATGAAGAACAAGTTTAGGTGTCATATGTAAAGGGAAAAATGGTAAGAGGGAATTTCAGAGTTTACAAACATGGATGTAGAACAATTATGAGTGATGACAAGATCAAATGTATGACTATCTCTTTGATTAAGTAGACTAGTCATCGGATTTAGATACATTGAATAACTGGGTAGGTACTTGAAGGAGTATCAATATGTATGCTGAAGTCTCAAAAGAGTCGGGGGTGGAAAGGAATGTGAGTCAGTGACTGAACTCATTAAGAATGTCTTGGGAGTAAGCAGATAACAGCTTGATTGACTGATAAATTTGGATGAATAAATCTTAAAGAAAGGTTACTGAGTGATATTGGTAGATAAGAGTCCAGAGGTGCCATTGGGGAACACAAATTTTGGTATTTCATGTCATTGTTTTCATTATTTATAATGAAATTATTATTTTTATTATTCTTTGACCCACTCATCTTTTAGGATAATTTAGTTTCCAACTAATTTTCAATCTCTGCTTCCAAGACCTTTTATTGAATATAATTTTTATTGCATTATGGTCTGAAAAGGGTGCATTAAAATTTCTATTTCTCTTAATTGTCAGTGCAGTGTTTATGCTCTAGTACTGTTAGTTTTTGTATAGATGAGAAAAAGTTTTACTATTTTCTCTTCCCATTCAGTTTCTCCAGTGGTCTATCATACACATAACTTCTCTAAAATTCCATCTTTAACTTTTTTATTATTGATTTTATAATTGGATTTATCAGTTTTGAGAGGGGCAAATTCCCCTACTAGTGTAGTTTTACTACTTCTGTAGATCATGGAACTTTTCCTTGAAAAATCTGGATGCTCTGCTATTTGATACATATGTGTTTGCTTTTGAGCAAAATGTTATTTCCATAATTATCTCTTAATTATGTATTTTTTCTTTTTGGCTTTGTCTGAAACCATAATTGCTACCTCTGATTTATTTATTTCAGCTGAAGCATAATAGATTTAGCTCCAGCCTTTTAACTTAGTTTGTCTCTTTGTTTCAAGTGTGTTTTTTGTTAACAATAGATTGTTGGATTCTGATTTCTCATCCATTCCTTTACCTACTTCTGTTTTATGAGTGAGTTTATTCTCATTTTTATCACCACACCATCCCATTTCTCTTATTTTCTTCTCTACTTCCCTGTTGGATATCTATATATATAAATAATAAGATAATATCTATACTCAACTGAATGTGTATATGTATTCTAACCTTTTTTGAATCATTTTGGGTAGGTTCAAACATTGCTTATTTCCCTCTCCTCAATAAGTTTTTCCTTTATTCACATTCTTTTATTTTATCCCTTCATTTTTTAGATTATCCCAATAATCAATTCACACACATGCCTTCTATTTATGTAGAATCCTTAAATTGCTCTCATAATGATTAAGTTTAAAAAAAAACCACTTACCTTTGGTCTTATAATTAATACTGTATATTGGTTACAAGGCAAAAGAGTGTTGAGGGCTAGGCAGTGGGGGTTAAGTGACTTGCCCAGGGTCTTAAGAGTCATATGTATCATAATCCCATGAAGGAATAGAAATAATTTAACCTTATTAAGACTCTTATAATTTCTTTTTCATGTTTTCCTTTTTATGCTTCTCTTGAGTCTTAAGTTCAATATAAAAATGTCTATTCAGCTCTGGTCTTTTCATCAGGAATGTTTGAAAGTCCTTTATTTTATTAAATATACCTTCTTCCCACTATAGGGATTTTGCTTCTGCTGGGTGTGTTATTCTTGGTTGTAATCCTAGCTTCTTTGCCTTCTGGAATATCATTTCTAAGTCCTTCACTCCTTTAACATAGAAGCTGCTAAATCTTGTTTAGTCCTAACTTTGACTCCTTGATATTTGAATGGCTTTTTTCTGTCTGTTTGAAATATTTTCTCTTTGCCCTGGAAGGTCTGAAATTTGACTATAAAATTTCTGTGCTTTTTCATTTTGGGATTTTTTTTTAAGGATGTGTTCAGTGGGTTCTTTCAGTTTGTATTTTACTCCATGGATCTTAGATAGCAAGGTAGTTTTCCTTTATATTTCTTAAAATAAGTTGTCTAGGCTCTTTTTAAAAAAAAAATCATGGCTTTCAGGTAGTCCTAATTTCTAAATTATCACTTCTATTTTCTAGCTCAGTTGTTTTTCCAATGAAATATTTCACATTTTCTTCTATTTTTTCATTATTTTGACTTTGTTTTATTTATTTTTTTATGAAGTCTCATAAAGTCATTAACATCCACTTGCCCAGTTCTGATTTTTAAGGAATTGTGGGGTTTTTTCCAGTTGGCTTTTGTATCTCCATTTCCAGTTGGCTACTTCTTTTTGGAAAATTCTTTACTTCAGTGAAATTTTGTGCCTCTTTTCCCATTTGGCCAGTTTTTAAAAAGGTGTTATTTTCTTTATCTTTTTTTTTTGGCTCTTACCTACCTGTTAATTCTTTTTTATATTTTTCTTGCATCACACATTTCATTTTCCTCTACCACTCTAATCTCTTTCTTTAGCTCTTCCAGGATTCTTGTTGAACTGGTGTTCAATTTGCAATTTTTTCTTTGATGCTTTGCTTGTAGTTATTTTCACATTTTTGACTTCTGGGTTTGTGTATTGATATTCCCTCTCACCATAGGAGTGTTTTGTGGTCAGCTTCTTTTTTGTTTGTTTGTTTTTTTTGCTCATTTTCCCAGCCTATTTCATGATTTTGACCTTTTATATTAAAGTTGAGCAATGCTCACCCTAGGTGGGTAGGCAATGTTCCAAGATTCAGGCTTTTTTGCATTGCCGTTTTCAGAGCTAGTTCTGGAGGTCTGTATTTTTGGTGCTTCTGAAAAGGAGGGGGGGAATCTATGGGGTATGCATTCTGGTCTTTACCCAAAAGCTTCCTTGGTCTTCTGCAGCCACAAGTGCTAAGGCTCCTCTTGGCTCTGGAACTGCATATGGGCAATGGATTGGTTCTCTCTTATGCTCAGTGCCAACTCAGGGCTCCCTCTAATCTCTTTCTGACTAGTTGCCCAATTCCCTTATCCTCTCTGGGCAGAGAACTCTTACAGCTACTACTGCTGCTGCTGCTATTACAAAGCCATCTTTGAGACCCACCACTGGTGTTCCTGCCACCTGTGCTCTAGGATAGCCCCTGCTCTGGTGTCACGGATCTCTTCTTCTTACCTCCTAAGTTGTCTTAGGTTGAAAAATATCTCACCCTAACCTTTTGTTGGCTATATCACTGCAGAATTTGATTTGATGCATACTTTTAAAGTTTGGAGGTATAAAGATTAAAATTTAGGGGAGACTGAGGCAGGTAGAAATTAGTTTCTCTCTGCAAGGAGTATTATATTTTTTAGAGGTTTATTAAAAGTTAAGGATTAAAGAAAATACAGGATAAGAAAAACGTGCCTAGGCCAGAGAGGCCTAGACAAGACCTCACCTACATTATGGAAAGAGCCACGTCTGCTCCAAAACGGAAATCCAAAAAAAGAGCCACAAAAGCCTTTGCAATCAGCTTAAATCCCTTCTCGATCTTGGCCCACGTGAGAATGCAAAGCATTCTGGGGAAGTGGAGCAAGGGCTTCTGGGATTGAAGTCCAAAGTTCGAGTCTATTTTTACAGAGGGGAATATCTGAAGAGGTCAGCTAGATTGCTGTCATTACTCTGTCATCTTCCCAGGGAGCTAAGTTTCATATGAGTGCCAGAAGATGGGAAGAAGAGAGAAAGGAAAGTTCATTAATTTGGATCAGGTTTTACAGAGAGTTTAATAGAGGTATGTGTGGGAAGATCTGGAAAGTGACATTGGGGAAGGTTGACTTAAGGTAGATAGGAGAAAGGGAGAAGGCCATTATGAATGAGGGAGCAGGCTTAGACTTCAGTTTCTACATTCCAGGATCATTGAAACAGAATGAATATAAGGGGGGGGGGAGCTGAACAATGGTAAGGAATGAGTTCAAGTACTGTATCAGTGGATGAAGAGTGGTCCATTCACAAAGGCATGAGAACTGATTCTTAAGGTAAACCACATGGCAAGTGGTGTTGTATCCTTCCTGAAATAAGAATCATCCACATTTCAAGAAAAACATACCTATGGTATCCTGGACATATACTATAGGAGATGAAATTCTGGGATAAAGAGTAGGATGAGAGGGTTGGTATTAGAGAGAAAATGGATGAGGACATTGCAGAAACTAATACTAGGGCTAGAGGAGTTAATTTTAATGTGAGAAATACTTGACTACTTCCCTGTGACCACTCACTAATCCTGCCACTTAAGGCTCTATTTTGGACCAATCTTGTGGGAGGTAGAGATGTTATACCTCTGTTCTGGGGACATCTGGTGAAAGGGAAATAGAAAGAAGGGAAGAGAAGTCCTAATCAGGAAGCATTTGGGAAGTGGGAATATAGTTACCAGTTAATCTGGTATTTAGCAGTTAGAATAACTATGGCTGCCAGTTATTCTGCATAGTTGTTTATAAATGAAGGACATGGTCTGGGACTGCATATCTGTACAGTTTGAATATAGGCTTTGATATACTATGTATTATATGCTGTGTGTCTTATGGCATTTTTAAAAATATATAGCACTGCCAATATAATGTCAACATATTTTCATTATGTTATTTAATTTAAGGATGCCAAATATCTCTTCCGTCTGTACATGGCACTGAAACAATACAGAGAAGCTGCCCAGACTGCTATAATAATTGCTAGAGAGGAGCAATCTGCTGGTAGGTACCCTTATTATGACTATGCCTGAAGTTGAAGGATTTATTTCATTCTCTCTGCTACTCTGTTTAAATTTATTTTCTAATTTCAACACATTGTGGCAAGAGGTTATGTTAGACCACTTCCAGAGTATCTAGTACTTGTGCTTTGGCTCCTTAGAAGGATCAGGTGTGATCTGACACCTTGACAAAAAGTGTGCATAACTAGAGGTTCCTGGTTGCCAAGAGCTGTGAGAGGTCATGGACAAGAATCACATAGGATGGAGAGACTATGATGTGTACTTGTGGAGGAAATATTAACATCTATGGAATAATAGATTCCTGGAAGTATAATTCAAGTATTTAAAAGCAAATTCATTAAAATTTAGGACAATAATTGTTGCACACAATGTATTATTTTGAATCCTGTGACAATTCAAACATGAATACCAGAGAGACAAAGATGAACTGCATTCAGAAATTTAAAGAATTTAACTATATCAACTGTGAGAAGAAATTTTACTGCTCAGTACCAGAAAAAATATACCACATATTATAATTTGATTTTCACCAAAGTAGTTATCTAAATTTTAAAAGAACAAAATGAAACTACCAGATGGAGGCAGTATTCAGCAGTAGTTACCAAAGGCTTTGTCATGCATACCCTTATCTAAGAGCCAGATCACCTGTTCTTCCTTATGGAGCCAAAATACTTGTGTCCAGCTCCATGAGAAGTGCTTCAATCTAACCCCCCAACCACAACATCATTATAAATGTATTTTTTTTTTACTGTTGCCTTATTTGAGATAATTTTTGCCACCGTTAGTTTTCTGGATTCACTTGAAGCATAACGTATTCTATTCCAAGCCCTCATTTTAACTTTGTGTGAATATATTTCACATTTATTTTTTGTCAATAACATCTTGTTGGATTCATTCTGCTACTTTTCTCTATTGATAGGTATTATTGTTATTAGGTGTGCTTTTCCTTCTATCTGGTTGCTTGGCATAGAAATAATGGAGAAACTGGCAGGAAATAACATTAAATAGAATTTGTGATAGAAGATAAGTAAGCTAAGTCTTAGACCAACACATCTATAGGTTTTAGGAAAGTATATTTCAGATGCTTCAGAGGAAGGATATATAGGATCCAGTAAAGTTTTGTAGGAGAAGTCCAGGAAGGATAGGAAACTTTGAAGAATTGTTATGTTTAAAATTATTTTGAGTGATTGATATCGGGTAAGAATATCAATTTGCTGATTAGGCTAGCATTATAACCAATAGACTGATAGGTCAGAGGTTTCTTTGAATGACCAAAACCCCCAAATACCCATTAGGCAAATCTATAAATAGAGTTTTAAGAGCTTATTATTCTGCCCCTACCTTGAATATTCCAAGACATCCCTAATTGGTAAATACCTAATTAGGAGTTGGTCCCAGTTCTCCCCAAAGGTCACAGTAGGCAGGAAAAGAATCATTGTCTCCTTTATCAACCAACCAAATTTTGTTAAAAGGGAGACATTTCTGGGGATTCTTAAGAATAAAGAAAATGTAAAAATCTGTAGTCTGCATGGTGCCTGTGAATAAAAACTCTGGCACATCAGTTCTCTCTAATACACAGGAACTGATTGGGGCCTTTCTAATCCAGGACCCTGATGTAGGAATTAATACTGTATGTGAACAATAAATTATCCCAGAAGGAAATTATGAAGACCAGGAAGGAAAACAATACTGATGAACAGGCAAAACAAGAGTTATGTGAATGTAGAAAGCATTGGGAATTCAATGGGTGTCACTAAAAGCAAAAGGCAAGGAATAATGGTAGAGCCTGGCACAGTCCATTTAAAATGATTTTAGGACTACTAAAGCTCTGAATTACTTGAGGCTACTAAGGGAAGTTAAGGACAACCAAAAAGGGTTTGGGTTTTTTGGAGCAGCTATACTGGAGAAGGAGGAAGTTCAAAGAAGGAATAGAACTACTGCTCAGGGGGGAGGGAAAAATGATTTTTTACACTTGAAATAGCAAAAATAGGGGGCAGCTGGGTGGCTCAGTGGATTGAGAGTCGGGCTTGGAGATGGGAAGTCCTAGGTTCAAATTTGGCCTCAGACACTTCCCAGCTGTGTGACCCTGGGCAAGTCACTTGACCCCAATTGCCTAGCCCTTACCACTCTTCTGCCTTGGAGTCAATACACAGTATTGACTCCAAGATGGAAGGTAAGGATTAAAAAAAAAAGAAATAGCAAAAATAGTTCACAGGGAATTGATATCCAAGTAAGAGAATATTCTATTACTTTTATGGATTCTAGCCATCTTTACAGATGAACTATATCCCTAAGTAATGAGAGCCTTAGCAGATATGCTTGCTTATCTACTATTTGTTACATATGAAATATCAATGAATCTTTCACTAAGTATTTATTAACTACTTACTGTATGCTTGGCATGAGCTAGATATTAACATACAAGCACAAAGATTGAAATGATCCCTACTTAAAAGGATCCAGTATTCTAGTGAGAAAGATAACAAGAATAGACATAATATAATGTATAAGAATATATAGGATACATATAAAGAGAATATAAATACAAAGTTGTTATATATAAGGTAATTTGGGAAAGAGAGTACTAGCTTAGTTGAGAGGATCAGGAAAGGTTTTGTGTAGAAGGGAGTGTTCAAACTGTGTCTTGAAGGAAAACTGTGATTCTGTGAGATGGAAGTCCCAGGTATGGGAAATGACTTGTATAAACACATGGAAATGGGACATGGAGGGATTATGTATGAGGACCAGAGAGAAGGCTAGTTTGAATAGATTAAGAGAGTAATATCAATAAGACTGGAAAGAGAGATTATGGCCAGGTTGTAAGGAACTTTAAAATCTAAAGAGAGGAATTTATATAATACACTATAAGAAGCTAAGATTCACATAGTCTTATCTGAAGTGGTGAGAGACTCCAGGCAGGGAGACTAATTAGGGGGCTGTTGTAATAAGCCAGGTGAGAGGTGATAAGGGTTTGCTTTAGGCAACAGCTGTGTGACTGGGAAGAGGGGCTGGATGAAAAAGCTAGTAAAGGTAGAAATCATAGAGGCAGAAGTATCAAGATTTGTCAACTAATTGGCTATGTAGGGTGAAGGAGAATGAGGATTCAAAGGCAATGCTACAGATAAAAACCTGGGAGGCTGGAAGGATGGTGGCACCTTCAATAGAAACAGGGGAAGTTTGGAAAGCAGATTTTTTCCCCATTTCTTCTCTAGCTCATTTTTACAGATGAGGAGATTGAGGTAAACAGCGTTAAGTGATTAGTGAGTGTCTGAGGCTGGATTTGAACTCAGGAAGAGGACACCAGGCCTAGCTCCATCCACTGTGCCATCTAGTTGGCCATGGAAGGAGGATTTTCTGAAATAAGATATAAATTCTGCTTTGCACATGTTGACTTTAAATTCATGGAAAATGGGACTGGTTCTAAAGGACATAAAAAAGAATAAACTTTCAAATTATTAAAAAAATGGCCTATAACCTATATCTCAAGAGAAGAAGCACAGCGTAGTGGATAGAGCTGTCTTTAAAGTTGCAAAGATCTGGGTTTAGGTCCTTCTGACATATACTGGTTATGCAACTCTGGGAAAAATACAATTTAGTACTCAAGGTATCTTTCTGAGACTCTTTAAATTTCAGAAATAAAGTTCATTAGGAGATCCCCATACAAATGAAATCACAGGCCAAGTAAGCAAAACAAAACAAAATTTAAAAATAAAGCTAATGATCTTGAATTCCTGGGAAATTCTAAAATAGATCATTAATGAATGGTCAGTGAACACATAGAAAAGGAAGTTATTATTATAACAAACCAGCATGGATTCATCAAGAATGGCTGGTCAAGCCAGACTAACCTTATTTTCTTTTTTTGTGCAGTTACAAAACTGATAGAAAGGGAAAGACTAGAAATCTAATTTATCTAGATTTCAGTGGGGAAATTAAAGTTTTGCTGGCCAAGTATTCTATCTTTGTATAAATGTAAAATCAATAAAGGGATCTTGAGAGTTGGTGCAAATCTATTCATTTGGACCAAATTCATTTGCAACTTGAGCCAAAAAGGATCTTGGAAGTCTGGAAATTGTTGAGCCCTGAATTAGATGTCTATAAGAGAAGGTTTTGATATCTGGGCAAAAATAAAAGACTTCATCTTAGCATGGAGACAGTGCCTGGCTTTATTTGCTGGATGTGGTGGCTTTGAGCTGTCATCCTTTCCTTATTAGAGAGAGGATCTAAGGACCATTTCTCTCTCTCTCAGGAGTTCATGTCTTTCCTGCCAATCTTTTCTATTCTAATATTCTCATTACCATGCCTGCTAGCTATCATCCTATATCTCACCTTCCCTTCTCAGCTAAGCACCTTGAAAAAAAGTCATTTATATATGGTCTCTGCTTTCTCTATTTCCCCTCTCTTCTAAATCCTTTCCGGCGTTGCATTTAACATTATTCAATCAAAACTGCTTTCTTCAAAGTTATTAATCTTCTCTTAGTTGCCAAATTATAATGGCTTTGTCTTAGTCCCTATTATTTTTGATCTGTCTGAAGCTTTTGACAGTATTGATTATCCTCTCCTCTTGAACAGTTTTTCACTTCTCAGTTTTCATGACTTTGCTTTGTCTTGATTCTCCTATCTGTTTAATCATTCCTTCTCAGTCTCCTTTGCTAGTTTTTCATCCATATCATGCATACTAACTGTGGGTGTTCCCTAAGACTCATTCCTGAGCCTCATTCTCTTTTCTGTTTATACTCTGTCAGTGGTCTCATTAGATCCCAGGTGTTCAGTTATCTCTGTGCAGATGATTCCTAGATCTATATATCCAGCTCTGGTCTCTTGAGTAGCAGCCCTGAACCATCTGATCTAGCAATATCTCAAATATATCTATAAAAGAATTCATTCCTACCTCTTTGCCCTACTTTTCCCTCTTCCAAATTTCTGTGTTACTAGGGTACCACCAGCATCCCAGTCACCCAAGTTTGTAACCTCACTGTCACCTTTGATTCCTCACTATAGATTGAATCTGTTGTCAATTCTTATCATTTTCCCTTTTCTCCACTCATCAGCCACCAATCTAGTACAGGGCTTCATCATCTCTGGTCTGGACTATTGCATTAAACCTTCTAATTGCTCTCCCAGATTCTAGAGCGATTTTCCTAAAGCACAGATCTGTCCATGTCACCTCTATTAAAATCCCTTATTGGACTTCCGGGTAATCATGGCTGCAATCTAGACGCGGCACGTTTCCTCTCCCCAGCACCGAACGAAATAGACTACATCAAAGGAGCATAAAATCACCTTTGGAGGAACAGAAGGACTCCCCAGTACCCCACAGAGGCAAAGGTACGTGGGGCTTGAACATTTCCACACTAAAATAAGAAGGAAAAGCTTGCACAGAAAAGTGAACTGAGCCGCCCTTCCCCCACCCCACCTCCCCCACTAAACCAGAGTGAGCTACCTGAGCGCTCACCAGGACAGCGAGTGAGTGGGGAGCGTCTCTGTCTGGGGGGGCACTCCAGGGTCCTTGGGATCTGGGGACTGCTAGGAAAAAACGTCTCAGGGCACTTTCACTGGAGAAGCCAGCGGACTTCGGGCGGGCTGCGCTGAACAAGGCGCACGGATTATCTGGGCGGAGCTGAATACCTGGGCTCGGAGGCTGGGAAGAACTAGTCTGAAGCAACCTAAATTCACAGAAAAACCACTCTTATAACCCAGACCCCAGACCAAAAAGGAAAGGGAAATAAAACCACCAAAGGGATGGCTCACATGGCCCAAAATCAAGCCTCCAGGAAGAAAGGGAAAAAAGTGACTATTGAAAACTTTTATGGTGGAAGTACCCAAGGGAAAGAGGAGAATGAAGAGGAAATCCAAAAAAATTCAGAACACGCCTCCCAAAATGGAAACTATCAACAAGCTCTGGAAGATCTCAAACTGGAACTTATCCAAAAGATGGAAACCTTCTGGAAAGAAAAATGGGAGAAAGAGATCAGCTGTCTGACAGATAAGACTGCTCAATTGGAAAAAGAACTCGAAGCAGCCAATACAAGGGCAGACAAGGCTGAAAAGCAAATCCAGTCCCTAATGACCAGAATTAAGGACCTCGAAGAAAGTGAGATGATAAAACAGCAAGAATCAATAAAGCAAACCCAAACAATTAATGAATTGGAAGAAAACAGAAAATATCTCACTGAGAAGGTCACGGACCTGGAGAACAGAGGAAGACGAGAAAATCTCCGTATCATCGGTCTCCCAGAAAAACCAGAGGTAAACAACAAATTGGATTTTATTCTAGAGGAGATTATAAAAGAAAATTGCCCCCACGTTCTGGAGCAAGGGGGCAAAATAGAAATAGAAAGGATTCATAGAACACCTTCTATACTAAATCCCCAAAAGACAACGCCTAGGAATGTAATTGCCAAATTCAAGAGTTTCCAAGTAAAGGAGAAAATCCTACAAGAAGCCAAGAAGAAGAGCTTCAGATATAAGGGGGCTCCCATAAGGATCACACATGACTTAGCGGCTAACACACTAAGAGACCGCAAAGCATGGAACACGATATTTAGAAAGGCAAGAGAGCTGGGTCTCCAACCAAGAATCAACTACCCAGCAAAACTGACTATATACTTCCAGGGGAAAGTATGGGCATTCAACAAAATAGAAGATTTCCAAGCATTTGCTAAGAAAAGACCAGAGCTCTGTGGAAAGTTCGATATCCAAGCACAGAAAGCAAGAGAAACATGAAAAGGTAAATATGAAAGAAAGGGAAAAGGAGATAAATCTTATCTTTCTCTTTAAGTCAAACTCTCTTCTATAAGGACTACATTTACATCTAATTATATATATTAATATGTGGGGAAAATGTTTTGTGTAACTCTCATAAATTGTATCATCATAAGAGTAGTTAGAAGAAACATGCATAGGGAAAGATTGGGGAATCAAGAAGATTTGGGGAAAGTTGGGGCAAAAAAAGGAAAAGGGAGGGGGGAACCGTGATAATACTAAGATTAACTTCAAGAAATAGGGGGGGAATCAATAGAATAAACTTTCCCATATAAAGATACACATGGGAAGGGGAGGGGAAGAACTCTCATATGAGGAGAGGAAGAGAGCGTGAAGTGGAAGTACTTAAACCTTACTCTCAGTGAAATCAAATCTGAGAGGGAAGAACATCTAGATCCAGTGGGATCCTGATTTCTATCTTATCCATTAGGGCAAGAAAGAAAGGAAAATTAAGGAGGGGGAGGGGGGAGGGAGCACAAAAAGGGAGGGAAGGAGAGGGGGGAGGGGAAGGGAGCATAAAAAGGGACGGGCTAGAAAGGGAAGCATCTCAAGGGAGGGGACTAGGGGGACCGACCTAAAGTAAATCACTGGTTCAAAAGGAGGAAGCTAAAGAAGAAAGGTCAGAACTAGGGGAAGACATCAAAATGCCAGCGAATCCACAAATAACAATCATAACTTTGAACGTGAATGGGATGAACTCACCCATAAAACGCAGACAAATAGCAGACTGGATTAGAACACAAAACCCTACCATATGTTGTCTTCAAGAAACACATATGAGACGGGTTGACACTCACAAGGTTAGAATTAAAGGTTGGAGTAAGACCTTTTGGGCCTCAACCGATAGAAAGAAGGCAGGAGTTGCAATCATGATATCTGACAAAGCCAAAGTACAAATAGACCTGATCAAAAGGGACAGGGAAGGTAAATATATTCTGCTAAAAGGAAGTATAGACAATGAGGAAATATCACTAATCAACATGTATGCACCAAATGGTATAGCATCCAAATTTTTAATAGAGAAACTAGGAGAATTGAAGGAGGAATTAGACAGTAAAACCATATTAGTGGGAGACTTGAACCAACCACTATCAAATTTAGATAAATCAAATCAAAAAATAAATAAGAAAGAGGTAAAAGAGGTGAATGAAATCTTAGAAAAATTAGAATTAATAGACATATGGAGAAAAATAAATAGGGACAAAAAAGAATACACCTTCTTTTCAGCACCACATGGCACATTCACAAAAATAGATCATACACTAGGTCATAGAAACATGGCACTTAAATGCAGAAAAGCAGAAATATTAACTGCAGCCTTTTCAGATCACAAGGCAATTAAAATATTGATCGGCAAGGGTACATGGAGACCCAAATCAAAAATTAATTGGAAATTAAATAACATGATACTCCAAAATCATTTAGTTAGAGAAGAAATCATAGAAACAATTAACAATTTCGTTGAAGAAAATGACAACGGCGAAACATCCTTTCAAACCTTATGGGATGCAGCCAAGGCAGTACTTAGAGGAAAATTCATATCCCTGAGTGCATATATTAACAAATTAGGGAGGACAGAGACCAAGGAATTGGAAATGCAAATCAAAAAACTTGAGAATGAACAAATTAAAAACCCCCAGAAGAAAACCATACTAGAGATCCTAAAAATTAAGGGAGAAATTAATAAAATAGAAAGTGACAGAACTATTGAGCTAATAAACAAGACTAGAAGCTGGTACTTTGAAAAAACAGACAAAATAGACAAAGTACTGGTTAATTTAATTAAAAAAAGGAAAGAAGAAAGGCAAATTAATAGCATCAAGGATGAAAAGGGGGATCTCACCTCAAATGAAGAGGAAATTAAGGCAATCATTAAAAACTACTTTGCCCAACTATATGGCAATAAATTTACCAATCTAGGTGATATGGATGAATATTTACAAAAATATAAATTGCCTAGACTAACAGAAGAAGAAATAGTTTTCTTAAATAATCCCATATCAGAAATTGAAATCCATCAAGCCATCAAAGAACTGCCTAAGAAAAAATCCCCAGGGCCTGATGGATTCACCAGTGAATTCTATCAAACATTCAGAGAACAGTTAACCCCAATATTACACAAACTATTCGACATAATAAGCAAAGAGGGAGTCCTACCAAACTCCTTTTATGACACAAGCATGGTACTAATTCCAAAGCCAGGCAGGCCAAAAACAGAGAAAGAAAACTATAGGCCAATCTCCCTAATGAATATAGATGCAAAAATCTTAAATAGGATACTAGCAAAAAGACTCCAGCAAGTGATTAGAAGGGTCATCCACCATGATCAAGTAGGATTCATACCAGGGATGCAGGGCTGGTTCAACATTAGGAAAACTATCCACATAATTGACCACATCAACAAGCAAACCAACAAGAATCACATGATTATCTCAATAGATGCAGAAAAAGCCTTTGATAAAATACAACACCCATTCCTACTAAAAACACTAGAAAGCATAGGAATAGAAGGGTCATTCCTAAAAATAATAAACAGTATATATCTAAAACCATCAGCTAATATCATCTGCAATGGGGATAAACTAAATCCATTCCCATTAAGATCAGGAGTGAAACAAGGATGCCCATTATCACCTCTATTATTTGACATTGTATTAGAAACACTAGCAGTAGCAATTAGAGAAGAAAAAGAAATTGAAGGCATCAAAATAGGCAAGGAGGAGACCAAATTATCACTCTTTGCAGATGACATGATGGTCTACTTAAAGAATCCTAGAGATTCAACCAAAAAGCTAATTGAAATAATCAACAACTTTAGCAAAGTTGCAGGATACAAAATAAACCCACATAAGTCATCAGCATTTCTATATAATTCCAACACAGCTCAGCAGCAAGAACTAGAAAGAGAAATCCCATTCAAAATTACCCAAGACAAAATAAAATACTTAGGAATCTATCTCCCGAGACAAACACAGGATCTATATGAACACAACTACAAAACACTTTCCACACAACTAAAACTAGACTTGAACAATTGGAAGAACATTAACTGCTCATGGGTAGGACGAGCCAATATAATAAAAATGACCATCCTACCCAAACTCATCTATCTATTTAGTGCCATACCCATGGAACTCCCAAAAATTTTTTTTACTGATTTAGAAAAAAACATAACAAAGTTCATTTGGAAAAACAAAAGATCAAGGATACCCAGGGAATTAATGAAAAAAAAATACAAAGGAAGGGGGTCTTGCAGTCCCAGATCTCAGACTATATTATAAAGCAGCGGTCATCAAAACAATTTGGTACTGGCTAAGAGACAGAAAGGAGGATCAGTGGAATAGACTGGGGGCAAGCAACCTCAGCAAGACAGTATATGACAAACCCAAAGATCCCAGCTTTTGGGACAAAAACCCACTATTTCATAAAAACTGTTGGGAAAATTGGAGGACAGTGTGGGAAAGATTAGGCTTAGATCAACACCTCACACCCTACACCAAGATAAATTCAAAATG
Organism: Monodelphis domestica; assembly: GCF_027887165.1. NCBI lineage: Eukaryota > Metazoa > Chordata > Mammalia > Didelphimorphia > Didelphidae > Monodelphis > Monodelphis domestica. The sequence continues at coordinate 126,838,324 of NC_077232.1, read as the reverse complement.
GATGAATGACTTGAACATAAAGAAAGAAACTATAAGAAAATTAGGCGAACACAGAATAGTATACATGTCAGACCTTTGGGAAGGGAAATACTTCAAAACCAAGCAAGAATTAGAAAGAATTACAAAATGCAAAATAAATAATCTGGATTACATCAAATTAAAAAGTTTTTGTACAAACAAAACCAATGTAACCAAAATCAGAAGGGTAGCAACAAATTGGGAAACAATCTTCATAAAAACCTCTGACAAGGGTTTAATTACTAAAATTTATAAAGAACTAAATCAATTGTACAAAAAATCAAGCCATTCTCCAATTGACAAATGGGCAAGGGACATGAACAGGCAATTCTCAGCCAAAGAAATCAAAACTATTAATAAGCACATGAAAAAGTGCTCTACATCTCTTATAATCAGAGAGATGCAAATCAAAACAACTCTGAGGTATCATCTCACACCTAGCAGATTGGCTAACATGACAGCTATGCAAAGTAATGAATGCTGGAGGGGATGTGGCAAAGTGGGGACATTAATTCATTGCTGGTGGAGTTGTGAATTGATCCAACCATTCTGGAGGGCAATTTGGAACTATGCCCAAAGGGCGATAAAAGACTGTCTGCCCTTTGATCCAGCCATAGCACTGCTGGGCTTGTACCCCAAAGAGATAATGGACAAAAAGACTTGTACAAAAATATTCATAGCTGCGCTCTTTGTGGTGGCCAAAAATTGGAAAATGAGGGGATGCCCCTCAATTGGGGAATGGCTAAACAAATTGTGGTATATGTTGGTGATGGAATATTATTGTGCTAAAAGGAATAATAAAGTGGAGGAATTCCATGTGAACTGGAACAACCTCCAGGAAGTGATGCAGAGCGAAAGGAGCAGAACCAGGAAAACATTATACACAGAGACTGATACATTGTGGTACAATCGAAGGTGATGGACTTCTCCATAAGTATCAATGCAATTTCCCTGAACAATCTGCAGGGATCTAAAAAAAAAAATACTACCCACAAGCAGAGGATAAACTGTGGGAGTAAAAACACCGCTGAAAAGCAACTGCTCGACCACAGGGTTGGAGGAGATAAGACTGAGGAGAGACTCTAAATGAACACTATAATGCAAACTCCAACAACAGGGAAAAGGGTTCGAGTCAAGAACACATGTGATAACTAGTGGAATCATGCGTCGGCTATGGGAGAGGGAAAGGCGGGGGGGGGGGGGGGGGGGGGAGGGGAGGAAAAGAAAACGATCTTTGTTTCCATATTAAAACTTAAAAAAAAAAAAAATCCCTTATTGCCTCTAGGATAAAGTATGAAGTCCTCTGTTTGATATTTAAAACTCTTCACAACTTGATATCCTTCCTATCTTGACTTCTTAAACTCAATATCTCATCATAGTCTCTATAATCCAGCTATGGTATTCTATTTGTTGTTCCTCATACCTTTGGACTTTAAAAGAGGAAGAAATTTGTTCTTAAGATACAAGCTCCAACAAGTTTCTTCCCTCTTTGATGAATGGAGATAGACACAAGCTCTTTGTGTATCTGTAAACAAGCCTCTTAAGACTGTGAAGCTCAGCAGAGTCAGGCAAAGAAAAGTGAACAGGTGTACTGAGAGGCCATTCTAAACACTGTGGGACTCCTGGTGCCCAGAAGACCTGCCTCCTGTTCATAGTGATGTTGGAGTATTCCAAAGAGGCTTGTGATGTCACAAAGAGCATACATTGGAGTATGGGGAGGAAGTGGGGCTCTCTTTCTTTAGAATACAACACTAAGTGGAAGTACTGTCAAGCTCGGGTCTGGGACTGCTAAGAGAACTGCTGGCCACACAGGGCTGATGCTTATTCTCTCTCTGGCCCACTTTTTATTATTTAGTAAATAATTATAAATTAAGATACAATCTCAGAGAATTTAAATAATAACAATGCATTTTTCCTTTGCTATTACTGTTCTATATTCTTGGGATGTTCTCCCTTATCAATTCTGCATCTCAGATGCAAGACTCAGCTCAAATCTCATCTCTTGGAGACTTTTCCCATTTTTCCATTTGCTAGAGCTGTCTACTTTAAGTTTACCTTCTAAACTTCTCTGTTTCTCTCTTGTATGTGCCTATTTACTTACATTTTGTCTTCCCTAATAGAATGCCACAGAAATCTATGATTGGCCCTATGCTATTTGACATTTTCTTCAATGATTGGATGAAGGTTTGCCCATTAAACTTGCAGAAGTTGAGAGAGCTAACACACTGGATTAAAAGAGTCAACTTCCCAAAAGATCTTGACAAGCTAGAACACTGGATCAAAACTAATAAGATGAAATTCAATAGGGAAAAATGTATAGTTTTACACTTGGGTTCAGATAAATTTATAACTATAGAATGGGAAAGGCATAATTAAATAAGTTAGTGTTTAGAATGATTTTAGTTTTCAGTAGACTGAAAGTTCAGAGTTGATGATGTGATAAAACAGTCCAAAAAAGCTAATTTGATATTGGACTGCATTAAGAGAATTGTAACTTCCAGTAATAAGGTACTCTCTCTGCATTGTCCCCTATTCAGAACACATGTGGAGAATTGTATTCAGTTGTGGGCATCACATTTTAGGGAGAATACTGTGGGACTCCTGGTGCTGGAGTGTTCAGAGAAGGATGACCAGGATATTAAAGAACTTCAAATACATACTATTTGAGTTTTGGTTGAAGGAACTAGGGATGTTTAACATAATGAAGAGAAGACTCTAGGAGGAAGGGGATAGCTATGTTTATTTTTTTAAAGGGTGGGCATATGGAAAAATTATTAGATATTCTGCAGAACCAGAAATAATGGGTGGAAGTAACAAAGCAGAAATTTTAGTTTTGATTTTACAACAAGTTTCCTAATAATTAGAGCTCTCAAAAAGTAGAATGAGCTATTTTTGAGAGTTGCCTCCCTTCTTGTTGGAGATAATTCAAACAGAGTCTAAATGACACTGGGTGTATTATAGTGAGATTCACTTCTGATATGACTATCAGAACTCTGAGATTCCTTTAGGTTCTACATTCTGTGGTTCATTTTGCTATTTAATTTCTTGGTGAAAATATGGGAATTCATAATTAAATCTTAATGAGACATATTTGTTTTACTGAATATCTATAATAATAAAGATATTTTATTGGTCACATTTTACAAAGGACATTTCTTAATTTTTATTAAAATCTGAAGAAATTTTCTGTTTAGCTGCTTAGGTTGTACCAATTTTCTTGACTGTTTAGAGTTCTAGATTTGAAATTTATATTTCATCATTTTGTGATTTTTAATAATAACATATAATGCAAACCATTTTAAAGGAAATTATCGAAATGCCCATGATGTTCTCTTCAGTATGTATGCAGAATTGAGAAACCAAAAAATTAAAATTCCATCTGAGATGGCCACAAACCTTATGATTCTGCACAGCTATATTTTAGTGAAGGTAATCTAACTAGAAATTTGTGAACTGCACATTTTAATAAAACATGAACGTTAAATGTTTTTGAAATGTATAACAGAATCCTATTTGTGTATTTATGCCCAACCATTAAAAACATGTTGCATAACATATATACCTTAAACACATTTTGTATTCCCTTTATGCACTTGTCATGCATTATATTTATTAATGTACAAACTTATCACCTTGAAAGTAATGGGGTTCATATCTTATCTTTTTATATTCTCTAGTGCCGATACAGCACAACCTAATATAATATCCAGGATGTAGCCTGGAGTCCTTTCAACATAGCACCTGGGTTATACCTAGGTTCAGTGTCCAATTTGGTACTCAGTTATTCTAAATTAGCTCAAAAATCTCCATTTGACATTTCTTACCAAACCAAACCAACGGTATTTTATTACTTAGAACAGAAGTGTAACTGATATGGAAAACCTTCTCCAGACAAAGAAGGGAAAATGATCTCAAAGATTCCCATGTTTCTATTGAGAGAAATAGCTCTTGTTACCCTGACAACTCACACTAGCTAGGTTGTATCTTGGACGGAGCAACCTTCTGCCTCCAAATCTGTCACTCATTGCTTCCCTGAAGAGCTGGCAGTGACAACTTTTGGGTTGTTTTTCTGCTACTACCATCTGTAGTTTCCCTACTCAGTTGTCGTTGCTGGGCAACTTTTCTCATGGAATGTTTTCAACTCTTTTATGAGCCAATTTAGATTCACAGGGCTATTTCAGCTCTAAAGTCATATGATAATAGCATAATAGGGTGAGAGTTGGAAGGGACATTACAGGGCATCTAGTCCAGTCCCTTCATTTTGCACATGAAGAAACTGAGACCCAGGAAGGAAGACCAGGAAGACTTGCTCAGAATAATGTAGTTAATATCAAAAGTGAGATTTGAACCCCAAACAGTGTTTCTTTCACATCTGTAACTTGGCAGCAAAGAGTTACTTGGCAAGTTTTTTTTAATTAACTTTCCACTCTATGGGAATTTTCACAGGTTTCTTTTATATTTGTGTTGTGGTAGCATAAATTCTTTTAAACTTCCATCATGTTCTTGGTTAATATTACACATCCATACAGATTAGCCTTAAATTTAGTCAAACTGAAGGGATTAGGTGAACTAATGACCTTTGTCCTGAATTCCTGCGGTTGTGTTCAAATGCATTATCATTATCCATTAATACTTTACTCTTCTCCACTGAAAACAAACTAAATGGAAATGTAATTTTAAAAAATTAATAAAGTCAGAAAGAGTTTGATTATCTGCCACATTGGTTACTAACCAAATTCTCTTGAGTAGGGGGAGAATAGTAAATAATAAATCTTGCTATGTGATGTCATTGTGTGATATTCAGTCTCCAAAGTATATTTTTGGAGCCAGGTACAACATGAACATTTGATGAGTAGGTAGCAGATTGTCTCTGGGAAAAAATAAATTGTTGCTGATAATACAGCTCTGACTCTGACAGTGTCCTGAAAGGAATTCAAATAACTCAGTCAATGGTCTCAGAAATTGCAGTTTAACTAGATGACATCTAAGATCCCTTCCAGCTCTAAGTATGATCTTATGGAAAGCTTATTTTCTGTTCAAGTAAATGAGAAGGGGAAAGGATTTAGACTTTTTTTCTTTTTGTGGTTCAAATTCATATATTGTATAATGTGATACAAAATTAAAAAGAATATAAGATACTTCTATTTAAAAATCAAGAAATTGGTTCAATTATGTCACATATTTTCTGAAACATGGAAAATTTAATGTATTAAATGACTAGCATGTTCTAGAGATAACTGAAATAATCTGAGTAACCCCCAAAGCAAATGTAATCTCAGGAAAGTCCTAGTTCATGATATTTCTTTCGCTTAGGAATGAGCTAAGGACAAACATGTGCATAGCACTGTGTTAAGTGCTGGGAAAGATAATTAAGATAATTTTTACCACCTTATCAGACTTGTAATCTAGTAAGGTAGACACATAGAACATAGTATGTGAGGAAGAGAAATACAAATTGCTTTCTTAGGAAGGAATGACCATTTCTAGATGTCTGATCTTGGAAAAGTCACTTAACTCTGATTGCCTAGCTCTTATCTCTCTTCTGCTTTGGAACTGATATTTATATTGATTCTAAGTCAAAAGGTAAGGCTTTTGTTTTTTTTAAAGGAATGTTTTTTTCTCACAATGGGTAGAATAAGGAAGTCTTTATAGAGTAGGTAAGGTTTGATCTGATCCTTGATGAGGAATTCCATGAGTTTGGGGCTAGCAGAAAGAGCTTCCAAGGATAGCAAAAAGTGTGAGCAAAAGACACCATTAGAGACATTCAGGCTAATTTGAACCTACACTTAAAGTATGTTATATAAACCTATAATCCTTAAGTCAGGCTGAAATGGGAATTATTTGTTTGGTTTATGGGGCAGAATTATATTGTTTAATGTTTTCTTCTGCCCCTTTACTTTTGTGACTCTTTTGTGAACCTTTTATTTAAGATTCTTCACATATCAGTAAATTTGAAGAATTATGGATTCAAATGATACTCTAGAAAGGGTCTGAGTGGTTCATGATATTTTGGTAGAATCACCCCATTGTTGATTATAAATCTTTAATGGATAAGAGTCTATCCATTATCTATGTCTTAATAATATTTTATCATGCAAATCCCAAATTTCTTACTCTATTTTAATAAATAGAATTTAAAAATTTTATATGTATGTGTTTTAAGCACTCATACTTGCCAACAAAACTTTTAAACTGTATTTGATGTATGTGGTAATTGTCTAAAAGTCTAGAATATTTCCCATTGTTTATTTCAGATTCATGTTAAGCATGGAGATCACTTAAAGGGAGCTCGTATGCTTATTCGTGTCTCCAATAATATCAGTAAATTCCCATCACGTAAGTGCTAAACACATTGTCTTTACCAAATATCATTCTTTGTGTGTTATGAAAATTATTTAATCATTCCTTTGTTCAACATATGATTGCCTTCTACATGTAATACATTCTTCTAAGCCCTGGGGTGGGATGGAGAAAGGGGAAATACAGAAATATATGAAATAATACCTCTAACCTCAAGGAGTGTAAAATCTAATAGGGAGATAAAACATGTGCAATATAAAATCATAGGAATGATACATACAAAGCACCAGTTTTCAGGGGAGAAAGAAATCACTCACTAGGAGATGATCAGAGAAGGTTTTAAGGAACAGTGATTTGAACTGAACTCTGAAGGATGAGATTTTCAATATGAAGGCTATTTCAGGTGAAAAGAATAACAAGAACAAAGTTGATAAAATAAGAAAATATGAACGTGTATGACATTTTCTGAGAATAAGAGTAGATCATTTTGGATAGAATATAAAGTTTTATATGAGTGAGTAATGACATTGGAAAAGGTGGGTTGAGGATCAGGTTGTAGAGTATCAGGCTAAAATGTTTGGCTCTCATTTTGTAAGGGGAAATTAGTGAAGAATTTTGAGCAGAGATATGACAGATCAAAAAATGCTTTAGAAAGACTAATCTGTCTGTAGAATGCATGGTTAAATTGGAAGAGAGGGTATTGAATTAGTCCAGTTATGAGATGATAAAAGTGTGAACTAAAATGGTAGTCACAGAAATGGAAGAGTCATATGTGAGAGATTATACTTCCCTATCTCTACTCTTTTCTGTCCACCCCTTTTCCTGTTCAATCCATCTGTCCAACTGATGTTAGGCTTCTCCTTCTAAAGTGAGCATTTGATAGTATTGCTACATTGTTAAAATTTTTTTAGCACCCTTGCCCTATTCCTCTCCCACCAAATTCAAGACCTTTCACAATCTCACTCCTTTCCATCTTTTTAGTTTTGTCAACACAATTCCCTTTCTCATAACTATATTCCAGTCAAACTGTATCATTCATTGTCCCATGAACAACAGTTCTAAGATTTCATGAATTAGTAATTTGTCCATACTATTCTCTAAGCCTTTCTTCACCATCTCTATCTCTTGAAATTCTGTCTTCATTTCTTTTTTAGATTTTCTGATTCTTTGCCTACTTCCATCAAAAATATCCTCTCCCTTTTTAAGACTCTTGATTGTTTATATTTATGCAAATATGTTTAAGTGTACTATTTGTTTATTTATCTTAGTTCTCCTTGGAGACTTAGGATGATGGGTTCAAATTCTATCTCAAACACTAGCTATGTGTCAAATTTCTTAACTTCACTATCCCACAGTTACCTCAGTTACTCTTCAGAGTTCCTTTTAGGTCTAAATCTATGATCCTAAGATTGCAAGCTCTTGAGGGGAACAATTTCATCATCTCTATTTTTATCTTTCTCAGAAGTTAGGATAGTGATTTATCCATTATAGGCACTTAATAAATGTTAATTGAATTTTAATGTTAGAAATTTAATCACAAAGTTTGGCAATTACTTAGATTTTAGGGTAAAGGAGAGGATGGAATCAACAATGACAAATCCAGCTTTTAAGCTTTGGTTTGGCAGAGGAGTGATACAACTGACAGATGGTGGAATTAATTATATATATATATATATATACATATATATATATATAAGGTATAAGTGGAACATTCATAAAGTCTTTGAGAACAGGGATCATGCAGTATTCAGCATAATGTTTTGCACAAAGTGAGCACTAAATATATTTTCTTGAACAAATTAATTCATAAAAAAAAGGCTAATGGACAGCTGGAGTTGAATGTGGGTTAATGTGTAGAGAAGTAAGAACAGATAGATCTAGGACAGAATATTATGAAAAGTCCACAGTTATGGAGTCCTCCAACTGTAGGTATCCTTCTAGGTTCTGTCCTGGCCTTCTTCTTTTCCCCCTCTATACTGCTTCATTTGGTGATCTCTTCAATTCCCATGGATTTCATTGCTACCTCTATGATGATGATTTCTCAAATCTACCTTTCCTGTCCCAGTCTCTCTGATGGGCTCCAATCTCATGTCTCTGACTACCTTTCAGACATCTAGAATGTATGTGCAGGAGACATTTTACTGAAAAAGTAAAACAGAACTAATTATCTTTCCTCCTAATTCTTTCCCCTTCCTATCTTCCTCATATTGTTGAGGACAACAGCATCCTCCCAGTCACAACCTAGGAGTCACCCTGGATTCCTCCTCACTGTTTCTCACTCCCTCATATCTAAGGCCTATTGATTTTACCTTTTCAACATCTCCCAAATCTGTAACTGCCTCCCTCCTACTTCTATCCTTCAACAAAGCCACCACTCTAATATAGGATTTTATAATCTCATGCCTGGATTTTTGTAATAGTCTCTGTGGCTGAATCTACTTGCCTCACACCTCTCCCCACTCCAATCCATCCTCCATTTAGTCATTAAAGTGATTTTCCTAAAGCACAGGTCTGACTGGGCCACCCTTACGAACCCCCTCAATAAGCCCCAGTGGTTCTCTACTGCCTTCAGGATCAAAAACAAAATTCTCTGGTTAGTGTTTAAGGCCCTTCATAGTTAGCCCCTGCCATCTTTCCACTTTTCGTATACTTTACGTCCTGTCACATACTCTTGGACCCAATGTCACTGGCCTCTGGGCTATTCCTCAAATAAAATACTCTATCTCTTGGCTTTGGGCTTCTTCTGTCACTATCCTCCTATCTGGATCGCTCTCCCTCTACTATAACATGGTGGTCTTCCTGGCTTCCTTTAATTCCCAACTAACATTTCACCTTCTACAGGAAGCCTTCCCTAACCCCCCTTAATTCTAGTTCCATTATAGAGTAGCTTGGTGGCCTGGAGACAGGAGGTTATGAGTTTGAATCTGTCCCAAGGTATATCCTATCTGTGTGACTCTGGTCAAGTCACTTCACTCCCATTGACTAATCCTTACTTCTCTTATGCCCTGGAACTCATGATACTTAGCATCAATTTTAAGACAGAAGATAAGAGTTTGTTTTTTTTAATTCTAGTTCCTTCCCTTTATTGATTATTTCCTATTTTGAATATAGCAGGTTTTATACACACACACACATACACACACACACACACACTCTCTCTCTCTCTCTCTCTCTCACACACACACACACACACACACATTTGTCTGTTATCTCTTGTATTCATTTATAACTCCTTGAGGACAGATACTATCTTTTGCCTTTTTTTGTATCCTTAGGACTTAGCCCAGTGCCTGGCACATAATAGGCCCTTAATAAATGTTTATTGATTGATGTGCATCTTTTTGTTGCCCTTTACTTAAATATAAAGAGAAACTAAACATTGTGCCATTTAAGAAACTTCATTTAAATTTAAAATGAAGAAAAAAAGGATATATATGTATATGTATACATACATAGGTATAAAACATTATCTAAGAAACTTATTGATGTATGCTAAATAAGATCTCAAAAAATTGATTCAAGTAGTCAGTATAATAAGAATATTAACACAATGAGATATTTAATTGTTTTTGGCTTACTTCATTTAGCTAAGTCTAGTTCTTAATTTTCCTGTTTTCCACTTACATTGCAGATATTGTGCCAATTCTGACTTCAACAGTAATTGAATGTCATAGAGCGGGTTTGAAAAATTCAGCTTTCAGTTTTGCTGCTATGTTGATGAGGCCTGAATATCGTAATAAAATAGATATGAAATATAGAAAAAAGATAGAAGCAATGGTCAGGTGAATAATTATTTTTTTCTGATTAATCTTCTATATGTATTATATCAAATTATATACACTAAGAGAGGTATGGTACAGTAGAAAACCATTATAGTGAAGAGACAAGGGGTCTGAGTTTTAATGTTGTCTTTTTTTTTTTTTTTGCTGTTAATTGAGTGATCTTAACCAGTTAAGACTTCAGTTTTCTCATTTGCAAAATGACAGGATTTTTTTTTTTCATTTGTATGTAACTGTTTTTAAAATTATTTTATTTGGTCATTTCCAAACATTATTCATTGGAAACAAAGATCATTTTCTCCCCCCTCCCCCAACCCCTCCCATAGCCGATGTGCGATTCCTCTGGGTATCACATGTGTCCTTGATTTGAACCCATTTCCATATTGTTGGTATTTTCATTAGTGTTCATTTAGCGTCTCTCCTCAGTCATATCCCCTCAACCCCTGTAGTCAAGCAGTTGCTTTTCCTCAGTGTTTTTACTCCCACAGTTTGTCCTCTGCTTGTGGATAGTGTTTTTTCTTCTTCATCCCTGCAGATGGTTCAGGGACATTGCATTGACACTAATGGAGAAGTCCATTACGTTCGATTGTACCACAGTGTGTCAGTCTCTGTGTACAGTGTTTTCCTGGTTCTGCTCCTTTCGCTCTGCATCACTTCCTGCAGGTTGTTCCAGTCTCCATGGAACTTCTCCACTTTATTATTCCTTTTAGCACAATAGTATTCCATCACCAACATATACCACAATTTGTTCAGCCATTCCCCAATTGATGGGCATCCCCTCATTTTCCAGTTTTTGGCCACCACAAAGAGTGCAGCTATGAATATTCTTGTACAAGTCTTTTTGTCCATTATCTCTCTGGGGTACAAATCCAGCAATGCTATGACTGGATCAAAGGGCAGACAGACTTTTAGCACCCTTTGGGCAGAGTTCCAAATTGCCCTGCAGAATGGTTGGATCAGTTCACAACTCCACCAGCAATGAATTAATGTCCCTACTTTGCCACATCCCCTCCAGCATTCATTACTTTCCTTTGCTGTCATGTTAGCCAATCTGCTAGGTGTGAGGTGATACCTCAGAGTTGTTTTGATTTGCATCTCTCTGATTATAAGAGATGTAGAGCACTTTTTCATGTGCTTATTAATAGTTTTGATTCCTTTGGCTGAGAACTGCCTGTTCATGTCCCTTGCCCATTTATCAATTGGAGAATGGCTTGATTTTTTTGTACAATTGATTTAGCTCTTTGTAAATTTGAGTAATTAAACCTTTGTCAGAGGTTTTTATGAAGATTGCTTCCCAATTTGTTGCTTCCCGTCTGATTTTAGTTATATTGGTTTTGTTTGTACAAAACCTTTTTAATTTGATGTAGTCAAAATTGTTTATTTTACATTTTGTGACTCTTTCAAGTCTTTCTTGGTTTTAAAATCTTTCCCTTTCCAAAGGTCTGACATGTATACTATTCTGTGTTTGCCTAATTTACTTATAGTTTCCTTCTTTATGTTCAAGTCATTCACCCATTTTGACTTTATCTTGGTGTAGGGTGTGAGGTGTTGATCCAAACCTAATCTCTCCCACACTGTCTTCCAATTTTCCCAGCAGTTTTTTTTTTATCAAATAGTGGATTTTTGTCCCAAAAGCTGGGGTCTTTGGGTTTGTCATAAACAGTCTTGCTGAGGTCATTTACCCCAAGTCTATTCCACTGAATATTTTTGTACAAGTCTTTCCTCCTAAATTCTCTTTGGGGTATAAACTCAGAAGTATCATAGAAAATTTTAGGAGATGTGAGGTAGATTATTTTTAAAGCTATTCTTTAATTTTTTTTTATAGGAGACCAGATACATCAGAAACAGAAGAGACAACAACACCATGTCCATTTTGTGAATTTCTTCTCCCTGAGTGTGAACTACTTTGTCCAGGGTGTAAAAATAATCTCCCGTACTGCATTGCAACTGTAAGCTTCTTATTATAGGAAAATTATTGATAATTTAGAAATTTTATTCATTTTGGTTCTTTTCTTTTTATCTTTTTAGTATTTTATAGAACTATCACTATCTTTTCATAAAAAGATTCAAAATATAATGTGTCAACACTATTCTAGACTTAAGTAATTTATAAGTTATTTTAAAAACCACTAGGTCAGTATTATATACTTCAAAAAAGAAATGGGCAGGGATTTTTAAAACTCAGAAAATTCCATTCAAATTCATATCAGAGTAATCCTCAATTAAAGTTAAACTCATAGTATATTAAGGTTTATAAACCACTTACTTTACAACCATCCTGTGACTTTAATAGAATAAGCATTAATATGCCCATTTTACCAATAAGGCAGCTGAGGCTCAAAGTTTAAGTGCATGTCCCATGATCATGAAATTTGTGAGTGTCAGAAGTGAAATTCTAATCAGGCTTCCACTGAGTCTAAGTGCAGTATTATCTGAAAGGTTAGTAGATTTAGCTGTAGTATGGATTGTATTTAACAATTCAACCAATACTATTATATACCGAACACTATATTAGGTATTTGGAATTCAAAGATGAAAAAGCATTGCAGTGGATTTATGGCAAGAAGAGGGTTTCCTTGGTGAATAAAGCAAGATAGCTATAAATTATCCAAAGCCTCCCTCAAGGAGATGTTGAACCTGTAACAATATTGGATTTTTACACTACAAGTTCACCATGGGGAAGTTGGTCTTAAGAGCCACCACTAAGAATGATAGAGACCCGAGACTTTCAATCCAGCAAGTTTGGAGGGCAAGAAAAATTTTTCAGGGAACTGCATGGTCAAGTAACTGATAGCTTACTTAAATTAAACTGATATCTGTCTTAGCTTAAATTCAGATAAATCCCCATCCCAAAAAAGGTAAAGGTGCTTCAGGAATGGCTCTTGTCTCTTCAGGTTATCAAGAAGAATTACAGATGTCTTGAAATATTAGATTTGACATTTTAAGGTAAAAAGGAAGGAGGAGGAGACAGATGGTAATCCCGACCTGTGTTAAGAGATTTGGATAGAAAAAACCTGAGAAGTAGAAGAAAGGAGGACTATTAAATACTGAACTAAAATAACAAATAACAGGCTCTTCTCAATGAGGGAAAAACAAGGCCCTTTTACAAAAAAGAAAAGATGCTTGTCTGCTAAGAAATTATAATGGGTTGGGGTGGAGTGAGGATGGCAGAGAACGTTTATAGACCAACCTGATCACTTATCAAATTACTCTCCAAAAAAAATTATGATAGGATGCTTCAAAACAAATTTGGGAGCAGCATAACCCACAAAAAGATGGGGTGAGATAAATTTTTAGCCCCAAAACAACCTAGAAGGCTGACATAAAAGATCTAAGTGTTCAGGTAGAAGGGTGCAAAGCAACACACTAGGGCAGGCCCCACTGTAGCAATAGGCCTTGGGCACAACTGAAGCAGCAGCTAAGACTTCTAGAGCTCTTGGCCACAGACAGTAAGGAAATGGGTCAGACACCTGCTCAGAAGGAGCTTACAAGGGTCCCTTTGCTGGTCCTGGGTGTAAGACTCTTGTTGTACTGCCCATCCACAGATCCAGGTGGCAGTCCTGGGATGTGGTCACAGGGTGAGGAGGAGCACTTGTGGCCACAGGGGAGTAGGGGACCCTGGCACGGTTCCAAAGGGGAAAAGAGTGCTTGTGGTTATTCAGAGACAGGCACAGGCCAGGAATATATGAACATCCCTCTCCTTACACCATACCACCTTGGAAGAATTGAAAACAGACAGATCCCCAGAACCACCTCTGAAGGCAGTTGCACAGAGAACATGAAGCTTAGAACAGTACTTTCGTTACCACAGGTACAGAGCCCAACTTTAACAGGTTTTTTTTAATTTAAAGGAAAAGAAAAAGGCTGGAAAATGAGCAAACAATAAAAAAGAATTTCAGAATAGGAAGTTATTTTGGTGATAGGGAAGAGCAAAACACAAACTCTGAAGAAAACAAAGTCAAAACTACTGCATCCAGATCCTCTAAGGAAAATATGAATTGTTTTCAAGCCCAAAAAAGAATTAATAGAGAAGTTCAAATAGAATCCCAAAAGTTAAATAAGAAAGGTCTCTCAGAGATGGTAAATTATTTGATCTGGGTTATACATGCATTATCATGCAAAATATACTTCCATATTGGACATTGTTGTAAGAGAATACTCATATTAAACCCAAACTCCAAAATAAAACTATAAATAAATATGAAAAATTGTATGCTTTGATCTACATCTGACTCTTAATAGTTCTTTCTCTGGAGGTAGACAGTATGCTTTGTCCATAAATCCTTCAGAATTGTCCTTATTGTTGAGGGTAGCTAAATCTTTCATCAGCTAATCAATATATAATATTGCTATTATGAGCTACAATGTGCTCCTGGTTCTACTGATTTCCTCTGCATCAGTTAATGTACATCTTTCCAACATTTTCTGAAGTGGTCCTGGTCATCGTTTTTTCAATAGTATTTCTTTACTCATGTATATCACAATTTGTTCAGCCATTCCTCAATTGATGAACATTCCCCCAATTTCCAATTCTTTCCCATTACAAAAAGAACTGCTATAATTTCTTTCTACAAGTAAATCCTTCTTTTTATGATCTCTTTGGGATACAGATCTAGTAGTATTACTGGATCAAAGGGTATTGTGATAGTGGGAAAGACAGAGGGGCTTTGAAATGCTGGAACAGGAAATCAGCTGCTGTGGAGGACTGGTTACTTAGTGGAGTCTGGACCTGGCCCAAAGTGAGTTAACCCCTCCCAACCTCTTCTTTCACATAGAAATCTTCCCTTACTATTACAAACTTAGAAACAATCTTCTATATAATAAATGACAACCCTATTTCCTTGAAAAGAAGGATAGATAGAGGAAGGAAAGGGTAGAGGGAAGAGATGGTAGTCCCTAATGACTTTTTTCCCTTATCAACTGTTGAAGGCTTTTTGTCACAAAGTCACTTCAGAGAAATGGTTTGACTGAGTTTTAAGTCAGCAGAGGTCCTTAGTGGTCAAGAAATTTCTTTTGCTCAGCCAAAATAGAAAAGGTATTGGAAAGGCACTGCCCTCCCTGGCTTTTGTCAGAGTCTCTGGTAAGAGAGTGTGTGTCCAGACCTCATTCTGGCCAAGTTTTTTCTCCTTTGAATTTTCCCTTGAAATCTATGGAATTCTCTTCTCCTGCTGCCTCTCCTGGGTCCATCTTCATTACATTTCATATTTTCTTTGCTTTTTGACCATTTCTCTTGAGTACAGTAGGCACAGTTTTATAGTCCTTTGGGCATTGTTCCAAATTGCCCTCCAGAATGGTTGGATCAGTTCACAACTCCACCAATAATGTACTAGTGCCCCAATTTTGCAACATCCCCTTCTGCCATATTTCCTTTACTGTCATATTTGCCAATCTGATAGGTTAAAGGTGGCACTTCAGAGTTGTTTAATTTGCATTTCTCTAATCAAGAGGGATTTGGAACATTTTTCATATGATTACTGATAACTTTGAATTCTTCATCTGAAAATTGCTTGTTGATATCCTATGGTCTTTTGTCAATTGGGGAATGGCTTGTATTCTTGTAAATTTGACTTAGTTCTCTATAAATTGGAGAAATGAGACCTTTTTCAGAGAAATTTTTAATACAATTTTCTGCTCTGTTTTTGGTAGGATTCCTTCTATGCTTATTCTCTCAAATAGTTTATATAGAATTGGAACTAATTGTTCTTTATGTTCTATGAACATATTAGTTCTAAGAACTAATATGTTCTTAAATGTTTGATAGAATTCACTTGTGAGTCTATCTGGTCCTGTGGATTTTTTCCTAGGGAGTTCATTGATGGCTTGTTGAATTTCTTTTTCTGAGATAGGTTTAAGTATTCTATTTCCTCTTTTATTATTCTGGGTAATTTATATTTTTGTAAATATTCAACCACTTCACTTACCTTGTCAGATTTATTGTCATATAATTGAGAGAAATTGCTCCTAATGATTACTTTTAATTTCCTCTTCATTGGTTAATTCACCCTTTTAATTTTGATGCTAGTTATAATCAAATTAGCTAGTACACTATTTTATTTTTCATAAAACTTCCTCCAAGGCTTAATTATTAGTTTGGTGGTTCTCT
This sequence comes from Monodelphis domestica, assembly GCF_027887165.1. Taxonomy (NCBI): domain Eukaryota; kingdom Metazoa; phylum Chordata; class Mammalia; order Didelphimorphia; family Didelphidae; genus Monodelphis; species Monodelphis domestica. Next base: position 126,822,124 of record NC_077232.1, on the reverse strand, counting down.
TACTTTTAATTTATTATTTTTTCCTTTGATTTTTAGGGTTTTCAATTTTGCCTTTAATTGGGAATTTTAAATTTCTTCTCTTCCTAGTTTTTTTAGCTGCATATAATTCATTTATCTGTTTGTCCTCTATTTTATTAATATAAGGATCGATGTTTTTACTTCACTGTCCTCTGAGTTTGAACCTAGGCCTTTGATGTCCCCACATACTAGCAATCAGTAGTTGGGTTCTTTCTCCTTTGCTTACTTACTGTTTTTTGAATTTTGGTGACTAGGCCAATTAATTTTATCCTAGAGTCCCAGGGTTCCTAGGCTGTGGGGAATGGTGGCTCAGGTTTTAGTAGTTTTTTTTGTGTTATTTCCTGTGGTCTATTTAGTTCTTCTGATTTCTGTAATCCAGGGTCAGATGTGATCCCTAGTCTCCTGCTTAAGCCCCAATCTCTGACTGACCTAAGGTATTCCAACCAGAATATTCCCCTACTCCTGATGCCATAGTCTGGGATATAGCATGTGCCTGGTCCATGTGCTTGGGCCCCTGAAATCCTTCTCTCATCAGTGGCCAGTCCCTTGCTGTGGGGGAGTAGGTATCTCTGAGGCCAAGGAGGCAGCACATACAGCACTTCCAGGGTTTCCTACCTATTGAGCCCACCAGTATCTGGAAAGTAAACTCCCAGGTCCAGCTGGCAGGTAAGACTGCAGGTCCTGCTCTTAGGGTTTTCCACTTATTGATTCTGCATTGTTTGTTCTGGTGACACTGAGGCCCCAGAAATCAGAGACCTTCCTCCCTAGTTGTTCAAGGTTGTTTCTCTTCACTCCTGACTCAACTGTTTTTGCCACTTTCAGCATTGCTTCTATGGAGTTATTTTTGGTTGTTTGTGATAGGTATTGGGAGAGCAAAGAAGCTTGCTGTCTAACTCCACCATGTTCCCTCTTTCTTCCCCTGGGAAACTTTTCTTGGTTCCCCTAGACGTGACATTCTCCATAAGGTTGCCCTCTAGCTACTCTGTATTTATTAAATAGGTTCTCACTCATCTGTTTTCTCCCCTATTAAGATGTAAGCCCTTTGAGCACTTAGCACAGTACTTATAATACAGGCTTAATAAATGTTTGTTCTATTTCACTTTATACAACACGTGCATTCCTTAAAGTTGTATGTAAGTAAAATAAGGTCGAGTTATATTTACTTATTTACTTTTACAAAGTGATACTTACTTAGATATAATGAAAATAGGAGTACAAATATTTACTGCCAGTACCTCAAAGGGACATTCTTCCCTATACTATATGGTCTATGAGGAGAGTGGGATCAAACTTGATAGTTTCTATATAGTATCAATTCCACCAAGTTTACATCCAATGAGGCATACTGGCTGGATGAGCCATTGTCTCATTTGCCTCTGAGTTGGACACTAAAGATTGATTCTTACTCCCCAGGGCCTTTAGCTAGCCTTGATCACTGAGAAGCCTGGCTTAGACTCCACTTTTTGACCTTCTGCTGGCTTACTCTTTTGACCTTTTGACGCAAAACTTGCAAAGTTATAGCCATTACCCACATCCTTCATCTAAAAAAGAAAAATGCTGAAGCAGAGAACTGAGGCCCATATTTAGAGGCCATATGTAAACCTCAAATGGAGAAGACCTGAGATCTCTCCCCTCTAGTATTATCTTTCTTCTGTCACCAGAAAGCAGTTAGGCAGGAATGAGTCAGAGCAAAAGGACATTCCTTATGGAGTGACACCTGTTTATGGAGCAGAGTTTAGAATTCTTCCCTGTCACTCCACTGAAAGTGACAAGAACCAAAGTGAGCATTTTCATGGAAGAACATTTCAACTTTAGTATAAAGACTTTCTTAAATTAGAGCTGTTCAGTAGTAGAATTGCTTCTTATGTGAACTCTGAACTCCCTATTATTTTTGGAAATTTTCAACTAGGGACTGTACAGAAAGGATTTCATCACTGAGTAGGAAGTTGAATCCCTGAGGTTAATTTTTTCTCTATTTTTAGGATTTTATAAAATAGCCTTGATCTTTAAATAAATCAGCTGGGTAATCTTTTGGTTAAAAAAAGAAGTTATTCATTAGTCTTATCTTTTTTGTTAATCTATATTTTAATTTATCAAGTTAGATATTGTTTGTTAGAGATCAGAAACTAATTTACTTAATATAAAAAATGACCTAATTTATTTCAAAACATTTTAATCCCTGAGATTTTGTATTATTTAACTGTTAGATAAGCCTAATGTTTAATTTTAAAATAGGAAAATTTATAATATTTTATAATTACAATCCTTTTTTTAAGACTTCAGAGATGTGAAGTCATGAAACTTGAAGAAACAATGTTGTCTGACTAAAGCTAAAGGTCATGGCAAGGAATTTTGCATGTAATATGATATGAAAAATTATTCAATCATTATTCAAATAATTTTATTTACAGGGTCGACATATGATAAAGGATGATTGGACTGTGTGCCCTTACTGTGACTTTCCTGCTTTATTTTCAGAGATGAGAATGTAAGTTTAAATTTATTTTAATTATAACACTTTAAATATCTCTCAATTATTATCTTTTCTCATTTCAAGCTATAGAAAGCTCTATGCCCTCTTTCTGTTTATCTTATCTAACTCTGCTTTTGTATGGTTTTTCAGGATGATTCATGATTTGGCATCTTAATTAGTCTTGTACTTTGCAATTTCTACATATTACCATACTTTTTGAGCTTTTTTATCCAAAGGAATTTTTTTTACACAAAATTTCAATTTCTGTTGGCATTTCTTAAGGTGAATCATTAAAAATCCCAATAGCAAGCACATGAAAGAAATTCCTTCCTTATTTTTCTTAAGGGACTTTTTATTAATTTTTAAAAATATTTTAAAAATATGAAAAATACTTTGAAATCCTATTTTTAATGTACAAACCCAAGGTCTTAAACTTTTCTTCAGTCTGGATACATTAGAGAAGATTGGCAAATACGCAATCAGCCAATAAAGAATAACTGAACTATTTGTATATTACTATGGGGAGGCAGCTCAGTGGCTCAGTGGATAGAGCTTTGGGCCTAATCAAGAAGACCTGAGTTCAAATGCAGCCTCAGGCACTAACTAGCTGTGTGATTGGACAAGTTGCTTAACCTCTGCTACCTTGAAGCCAGGGAGCTGTGGTCCATGGGGTTACAAAATGTCAGAGGTGTCTGAATGATTGAACAACAACAAATACTATGATTTATAAGATGCAATCCGAGACATAGTGTGGGATATAAAGGACATAGTTCTCACCCTTTAGGAGGTTATATATTTTTCTTTTTGACCTAATAACATTGAAGAAAAGATGAGTTTAGCAGCAAAGAGAAAATCCTTTTTGATACAGATTGAGTTACTATAGTAACAGGTATATGTCCTTTTCTGCTGAGTGTTATCAGCCTCAAGGGAATGGGTTGCTAAGGCAACTAATGTATATATTTTCTCCACTTATTGCAAGAAGCATAAAGGCCAGGTGATGGGTGAGGCAATAATTTGGCAATATATTTCATCAGAATTTTTAAGGGGATGGATTCTCTGATGCCCGTTATCTGTTATCTGATGCCCATCAAGTACGTTGGTTCCAAACTCTCTTCTTAAAAGAAAATATTAATGATCTATAGAAAAGAATTATGGTCTCTTATTCCTTACTCCTCAGCTATATTTTCCGATATGTTTCTGTTTTTGCCAAGTTCTCTATGCCCCCTTTTCAATGAAGTCACTGAACATTAAGGTACATATTGATTTAATTAGGAGATTCATTAGAGGTTTTTTCTCTTTACTCTCTTCCATAGCTTTTTATGCATAAGCTGTAGTTATCTTCGTGATGGTCTTTTTGCCAGTCTTACCTTGGCTACTACAATGTGAGATGACCACTGTCCCATGAGATGAATCATCTTGTTGCCTTATGACACATAATTAAACCAACTCCACTCACTCAACTTTTCACTGTGGGGAAATTGCCCTTTACCTACTAATTTCATTTATGGTGCAAATATTAAAATAGATATGATTCCCTTCCAGCAGAAATATATCAGTATATCCACAGGTCAAGCATACCAATGACTAAGTTAGGGATTGTAGACATACCAAAAAACTTCGCATTTGGTACCTTCGATGCCCTTGGGCACCATTGTTACTCTTGGCATATAAACAAAAGGAGTTTGCAAAGAACTGGGGACCACTTTGGATTTTTTATTGAATGGATTGCGTAGCCAAAGAATTAATCATCTACTTGGAACCTTTCCAACGTTGCAGAACCTGCCAAAGCTTGAGGACAGGGTTATTTTTGCCTTTTTTCTATATTCCAAAGGCTTAGCATAGCTCCTAGCATGTAGTACAATGCTATAAATGCTTATTGACTATTGACTGACATTTGTTGGCATATCCTTGGAGAACTTGGTGTCATAACTGCAACATGATAAGGCCTCAAAAGGGTTCATGTGTTGGTGGTGGTTGTAGTTTCCACATTGTGGGAAGTCCCACTGTGTTAAAATCACAGATCTGGACACAGTGAGAGAGAGGACAAGAAGCGAGGAGAAGCTGATTCTACATTTTAGGCAAGAAGCAGCAAATTATATACCTTTAACAAGTTAAAAGGTTACTGACTCCATCCTTGATTATTCTTGTCAATGAAGATGGCCCAGTGACTCTTTATGTTATCCCCTTGCTGTGATCATATAATGGTTATGTGCCTGATACGCAGTAGGTAAATGTTTACTGAATTGGATCAAAGTAATATTTGGTGATAACTTGCCTTTAATTTAAAAAAGAGAAAACACTATCTCTTGTTAATTCCTAAAGTTCTGTTTAACAAAATCTGCTTTGGAGAAACAAATGTGAGCAAGTTCTGGTCCTCTTAGTTCTGAATTGGTGATAGTAGTGGTAGCAGAGGCAATGGTGCTGACCTAGAGACGGGCTTTTCATGAGTATGCCTAGAAATAGGAAGAGCCACATGGGCCCAGTCATCTCTGAGTGATATGCCAGATGGGCCCGTGTGGCTCTTCCTAGTCTTCCTATATATTCCTATATATATATATATATATATATATATATATATATATCAGAGGACAGTCCCCAGAGATGAAATAGCACAAGCAAGCCAAGACCCCATTGCTTTCCTTGTTTAAAGAGGAGGGAAGGGATACATAAGTGACAGTATCATACAAGAAAAGGGAATCTATATCGTGAAATGTATTTTCTTACTCTCAGAATATTTATAATTATAGCTGTAAAGCTTCTAACCACAAAGTAAATTATTACAATACATTTTCTTCGTTAGTAATTATACTTACTCTGAAATTTATGAATAATTCCTTTGATTACTTTCTGATTGAGAGGTATTTGGTAGCAAATCATCCCCCAAACCTTTGTTGGTAGAATTTGCCAACATGAAGAAACATTATGGCTAATAGTAGGAATTTGGTGATACGGCAAAGCCTTTTTTTTTTTTTAAAGAAAGCAAAAATTCTAACTTTCTGATATTTTTAAAGAAATAAAAAAGGGGAACCCAAGTAAAACAGGAAAATAATTCCTGATGGGTAAACTTCAACACTATCTACTTCAATCTTTTCATTTTTTAGAATGAAAACATAAAGGAAAAATTTTAATGAAATTATCAAAAATGATATTGCATGATACCTGCTCTAAGCTATACATAACGTATTCAGCAGTGTGAGAATAATACTCTAAAGCTATGTTGGTGAACCTATGGCACATGTGCCAGAGTATGCTGGAGAAGACTGCTCCCTTCCCCCTCTCCACATTTGTCTAAGGACATTTCTCTCATGATTTGCCCCTCTGCCCAGCAGCCAAATGGGGGCACTTCCTCCCTCCCTAGTCTGAGAGAAGGTGGGGGGCTCACATGTGGCGTGAGGGTGCAGTTTGGGCACTTGGTTTCTAAAAGATTCACCATCACTGCTCTCAGGGCTAGAAATTCTTACTGACAAATGAAGGCTGAGAGCATGGAAAGAATGGAGAAGTTAGGATGACCCTAATAGCAGCTTTTCTTAAGGTAATTTACATCTGGAGTGGGAATAAGAAGAAAGATAGGAAAAGGAATACCAACCCTTTTATTTTCTCTGTTAGGAAGAGTACTTCAAAAGAATACCAAGGGTGTGTGAAGTGAGTTTTACACCAAATTAGAAGTGAAGGCCAAAAGTTCTAATCCTAAATAGAGGACATTCTCTTGGGAATGGCACTCAGCAGTGAGTTGTAATTAATGCAATGTAATTCCAAGCAAAAGAAACATTAATATACAATTTGTCTCTAAAATTTTTTAAAAAACAGAATGCTGCATTCAGAAAACACTTGTCCTATGTGCTCAGAAACATTGAACATTGCTAATGTTAAAAAAATAGCTGATTGCACACCTTATCTCAAGCCAGAAGTAGGAGATCCTTAATAGTTTCAGGTAAATGCTATTTATGGCAATTGTTTTACCAATGATGATAAAAAGTAATTTTAAAAGTTGTAAGAATGTATTTTAAAAGCCTGCTTATTTAATATGAGCCATATTATCTAGCTGTACAAGTACCTATAATGATTTACCACTGAATGGAAATGAGAGTATGGCAAAATAATTTTTTACTTCTAATAAGCTTAAAATCTAACTGTAGAGATGATGAAGATTTAGGCTGAAATTTATATTCTTATACATGTTTGAGATATATACAGGAGAAAATGGGATATGCTAAATATTTAATGATCTGAAATAGGTATATGTCAATGTATGAGATATGAGTAATAAATTAGATATGAAATTTTAATGTTAAAAGTTGACAGGATGAGACTATTGGAATATATCCATAAAAGGGAAAAGGAGTGGGATGATAGGGTACTATAGTAACACTGTACATATATTTACATACAATGAAACTATGCTATCCCACCCACCAGCCAGTAAGTAAACACATTAAGCAGGCATTGTGCTAGGTGCTGAGGATACAGAAAAAGAAAAAAAGGCAGTGCTTGTCCTCAAGAGCTCACAATCTAATGACAGAGACAACAAACAGACAGACAAACAAATTATATATAGGGCAAAAAGGGAATAATTGAAAGAGAGAAGGTATTAGAATAAGTGGGTTTGGGAAATGTTTCTGGAGAGAAGATAGGATTTTAGCTTGGACTTGAAGAAAACCAGGGAAGTGAGGAGGCAGTGATGCAGAGGGAGAGTATTCCAAGTGTGGGAGACAGTCAGAGACAATGTCTTGAGTTAAGGGATGGAGTATCTTGTTTGTGGAACAGCCAGGAGGCCAGTATCACTGGGTTGAAAAGTATATGTTGTAGAGCAAGATTTAAGACAAGAAAGGTAGACTTTACATTGGAAGGTAAGCATTTACCTCTATACACTCTTTTGTGCTGTTCTATGTTGGTCTATGTTGGTCACTTTCTTCAAGACCCACCTAATGGTTTCTTTTCTTTAGGAAGCCTTTATTAATACTGCTCTGATAAGACCTTTATCCTGTTATTTCTTTAGCTCGTGCATATATGGCTTAATATTTTTCCCTTTGAGAGTACAATAAAACTTCTTCTTGCTATATTTTCTGTTGTTTGATCTCTCCGGGAACATTAAAAGCTCTGAGAATAAGGAGTACAATATATCTTTCTGGTACTTTACAAAATGACTGGTTCAATTTTTGCACAGAACAGGTACTCAATATAAATACTCACTGAATAATGTGGGTGGCTTTGCCACTATAGTTCAGTGTAGGGGCTTATTATGTCAGAGAAAAATAGTGGGGAAAAAAGACAACAAGTAATCCAGCTATGAGGAAAAAAAATCAATTATTTGAGTGGTAGAGTTTTTGAAAAAAAGTTGCAAAAAATTTAGATGGTGCTATTATTAGTATTTTAAGGGGGACTAGGTGTCTAAACCAAGATGGAGATATGTTTGTTCCTTTAAAAAGTGATTGTCAGGGGTGGCAAGGTGGCCCAGTGGTCTGAGAGTCAGCCCTAGAGATAGGAGATCCTGGGTTTAAATCTGGTCTCAGACACTTCCTAGCTGTGTGACCTTGGGCAAGTCACTTAATCCCCACTGCCTTAGCCCTTACTGCTTTTCTGCTTTGGAACCAATACACAGTACTAATTCTAAGACAAAAAGTAAGGATCTAAAAAAAAAAGTGATTGTCCAATCTATAATTCCACTTTACACATTCATCATGGAAAGGCCCCAGTTCTAATTAAATTAGGGGGAAAGCTCAATTTTGTGGAGTTTTGGTGTGATAGATTTGTCTCAATTAATTTTTGTGCTTCAAAATGTATATTTTAAACCCTTAGTGAAAAATATCCCTTTAAAGAGTCACATTTAAGCACTTGTAATTTGGACCAGTCCTTGAACGACTTATGAGAACTCTAATGCATTTCAAGTGATTAGTGGATCATAGTTAAATAACCCTTTTCGTATTCAGTTGAACAAAAAACACATAATTACCGCATAAAGATACTGTGCTAGCTCCTGGGAAAGACAGATAATTCAACTGAGACACAGTATCTTCCCTGAGCCAGTGCTTACAGACTGATAGGAGATGTATCATTGTCACAATATTTACAATATAATTAGACACAATAAGCTTTATTCCAAGTGTTGGGACCCACAGGGTCAGTGTTGAGGCCCTTCCAGTATCAAGGCAGGCTTTAGGAAGGCTTCTGAATTGAGCTTTTAAAGCTATGCAGCACATCAACAGGTACAGGCAGGATGCAGGAAGGTTCCAGGCATAGGATGCGAATGAAAAAGCATGGCGGCTAGACAGCCCAGGGTAGTTATGTGAGTTAATGAGTAAGTCTAGTTTAGCTGGTCCCTGCTGGAGGGGATTATATGAAGGAAAGGGAAAGTAAGAGCATTTCAAAGTCCATTTAGTGTTCCTAATGTGCTCTCATTACCTTAGGTGGCAACGACAGTTTACTCAGTGGAAGCTTATTATCCTGAAATAGTTTGGATATTTGTGTTTTGAAAAGTAAAAATGTAAAAGTCTATCATGCTATCACGATTGAAGTTTATTCTTAAAAGACATTGCATCTCTTCTCTTCATATCAGCTGAAGTTCTAGCCTGAATTTGTAAATGACCTTAAGGCAAAAATTCAGATTTATGAGAATCCGCCATAATCTTGATGATAGGATTGGAGGCTGTCTTGCAGAGTATGAAATGCTTCAAAGCCCTCAATCTTTCCATATTAAGGAGCAGATTGCCATGATCCAGAGAAATCAACTATATACATGAATAGAATTTTTTCCATGCAGATTAAGGGGAATTTATTGGCCGGCATTTTTACTAATACATAAGTTTTGATAAAGTCACTTAGCCTTGCCCTTTAGAATATGCTATAACCAATAGAAATCCTTTTCTCTTTTCATAGCTAGTGTTAGGTGTTAAAATATAAAATCATGTTAAATATAGGTTATATTATACAGTATGTCATTGTTTTCAATGAGGGGTGGATTGTGTTTTGATCCACATGCCTCCATAGCCAAATCCATGCAGTGGTAAATCTTATTTCAATAAATTTTCTGTTGCATTTTCTTTGATAACCTAAACACTAATAAAAATATTTTTTACTTTCAGACCATTCAATCCAGCTTACGTCATGACATTAAGGTGACCTCCTTAATTTGATGTGTTTTTACTTAAAAGAGAAATTGAAGTTTATTTTTTCAAAGTTAACCCATTAATTGCCATTTGTATGGCATTTTATGATTTATAGATGATGAATATTTTTGATGCAATGCTTTTGTACTGTTAATCCAAAGCAAGGTTTTAAATTGATAGGTATATAATTTGTTATGAATGTATAATATTTTATGTTTATCAAAGTTAAAATGTGCTTGTATTTAAAACAAAAGATACTTAAATATAAATAAACTAATGTCAAGTGACAAAACTGACCAAGAAAGGTGTGAAATATCAAGGAATTTTAAGGTTAATTTTAAATAAAAAATTCCTTTAAAAATCCCAAGTTTTTGCCAATTTTTTATATCCTACTAAAATGACACAATAACACAATTTATGAAGAAAAAAATTAAATTTTTCCTTGATTTGAGTCTACAGTTGATAGCACTCAGCTTTTGTTTATTAATCTGAAGAATAGTTTTGAATGAGAAAGGGGAGTCAGTAATGGTGGGAAGAGGCTAACAGCTGACATTTATAGTGCTTTAAGGTTTGTACCACATCTCATTTGACCTTCACACTGGCCCTGTGAGTTAAGTGCTACATGTATAATTATCTCTATTTTACAGATGAGGAAACCAAAGTGAAGTGGGTTGTGTAGGACCACATAAGGAAATCTGGATTTATAAACCAGCTCATCCTGACTTCATGATTTCTGCTCTAAAATCTGTAAAACTTCTGATTGGGACAGAGTTGCCTAGCTTTAGAAAAGTGGCTACCATAAATAGATGTGTTGGAGAGCTTCCATGCCAGGCAGGAAAATGGAGAAATGAGTTAATAATTTGATGACTTTCTTGTAGAAAGAACCTTAAATAAAAAACACCTTTTGACTAGGTCTCAAAACTAGGAATTGACATATTTTTATAAATGTTAATTTAATACAGACCCCCAGGGGGTAAAGAGTGATATGACTTTTCATTGGCATTCTGTATCAAAGATTTTTGACTTTGTCATTGAATCAGAAGAGCTTTCATCCAAATCACAAATCCTGATAATTCCTTTAGCAGCTGTAGGAAGCTGATATGACTACACTCCAACTTAAAAAAAATCTTCCCTCTGCCCTAATACGTTTTGCTTCTTCTTCCCACAAATATGTATCTTCAAGGCACAGACAAACAAGAAGGCACATTAACCACAAAATTGTATTTAAAAAGTTATTTTTAGTTTATGATCATTACATCAAGAGATGAAACTTTATCACAAACATCACAAAATGTTTCAGCTCTTTTTTTTGATAACAATAAATAATTTACTGAGAGCATTAACATTCACATATGTACTTTAGTTTACAAATATACAAATGCTTTAGGTATCGGGCACCTTCAAAACAATTTCTAACCAGGCAGAGGAACCTAATTACAGTGAAGCACAACAGTGAGTTGCATATATGTCATACTATCGTGGCAGAACATAAGAAACAAGGCACAAGAAGCAAATACAAATATAAGAAAACATATATGAAATAACAAGGTAATTTAGTTATAATAATATCAAAAGATAAATCAAAAAGCAGTTTTGTAATAAGGGGGAAAACCTCCCCTGCCCCCACATTTGTAGTTATTGCCATATGACTGATATTTGTCATGAGTAGGAGTAATATTTCTAGGAAATACAGCTTCCCAAGTAAGCCTGCATATTAAAAATAACTACAAAATCATGATTCAACTGCATTTTGTTAGGGTTAGATTTAGTGGAATGGTCTAACATTACCCCCAAAGTCCATATTTTTATTTTCTTCTGGACTAAGTGGAATAAATGAACTTTTAAAAAATAAAGTTCATGTCTAATACATATGTAATAAATCTCTTTCCAAAAATATTAATTATAATATTGTTTAGCATAAGATGCTGCTGAGGCTTTGGTTAAATAAAAAAGTTCATGAGCCTCAGATATGGTGAAAAAGTGTTCTATTTAGTCACAAGGCAGAAGCATTTAGAACTCTTTAGAGTTGGTGCATATGCACTGTTACAAAAACAAACAACTTAGATAATGGTTTATAAAGGATGGTTAACTATGAATAAGTGAAATTCTTGATTGACATTTGTTTCTGTGTAGAAGAGTTAATTTAACATAGCCGTTTACTAAGAAAATGATGGAATTTTATGCTTAATATTTGTTTGTTTCTCCTTCTCCCTTTTCACCTTAAACTTAACTAACATCAGATACCTTATGCCTGACAAAGGACATGCTGCACTTAAAATTTCCTCAAAATGTATCCATTTATCTTAGAACAATAATAGTAAACTTAGAAAGGAGTAAGATATCTTCATTTTATAAAATAATTCTGAGATTAAAGTTTTACAGTCACGACACATGCCCCAGCTCTTCCTAGGCACAATGGTGCAACCTAAAACAAAAAGAAACAACATGACAATACATCTTAAGTGAGTAAAAATGTCACAATATAACATTTCTGTAAAGCATTTATTCAGTGCTTATAATACATGTCAGTAACTTTAAGTTAAGTTTGGGAGATGCAAAGAAAGGCAAGAAATAGTCCTTGCTCAAGGGGCTTATGTCTTAATGGGTCATAATTAGATTTGGGTATCACACAATTATTTCATGCCTTCCCTGAAAGGTGATTTCCTTTTTGAGTAGTTTAGAGTTTATTTACCATATGTTTTCTTTATATACAACTGATTAGTGTGGAATTGTGCACATTTTAGCAAGAGGGTATATTGCAATTAGAAAAGGAAGAAATTCCTGAAAGAAATTTTATTTGTAGCTTGTTAAGAATGACTGAGCATTTATTATCCAATACTGGCCAGCAAGTAACAATTGCATATTTAGATAACTGAGCATACAAAATGCAGGGATTTCCATATCTCCTAGTATACATACCAAAGCTTTTAAGACACATCAATTTTTACAAGACTTAAGTTACATTGAGTATCTTCTCTGTCCTGAGTCTTTTTCCAGAGTCTACAGATACTATGTCATAGTACAAAAAATACTGATTCCAGGTCAAGGGCTTAGAGGTTTAAGGCTCTGATATAAGGTCTATGTGACAGTGGGTAAGTCACAAACTCTGTGTTTCAGTTTTCTCTTATGTAAAATGAGGAGGTGGTATCTGATGGTGATGGAACACTATTATGCTCAAAGGAATAATAAAGTGGAGGAATTCCATGGAGACTGGAACAACCTCCAGAAAGTGATGCAGAGCGAGAGGAGAACCAGGAAAACATTGTACACAGAGACTGATACACTGTGGTACAATCGAATGTAATGTAGTGGCCATGCAGTGATCCAGAACTATTTGAAGGGACTTATGAGAAAGAAGCTATCCACATCCAGAGAAAGAACTGTGGGAATGGAAATGCATTAGAAATGTGAATGATCACATAATGTGATAAGAATATGATTGGGGTTTTGAGGTTAAAAGGTCACTCTTCTGAAGATATGAATAACATGGAAATAGGTTTTGAACAGTGTGATACATGCATAACCCAGTGGAACTGCTTGTTAGATTCTGGAGGGGAGAAGGGAGGATAATGGATCTTGGAAAAATATTCTAAATAATAAAAGGGGGAAAATGAGCAGGGAGGACCAGCAGTCTTTCAGATGTAAATCTAAACCCATGATGCTATAATGACATTTCTGTAGATATAAAACACACATTTTCAAAGTTGTTTTAATTTGAAACAAATAGGTTTACTTAAAATTACTGTAAATATGCAGAAATTTCATCCCCATTGAGTACCTATTATTAATTAACCAAATGGTACAATTATCAGAATTTCAAGTCCCAACTCTGTAGGAAGTTGGTAGTGGAAGACATGATGTGGGGGCAACAATAATTTTTTTAAGAGATTGCTTTGCACAGAGTAAACCAGACATTGTTTTGTGTGTACTTCTTTAAGCTCCTTAGGACAAAAGCCTAATCATATTTTTAAAAGGTTAACAGTCTTTAATTAGGAAATATCTCATTTATTCTTCCTCCAAAGGTACTGGTGAGAAGATTTTATAAGATGAGTACACAATACAGAAGTATGTGTGTAATTATTACATACAAATCTGTATCTTTTTAAAAAAATAAGCTACAAAAATATTTCAATGGAGAGCTTTTAAACTCAAACATGTGATTTAGTAATTTTATTCCTTGAGCAATCAGCTATTTGTGATTACCATAATTCAAGAGTTGCCCTAAATGTCTACAATCAGTGCTCCAAATGTCCAACTCAACATATAATTGTCTTCAATTTCAAAGGTTGTCATGGCAACTATCTGGAAAGTTTAATGTGTAGTAATGTCCTCATTTTCTTCTGTAGCCAGAGCTATGAGGGAATGGAGTGATTTTAAGTTTAAAAAAAAAATCACTTATTTGGTGTTTTATACAGTCCATCATATGAATGAAACAATAGTCACATAATCTTGATATTTGTAGCCCCTAGCTGCCTCCCTTTCCTTTCATTACAAAAAATTTATACTCTGGCTGTAAATACTCATTACTTACTCATTTTTTAACTTCCTTCCACTGACCAAGTCCAAATCATCAAACCTTGATAGCTTTCTTCTCAGTTGTGGCATGTACTCGAGTAAATCCAAATCTCTGAAAAACTCTGTTTTCTGTGGCATTTCCCCCATATATTCTGATATTCCTTTCTCCTTAAATGGCCCTTATTCCTACGGAAAGCCTCCTCAAATGTGCATTGTCCCCCATATGTAATCAGTCTAGGCTTGGAATCTGAGCACAATAGGATTCCAATGCTGGCTCTGATACAACTTGTATGACTTTGATCTTTCTATAAAATGCAGATAATAAATACTATTTGCACTATCTCTTTATTATTAAATAGAAATGGTTCTAGGAAAAGTTGCTTCTCTCCAATTATTATTCTTTTATATTTAATGCTCTACAGACTTGTCACACAGGAGGATAAAAGAGCTATGTAGCATCCCAAGCATATTCACACCTATGAAATATAAATGACTGTATAAGGTTATACCAATGAGGCTTGTGAATGTAACCTTGAATTGACCATGTGGCCCTTGGCTAAGACAAACTCATTAACATGCTCGGACTCAATTCCCCGGGAAAGCACGGTTTGCAATCTGCACGCCCAAAGGTGCTCCCTCTACCTTGCCACCCAATCTTAATTGTCTATACTTAGTGATGTGGTTACTACGTGCTTGGGAGTACCCCCCAAGCAGGACAGGATTAAATTCAGAGGCAATCCCATGAACTTCTTCTTAGCCTTTCTCCCCTTCCATGGAGCTCCACTGGGCTCCTCAATGACTATATCTCTCTCTCCTCTTGACCTTCTCCTTCCCCGAGGCTGTAACCATCTTGGCCTGCATTCCCTATCTTAATCTCCTCCTCCACCTCCTGTTCCTTTGTACTCATACTTTCCTATCAAAGGGAGTATCATAGGGATTGCCTGCCCTATCCAACCACTGACTTGTCTGTGTCTTTCATTCTCCACCCTGGTTCTCGGTTCCTACCTCTCCTCGGTCCCATCACAAAGAGTGAGCCCCTTCCCTTGTGGGACCCTGCTGGTCAGGGAAGTCCATTAAGGAAAACCCCACAAGCTACGTTTGCAGCTGAATAAAAATATTAATATTGGATCACTGCAAGCATTTTTCAGGGTACCTCAGCCTATTCTCACAGGATTTTTTTTTTTGCTATATATCTTTACTTTCAAATATTTTTGTTTCATGAAGACTGGAGATTATGAACATCTGGAGTGGCAACATCTATTTATTTAAAAAGAAAAAAATCAGATCAATGCTATTTGAGTGTAGCAACTAAAATGATCTCGAGAGACTGATTTATTAATTGATTGACCAAGACATCCTAACTGTGGTCAAATGACTTTCTTGATCATCAAAAGACAAATGGGAACTCCTGGCCCAGGTACATATATATACTTTGGGGAAATCAATATTCAGCTCCTCCCTTGAACATTCCAAGACAACTTTAATGACAGTTGAGGCTTTGCACATCCATAAAAATATTATAGTATGTAAAAAATAAATCCTCACATAGGGAAATAGTTATAGTCTGTGGTAATGGTCCAGTTCCAGGACAGTTATTGGCTGAAATCTCCAGGATATTTTGAATTCTTTATTTGTAATATGGGAAATTCTCAATTACCAGTGCAAGAAATATTGTGACTTTTGGATGTATTATAGCCACCAAGTCACATCTTGTTAGGTAAATTTTTATAGCCGTTCAAGTGATATGTTGCATGATTTTATCATTTTCTGCCATAATTTAATATAGGTCATTGTGTGAACTCTAAGATTTTCTAACATTTTTCTAACATTTTATGACATTAACATAGTCCTGATTTGCCATTACAAAGTTCTCTTTTTGCAAATAAATTCACAACTCATCTATTTCCTCATTGTTGGATTGTCAACATATTGTTGACTGAGTTTAATGGGGACTTTTGATTCTCTTATTGGAACTTTGTTCTATGTTTGAAGAAAATCATTTTCAATTTTGTTTGATAAATCCAGTGGTACATACTTTTATCAACATTTACTATTGCTCAATGAAGTGATGTCTGCTTGTTCTAAAAGTATTTTTTTTTTGGTAGATTTTTTTACTGGTTTACTATGAGCTTTTAAGAATGTTCACAGTCCTCTTGCTACTTTTTGGCAAAACAGTATCAGTCTTGATATCTGTTTTTGGGTGATAAGCCTCCAATTTCTTTAATATTGTATGTAGGAACTTTTGTTAGCAAAATTTCTAAAGTTGTTACTCTTTAATTCATAGTTCCAAAAGCATATACATATACATATATATATATTGTGTAAATGCTAATTGTTTTGAATATGTTCTTCCCATTCAACTTTAATTTCAGAGTGTCAAGAAGTCTCAACATATTCAGATATAATTTCCTCTTTGATATCTTTTCCAATATGACTTCTAGCTAGACTCAAGCTTAAATCATTCTTCATCTTTTCTCAGCACATTATTAAGAATTTTACATTTATAGAGTTTGAATGATATTCCATAAGCTGAAGGAACATTTTATATATTTGGAGGGGTTTTGATTCTTTTGGTGAATAAAGGCAGGATAAGGCTTGTATTTTAAAGAAAATTGCTAAGTGCTTTTCTAATAATTTATGTGTCATTGAATGTTTGAAATCATTCATTCTCAATCATTTCTAGCCTTTTTTTCCACTGAGAAGCTAAAGTTTCAGTCACTTCCCTCATTAATAAATAGTGTGATCCAAGTTTTGTCATATTGGGCTTTTTGCAGGTAGATGGATGACCAGAATTTTCTACATCCTCCTTCTCAGGTGGTTCTTTTTTCTTCTGAAGCCTCTGTAGGAAAGTCTAATTAATGTCATTTATTTTCTTGTTTGTACTCTTTTGATTCCTATATAGAATCAATTTATGACTTTTATCAATTTCTTTTTTTATTAAAAACACCAGATTTGAACCTAGGACCTCCCGTCTCTAGGCTTGGCTCTCAATCCACTGAGCTACCCAGTTGCCCCCCTTTTACCATTAATTTCTGCTTAAGGGAGCCTGGAATTTCTAATATGCTTCTGTTTTCTGGATTTCCTTTTTGTTGCCTTTATTGGGTAATATGGCTTTCTAGTTTTTTCACTGAATATACCAACTATATTCCAATGTACTTTTCTGGAGAATTAAAAAAAAATCTCTTAAAAAAACCACTTCTGTGTTTATGGTGTTTGATGTTTCTCCTTATGGGACTTTTTTATAGCTCTGTCTTTCATGGCAATGGTTGATTATATATACATCTGTATACCAGTTCTGGAATTATTTTTGCATATTTTGCTAACAACTATGAGATGATATAGTATGTACAGCCTTTTCTGAATTATGATGTTTTGGTACATTTGGACTCATGCTGTCAAGGATCAAAAAGTGATTTTCAGAATTATTTTAATTTGGATTGTGTTTGATTGTGTTGGTTTGTTATCTGTTTTGTTATTAGGAACAATTTCTGGAATTTACATTAAGTAAATTTTCAGTGATCTCAAAGCTTTCAGTTTTCCCTCTTCAGATTTCAATATCTTCTTATACTCATTAGGGATGAAGGTTTTTTTTTTTTTATGGTAGCCTTGCACTGGGTACAATAAATGGCCATGAAGCTTGGAACTATGATTACCCTTGATTAACAAAAGGCAGTATAAAACCACCTATAAATAATATAATCTATTTCCAATTTTCTTATAACTTAGTACTGGTACATAACAAAAGTATCCGTGTCTTCAAAATATTTCATGGTTTTCTCATTTGTACTTAAACATTTCCAGGGTGAAAAGAAAAGAGGAACAGAAAATATCAATGGATAAAATTCCCTCTCAAACTTCCTTTTCCAAATATTTGTCAGAATTGGTCCAGCATTATTTCCTTCAATGTACCTCCATTGACCTTCACTTCTATTGTCACAGTCCTTCTCAGCCCCTATCCAGGCCCAACCATATGCCAATCCCTTCATTCCTGATCTTCTGCTTCTGACAGGTAGAGAATATAAGAAGAAAAAAAAGGAGTTTCTCACTATGAGGGAAGAAAGAAGGGAGATGTGCTGTTGATAGCCTAACTAATAACTCTGAAAGTATCATTTGTATGATATCTTAAGTAGTCTGATAGGGTTTTTTGAAATGCCATAGAAATCCAATGGCCATTTATAAGAAAGTCCTTTCAACCACTATAAAGAACAATTTACTTTGTGGCTTACTGAGAAATCTTGAATTTTAAATTATAATCAAATACAAGGTACATATGATTTTCAGGCTGTCTGGACCAATGTTTGTCTTTAGTCATAGATTTAAATTCTGGCCTGCTTTATTTTCTATCTCTCTAATCTTGGGCGAGTCACTTGATCTGTTGGGGTCTGTTTTTTATATCTAGGAATTGAGGGGCTTGATATCAAGCATCTCTATCAGCTCTAATTCTTAACAAGTCTATGAATCAAATAGACATTCAAATAGTATGTCATATAAATCTAATTTTATGTGAAGGTAGGAAATTATAATTTTAATAAAAATACAATAGGATCAAAGGAAGAAATTAAATGGCATACCTGTGTCCACTCATTTGTTTGGGGATCATAGGCCTCTACTGTGTTAAGGTAAGCTTGGCCATCATATCCTCCAACTGCATACAACTTATCACCAAGTAAACAAACTCCAACTGCATCTCTGCTAATGCTCATAGATGCAACCGCAGTCCACATATCAGTTTTAGGATCATATCTGAAAAATAATTGTAATATTAGTCTCTAGTTTCCCCCAAACATTAAATGTAAAAGTCAGATTCTCACAAATTTATTAAAAATCTATGAATTTGAGGATCCTTTGAATATGATTAAAAAATTAAATATTACTCTTATCCTATTTGTAGAAGAGATACTAAAATGCATGCAGCATTCTCTGCCTTTCCAAGAATAGAATGTTTTCTGTTTCAATTTTGATGCCTTTCAACACAGTATTTGCTTGGCTTTTTTGACTATCACATTACATTAGACCCATCACACAGTTCAGTTTCAGAACTCATCACCTTTTAAATACAGCCCAGATTATTTTTGCTTAATACATACACTAGCCCACACTGAAGCTTATCAGTCACGGTGTGTCATGAATGATTTTACTCAGAAAAAAATAAGTGATAATCACCCGCACATCTACCTAACTCAATTATATATGACCAAACCAATTCAATAAGTATTTTAAAATGTCTGTTATGTGCCAAGGCACTGTGGGCAGGTAGGCAGCATAGTTAACAGAGCGTTGGTCCTGGAGTCAGGAGGTCCTTAGACACGGACTCTGGGGAAGTCACTTCACCCTGTTTGCCCCGGTTTTCTCATCTGTAAAGTGAGTTAGGGAAGGAAATGGCAAACCACTTATCTTTGTCAAGAAAACTTAAACGCAATCATAAAGAATGAGATATGACTGAACTATATGTAAGCAGAGTGGTCAGAGCACCTAACCCCTGTATATATCCATTTTTAATAGTTCATCTAGGCTACTTTGTTATTCATGGAAAAACGGTCCTCTTAGTTTTTGGTAACTCAATTTGAAAAAGTTTTTAGTGTGAAACCCTAGTATGAAAATAAATTGTAGCCCTTGTCAGTAGAATTATTTACATATTCAAAGAATGGAAGTAGAATTGTTTCTTCTTTATGTAACCACGTTGTTTTCTCCTGGAGTATCCATGGAGTAAATAAGCTTAAGCTTGGTTGAATACTCTATATTCTCATGGATGGTTCTACACAGGCCTCTGGCATAGAAGCTGGTTATTAGTAGGTTACATAGAGATATAATTTCACATCTGAGTTCCTTTAAAACTCTTATGTTGCTGGTCCTGCGTGGGAAGCACGGTGATAGTGACTGGATCTGAGGGCCATTATAGCAAAGGAGTGTGAGAATTAGCTTGCTAGGGAGACTAGCAGCTAGGGAGAACAAGATAAGAAGGAGAAGGAAGGACAGGAAAGATTGTGTCCAGTGTGCCTGAGAAGGACCAAGCAGAAGAATCACAGCACCATGATCTTTGACTCTCTTAAATGCTATCTGATCTGGTTTAGGAATGGGAGTTTATTTTATTTTTTATTTAGGAATGGGAAGTCTTTTGACTTCAGTTATTAAGTGATCTCACTTTTTGGCTGGCTTCTTGCCTTTGAAATAATAAAAGAATCCTTTATTATTGATTTTGTTCTGAATCATTTTTTGGTTTCCTTTCAGTTAAATCAATTCACACTTGATTTAAATTTCCATTAAAAATATTGCTTTTACTATATAGTCCTTACCCTCTCCCCATCAGTCTGTTAAATCTCAATTCTTGGTTCTTTTAATTTGTAGTACATAATTTCTACCCCCCCTTCCATTCCCCCCCCCCCAATTTCAGTCAATAAAAATAAAAGATGACTCTTCTTGCTAATAGTTATCACTACAACTTTATTTTGAACTATTCTTTTATCTTCATCTATTTTTCAGGGATTTGTGATCTCATTGGTGTGTGTGTAGATATACACTGTAAAAAATAGACTCGAATACAGGACTACAATCCCCACGAGCCTTTGCTCTACTTCCCCAGAATGCCTTGTAATCTCACCTGGGCCGAGATCGAGAAGGTATTTAAGCTGATTCAAAGGCTTTTGAGAGGTCTCTCTCTGGGCTCTTTTTGGACTTCCGTTTTGGAGCAGGCGGTCTCTTGCGTGATGTGAGGTTATTTTGTCTAGGCCTCTGGCCTAGGCACAGGTTTCTTACTTGTATATTCTTTAATCTTTATCCTTTAATAAACCTCTAAAAAATATAATACTCCTTGCAGAGAGAAACTAATTTCTACCTGCCTCAGTCTCCCCATATTCCCTAAAATTTAATCTTTACAACACATATGCATCTGAGCAAATGCTCTTTATCTTTTGCCAATCCTCTTTGTTACCATAATAGTTTTGTATGGTAGAAATCATTTAGCCTTGATCCTTGAATTGGGCTTTTGTTTTAAGGCACTCAAATCACAAAATGAAACCTTACATCATCTGAACTCAATTGATTAGAGAGCTCTCAGCACACTTAAAGTTTGCAGATCTCCAGCCTGAACCACCCCCAATATTCTTGAAGAATACAACATGATTCTCTGAGAAAATAGTAGCAGGACCATAAGACCAAGAAAAAACCAGAAATTATGCTACAGAAGTATGCAAAGTCTAGTCTACCCCAATTTGGGAAGCAAGGCTGGAAGGATTAAGGTAAACAAAACAAAACAAAAAAACCTCCCACCATAAAGAACCAGAATGGTAAAAGGAATTTCCAAGAGACAAAACTAGAAGAAAAGTCTGAAAAATATCTAGAAGCAAAGACTCAAACTAAAACATGGCTTGGATGCAAATTCAACAAATTATTAGGGGAAAATGAAGCAGTAGCTTTTAGGGTTAGAATGATTTTAAATTAAAAATTAGAATGATAAGAGTGCTAGAGGAGAGTGGAAAATAATGAGAACTATGGATGAACAATTTAGGAGGAGGATTAAGAGCTTGCTATAAGAGTTTCAAAACCTTACATTCCTTGAAAATCAGAACTGATCAAAAAAGAAGTTAATGACTCCATGAGAAAATTAGAAATATTTAGAACAGAGTTAAAAGACTGAAAAAATAGATTGCATGCTACATTGACTCCACTTCCCCACCCAGAGTAGATGAAGCACCCACAGCTAAGTTCTTCCAACAAATGTCCAAGACAATTTAGGAGTTAGAAGGAGGCATATATGATGCTAGGGTGGGACTGACCTGGAATGTATATGGTGACAACAGTTATAAACCTGAAGGACCTTCAGAAGTTCTGAACCAAAAGATGGTAAGAGCAAAGAGATTCAGGTAACCTCAGTGTTAGTAGTACTGATTCCATTCCATTTCATTTCCAAGGGAAAGAACTCTTTCTTTGACAAAAAAACTAATGGGAAAATTGGAAAGGAGTCTAATAGAAATTGAGTTTCACACCATCCACACAAAAGAAGATAAGTTCATATTTTTAGTGAACTGAAAGAACTTTAGGTACTGAGTACTAAAAGTCAGGATCACATAAGATTTAACAGCCACCCCTAGAAAAGGAGCATAGGATTTAGAATACAATATTCTAAAAGACAAAAGAGAATAACTTACCTAGAAAAACTGAAAAAATAAAACTAAAGAAATAGAATACCTCTCCTGAAGACCAGAGCTGAGTAGAAACTTTGTAATATAAATATAGGAGTCAAGAGATATATAAAAAAGTAAAAAACAATAGAAAGTAAGTAAACAAGATAAATGGTTTACAAGCTAATTGGAGGAAATGATACAAGTGTCTCCATTAGAGCCTTAATTTCATCAGGGGGGTCACAGAAGGAATCAAATAAGAGGGCATGGGAATGGTTTTGTTATATTTTGATCATCTTTAAAGAAAAAAAAGGGAATCTAAGAATATGGGAGGTAAAGATGGGGTCGCTTATATAATTGGGCTGCACAAGGAGAAGATTGTACAAAAAAGGAGAGAGGGCAGGAGATACTGACCACCTAATTTTCATCTGAACTGGTTAAATAAAGGCAAGGAGAATACTTACAGAACTGGGTGCTGAAATATATTGCAAAAATATATTTCACTCAATGGGGAAATAGAAAAGAGAATGGGGTAGGAAATAAGATTCAGTAAAAGATTAAATCTAAGCAAAAATATCTCTAACCTTAGGGTAGATCACAAAGAGGGATTTGAAATGAGAGAAGGGGCTGACCATTGTGGCCACCAGCAACATGGTCTTCAGATCAACTGTCACCAATGGGCTCATGGAATAGCAGTGCTTCCTAGACTCCCTAGATGCCTGCATCTAGCCCAGCCTCTATAGCCAACATCAAGGGAAGAAGGTTCTAGAGAGATACAACCTGGCAACTATTTCTGCCTCCTTAGTAGTCATACATACTGAAAATCCAGAAAAGTACGTTCTTTTAACTAAAGTCTATACTCTTAAATCGTTCAATATCAGAACCATAATTTCATTACTGGAAATGAAATTAAAGATGATGATTCTGCTTTGCCACTGTACCCTAAGGACTATGGAGCCTTGCTATTTGATTTGTTGCTGAAACTTCCTCCTTGGAGTATCCATTGGAATGTGAGCTTTTTGAGAACAGAGACCATCTTGCTTGCTTGCATACAGTATAATAGTTTGTACAAAGCAAATCCTTAATAAATGATTTTTCATTCCTTCATTCAAAATAACAAACAAGTCAGAGTTTCAGATAACTTGTGAATACTACCTTTCAACACAATCTGATAGTCTGGAAGTCAAGTTGGATGCTGGAGCATCATGTCCTCCAATAGCATACAATAATCCATTCCAGGTAGTCACTCCTACTCCACCTCTTCTTTTTGACATTTGTGCACAAAGTGTCCATTTATTAGTATGTGGATCAAAGCATTCTACAGATTTGAGACAAGAACTTCCATCACGACCCCCAACTGCATACAGTCTGTAAAGAGAGCAAATGAAATAGCAAATAAGAAAAGACATGCTCTACCATATCTAAAATAAAGAAGTACTGAAATGACAGTAATAAGAACCTGAGAGTAAATGAATGGTAAAATTGCTCAGAAGAAAGGAACAATTAAAACTGAAATGATAACATGACTAAGTAAACTGAGTTTCAACTGTGATGAAATAGATTCTCTACTTTTAGAGCCAAAAAAAAAAGTCCAATAGAGTATATGGTAAAAAAAAAAATACTGTCTGTGAAGCCCCTAATATTTTCTGAGGAAAATGGCTAGTCTTCACCTCTTTTTAGAACATCTAAGAATGTGTCAGAGACTAAATAAAGCCTGCTTATATAACACTAGTAAATTGGTGGTGGTGGGGTGACCAACAGAGAAAAGCCTCATTTCATGAACAACTGTCTAATTCCATGTGGTGTATCTATATTACAACCTTCAGGCATCAGATCTCAAAACAAAATGTTTGGTTGGTATCTAGAATGTTGAATTACTAATGCTTGGTCTGTATATCTAGGAACCCATGATCCCTTTTAGGGAGAAAGGCATTAAACCTATCCCATCACTTGATAAAGGATTGGAAAACACTGTTTTAGCTTGAATTATTTTAATTTAATATCTTTCCCTAAGTGCCTTAATTGCGAAGAGATTGCCTAATAGTTAAAAACAAAAGTACAATCCTGAAAAAGATTGGGGATAAAGTCAGAAAGAAGAAATGAAATATAAGGTAGGAAATGGAAGGGAAAGGGTTGGAAAGAGATGAGAAAAATGGAAAAGGAGCAAGGAATAGTAAGGTTAGAGGGCAAAAAGCTTCATATTCCAGTAACAAATAAAAATTGTTAAGTAAACTTTGTACCATTGTGATTTGACCTTATTGAGAGCTATAAAATATCAAAAACATGTAATTCTTTTTTTTTTAAAAAAGGGCTAAAATAAGAATTTAAAAAATATTCATTCCAGATAATAACAGTTTGATATTTATAATTTGTTTTTCAGAGAGAGAAATAATCAAGTGTAATACAGTTGATCAGATGCTTAGAAGGTATTAACATACTCAGCTAAGGGGCAACTAGGCAGCACCGTGGATAGAGGGCCAGGTCTGGGGTTGAGAGGACCTGGGTACAAATATGGCCTTAGACAAGCCTTAACTGTCTGTCCCTGGGCAGGTCACTTAACCCCAAATTGCCTAGCCCTTACCACTTTTCTGCTTTGAAATCTATACTTAGTAATCTATACTTAGTAAGAACTAAGACAGAAGGTACTAGCTTTTACTCAAATCATCCAAATTCTGTATTTCATCACTTTCAATTCAATTAAGTAAACTAAGCACCATTAGAATGAATTCCTTGAGATAAGAATCATGGTCTCACCCTCTCCAGCAAACCCCCCCCCCCCATCTTTTCTTTATATCCCCATGGTTTATTTAGCATAGTTCCTATGAAAATAGTGTATATTTAATAAATAAATGCTTGGTTTATCTTGATTTATCTTTATCTCTATACTATATGCTAGAACTCTAGTAGGCACTATTGAGACAACTGCCCCCCCCTCCCCCCATGGTCCTTGCCCTCAGGGAGCTTACAGGTTTGTGTGTAGGAGACTGTCCATGTGGTGGAGAGTTCAGAGATAAGCAAATACAAAATAAATGCAAAGTAAATACAAAGTAATTGCGGGGAGAGATCAGGAAAGGATAAACAAACTTATGCTTTAGGTAGGAAGATAGCAGTTGAGCTGAACTTCTTACTATGCTAGATTTCAAGAGGCAAAAGTGAGGACAGAATCCACTCTATGCTTGGAAGACAGTCTATGCAAGGACAAAGAGACTAGAGATGGGGTATTGGGGGTGCTGTGGAAAGATCATAAGCCAGTTTTGTCTAGACTTTAGGGTTATGAGGGAAATGGATATAAATTTCTTTTTTTCAAAGATAGGTTGGAGTTAGGTTATAGAGGGTTCTAAATACCAAAAAAGAGGCATTTGAATTTTATCCTAGAAACCAAAAGGAGTCAGCTAAAGTTTCTTGACAAGGACTATGACATACATAATTTATTTTTTTAGTAACATCAATTTGGTGACCAATTTAGATGCTATTGTGGTAGTTTGCATGACAGGAGATGAAGGTTTGAACTTTGGTGGTGGCTGTTTGAGTGAAGTATGGGAGACTCTTATTAGTATAGGCTTTAAGACTACCTTTATAATAATTAAATTCTGGGTTAAAAGCATAGAATCTCTCTTTGAAAGGTCTGAATTTTTTGAGAATGGTTATTTTAGCAGAAGTCACTGGCATAAATGAGGCTGACAAAGTAAACTCAAATTCATTAGAGGCAGCTAATGAAGAAATAATGCTATAGAATGTAGTTTGAATAATTAAAAGTCTAATTAAAGTATAATTTCCCAAAATATGTTGGAAACAAGAATCCCAATTAATCATTTCTTTTCTGACAAACTGTTATATCCTGATTAAAAAAATTAGAAAAAGGTAGTCTGCAAAGCAACTTTTAGAAGATGAAATACTTTTGAAAAGAAATGTAAGTAAATCTTAAATTGTTTACAAATGTGCAAGAATCTATTACTTTATCAAAAGGCTTTCAAGGACTTCAGTCTATGAGTGAGTGATCTAGCATTTTATCAATTTAAGGAACATAGAAGTGGGAAAATCAATCAAGATTACCCTTTTACTATTTAATGAAATGGAGCCAGAAGTAAAGAAGATGTTAAGAATAACTAGACCAGATCTCAATATACACAGAAGAAATCCATGTTACTTATAACAAAAACAATGACTAATCAATTTTCAAGATATCTGGAATATCCTCATTCAGGATCATCCCTGGATGACTGCAGTACCCACAGGCTTCTGTGCTGGGTCCTCTTCTCTTTCCCCATTAGACTACTTCACTTGACTTTTTGAGCTCCCATGTATATAATTATCAGCTCTATGTCCTGATTCTTAAATCTACCTCTCCTGCCTCATTCTCTACTGACCTCCATTCTCCCATTTCGATCTGCCTTTCCAATATCTTGAATTGCATGCTGAGTGGACATCTTATTTGATATATCCAAAACTGAACTCTTTATCTTACTCCCTAAACCCTCTCCTATGGAGCAGTTAGGTGGTGCAATAGAGTATCAAGCCTGAAGGCAGTAAGACTCATCTTTTTTTTTTTTTTAAGAGAAAAAACAACCAAACAAACCACTGCTAAATTTAAAATATCTGTAAGAAATCCAATTCAAGACATCTAGTAACCCTGGCATTTGGAAATGAGGTTAGAGGATCACAAAAGAAACCAATTAAATTGAAATATAATTATATCTCTATATATTAAAGTTCACAGAACTCATATTAAGAACTTTTACTCTATTAGGAAGAACTGCGAAGTCAGCCACTGTGAAAAACTTCCAAGTGAACTATTTCATACTAATTCTAAAGGCCAATAAGAGAGCACCATATATTTTTCTGATCTATAGGATTTGTGTTGTTTGTGTAAGCAATGATAAAGTTTCATTTCTATTCCTTTAGTGACATCAGTGGAAAATACTAGTATAACAACAACAACAACAACAAAAAACCACCAAAAAAACTAACTCATTTAAATTCTTTTCTCTTATCCTCCTGGTGTGTCTAACAAGAACTAAAATGTCTATCAGAAAAAATTATGCCCTTAGTTAGCAAGAGCATATATAGTGTGAATTTCAAAACTACTCCACCCTGTTGAGACCATTCTTTGGAGGATGGGATTTAGCTATTTCCTGATCAATGACAATGGAGATACTTGGAGTAACAGAGTCAGGTCTTAGAAACTGCAATCTCCACCCTACTCAGGTAGAGATTAGGAAGAGCTGCAGCAAAAAGCTCAAGATTTAATTATTTGAGATTATGGCCCTCAACAGACATGTGTAAAAAGGACAGACCTCTGGGTGGTCCTAGGTCAAGCTAGAGCCACCATTGGCACTTGTGAGGCACAGGAAGTGAGGTAGGGAACAGCCTCTGGAATTCGCTCACTTCCTGTGGACAGGGCGTGTCAGCAGTTTGTGCTAGGAGCTTGAGCAGGGAGGAGGCCCGCAGACAACTTCCCTTCAGATCACTCACTTGAGTTAAGGACTGAGTTCCTTCTCTACCTTGGCCCTTTGGGCTTAATCTCCCTCTGACTTGGCCAGAGGTTGAGTTAACCCCTTTCCCTTTTCTCCTCTCTCCCCTTTTCTTACTCCCATTGTGATTAAAGCACCATAAACTCCATTCTGACTTAGTGTTTCATTTAGGGAATTACATAGCTGAATTCCCTGGCGACCATAATTTAATATTTTAACAACCTTTAAAGGTGATTTTCACCATAACAATAGGTAAATTACAAAATAAACAAGCCCCTAAAATGTTTTTCAGTTTTCATAGGTTAACTTGCAGATAAATTATTTAGTGATTTAGCTGTAGGTAAATTCTTGTTTACCTATAGTTTGGTTACATAATTCTAAGCAAGTACACATGGAAGAAGCATGGATCCTATTATGGATAAAGCCAGTGAAAATTTGGGGGAAATGAGAACATCTTAATAATTTTTAAAGCCTAAAAGCAACAATTTTTTATTTAGTAAATATAATATACCTATTTCAATGGAAAGGAACATAGTAATTGTGGAAGAGGATGCAACATCTAACAAGGAATTGAATGCCTTCCAAAAACTGACTTCAGTCTGTCTTTTCAACTTTTTGCTACCTATTCTGCTTTGTGAGTTTTTTGACACCTTATACATTCTTCTTTTTATGCTTTTATTCCTCTTACCTAGAATAAGTTTCTCTTTCCATTCTCTGTCATTTGAATTCTATTTTCCTTTCAGGCCCAAATCCAAGTACTACCTAATCTTTAAAATTTCCTTTGAGTAATCTCAGAATTTTGGAGTTCAAAGTGACCTCAATGTGTTAGAAAGAATATTTGGAGTAAGAGGAGAAGAGTTTAGAATCTGTCTCTGCCACCTGGCAGCTGTGTAGCACTGGGCAAGCCAGAGCTTCCCCTACAATGGGGAGATGGCACATTGTTTTAAAATTAAAGCTTGGATTTTGTCAAGAAAAAAAAATCCTATTGAAGGCAAAGTTTAGGAAAAACGGTAAATAATAAGTGTTATAGTAATATAATATCAACAATAAAAAATAATAAAAGGTTATTTCATTCCTTCCTACTCTGTAATAACTCTATAAAAGGGAAGACATATAAATAGCCAATAATTATTTGTGATAATGGAAAACCAACAACCAAAATGCACAGTTAATCCAAAATCCTCATTAATTTTCATAAGGTCCTATATGAAAAAAAATATTCACTGGGCATTTCAGCTTTCTGGTGGAGAAACAAAACTGGGTATGTGGCTTGTATCTAATAACTTAATAGACTTCATCATGTGGAAAACAGGGCACTGAAAAACCATAAAGTAGATAATGTAGTTGGCCCCTGAATATTCAAAAGAAAAGAAGGAGGGAGAGAAGCAAGAGGAGTAATAATTAATTAATGATGGACTGTACTAAATAACTAAAATATCTCAATGAATTAAACAGTATTTCAATATTTTAACAGATTTTCTTTACTTAGAATAACAAAAAAATATAGATCATTTAAATAGTTAAATGAAAAAGGTCTTATTTCTTGAACATTTTCTTACTTTCCACTTAATACTGCTACACCAACTGTGCTCCTGGGTGTGGACATACTAGCAACAAAATTCCACTGACGAGCCTGAGGGTCCCACCTCTCCACTGTATTTAGGTAGCTCCAGCCATCATGCCCACCTATAGCATACATAGGACCTTCCAATACAGCCACACCTGAAAAGAGGGGGAAAAATGATTTAAAAAGTATTTCTGGAGCTTCAAATACTCATTTAAATTAAACTCTTAAGAGACCTGATAACCTAAAATTCTTTTTAAAAATGAGTGTTAAGATGATTATCTGGATGGAAGCAGAAGCAGTGGCAATAATAATTGAAGTATTAACACCAGGCCACAGCCGCACCTCCCGTAACAACTGGCGTCCCAGGCCCCATGTGCCACACACTGCGCGCCTCAGCCTTTGGACTCCAAAGCCACATGAGGGTACACCGTAGATGATAATGCACAAAGACAATGTCATTCTCGGTCACCGAGAGCCTACCACTATACTATATCAACAACAACAACAACAACAACAACAACAAATCAATCAGTTTGGAGCTGGTAAATGGTATTCATGTGATAATGACGTTGTTCCATTTTAAAAATAAAGTTTTATTGATGGGGTTTTTTCCCACATGAATATCACTCTCCACCCTCCCCAAGCACTGATTCCACTCTCCTCTGGGTCACCATTGTAACAGAAATCCATGGTCAAGCAGAACAAATCAACACAGTGTCATATCTAAAATTAAATGTGTCATTCTAATCCTCCAGTTCATCTTCTCCTCAGCTAAGAGTAGGAGAAATCATTTATTCTTCAAGGACAGATAATCAAGAATAAGTTTACCTAGTACAGTTCAGATGAGTGGCTCTAGACTGGATCTCTCTATAAATTTCATTTTTGTGTCCTATAATTTTTCTATATGATGTTTGAGCTATAAACCCAGAGTGTGACAGAGGGTTTGCACTTGAGGAAGAGTGGCAACCTGAAGGGATGCTGGGTTTGCTCACCTTGATGGGGGAGGAGCCCTGGGAGGTCTGGAATTTTGAGAAGTCAGAAGGTTCTGACTGAGATTTCAGTTTGATCTCTCTCAGCCTTGAGAAGCTTCGGAGGGAGGTCTGGCCAAGCCTTCCTCCTGGGGACATGTGCACCTTTTCCTCTTTGGTGACTGAACATTCTCCCCCCACCAATTCCCAACTGAAGTGATAGCTGAAGAAGACATTGAGCCTCACAACTCTAGGTGCCCTGGGTCTGAACTGTGGCCAGGGGGCCAGTCAACCGGATTCTTTCTCAGGGGGCCCAGGCTGCCAAGGCCTGAGTTCCCCAAACTCAAGGAGGGAAGTAAAAGGGGTAGTTAGAGAAGGGACCCCCCACCCCCTTTCCTCACCAATTCCCTTCCTGCCAGCCATTTTCTTTGTGTTAGCCTAGCTGACTTAGTTTATATTAAAGTTGTTGTCCTTTCCCAAAGTGACTCAAGTTTGAGTTGGACAGCTTGAGGTGGGGAGAGTAATCTTCCTGAGAAGAAATCTTTAGGCTCTAGTAGTGGAGGAAGCCAAGAGCCAGTTTGTGAGAGCTGCCATAGTTGAGTAGGGAAGGCTGAAGGGGGAAACTACTTAACCCCTCTCTTCTTCTCTCTGAGCCAACCCAAAACATGAGCTGCCTCTCCTGGATCCTGCTTTCAGGGGGAGATCTCCATTCCTCCTTTATTCTCTTTACCACCAACCAATTCCTCCATTACATCAGATACTTTTAAACATCTCTACTGATCATGAAGAGAAAAGACTGAATTATACAAACACCACTAGCACCGTTAGCCATATTGCTGTTTCTAACATCAATTCATTTCTCCCATACACTTACCATTTTTTACATCACCCTCTTACCAAACTGATCAAACACAGGCTGGTTTGATTTAAGTATGCAATAGTCCCTTTGCCATTATTTAGCTTCCCTAAACACTGCCAAACACCACAGTGAGCTTTCTCCTGTTTCTATACTTTGGGCTGGTAAAAAAAATATAAAAACTGTGAACTGTGCCCAAAGACACAGGTTTGGTAATGATTGTATACTTATCATTTAAGGACCAACTTAGCTAAATTCTGAGAGGCTCATTATAATCATAAGAGATTTTTGTCTTAATTTTCATACTACCATTAACTTAAGATGAGCAACTGGTCACACAGTTGGCTAGAATTAGCAAAATCAAACTTATCAATTGCAGGTCTGGTATTTTTTAACTGGCTACTTCCCTATTTTACCTGATATAAATCTTCTGCCATCTGTTCTTTGGTTTGTAAATTATTATTTTCCCTTATTTAGTCTTTAAAATACTATTGTATTTATATATATATATGTATATATATATATATATATAACATATATATATAATATTCTGCTGATGTTACCAAAACCTATATAACGTTGCGGAAACTAAGATTCTGGGCTCCCTGGTTTTTGTACACAATGATGCCTATGCTCTGAGCATAATAAATCAGGTTTTTCATATCTTTGGGCCATTGATTTTTGTGATTGGCAGCAGTATCAGGTATGATAATGAAACAAATTTTTTTTATAAAAGAAGTCGATAAGTTATACTTACCAAGGCCATGCCGGTGTGTGGACATGGGTGGCATGACACTCCAAGTTTTTGTTTTGGGATTGTAACACTCTACAGTGTTCAAAGTCTTCAGTCCATCTCTACCACCAACAACATACAGCTTGTCATCCAAAACCGCAACACCAAACTGTAATCTCCGTCCATTCATATTAGCTACTGGAGTCCACATGTTTGTTCGGAGATCATATTTTTCAATGCTTGTTGCTCCTTTAGAGTAATATATATCAAAATTACATTTATGTAATTAATAATGTAACCATCCTAATTGGAACTTTTAATTGAGCTATCCATATAAAGGAGTAACTTTTATTTTTATTAATTTGATATATTTAAGGTATTTTACTTCAATAGTTAAGATCTTTGAAGACACCTTCTATATTCACATGCATATAAACAATACTTAATGCCGATATTAGAAAATGAACCATCTCTAGTTCCTAGCAGATGACACATGAAAAGATTTGGTTCATCCAAAACGGATTATCTGAAACTTTTTATTTTGCTCTAAAACTTAAATGTGATGGCAACAGACCCACAAATTTCCTGAAAGACATTCAGAGAAGTTTTATAATTTTTTGAAGACCTCTCCTAAGTAGTGGGAATTCCTGATATTTCTCTACTTAGAGGAACTTTTGTTTTGTTTCTGCTCAAGGACAGATAAACTATGACTACTATAATATGACACATAATGACTAATGTAGCTGTTATGGTATGATCCTCATTCAAAAAGAATACATCTGCTACTTAGGTCTTTTATAAATAAAATACTATCCTCTTAGAATATAAATAAATCAGTATTACTAGAGAAGGCATAAATACATATTTATATATTGCTCTGTACTCCTTTCATTTAATATTAGAATCCTTGGCTATCAGAAGCTTAATTTTAATCTTTACATATCTCTGGCCCTCCCTCCCCATCATTTTCTACCCAAACAACCTATGTTAGCATTTGTGGTTCAAAACAAAGTTGCAAGAATTTCTATCATAGGGACTTTGTTCTCAAACTAGAGAAAACAGCTAGAGGCCATACCCCTAGTCATGGTCAAGCAATTCAAAGATGAAGAAATCAGACAACTGTCCTCATGCTAATTGTTTATTATCCCAATCACCTATGTAGTTTTAATTGCTTCTCACCATTTCTTGCTTTAATGCCTCTTAACCAGCCAAGAAAGTCTTCCTTGTCTTCAAAATTATGACTTCCTGGCCCAAAGGACACTTAACTACCTGGTATCAGGTATAAAGACCTATCTAGGATCACAGAACAGATATTACATCACCTTGTTAATGAACCTTCATAGCATTACATGCACCTCATCCTATTTAAGCAATACAATGAATCAATATCCCAAAGTCTAGCTTTCACCAAAATTAATTACTATCCTAGGCCTCTTAGAAAAGGCAATGCCTTTCCTGGAAAAAAAATGGAAAGCTGGTAAGTGTGTGTTTTAAAAAGTTGTACCCTGGGGACTTAATTTCTCAGCATTCTTTACTCTTCCTGGGGTTCTCTTTTCCTTGAGTCCTTGTGTTGCACCCTGGTGTGGGTTTGTTTTATAAATTTGCTGAAACCCATGCTGTGGGGGCTTTTTTTCTTTGGTTCGAGCACAGCGGGCTTCTGGGGCTCTGGCTCTTTGATCACTTGGCTGAAGGAACCCTTTTCTCTATCACTTTGTCATTATTAAATCCTATAAATTTAAATATTTGGAGTTGTTCTTCTCTTCACCAAAAGTGCCTTGTATGTCCTGTCTTTCTGAGGTCTTAGCTGTAAAGAATATTTTTCTATAAATCTTATTTGGATGCCTAATTTTTTGCTTTCTTTCTTTTTATTCAACATGAACAAGGATTTGTTCATTTGGAAAAGTATTTGTTGCCAAAAGTAGAGCCTAAATGGGTATGAGAACTCAATCAGTTCTGTTCATGTAAACCTTGTAATCTTAGAGAAATAGCATTACTCAAAGATCTTGGGTACAGTAATATCTACTGCCAAAAGCAATTGGGGCCCTGATCCAAAACCAGAATGAAGTTGCTAAAAGAGATCCTTCCAAGATACTTGGTTAAGTTTTAAAAATTATTAGTGGATGAAATGCGTTGTCCTATGCTCCCTTTTCCACCTGCATTTCCTTACTGCCAACCCTCAAACTAAGTGGAAGATTCAGTTATTGGGATGATACCTAAGGCATGATGTACTTATTTCTAGTGTCAGCTACATTTTAATAGCTTAATAACTAAGGGGGGAAAATCATTGTGGAGGGGAAGCCCATCTTTGTCATCACCATCAACTAATAAGACGGATGGACACAGGAAGCCTGAAAGTGGCAGCTCCCCTTAAACCTCTGGTCCTACTTTCATCCTAGGTTTGTCAAGGCCATTATTTGATGAGGCAACACCTGTCAAGAGGGGTTCAGCTCTCCCAAGTAATGATCAACTAATTACCTCACACAGGTTAGGCAAGCTAGCCTAACTGAAGCAACCAGGTATCCTGACAGAGAAATGGGACATCGTATGTACCAGGCAAGTCAAATCATCATCACCTTGTTTCTAATTGGGATAGCTCAGGATCCAAGCGCTTTGGAAAACAGCAATGCAGCCTTGTAATTATTCCTAAAAATGCTAAACCCACAATTACTGGAGATCCAGAAAAGAAAGTTCTTGCCATTAGAGTTCTTGGCACAATGATTCAACATCAGAAACATATCATTTTATCAGTGGAAATGACATGAAAGAGCGACATTACCATCTGCTTTACTGCTGTGCTCTAAGAACCATGGGACTAGATGCTGAAATCTCCCATATGTATTGTCTCCTCTGTTAAAATGCAAGTTCCTTGACAGCAGGGACTGTCTTCCTCTTCTTTGTGTCTCTACCATGTAGCACAGCACTGTGTACGTATTAAGTGCTTAATACTTGATTCATTAATTCACTCATTCAATGAACAGGTTTGTGGGTAGAAATATGAACTCATATGATGCTTATTACTTTATATCATTCATGTTTGCCATTTTATCATAGAAAGATTAATTAAATCCTTATTGAGGACACTGGCTGGATGGGAGATACAAAGAAATCATAGAATCCCGAGGGAACTTAGGATCTATTGGGGATACATGGATATATATATACAGATTTCTAGAGGGTCCTAGAACTATGAGGGACCTCAGAGATCATCTAATTGAGTCCCTTTATTTCACAGTTAAGGAAACTGAGGTTCTGAGGAGTTAAATGATTTGCCTGAGGTCCCACACAGTGGCAGTGCTGGGACTAGAATCTCCTAATTTAACAGTCCCAAGCTCTTTCCACATCATCAAAGAAAAGTAAAATAACAATCACTTTGGTTTGTTAGGAAAAGCTTTATTGAGAATGGTAGAACTTGAGCTGAGTCCTGAAGAAGAGGTAGGATTTGAAGAGCAGAAAAAAAAAGTGGTGAAGCATTTTGGGTGGAAGAAGCAACGTAAACAGAAATGATATTCAGTAAATACAAGCATTTCCAATTTTGCTAGAGCAAGTTTGTGTTGAGAAATAAAATTAGAAAGGCCTTTGGGGCAAGACTATGGCAAGCTCAAAAATTTAGACTTTATCCAGTAGGCA
The DNA here is from genome assembly GCF_027887165.1 of Monodelphis domestica. Taxonomy (NCBI): domain Eukaryota; kingdom Metazoa; phylum Chordata; class Mammalia; order Didelphimorphia; family Didelphidae; genus Monodelphis; species Monodelphis domestica. The sequence continues at coordinate 126,786,676 of NC_077232.1, read as the reverse complement.
AAGGAAAGTTATGAAAAACTTTTTAGCAGGTGAATGATGTTTAAGGAAGAGTGAACTGGTGGTGGGATTCAAACACAGAATCCTTATGACTTCATTCCTGGAGTGCTGTAAAATGGCTTCCTGATTTCCCTGTGTTGTCTTTTATCTCTCCAGTTCATTCTGTATACCAGATTAGTCTCCCTAATGTGTCACGTCATTTTTCACTCAGAATCCTTCAACAACCTTCATCATCTAAAGCAAAAGTTCTTAGTAAACAGATTTTAAAACTATTTTGATAACTGCATCCCAATAAAATTGATTTCCTTTGTAATCTTACACTTACATTTTTTTATGCATGTAAAAGCATTATTCTGAGAAGAGGTCTATTACCTCCAAAAAGTTAAGATGACTTAGCAAATGGATAAAATCCAAATTTGTTAATTTAACATTTAAGGTTCCCTCTGATTTGACCTCAACCTAATTTCATACCACTTCCATACATGAATTTTCTGCTTCAAAGTTCTTTAGTTATTGTCCCCCAAATGTTATATATTAAGATTTCCTGCCTTCAATAAACAAATACTCTCTTTCATTTTCATTGCCTAAGTTGAGTCCTTCAAGATCTAGTTCAAATTCTATGTCTTCTATAAAGTATTTTCTGACTTTGGGTATTTAAGTAATTTAAGTAATCTCTACCTCCCTTTTAATTCCTGGAACAATTATTTTCTGTAGAGTTGATTTAGAAATTAGTTTTTTATACTTATTGTTGTTTTGAACTATTTAAATCTTTTATTGTTACTTAACATTTTGCCATTTATATCCCCTCTCCCCCAAGTATTTAAAATCCTCTGAAGGTAAAGATCACATTTTTTTCTTTCTATTTATCCTGTATATGCTTTGTTTGTACAAATAGTTGTTTGTTTGTTGCTTCCCTATTAGACTGTAAGCACTTTGAGAGGTCAGTGACTGTTGTCTTTCTTTGTATACTCAGCTCTTAGTCTGGTGCTGTGCACTTAGGAGACACTTAAATGCTTATTTGACATTTTATACTTCTTTGTATCACTCTTGGTGCTTAACACAATGCATGGAATGTGCTAGGTACACAATAATTACTTTTAATTTGTTTTTTATATAATTCCTCCTTTATATGTAATTCATTAAGAGATACCTTACCCCAAATCTCTTCTATTAAGCCTTCATGTGCTATTTCAGCTTATTTGTATCTCTTCTTTTTCTGAACTCATTTTTGCACATGAATTAGCACTTGATCACTTATAGATTATCTTGTATTGCTTACAAATTATTTCAAAGACATGAATTTATTCTCTCCAATTTTATTCTCCCCATTAGACTGTATGCTCCTTGAAGGAAGGAAATAGGTTTTATTTTTCTTTTATCTTTCTAATTTCCCCACTGCAAAACTAAACACAGTGTTGCACACCAGGAAGGTAGTATTGTAATAAGTACGTATAGAATGACCCATAGGGCACATAAAGAATCTGTTAACTGTCACAAATGTATACCTTTATCTCTACCAGTTATGTCAATGTATCACTCATTCAAATATTTATTGAACACCTACTATATGCTATGTGCTATATTCTGTGGTGGATACAAAAATTTATGAAAAGGGATTCCTTTCCTCAAAGAACTTAGTTTAATTAGGGATTCTAAAGATTAAATACAAACAATGATTCAAGAGATGTTACAAGGCATTGTGTGATTAAAGAGGGATAAAAAAATATCATGAGTTCACAGGAAGAAGGAATTATTGTGTTCTGAAATGACCAAGCCCAAGGCTTCATAGAGGGACTTTCTTGAATTCAATCTAATCCAATCTAGTATAACACACATTTATTAAGCACCTATTGGAAGCTGGAAGACGTATAAAGATAAATAAGACTTGTAATGGAACCAACAACCTAATAAGGAGGCATAACATAAATGATTTCAAATGTAAAATAGAACATGATTAAATGAAAAAGAGTAGAAACAAAGTTATAAGACTTGGTCTCTTAAGGGGTCAGTAGCATTTGGAGTAGTAGAAAGGACATATAAGGGCTTTCCAGGTACAGTGAATGATGATACAACAACATGGAGGAAAGGAAGAATATTTTTAATCAGCTAATCAACTAACATTGGTCCTACTCTGCTCATAAGGCAGTTCTAGACATACAGGACAGAACAGTTTGACTAGACTAGATTCCTAAAAGGGAGTAATGGAAGAAAATACTGAAAAAGTAGATGAAGGTCATACTGTAGCTTTCAAATTCAGGCTGAAAATTTCAGACAAGGAACCAATTCAAGTTTTGAACAGAGTGAGTGATATGCTAAAAGCAATATGTGTGTTTGTGTATGAGTCATGACGCCTCGAGACTGGGGAAGCTTTTAATGGTGGATAGGTGGTGTTTACTTCTATACATGACCATCATTTCTATCACTTGTCTTTGAAGTTGCATTCTAATTAGGACACTCATAATTCTAGCCCCCTTCTGTACAGTCTTTTCTCAATTGGAAGCACTAATAGCTGCAAAATCAAGTGGGATTTTGCCAACCATGTTGAGAAGTTAAAGCACTTTTAGTCAAAGCTTTTCAGTGGTAATTCTTAAAAGCAAGGGCAACTGGGCTAAATTCAGAGGGAAGAGTGGGAGTCATACCAGTACCTGAAGTCAATTATTGAATGCCCAGCAGCCCTAGACATGGCCTTTGAAGGTAGGTCTATAATAATTTGGTCAAGAGTTTCATAAATAATAGTGGCAGCAACTGTGGCTGAAGTAGCAGCGTGGTTTTACTGAATATTCCTAGCTGTTGAAGAAATAACCTACAGCACTCATTACATTAAATAAAATAACATTTTGGGGTTTGCTCAAATTAAGAAATAATACTTTTTTCCTAATATGCCCAAATCCTCCTGGCAAATATTTTTGTGGGAAAGGGGAAGGAGAAAAGTAAAAGCTGGAATGCAAAATAGTTTTCTAGTTCCCTAAAAACCACTGCTTCTTGTCACAGAGTTTTGGGATCTTTGCTTTCCTTGGTAATGTTATATTTAATCATTGATCTTATAGCTGCATCTCCAGCTCTGCCCTTCTTGACAGTGACTTTGGATAAGAGTGGAATGGCGACTTTGACCTTTCTTCTTGTTACTCTTTGTTTGTTTTTTGTTTTTGTTGCTTTTTACATTTCTCTCTTCTCATGTTTGTTTATGGACAAGATAGGTAACCTCTGGGCTACATTCATAGCCATGTCACTTTCAAGCAGCCATGAAGAAGTAGTGGCTTGACTTTGCAATCTAGTCTTTAATTTCTCTACCTCTTGACTCTGGAGTTAAGAAGTCAGTGTGTTTTTGAATTCCACTATTTCTTAGAACAGGTAATAATAGATAGTAACAGCTAGAATTTATTCAGATCTTTAAGGCTTGAAAGATGTTTTAAAAATATTCTTTTATTTTATCTTCACCATAACCCTCAGAGGTGCACACTCTTATTTTATTCATTTTCAAATGAAAGCTAGTTAAGTGTCTGAGGTCACATTTAAACTCAGATTTTCCTTCTCTATACACTGTGCCACCTAACTGCCCCCAGTATCAACTGTAATTCTTTTTATAGAAATAATTATGTGACATCATTCTAAGATTGATATCTGTTATAGAGATGCCATTACTGATAAATTTGTATATTACTCACCTGATGAGTCTCCTAATAGTCCATATTCTTGAGAATTCAACTTACATAATATTGGCATGTTTCTTTAATAAATATCTTTTCCTCAGTTGCAAGACTGTCATTTTTCTCAGGGGTTCAGTTTTGTAGATCTGTTACACCTGAGGTTAAAAGACCTTATGGCAGTACTAGCATCTCAAGAGAGATGATGGTAAAGAAGACAAAATTCTTTATCATATTTGGCAGATTTTCCTCTTTGCTCAGTTCCCTTAACATCTTTGTGTTTTGATCTTTGGAGAGTCTAGTATGAACATTTTCCCATTCAGATTTCTACCTCTCTTTATTGGTTGGGCATTATTATATAAGGAGTTGGTCAAGGAAAGGAAGCTTAGATTTATTGATAAAGCGGTTACCAATTCTTTGCTAATACAAATTAAGCATTATTGCCTTCTTTGTCCCACAAAACAAAGGAACCTTCTTCTTAATACCTTTAGTTGAATCCATTCCTCCAACTGCAAATAATGTGCCAACAGTTGACTTTCTAGGTTTTGTGCGAGGACTTTGTAACATGGGTCGTCTCTCTGGCAACAAATGGTATTTCATTGCTTCCATAATAAGTTTCTGACATTCAATATCATCCCGAAAGAGTGCATTATTTTCCATGTCAGCAAGGAACTAAAAAAAAAAAGATTATGGCAAATGATAAGCAAGAAAAAATTAAAAAAATTATATAGTTGACAAAAATACATTATGCCTTATTTTATTTTATTTTATTTTATTTATTTATTTTTATTAAAACCCTGACCTTCTGTCTTGGAATCAATACTGTGTATTGGTTCCATGGCAGGAGAGTGGTAAGAGCTAGACAATGGGGGTCAAGTGACTTGCCCAGGGTCACATAGCTGGAAAGTATTTGAGGCCAGATTTGAACCTAGGACCTCCTGTCTCTAGGTTTGGCTCTCAAGTTCTTCTCTTAATATATATTTTTTTCTCCATGAAAAAAAGAGAAGGGAAAAACTACTCAAGTTCACTATTCAAAAGCTCTGAGGAAAAGCCTCTGAATACTCTTAGTAGATGCTAACCTAAAAGATACATATTGACTTCTTAAGGGGAAGAGTAGTAGAGAACTCCAAATGTCAAATTAAAAAAAAAAAAAACCAACCCTCACCTTCTGTCTTAGAATCAATACTGTGTATTGGTTCTAAGACAGAAGAATGGTAAGGGCTAGGCAATGGGGGTTAAGTGACTTGCCCAGGGTCACACAGCTGGGAAGTGTCTGAGGCCAGATTTGAACTTAGGACTTCCCATCTCTAGGCCTGGCTCTCAATCCACTGAACCACCCAGTTGTTCCCCAAATGTCAAATATTCTAAGAAACAAAAACCTCCTATATACGTACTTAAATGAATCCTTAATTTTAAAGATTTTTTGAATTGGATAAGATGGCTACCAAAGACCTTTTCAATTCTGAAACTGTGATTCAGTGATACTAATACAATTTAATGAAATTCAATAAAAATGCCAAAAATGGAGCTTGCAGAGTCTGATAGGTAATGGTCTAAGTGAACTTAGAGAACTGTATTCCAGGAAATGATACAAAATTAAGACTCTAAGGGTGAGTCTTCAATTCAATTCAATGCGATTCCAACAGGACAGCAGTGCCTCAGAAGTCAAGGGAGTTCAGAGAATATCCAGGAAGAAGAGTTGATCAACAGTATCAAAAATTACAAGAATGATACAGGTGGATAGGGCCTTGTCAGTTAAGAATGACTTTGTAACTTTGAAGAACTTTATTTCAGTTGTGTGGTGGTTTCAGAAGTCAAATCGAGAGGGATTCAGAAGTTAGTGGGTAGCAAAGAAGTGTAGAATCTTTTTTCTGGCAGCTTGGAAGTGAAAGAGAAGACCCAAGATACAATGATAGTACAGGCATCTCACATAAGGTTTTTTTTAAAGATGGAAATGAACAATTGTGTAGATATGAAAATACAGAAGAAATCATTTTTATATGGTTTCATTTTATGATAGTAATAGTTATACTGATTCAGAATTTCTGACTAGGTGAATTCTGACTTTGACCAGGAGAAATCAGGTTGAGCCAGTTAACTAAAGAGTTAAGACTGATGGGAAAAGAATTATAGTCATGGAATGGTGAATTAAGAGATGTCACAGTTAGTCACAAATGGCCTTGGGGATAACTGCTTTTTTGCAAATGTTCCATTTACCAATCTGTTGATTTTATTGAGATTCCCTTCTGATTCTGCAATATCTTTTATTTATAATTTTCTTGGATAGCATTTTTTTCATGATGTCAACAAACTCTTCATCCTCCCTACTAAGCACTAAGAATCCTTTCTCAAGTTCTCTGACCTTTTTTTCCCCAAGTGGAGAAATACAACAAATACTTAACACAAAGCTAGTGACATAACCTCTTTTTTTTTTTTTTGCAATTTTTGGACACCATTCTTTCCTAGTTTGTCTCCCACCAATCTGACTCCTATGCAGGTTCTACCTACTCATTAGGTGTCCTGCAGGATTCTGTCCCAGACCCTCTTCCAATTTCTTTCTACACTACACTTCACTTGATGATTTCATTAGATGGCAAACACGGAAATCTCTTGATTTCATTAATACTGCCTGCAAAGATGCTAAAGAAGTGTGTGGTTCATAGCAGTAATAAGAGGGAGGGATAAAGATTGTGATTTCACTGCTGAGGAGAAATCTGAGATGAGAAAAATCTTTCTATCATTGTAACCCTCTTGCAGCTGATAATCTTTAGAAAGATGCCTAGAGCACTGATAGGCTAAGTGAACTGTCCAGGGTGACAAAGCCAGGATGTTGGAGGTGGGACTTGAACCTAGTCTTCCTGATTCCTAGGCTAGCCCTAGATCCATTAGGCCACAGTGTTTCTAATGATTATATTTAATGATAATTTGGTAAATAAGAAGGTTATATCCAAGTATCCCAAAAGTCAGTAAAAGAAATAGCACATAGAATTTAGAAAATGAGCACAATATGCCAAAGGCCAATTATCAAATTAAAAGTCACAGTCCAAATGCATAAACATATATTTTGGGTTTAATCGCTTTATGGTATTTCCTATTCATGTGAAAGATTATGACCCATTAATGAATCTGAATTAAACTTATTGAAATTAATGTTCATTAGGTTTGGTAAATGTAAGTAATATGACTTACTTTAAACAAAAATAAAACTGGGAAAAATAGAAAAAGGAAATTGCTATGATATAACATTAGTTATAACTTGAGATAAAATAGGTGGGTCTGGGTCAATTCTCCTAAAACCAATTCCTCCTAAAGCCAGTTACAGAAACAATGGGAAGAAAAAATTTTTAATATATGCCAAAATACAAATTTTCTAGACTTTTAGGCAATTCTTCTAAAATTTATTTATATACAAAGTTCATAAATCAGAAATTAAAATGAACTAAGACAGAAACCAATGTTCCACATTATTGTGCTTTAGATGGCCAGATTTCAAATACAGCTGTGAGTATTTTCTACCCTGGCCTGCTGGTCACTCTCCTACTGGCCCAGCTGCTTTAATTTGGGGGACTTGGTGGAGAAGCTGCTCCTGCCCATGGCCTAGAGAGCAGCCTGATCAGCTTGATCGGCCATTCCTGCCCACAGCTTGGCCAAACCCTGGCTAAACAGCAGGCTCACTCCTCCACTGCCACGAACTGCTACCTTCAGCAGAGGTACCCCAAGCCCATCCTGGTGCTTCTATTGCCTCCTGCAGCTGCTTAAGCCTAGTCATGCTCAGTTTGGCCACTCCTGCAACTACCACACCCTGAGCTTTCTGCTGACCTGCTTCTGTTCTAGCTGGCAAGTATAAGCTTCCCTTTCCCCAGCCCAGCTCAGAAGGAAAGTCCTTTTCCCTGCCTCTGCCAGGCTTTTTGCCTTGGCTGGGAGGGTCCTGGCCCTCTTTTAATCACCCCAGCTTAACTCCTAGCTCTTCTTGCTTTACCAAACCTGCCTTACTTCCATCTCTCTCAGTCTTTGCCCTGATTTGTAGTCATATCCTCCATTTTGGTTTCTGGCATTTCCTAATCACACCTCTTACCCTGAAACCCACCTCTAACCACACCCATAACCCTCCCAGTTGTAGTGCTGCCTCTTTGTCACTAGAGGTCAATATTGAGCACAGATTTTTTTTCTTCTAATTCTTTTCTCTCTCTTTTTCCTCTTTTCTTTTCCCCCTTTCCCTGCTTAGCTATAGTGGTTGCTTACTGCCAGTAGAGGGCAGCAACAAATAAATAATTAAATATCCCCCCTTTTAATAAATAAAAATAAAATAAAATCATAAAAAATAAAAATAAAGCAAAATAAGTTAAATACCCTCACCTACTCTACCCAACCCTTATTGCAATAATTAAAAAATAAAGAAATAAAAATATACATTCTTATTTTTTTCTTTTTATTGATCAAAATGCTAAGCACCATAAATGCTATCATGCATGACAGTCTTCTACTTTTTTCCCAATTAGAGGCACATAAGATTCTGAATTTCCTCCTTCTCCTTGTACTCTAGCCCTTGGTATTTCTAAAGACAAAGATATTAAGCAAATAAAGAGACATTTTGTCAACAACTCTTGCAGGGTGATCTATGATTATTTTAAGACACATTGCCCATGGTGGCCTCAGATGGACCTTGAAGAGTTGAGGAACACCGCTACTTATGTCTTTAAAGGCCAAAAAGAAAAAAAAAGAAGCTAATAATGTCATAGAAACCTTGAAAAAATAAATCAAATCTTTAAAGGATAGACTTGATAAACAAGACAAAGGGCATGATTCTCAACCAATAGCACTAGCCCCTCTCCAAGAATCTAACAATCAGTCCCCTAACTGCCCCTTCTGTCAGAGAAAGGACCACTTAATTATGGGATGTAGGACTATGTTCCAGGCAGTAAGAAACAATATCCACTGGAAAAATTATCAGAGAAACAATTATAGAAATAATAATTATAATGGTGATATCAGAAATCATAATTTCAGGACTGATAATAATTCTAGATACATAAATCAGGCACCTGACAACTCATACCAAATGACCCCAAAGCAGTATATTTTGAGTGAAGTTTTCCCCTGAACCATCCAGGGTACTATTGCCCCTCAGGGAAGAACCCAAGGAACTATCCAAAGATTATGAAGGTATTTGGGGAAGGGGGGTTGGGGCACTAGAATCAGAGGATACAACCTTTGATTTTCCAGACCCTGACGTTTTACTGCCCATTGTCCCTATTCACTGCCCCCACCATACTGACGAGCCCCATGTAACATTAAAAGTTGGTAACACCTATTATGATTGTCTTTTGGACACTGGAGCTTCCTGGTATGTATTGAAGGGTACACCTGATTCAGATTGCAGTTCCATTGGCTCAATTAATGTCATGGGGGTATCAGGGACACCCCTAAAGGTTCCCAAACTTTCCCTTATAATAGTATCCACAGAACCCCTTAGTGTGGAACACTCTTTCCTCTTAATGCCTGGCTCCCCTATAAATTGGCTGGGAGAGATCTTTTATGCAAAATTAGGGCCACAATAACTTGCTCTCCAGATGGCTCTATGACACTGGAACTACCTGAGGAATCCTTAACTTTACTCCCTGTACTTCTTTCAGATGCTCAGAGACAAAGGAGACTCCTATTTTTGAGATCCCAACTGATATACCTGAGTCTCTCTAGGCCACATCATCTTCTGATGTTGGCCTACTTAAATCAGCTGTCCCTGTCCAAATTAAAAAAACAATCTAACCCAACTCCTTTCATTCCTCAATGCCCTCTTTCAAAGGAGGCAACTGATGGCATTACACCTGTAATAAATTCACTGATTGACCAAGGCATCATAATTCCCTGTAAATCTGAATACAATACACCCATCCTGCCTGTTAAAAAGCCCACACTAGGGCCCAAAGGCAAGCATCTCTATTGATTTGTCTAGGATCTGAGAGCTGTGAACAATCATGTTATAAAGAGACACCTTGTAGTTTCTAACATAAATACTGTTATTTTTTCTATTCCTAGCACGGCAACATACTTTACAGTAGGAGACTTGTGCTCAGCTTTCTTTTCTATACCCCTCCATGAAAACTCCAGGCATATTTTTGCTTTTACCTGGAGGGGTTCTCATTGGATCTAGGATCTTTTGCCCCACGGGTTCGTGAACAGCCCCACCCTGATCAAACAATTCTCAATTGCTGATACAGATGCCATAAAATTTAAATACAGCCATTTAATTCAGTATATGAATAATTTGCTCTTGGCCTCACCAAATGCTGAAGGATTCTAAGAGGATAGCAAGCACTTTCTTCAGAGCTACATAAGAGAGGCCAAGAGGTCTCCAAAAACAAAGTTCAGTGGTGTCTCCCCAAGGTACAATATTTAGGCTTCATTTTAACTGCTGGGTCCTGTTTAATTTCTCCTAAGCATATTAAAAATATCCAAAAGTTAAGGGCTTCTACCACTAAAAAGGAATTTAGGGTGATTCTTGGAGCAACAGGATTTTGTCAGCAGTGAATCCCTTGCTATGGGAAAATCACTAAGCTCCTTGTAGCAAAAACTTGGTTTTTGCTAAAACTTGGTTCACAAAAAACTTGGTTCCTGAACCACTTAAACTGGAGCAGAACATTTAAGAGCTCTTTTGAATTTTTAAAAAAGCTATCCTGTCTGCCCCTGCTCTAGGCATCCAAATTACGATAAACCATTTACCTTATGTGTCCATGAACAAAAAGGGGTAGCTTCAATGTTCTGACTCAACTTTTGGGATATGCTCAATGCCTGGTGGCCTATTTTTCAACCCAGCTTGACCCAGTAGCTGCCAGAGCACCTTAGAGGAGAAGCTACAACAGCTTTATTGGTAACAAAATCTGCCAATCTGGTATTGGGGTGCCGGCTGACCATAATGTATCCACATGAGGTTGAGATATTGTTATGAATACATAGGATACAGGCATTTACTGACCAAAGGATTACTAGGTATGAGATAACCCTACTGAATAATGAACATATCACACTAAAACACTGTGGTGTTCCTAATCCTGCAACCTTGCTCCCTGATTTATCAATTTCCAGAGAACCTTTACATGACTGTATATCTTTAGTGTCCACTGTTGATAAACCTCATAATGATTTACTGGACACCCCTTTGGATGATTTGGATTTAATATTATTTACGGATGGTTCTTCATTTATGAGGGATGGTGTGTGCTATACAGGAGTTGCAGTAGTTACCAAATTTGATACTCTGTAGTCAGTTTCTTTACCCTCAAATGTAAGCGCACAGGGTGCACAATTCACAGCTTTGAAACACACCTGTATCATTGCAAAGGATAAAAGAGTCATAATTTACACAGACTTCTGCTACACCTTTGGTATATGTCATATCATTGGCATACTATGGCTTCAGAGGGGATTCTTAACATCAGCTGGAAAAAGTATTGCCAATGCAAACCTTATTACTGAACTTCTTTCTGCCATTCAGCTCCTTGAAGCTATAGCTGTCATCCACTGCTCTGCACATACAGGTGGCATTGACCCTGTCTTCAGGGGAAATAACCAAGCAGAAATGGCAGCAAAACTAGCAGCCTTAGAAGGCCCTGAATATAACAATTACTGATCATTTGGATCTATCCCTTTCTTATAATGACAAGGAAGAGGAAAAATGGAAGCAAGAATTTAAAGCAAAACAGATAAATGGAGTATGGGTATCATCAGATGGCAACCCCTGCTCCCTAGAGCTTTCTATAACTAGATTTGTCACTCCATTCATAAACATGATCATTTTGGCTCCCAAGGCATTGTAGACTGTTAAAAGAGTATGGATAGCTCCTGGTATAACTACAATTGCCTCCAAAGTATGTACAGCTTGTCCTATCTGCCAGGCCATTAATCAACATGCCTTTCAAGGAAAACCCTTTGGTAGACATCCTCTTGCTTACTTACCACTTGAGCATCTACAAATTGATTTTATCTCTAGGCCAAAATCTGGAAAATATAAATTTTGTCTGGTCATAGTTGATCAACTGACCAGGTGGCTTGAAGCATTTCCTACTGCTCATGCCACAAAGGCTTTTGCTGTTAAAATCCTTTTGAAAGAAATTATTACTCATTTTGGCCTTCCATCACATATTGATTCGGATAAAAGAACTATTTTTACTGATTTGACTTATCTCAAATTTATTAATGTTTGGGGATAACTCCTAAATTTCATATACCATATCATCTCCAGAGCTCTAGTCAAGTTGAACGAATGAATAAAGAACTTAATACCATGATTGGCAAATTGTGCACAGAGAGTCATTTAAAGTGGCCTGAAATTCTACCTCTGGCCCTATTTTATCTCAGAAGTAGACCCAGAGGTGATTTACACTTCTTACCATTTGAGATTCACCTATTTAGACACAACCATTTGCCCCTGCCTATACTCCATTATTAGGAGGGGATACAACCATTGCTACATTTATCAGACAATTACAAATGAAATTGTGAGAACTCCACGACTCTGGAACTACTGTTCAAGCAGGCCCCATTGATTTCTTGCTTCATGATTTAAAACCAGGTGATATTGTGTAAATAAAGAATTTTAAACATACTGGGTCAACTGAACCTGCTTATGATGGGCCATTCCAGATCCTACTAACTAAACCAAAGCCATAAAAATTGGAGGGTGTAAGGGGTAAATTTGGGTTGAGACTGAAGTAAAATTATTGATCACAAAGGATTTAATTTCTTATATCCCAAATGAAACACTCAAGTCAGAATGGAACTTTATAGTGATTTAATTACAATAGGAGGAAGAAGTTAAGAGAGAGAGAGAGAGAGAGAGAGAGAGAGAGAGAGAGAGAGAGAGAGAGAGAGAGAGAGAGAGAGAGAGAGAGAGAGAGAGAGAGAGAGAGAGAAAGGAGTTAATTTAAACTGCTCCAGCTCAGGCTGAGCCAGTCAGGAGTTCAAGGCCTTGGCCAAGGGGGGGGGGGTGCCTCCCCTGAGAGTCAAGGTAAAAGGGAGTCAGTCTTATCACTCACCATGTGACCATCTCAAGGAATCTGTCTGAGGGAGCTCCTCCAGGCTCGAGTTCCAGGATCGAACTGGCCCTCAGCCCTCTGCACAGGAAGTCATGAGAACTCCAAAAGCAGTTCTCTACATCACTTCCTCCATCTCACATGTGCCAATTGTGGCTCATGCTTGGCTTAGGACAGCCCAGGGGACAGTCTGTTGTTTCTTATTTGTCATCTGCTAGCACATGCCAGTGTAGTGTGGGTGTGTATATTCCTGGGTGCTACACTAAGCAAGATGGGGAAAATCTAAAAAATCACAAGGGACACATGGATTCATTGTAGCCATGTAAAACGAGTACCTTCTGTTAATGATAAATAATTGCTTGCACTGATTGTATTTGACCACTGATTGTGATTAGACTTCTTTATTGCTGGATTTTGTACTATTTTGTTACACTTTATTTGGCTGATCCTTGTATTTGCACAAATTGCCTTGAAGGGCAACACATGTACTACCTCAAAGAAGAAAATCTGTATTAGTAATCAATATTGACCTGATGTGCCTTTTATAAAATTTTGCACCTTTTCTAATTTTTTTTTGTATTTTCTTGAATGTATTATTGTTTTATCTACCTTATTTGTACTCACACTGCAGATCATGGTAAGTCACAGAGGAAATTAATCTTATTTTTTTGGAAACTAGTCTCTATGCTTTACCTCTGTATTTGTGAAATATACACATTTTAATATTTTGTTTTCTTCCTACATGTGTCATACAGTATTTGATTCCCCCCCTTCTTTTCTCATTTTTTTTTTGGCCTTTGAAACACATGTCACTAGTATTGAAAGGGATTTTTAAAAACTATTTTTACTTTTTGCAATAGCTAACCTAAGATGTCCATTTACCTAACATATAAAAGCACACCCCAAAAGGCTTTGGACTATGGCAACCTGTCACTAATTATTTAAATATTGTGAGACTTTTGCTCAATGACTATGTCAAATCTAAGAAGAAACAGATCATATAGGAGCAAAGAAATTCACCTGCAAAATGCCAAATGAGCACAAAAAGGTAAAAGAAACTAAACCAATCCTATGGGGACTGATGACATTCTGCACAAAAAGCACAATGACTTGATCATGTGTGAGACTCAAGGTTGTGGCTGTTTAACATGTGTTAAATGTAGGACTTCCTCATACCACACTCTCTATCAAGAACATATAACATCGATTATTCTGGTTCCATTATCCCAAAATAAAGTGAAGAAAAGGATTGAACTGGGGAATTCTATTTCCCATTTGTCTTGAGATCTAGTCTCTTTTTCTATTTTCTCTCATGATATGACAACTTACTGTAGTTCAGATTGTTAAATTGGGTTAGTGAATGAGTACTGTTGAACACTTATGGGATATGGGATATGGGGTCACTACAAGAACCTGTTGAGATTTGTGAAATTTTTTCCTTTTTTCTTTCTTCCCACGATTTTTCTCAAGTTTTCTTTTTATATTTTACATCTGACTCAGAGGTTATTTAAAAAATTTCTTTGATTCTTTGATATTCTTTATACTTGATTCATATGCCTTATGACTCGACCATGTATCACTGTGTAATTCCTACATGTATCCCTGTATTCTCCTCGGGGGAATGTATTATTATTGTCCTCAGGGGGGACTATGTTGTTGTTGTGAACTTTGACTTGAATTTGAGCCTAATTTAGAACAAGAGACTATCTCCCAGAGTCTAGAAGGCTTCATGAAGATGCTTGCAGGGACCATACACTGCACCAGAAGATACAGATTGAACTTTGAGATATGGAAAATTTGTACTTTGGGAGGGTTGAATGTTTTTGTTTTGAATGTACACTCTTATGCCAAAGGGGACTGCCCCCTAATTGGCTTTTTGCCAATGCACCTATTTTTGGTTTTGTTCATTCTTTTTTATTTTCCTCTTATCCCCAAATAATTATAATGTCCCTTTAAAAACTGTAATATTTGTATATACCTCCAGTTCAAGTAATAAATTAGTTATGTTTTCATGATCCATTGGAGAGTCTGGTCTCCCAAAGGATCACAGGGAGAATTGTATTGATTTTTGAATCTTGAACCCTAGAGTCTACATTTCCCACAATCCTCTTTCCCTTTTCCTATTTGTGCATCTCCTTACATTTATGGAGGTTTTGAGTTTCTGTTTTCTGCCCATGCAGGCTCTTGGGCTTGTACCAGCGTGGAAGAGCTGGAGGAAGGGAGCATTCTTTTCATTCATCTGTTTTTTAAAATTTCTCTTTGCACTAAGTGGATTTTAATAAATAGTATTAAATTAATACTTGGAGTATTGAATATTAATTTTAATCTTTACAATTGGAAAGGAAACACATCATTTGAAACAGAATGGCTATATGATAGATATGGGGGAATGCCAAATAATATCATAAAGAACAAAAATGAATATATTTTACAAGACAGGAAAAGACTTGTTAATAATGTGGGAAATGCCCCTAAGTCAATTCACTTCTTCCTGTGTAGTCAAATAGTTGATTCAGAGATTAAATAAGAATGAGTAAAAACCAAGAATAAGGAATAATAGTTAGAAAAAGATAAAAGATAAATAAACAATTTAACCCTGAACTATTTAAAGAAAGAACTAAAGATAAAAAAAGAAAAATGTCCAAAAGGGTCTCAGCAACTATCTGACTATTTAGTGAATAGAGATGATTTTTTCCCCAGCCACATATCAAAATTATATTTAGATTATAAACACTGACTTGAGCTTCTGGAAAAGTTCAGAGTTTCAAAAATGTCAGCTTAATTTGGGTCAATAATTTTGTGTTTTTGTCTGATAACTTGTAAAAGGAAAAATACAGGGTCCCAAAAGTCTTAGTGTATTTCTAAGTAATTAAGCTTAGAACTGCATCAATGCTTTGGAGATACCACGTATTTGAATAAATATAAAAATCTCTATTTCTATGCACAGGCATAAATATGCTGAGAAGTGCTCATTAGTACTTATTGTTGGAATTGGTTTGAAATGGTCAGGTAACATACCTAAAGGTTCGATTTTATAAAAGCTAGACTCCTATATCTTCTGAATTAGCTTTTGAGCAAAAACACTGTCTTCTTGATTATATCATCTATTCACCACCTTTAGTTAACATTGAATTCTATGTAAATATCTCAACTGCTAACATAGGTAAATAAATTAAATCAGTACAAACTAGCAGATACTAATATGATAAGCAAAACAGATGCTCAATGTAGAATAAGGTTATAAAACATTTTTAATGCTTACCTGTGGAGCAAGAAGAGGGAGCCTAATGTAAGCCAAAAGTTTACTAAGATCTTTACGTCTCTGCTCTAAATCATGACGGACCCATGTAAGGAGGGCATTTAGTATTGTTTCTTCATTAGGAATATTCATATCATCACTTGCCAAGAGCTTTGAAATTTCACTAGCTGGTAATAAAACAAATTCTTGGTTTCTAATTACTTCCATGAAATGTTCCTAAAAAAAAAGATTAAAAATGCAGATCTTTTAAAATATTCTCTGATACTATAGATTATTTAATAAAAACTCAAAGTTTCCAAAAACCATTTAATAGAACCAGTAAGGCACAATTTGTCCTTTTAATAACTTTTCATAAAGTAATGATTGTATATAAGGGAAAACAGTGAAAATAATGGGCTTCACCAAGTTTTATTGCTTTACAAGTAAAATGAAATCAAATAGCTTGGATATATTTTGTAATTGGATAGCATCACTTAGGCACTACTCCCCTTCAGGATGGGGATGATCCAGTAGAACTTGTGAACATCTTTGTATTCACTTCCCTTCCTCAGAATCTAGAATATTTTTGAGATTTTTTTTTTGAGATTTGCGCTTTTCCAAGGATATTCTCCACCATAAACCTTTATTTTTAGAACCACAGAACTAAATTTGGATGTGTTTATAGGGTTTAGAAAACACTTGGAAGCAAATCTGTCTTAGAAATTTACATGCTTAACATGATTTATGCATAGGACTCATTGGATCTAT
This sequence comes from Monodelphis domestica, assembly GCF_027887165.1. Classification (NCBI taxonomy): domain Eukaryota; kingdom Metazoa; phylum Chordata; class Mammalia; order Didelphimorphia; family Didelphidae; genus Monodelphis; species Monodelphis domestica. The sequence continues at coordinate 126,770,000 of NC_077232.1, read as the reverse complement.
CTGACATCTAGCCCTAAGCACAATGGCTGTCTCATACCAGGCATTTAAGAAATATTATTAACTGAAGTAATGATGAACCAAAGGCTGGCTCTGTAATGGGGACCTGTATTCCCAAGTATTCTGAAGAGAAAAGTTTGACCTCAGTTTGGAACCAAGTCACTAGGGGTGTCCTATACTTTATCATAACATGTACAAATGCTGTTGTCTGCGCTAAATAGTAGCTCTCCCTGAACTATTAAATAAAATATAAATGAGAAGAAAATTATGCACAAGGATCATAATATATCATCTAATAATATGCAGTTACTATGATAATTTCATTTTGTTAAAAACAACTTAAACTACTTTTTTTTTTCTAATTCTCCTATAGTCAGTCCACATACCCTGTCTCATTTTACTGAAAAGATCAGTTCTTTGCACATAGGTACTTAATGTTTGTTGAATTGAAAATGCTGGCCAATTTAGAATGCAGTTAAAGAATGTAAGTAATCCATCATCTGAAACAGATTTAAGGTTAATATCATTTATATATTATAGCTATTTCTACCCACGTATTACAGCTAGCTTAAATAATAATCTAAAATATTTCAGTTCATCTTGCATTCCTTTCAGCTATAGTCATTTTAGTCAATTGATACCTGTCTATGTTATTCATATAGATATTTGTTTACTATTGACGGTCTGATGGAAACATCAGACCATCTGAAATATTTTGAATTTACTAGCATAAATTTGGGAATTTATATCGATATTCATCCACATTAGATATAAATATACAAAGGTATATATATTTGCATACACATTACTCAGTCATTAAAGAAAAAAGTATAAGCAAATATATTTGGAAAAATAAATTATTTTGATTAATTATGGTTTATTAAGATAGATTTAATTTAAAAAGTTTAACATTGACAAAATATGCTATTATAAATATTAGGATGTTAAAAAAAAGATACAAAACATAATAGGATTTAGACTATATCTGAGAATATCCCATTCCAAGAGAAAACACTAAAGCAGTGGTTCTCAACCTTTCTAATGCTGTGACCCCACAATACAGTTCCTCATGTTGAGGTGACCCCAAACCAAAAAATTATTTTGGTGGCTACTTCAAAACTGTAATTTTGCTACAGTTATTATTTGGAATGTAAATACTTGATGTGCATTATGTATTCTCATTGCTACAAATAAAACATAATTTAAACATAGTGATTAATCACAAAAACAATATTTAATTATATGTTGATAAATATTAATCCAGCAGGAGGCAGCCTGAGCACTGGGGCAGGAAGTAAGTCCTACATGGGGAGGTTGTCTTGTAAATCTTGAAATCTCTCAGACTTGTGAATGTTAAAAATTTCCCCATCGGGGAATTCTTAATTGGAACAAATTCCCTACTGAGAAACATTCCCCATTTTGATGTGAGAACTCACCAGGATCAGAAATGGGAGGACCTCTACTCCAACCGTACTTAAGACTGCTTTAGGGGGAAAAAAACTCCTGGCTAAACAAAGAAAGTACTTGGATCCATGCTTATGGTGGGGCAAGGAGTTCTTTGAGCCAGGCCTGTTTTTAGAATTGATACAATGAGATGCTAGGTACCTCAAAGGGTCGATCAAGTTTTGTCTTAATGAGATTAGTTGACTCAGCTGTGTTTTCACTGGTTCAGATTTATTGATGAAATTAGTCGACACAACAGCATTTTTTTTTCTGACTTACTAATGAGATTAATCTACTCAGCTGTGAATTCAAAATGGGCTGTCTTTTGGAAAACATCTACAGTGATTGGTAGATGTAGGGACTTAGGGGAGGTGACATGGGAGAAAAACCCCTATATAAGAAAAAGCAGAATCTCTTGAGGGAGATATTCTTTTGGAGAAATCCTTTTGGAGGATCTCTGATGAGGACAGCTTGGGAAGAATCTCTTGAGAGAGGCTTTTTGGAACAGTCTCTGGCTGGAAGGCTCTCTGGTGAAGTCAGCTGAGATAGAGCTGGCCTGGTGTCACTAGAATCCTTGTTTAGGCAGACCTTGTGGTGAGTGTTAAAAGACTGACTGACTGATTCTCTCTCTTAAGACTCAGGTCTAGGCCATATTGGCTTGAGGCCCTTCATAATTATTCCTTTCCTACTCTTTCTCTCTTTCTCTAATTCCTCATTATATTATTAATTAAAAATCTCCATAAAACCTAGTTGACTTGGGTATTTGAATAATTGGGAATATTTCCCTGGCGACCACCTTATATTTGATTTAAAACCAAGACACTGTAGTGAAACATATTTTTCTGCGGTCAAATTTACTCACCCTCTCTTATATCTATCACAATTTATATCTTCCACTATTTTAATCACTACAGTTTAAGACCTCAACCATTTTAAATCTCACAGTCTGCAGACACTGCTTTCTTCTTTCTGTTGTCTCCCTCCAGCTCGAGCTAAGGCTTCACTTTGCTGGGGTTACTCGGCTCCGTTATCTGCTCCAGGACTTGTTCTTAACCCCTCCGGAGCCAGCTCCCGGGTGCTCTCTCTGGGTCTCTGTTTGAGTCCGGTCTCAAGGAAAGAGGGTAAATCCATCGCCCCTTATTGGGGGAGGGCTGCTTATAGGTAACTAATATTAGTACAATATGCGGGCAGCAGGGTCCCCATTCTTTCCGAGATCTTGCTGTAAAGTAGCACGATTTCTCAGTGGCTAAAGCCATTGGAAATATGTATTTTCTGATGGCTTTAGGCGACTCCTGTGTTTTGGTTGTTTGACCACACAGGTTGAGAACCACTGCACTAAAGTATAGTTCCATAATAAAATAACATGAACTTAATGGTAATATCTCAAAATTACCATACAAAAAGCCAACAGACTGGTTTTATACAGAAGTGGCAATAAGAATCTGATAATTTTTTTTCTGTCAATAAAATCAAAGAAAGAATATTTTATTCTCCATTTTCTATCCCAAGGAATACTTAAATTATATCTGGGACTTTTAAATTTCATTCAATTATTTTATAATTACATGGTCTAATGATTTATGAACATTGCAATTTTATATATATGCATGGAAATTTTATTACTATTTTACCTCATACATCCCCAAAATTTGAAGAATATGATTAAAAAGTGGGAAAGATCAATAAAATGTACAGATTAAGTTAAATCTTAACTAAGCATGATAACTATAGCATGAATGTACCATATACTGACATATTTAACCATGTTCCTTAAATGATAAACTGACAAACAATAATGACAATTGCAAAATGCTTTACATATATTGTCTCATTTGATTGTCACAATAATCCTGTTAGTAGGTGCCATTGGTAGAGCTATTTCACTTATGAGGAATCAGAGTTCAGAGAAATTAACTGACATGTCCCTCACCATACTGGCAACAAGTGTCCAAGTAGAATTTGAACTTAGATTTTTCTATCTTCAAGTTCAATATGCTATCTACTACATCAAATTGCCTCTTCAGTAAAGCATTGATTAATTTTAATAAATTAACAACTTACTGAAATATTTTATATAGAAAAGGTATTCAAAATGCTCCTACAAAATGATCTTTATGTAGTAATACTTTATGTAGTTCATCATACTGATGGAAATTATGTAATATTTCAAACTAAACTAATGGAAACTGTTCAATGAGAAATAGACAACTGTACTATCTGAGACTATTCAGTGATAGATTTCACTATTTGGGGGCAAATGCTAATTTCAACTGAACTGTTGGTTTTATTTTTTAATTTGCCAATTATATGTATTAAATTTCCATACAAGTTTTCCTAAGTTATATGATTGAACTCATTTAACCTTCCCTCCCTTCCCTCCACCCTCCCAGGGCTGGCAGGCAATTTGATCTGGGTTATACATGTATTATCATGTTAAACATATCTCCAATATGCTCATTTTTGTGAGTAATCATAAAACCAAACACCAAAAACATAAACCCAAATAAAGAAATGAAAAATCACAATCTTTCATCTGCCTACTGAACTGTTGGTTTTTTGAAAATTAGCTTTTCTAGAGCTTTATAAAAAACATAGAATTTTATATGGGGAAAGAAGTTCATAAGAATTGATTAAAAATAAAAAGTATTTTATTATTTCAGGGATGTCTGAGTTTTAAAGGTTTTCAAATAATAAGATTCTATTTTTTTCTTCCCATTTACTTCCTCTCCCAATGAACAACAGAAAGGAAAATTAAACCCTCACAACAAGCCATTTTTTGCCCAGGCCAAGTCCAAAAATATAGGTCTCATTATGTTATCTTGAGTTTATCCCCTCGTCTGTCAGAAAATGGATGGCTTGCTTTATCTTCAGTAGTCTGGAATTGTGGTTTGCCACTACATTGATCAGAGTTCTCATGTTTTTCATAATGTTGTTGTTAATATAAATTGTTCTTCTGTTTCTGCTTCATTCATACATACAAGCCTCCCCAGTTTTCTCTGAAACCACCTATTTTTACAGGTGTTATGGTATAATAATATCTCATTATATTCTTTTACCATAATTTTTTAGCCACTTTCCTATTGACGAGAATAGCCTTAGTCTTTAGGGTTTGTTTATTTGTTTTACTATTACAAAAAAAAAAAGCTACTACAAATATCTTTTGTACATATGGGCCCTTTTCCTTTGTTTGGGGGATTGTTGGAGTATAGATCTAGCCATGGTATCAATAAGTCAGAGTATGCCCAGTTTAGTTACATTTTGAGTATAATTCCAAATTCCAATTCCCAGCTACACCAACAGTGCATTACATTTCCTATTTGTCCACAGATCCTCTGATATTTGTCATTTTCCTTTTTTGCCATCTGTGCCAATCTTAAAGGTATGAGGTAGATCCTCAAAGTTACTGCAAATTTCATTTCTCAAAATAATGGTGATTTAGAACACTTTCTCACATAGTCATTGATAGCTTAGATTTCTTCCTTTGAAAAATGTCTCTATACCCCAAAGAGACAATAAGGTGTACCCCAAAGAGATAATAAGGAAAAAGACTTGTACAAGAATATTCATAGCTGCATTCTTTGTGGTGGCCAAAAATTGGAAAATGAGGGGATGCCCTTCAATTGGAGAATGGCTGAACAAATTGTGGTATATGTTGGTGATGGAATACTATTGTGCTAAAAGGAATAATAAAGTGGAGGAATTCCATGGAGACTGGAACAACCTCCAGGAAGTGATGCAGAATGAGAGGAGCAGAACCAGGAAAACATTGTACACAGAGAAGACTGATACACTGTGGTACAATCGGACGTAATGGAATTCTCCATTAGTGTCAATGCAATGTCCCTGAACAATCTGCAGGGATCTAGGAGAAAAAAACACTATCCACAAGCAGAGGACAAACTGTGGGAGTAAAAACACTGAGGAAAAGCAACTGCTTGACTACAGGGGTTAAGGGGACACGTCTGAGGAGAGACTCTAAATGAACACTCTAATGCAAATACCAACAACATGGAAATGGGTTCGAATCAAGAATATGTGTGAAACCCAGTGGAATCACACGTCGGCTATGGGGGGAAGGGGAGGAAAAGAAAATGATCTTTGTCTCCAATGAATAATGTTTTGAAATGACCAAATAAAATATTGTTTAAAAAAAAAAGAAAAAATGTCTCTCTATATTTTTTGACAAAGCAATTCTGACTATCCCATGAAATTAAAAAAATTTTTTTTCCAATTGCATATAAAAACAATTTTTAACATTTGCTTTTTAAATTTTGAGTTCCAAATTTTCCCTCCCTTTTGATCTTCTCCCCCCATCTGAGAAGATAAGCAGTACAATATATGGGCCAGCCATGCAAAACATATTTCCATATTAGTCATGCTATAAAAGAAAACAGATGCCTCCCCCTAAAAACATGAAAACCAAAAAAACCAAAAAAATTTATATTTCAATACATTCAGACACCACCAGCTCTTTCTCTGGAGGTAGATAATATTTTTCATTTTAAGTCTTTCAAAATTGTCTTGGATCTTTGTATTGTTGAGAAAGTTATTATTCATAATTGATCATTGTACAATAATACTTTTGCCATATTCAATATTCTCATTTTACTTATCTCACTTTACTTCATATAAGTTTTTTCTGAAATCCTTCTTTGTCATTTCTTATAACAATAGTATTCCTTCATAATCATATCACTTTTAACTAGATTTTTGGGCTACTTTTCCTATGTTTAAAACAATGTTTGCTGCCCCTGCTTTTCTTACTTCAGCTGAAGCATAATAAATTCTATAACCTCTTACATTTATTCCATGTGTGTTTTTCTGCTACAAGTATGTTTCTTGTAAACAGCATATTGCAGGATTCTGGTTTTTAATCTACTGTTATACACTTTCATTTTTTAGGAGAGTTCATCCTATTCATATTCACAGTTATGATTACTGTGTATTTTTCTTCATCCTGTTTTTCCTTGTTTACGTCAGTCTATCTGTCCATCACACTATGTGTGTGTCTCTCCTTCCTCCCTACATCCTTCCCTTCACCCTGGCTCTCATCATGTATTTGGTTATTGAGTCTTCTATCTCCCAATTCATCTTCCCTTCTACCAGTTCCTTACCTTTGCTTATCACCTTTCCTGAAGGGTAAGATAGACTTCTATATCCAACTGAGTGTGTATACTATTCTAATTTTGAATCAATTCTGATAATAAGGTTCAAGTGTTGCCCTCCATATGTTTCCCTCCACTATAAAAGCTGTTTTTTTCCTCTTTTATGTGAGATAATTTACTTCATCCTACTTCTCCCTTCCCCCTTCTCCTAGTAATCCCTCTTTCTCACCTTTATATTTTATTTTTTTGTATATCATCCCATCATCGTCAATTAAAACTCATGCCCTCTGTCTAGGTATACTACTTTAAAAAAAAATTTTAATTAACTTTAGAATATTTTTTCATGGTTACATGATTCATTTTCTTTCCTTCCCCTCCCTGAGCCAATGAGCAATTCCAAAGGGTTTTACATGTATCATTGATCAAGACCTATTTCCTATTATTAATATTTGCAATAGAGTGATCGTTTAGAGTCTATATCCCCAGTCATATCCCCAATTGAACCATATGATCAAGCACTTGTTTTTCTTCTGTGTTTCTACTCCCATAGTTCTTTCACTGGTGGGAAAAGCATTTCTCATAAGTCCCTCAGAATTATCTTGGATCATTGCATTGTGTCCATTACGTTCAATTGTGGCACAGTGCATCAGTCTCTGTGTACAATATTCTTCTGGTTCTGCTCCTTTCACTCTTAATCAATTCCTGGAGGTTGTTCCAGTTCACATGGAATTCCTCCAGTTTATTATTATTTTTAGCACAATAGTATTCCATCACCAACAGATAGCACAACTTGTTCAGCCATTCCCCAATCAAAATTCCCCATTTTCCATTTTTTTTTTGCTACCACAAAGAACGTAGCTATAAATGTTTTCGTACACACGTTTTCCCCTATTATCTCTCTGGGGTACAAACCCAGCAGTGCTATGGCTGGATCAAAGGGCAGGCAGCCTTTTAAAGTACTTTGGTCATAGTTCTAAATTGCCTTCCAGAATGGTTGGATCAATTCACAACTCCACCAGCAATGCATTATTAGTGTTTCAATTTTGCCACATCCCCTCCAATATTTATTACTTTCCTTTGCTGCCATATTAGCCAATCTGCTAGGTATGAGGTGGTACCTCAGAGTTGTTTTGATTTACATTTTTCTAATTATAAGAGATTTAGAACACTTTTTCGTGTGCTTATTGATCATTTTGATTTCTTCATATGAAAACTGCCTATTCATGTCCCTTGTCAATCAATTGATTAAGGGTATACTCGTTCTTAATGCTCTAAATAAGGATAAAATTGTTATGAGTTACAAATATCTTCTTGTGTAAGAGTATAAATAGTTTAACCTTATTGAATCTATTATTCTTTCTCTTTTGGGCTGACCTTTTTATCCTTCTTTTGAGTCTTGTATTTGAAAAACAAAATTTTTGTTCAGCTCTGGACTTTTCATTAGAAATGATTTAAAGTCTTCTATTTCATTGAATATCCATTTTGTCCCCTGAAGGATTGCACTTAGATGATTCTTTCAATTTCTATTTTGCTCTCTTATTCATGAATATCAGGGCAATTTTCTTTGATAACTTCCTGAAATATGAGGTATAGGTTCTTTATCTCTCTCTTTTTTTACTATGGTATTTAAGTAGGCCAATAATTCTTAAATTATCTCATTAGAGGGATTTTCTTAATCTTTCACTCTGTTTCTTTAAGAGGCAGGAGAGCAGAATTTCTAAGCAGAGCAGAATTGACAGGGTTCAGTGAGCCAGAGCTAAAGATTCTGTTGCCAAGATGACTACGGGAGAGATAAGGAAGGAACATTTGGCAGTTAGAGTCTTTGGCCTTTGGATCTCGCGAGAGCAAGGGGTCTGTCTCTGATTCTGCTATTAGAACTTGGCAGTTAGGGGTTTTTGCCTCTGGATCTCAACAGAGGAGGAGGTCTGTCTCTGCTACTGGCAGTTTGACTATTGACAGTTGTGGACAAAAACAGATTTAAGAAATTCGTGGGTGATGAATGTCTGATTATTTAGGAAGATATGTAGTTAGTCAATCAGTTTTAGATAGTGTAGGTTAGATAGACTTGGTATTTACCAGGCAAGAAGAACCTGTCCTTTGAAGACAGTTAAGAGTAGGTTTTTTAGAAATTTTTGTTAGGATTAGGAATTTAGCTATAGTGATAGGGTAGGAGAATAATAATACCTCTTTCCTTTTTTTTCTATTTCTTATCTTTACTTCTTAAATTAAACTAAGTGTTTTATTTAATTGTTCTCCTCACTTATGTCAAACTCCTACAGTTTAACCCTTATAAGCCCTTCCAATCTATTTTCCAGGTTAGTTGTTTTTCCAATAAGATATTTTTGCACATTCTTTTTTTTCATTCTTTTAATTTTGTTTACTGTGTTATGAAATTGTTAATATCCACTTTTCCAATTCTAACTTTTAAGGAATTATTTTTTTTCAGTGAGATCTTGCACTGCCTTTTCTTTTTGCCAATTTTACTTTTTAAGGAATTGTTTTCTCAAGTGAATTTTTGTACATCTTCCATTTTTTGTTCTTCCTTTATCAAGAGGTTGATTCTTCTTTCATGATTTTCTGAGATCATTCTCATTTCTTTTCCTAATTTTTCCTCTACCTCTCTTATTTGATTTTTAAAATCTTTTTCCAGCTCATCCAGGAATTTTTTGGGGGGAGAGTTGACACCAATTCACATTTTTCTTTGAGGTTTTGCTTGTAGTCATTTTGATACTGTTGTCCTCTTCTGAGTTTGTATTTTGATCTTCCCTGTCACCATAGTAACTTTATATGGTTAGGGCTCATTTTTTCCCAGTCTATTTCTTGAGTTTTAACTTTATGTTAACATCGGGCTCTGCTCTTGGGGTCAAAAGGATACTATCCCAAATTTTAGATTTTTTGTGATGCTGCTTTCAAATCGAATTCTGGGAACCTGTAAGTTTTTGGTTCTTCCAAAAAGAGTATTATCTAGGCCTGACATGGCAAACCTATGGCACACAGAACTTTCTCTGTGGGCATGTGAAACCTTCACTCACCAGACTTAGTTACTAGAAAGACAGAAGGACTTGGACATAGTTGCTCCCTTTCCCCTCTACACTGAGCCTCCATGCACCTCTGCCCAGGAGCCCAATAGCAGCATTTACTCCCTCCCCTCAGTGGAGTATTCTGGCAACTCTCCTTCACCTCTCCACATGTACCTCTCCCTTCCTTGAGCAGAGCACTTGAGCCACTCCCCTCTTTCTTCCTCCCCTGTCTTAGGTAAGATGGCAAGAGTGTGGGGGTGGCATCTGTTCTCTTGGGAGGAGGAATGGCACTGTCTGCGAAGGACATGGTGCATGGTCTCTAAAAGGTTTGCCATCACTGATCTAGGGAAAGGTGTGATCACTGCTCTCCTTGCCTCTTCTCTGGTCTATGAGCAATCAGAGATGCTCTTTTCTGCCCTTTAACAGTCGCATCCTTTATGTGCTAGTGTTTCTTCCTCGTCTTGGGCCTGAGGGGCCTGTGATCTGGATCTCCCTGTATGATCAATGCAACAAAATCTGACACCAAGTGTCAGCAAAGTATACCCTGGAAGCTCCTTCAAACAGGTTGTCTACACCCCCTTACAATCTATGGGCTAAGTGTTCTAGAAGTTACGGCTGCTGATTTAGTCATTCCTAAAGCCTGCACAGGCTTGTCCAGGCTTTACTTTTGCTAGACTACATTCCATTCTTACCCCAGTGAGATAGAGCTTTCCTATAAAACTTCTAAGTTGTCTTGGGAGGGAAAGTTGTTTCAACTCCCCTCCTCCAAATCATTTTTGTTTTTTTGGTTTTGCTATTCACAGTTCATTCTGAGACATTATTTAAAATTTTTTTGCATAGGAATTTGAGAGAGCTCAGATGAATTCCTTCTGACTCTATCACCTTGTCTCTGTCCCTACAAATATTTGTTTCTTAAACTGATTTTCACATACCTAGAACTTGATAGCTGATAGATATTTTAACCTCAACATGTCCAAAATAGAACTTGTTATCTTTCCCCCTAAACACTCCCTCTCTTGCTTTCCCTATTACTGTAGAGAACAACACCATCCTCCAAGTCTCTCAGGCTCACAATCTAAGTGTAATCCTTGAGTCCTCATATTTATCACCCCTGAGAGCTGAGCTATTGCCAACGCCTATTAATTTTACTGTGACAAAATCTCTCAAACATGTCACCTCTTCTCTGACACTGCCATCACTCTAGTACAGGGCCTCATAACCTAAGGCCTGGACTATTGCAATAACTTTCTGATGGCTCTGTTGATCATCTGTTCCCACTCCAATTTATCATCCATTCAGCCACCAAAATGATTTTTCTAAAATCCTATCTTCTATAGGGAGTCTTTCTTAATTATTTCCCATTTGTCCTGTATATATATGTATATATTGCTTATACATATTTGTTTGCTTCTTTTCTGCCTTAGTTTAGTTTCTGAATTTCTTGAGGGCAGAAACTATCTTTTGGCTCTTTCTGTGTCTTTAGTATGTTGCACTGCATTTGACACAGAGTAGACATTTAATGCTTATTGACTGGCTGGTTTAATTCTGTATTACCATTTAGAGTGCTGAAATGATATGGTTAATCTTATACATCAATATTTCAGGACACCAAGATTTCATTTTGGGCAACTAGGTGGTGCAGGGGATAAAGTACTGGACCTGCAGTAAGAAAAGCTTATCTTCTTGAATTCAAATCCAGACTTAGACACTTTATTGGATATGTGATCCTGGGCAAGTCATGTAAACCTGTTGGCCTCAGTTAATCATCTGTAAAATTAACTGAAGAAGGAAATGACAAACCACACCAATACCTTTGCCAAGAAAATCTCAAATAGGATCACAAAGAATTTGATCTGACTGAAAACAACTGAACAACAAAATATATTACATTAGTGTGGGGGCTTTTCTTTACCAATGCAAAAGCAACCTATCTCTGAGAACTGATGTGGCTGATCAATTCATTGCCCAATAGCCAACTTGGTAATAGAACCTTTTTAAGTTTAGTGAGGTTGATTTTCAGAGAGTAAATATAGTATATTCCTAACCAAGTTTTTAAAGTCTTTCTAGACTGGTAGTATGCTACCTTTTAGAATTTAGGTGTATCTCTGTGCTCATGATGAGATATTGAAGTAAGACTTTAGTGGATGTAATCAGTCATTAAAATTTTAGAGATAGAAGAAAGTTTTGTGAATACAGACTATAACCCTCTTATTTGAAAAAAAGTTAAATGGCTTTTTTTGAGAGCCAGTTAGTAGCAAAGCCAGTAATAGAACCCAGAAATATCCTGAGTCCCAGTTCACTTGACAAAAAAGATGCATTATCATATCAACATCTTTTATTACATGATTCATGCACATCTTGAGGATAATTTTATATCTGAATCGACAGGAAATGCAATCTAAGCTTTATTCATTTTTATTTTAGTTCTCTTTTATAGAACAAGTAACTAGAATGTGTCAAAGTGCTTGCTAGTGTATTTTTTAAAATGTCAAATATATTTTAAGCAAATGAAATTATACAAGGATATGCTATGATTGAAGACCCAATCTGGCTATACATTTTTATGTAGTTTCCATAGTAACAATTAAAACCAAAGAATATGCCTCTGAATTAGTCATTATTACTAGAATCCAATTTTGTATCTCTGTTGGAACTAAATAACACCAAAAGATGGCCTTGGGAAAAACTATCTACCATAATTAATTAGTTATGAAAATAGCTTTTAAAAATCTAACTAATTTAAATTTAATTCATGTCACAGTGATAATTCTCTCTAAATTAAACAATTAGTGACCTAAATGCACACAAATAGGATCCCATGAATAAAACTCCTTGCTAAGAAATAGATGTTTTGTTTGTTGCCCAATCAAACTGGTTATGAGGCAAAAAGCCAATGATTTATATAACCTACAGGGATACAAGATTAAAATCTTAAAAAGTGAAAACAGTGGTGATTATAAAAGAAATCTGCCAAAACAATTTTCTTAGTTTGATAAGCTAATATTGTGTCAACTTCTTGAATTACTTTAGTGACAATTTCTAGGTTCTAAAGTAAAGCTCTGAGGTTTGTAACTGTTCTTTGTTTCATTGTCAACCCAGCTTGGCATCAGGAAGTCTCTCTGTTAACATGGGAGAAAGAACTTAGAAATATGAGGTCACTAGTAGTAGACTACATCCGTATCAGGAGTTACTGAACTTCAACCTGTAAACTTCTTTCTTTTAGCAGAAAGTTATCTTTCTTTTCTAGGATATATGGCTTTTAAAGAGATGTTTCTGATGAAGGCAGAGCAGAGACAGGAACTGATATTACCTCCACCTTAAATAGAACTCTGGAGCAGCAGAACCAACAAAATATTGGGGCAAAAATTTTCTAACACAGCAATTTAGAAAGTTGGCAGGATCATTAGAGTGGTGGTCAGAATTGGAGCACAGAGATGACAAGGAATGCTGAGGTATCAGCAGTAGGCCTGGGGGAAATTCATCAGTGGTAGCAACAGCAACTTTAGGAGCTAATAATCCATAGAAAATAAGGAGGTTGGATAATTGGTCAGAAGGAGATTACAGGGGACACTTTGCTAGCACTGGGTGCAGGACCCTTTTGCATTGCTCATATGTAGTTCTGGGTCATAGTACCAGAACTAAGAGCTCACTAGAACTTGGATAGGCAGGGTTGCAGGAGCTCTGATTCGAGTTCCAGGGTGCTGAAGAGTGTTTCTGGTCACTCACAGACCAGACCATAGGCCAGGAGATTAGTGAGCACATCTCTCCTTAGGTCATATGGCTTTGGAAGAATTGAAAACATACAGATCCCTAGGGCTACATCTGAAATAGATGAGAAAAAGCCCTGAGGTTTAGGACAGTGCCTCCTTCACCCCAGAAGAATAGCCTAACCTTAACAAGGTTATAAGTCAAGACATAGGCTTGAAAAATTAGCAAGCAAACAAACCAAAAAACCTGATCAATAGAACTTACTTTAGTGGCAGGAAAGATTAAGACACAAATCCAGGAGAAAATAATGAAATCAAAATAGCTCTATGAAAAACTTCAAAGAAAAATGTGAATTAGTCCAAAGCCTCAAAAGAATTTGTGGAAGAATTCAAAAAGGATTTTTAAAAAACCACATGAGAGGTAGAGAAAAATTGAGAAAAGAAATGGGAGTGATGCAAGAAAATCATGAAAACAGAATCAATAGCTTGGTAAAGGAGGCACAAAAAAAGCTGAAGAAAATACCAACCAACTGCAGATGTCAAAACTAGGAAGAGTGAAAACAGAAAGATTTCCCTGATGAATATTGATGCAAAAATTCTAAAGAAAGTACAAATAAGGAGATTATAGCAATATATCACAAAGATCCATACCATCCACAGGTGGCATTTATGCCAGGAATGATGGGCCTGTTCAATTTTAGGAAAACTATTGGCATGATTGAACATATCCATATCAAACCCAGCAAAAAAATCATATGACTGTTATTTTGCTGGGGAGGTGAAGCTATGCACAGAAGCTCAAAGTCACCATGAGAATCCTTTCCAACAAATTTTAAAATAAAATAATGCCACAAAACAAATAGAGGAGTGAAAGAAACAATAAAGAGACAGAGTAAAACAACTTTTAAGAAGAGAAAACCTAAAAAGATAGGCAGAGAACATCTGGGACACTGGGGTGAGAGGGGAGCACAGACAATAGCAGGCTATAGCAAGCAAGCCAAAAAGCAAGGCACTCTACCCCCCACCCCCATTTGCTGGGTCCTTCCATCTGGCTCCAGTCTCACCATTGCTTTGGGGCACATCCAGACCAATCCAGTTGAACCGAATCCTACCTCAGAGCTCAGGGAGGCCAGGACCCCTCCCACCCCCAGAGAGTGCAAAGTCTCCAGCAAGGACAAGAACCTGGGGTGGGCAAAGGCACTGGGGAACCTTGCGGAGAAGCAGCTGGAGAGAACTGGAGAGAGCCTGGGTGGCCCAGCCTTCCAGGAGTCTTTGGCCTCAGAGCACATACAGCCCAACCCAGTTGAACTTAATCCGATCAAAAGCCTCCAAAGGACAGGTAAGCTAACATTCCTCCCCTAGAGACAGTACCAAGAGATCTGACAAAGCTCCAAGAGGGAAGACTGACAGCCTTCCACCCCAAAAAAAGAGGAGCAAGAGCACAGACAAATATGGGGAGCAAAGAAGGGGTAAACTCGAGCAAGCAACAGAAAAAGAAGAAAGAAATTACAATAGACAGCTTCTGCACAGGTAATGAGCAAAGAGCAAATGAAACAGAGGAGGAGGGATCAGCAAAGGAAAAATCAGAAATCCCAGCAAATTGGATGCAGGCTTTGGAAGAACTCAAAATGCAATTCAAAACACAATTAAGAGAGGTTGAAGACAATTGGGAAAAGAACTTAAAAACTAAGATAAGTCACCTGGAAACAGAGGCACTTGAATTAAAACAAGAAAATAGTGTCTTGAAAGCCAAAATCAACCAGCTGGAAAATGAGGCAAAGCAGATGAAAGATGAGGCAAAGCAGATGAAAGATGAGGTGAAGAAGATGAAAGATGAGAAAAAGGAGATGAAAGACGAGGTAAAGAGGATGAAAGATGAACTCCAAAGAAAATCAGACCAAAAGGAAAAGGATAACCAAAAAGCCAAGGATGAAATCCAGTCTTTAAGAACCAGAATACAACAACTAGAATCAAGTGACCTCACAAGCCAGCAGGACACTATAAAACAAAACCAAAAGAATGAAAAAATTGAGGAAAATATGAAGCATCTCATTCACAAAACAGAGGATTTAGAAAATCGTTCAAGGAGAGACAATTTAAGAATCATTGGTCTACCAGAAGACCATGATAAAAGAAAAAAGCCTGGACATTATATTACAGGAAATTATTAAAGAAAACTGCCCCGATATCCTACAACAAGAGGGAAAAGTGGAGATTGAAAGAATCCACAGGCACCTCTTGTACTTAATCCCCAACTAACAACACCCAGGAATGTTATAGCCTAATTCAAGAACTACAAGACCAAAGAAAAGATATTACAAGCTGCCAAGAAGAAGTCATTCAGATACCAAGGAACCACAGTGAGGATAACTCAGGATCTGGCTGCATCCACACTGAAAAAAAGAAAGGCATGGAATATGATATTCTGGAAAGCAAGGGAACTAGGTCTACAACCAAGGTCTACAACTACCCAGCAAAACTGACTATATTCTTACAGGGGAATGTATGGTCATTCAATAAAATAGAAGAATTTCAAGAATTCGTAAAGAAAAGACCAGACCTGAACAGAAAATTTGATGTGTAAGCACAGAACTCAAGAGAATCCCCTAGTGGGGGAGGGAAGCAGTACAAGGGAGGGACTGGTTGGGGGGGTTAATTTTAGAAAGAATACAGGGAGAATACGGGGTGGGTATAAGTAGGGAGGGGGGTAGAAAGGGAAGTAAAATAATGGTGGGAACTAGGGGGACTGTATAAAAGCAAACATTGGTGTAGAAGGAAATAGTGAAAGAAGAAAAGGCAGGAACAGGAGCAGAAATCAAAATTCTTGGAAATACACAGCTAGTAATCATAACTCTGAATGTGAATGGAATGAACTCAGCCATAAAATGCAAGCGAATAGCAGAGTGGATTAGAGTCCAAAACCCTATCTACCATATGCTGTCTACAAGAAACACATATGAGAAAGGTAGATACACATAGGGTGAAAGAGGGTGGAGCCAAATCTATTGGGCATCAACTGACAAAAAGAAGGCAGGAGTTGCAATCATAATATCCGACAAAGCCAAAGTAAAAATAAATCTAGTTACAAGAGATAGGGAAGGTAATTACATCCTGATAAAAGGCAGTATAGACAGTGAGGAAATATCTGTACTCAACATGAATGCACCAAATGGCATAGCATCCAAATTTCTAAAGGAGCAACTAGAGAAGCTCAAGGATGAAATAGAAAAACTATACTAGTGGGAGACCTGAACCTTCCTCTATCCGAATTAGATAAATCAAACCAAAAAATAAATAAGAAAGAGGAAAGAGAAGTGAATGAAATCTTGGAAAAATTAGAGTTAGTAGACATGTGGAGAAAAATAAATAGGGACAAAAAGGAATATACCTTCTTTTCTGCAGCACATAGTACATTCACAAAAATTGACCATGTATTAGGGCATAAAAACATTGCAAACAAGTGCAAAAGAGCAGAAATAATAAATGCAACCTTCTCAGATCAAAATGCAATGAAAATAATAATTAGTAAGGGTACATGGAGAGATAAATCGAAGATTAATTGGAAATTAAACAATACGATTCTCTAAAACCAGTTAAAGAAAAAATCGTAGAAACAATTAATAACTTCATTGAAGAAAATGATAATGATGAGACATCCTTTCAAAACCAATGGGATGCAGCCAAAGCAGTACTCAAGGGGAATTTTATATCCTTGAGTTCATATATTAACAAATTAAGAAGGGCAGAGGGCAATGAATTGGGCATGCAAACTAAAAAATTAGAAAGCGAACAAATTAAAAATCCTCAGATGAAGACTAAATTAGAGATCCTAAAACTCAAAGGAGAAATTAATAAAATTGAAAGTCAAAGAACTATTGATTTAATAAATAAGACTAGAAGCTGGTACTTTGAAAAAACAAATAAAATAGACAAAGTACTAGTCAGTCTAATTTAAAAAAGGAAAATAAACCAAATTGACAGTATCCAAGATGAAAAAGAAGATCTCACCTCTAATGAAGAGGAAATTAAGGCAATCATTAAAAACTACTATGCCCAATTATATGGCAACAAATATGGCAATCTAGGTGATAGGGATGAATATTTACAAAAATATAAATTGCCTAGACTAAAAGAGGAAGAAATAAATTACCTAAATAACCCCATATCAGAAAAAGAAATTGAACAAGCCATCAAAGAACTCCCCAAGAAAAAATCCCCAGGTCCAGATGGATTCACAAATGAATTCTATCAAACATTCAAAGAACAACTAATCCCAATATTAAACAAACTATTTGACAGAATAAGCCAAGAAGGAGTTCTACCAAATTCATTTAATGATACAAACATGGTACTGATCCCAAAGCCAGGCAAGTCAAAAACAGAGAAAGAAAACTATAGACCAATCTACCTAATGAATATAGATGCAAAAATCTTAAATAGGATACTAGCAAAAAGACTCCAGCAAGTTATCACAAGGGTTATCCACTATGACCAGGCAGGATTCATACCAGGAATGTAAGGATGGTTCAATATTAGGAAAACCATCCACATAATTGACCATATTAACAAGCAAACTGAAAAAAATCACATGATTATCTCAATAGATGCAGAAAAAGCCTTTGATAAAATACAACACCCATTCCTATTGAAAACACTAGAAAGTATAGGAATAGAGGGGCCTTTCCTAAAAATAATAAACAGTATATATCTAAAACCATCAGCAAACATCTGCACTGGGAATAAACTAGAAGCCTTCCCAATAAGATCAGGAGTAAAACAAGGATGCCCATTATCACCTCTATTATTTAACATTGTACTAGAAACACTAGCAGTGGCAATTTAGAGAAGAAAAAGAAATTGAAGGTATTAAAATTGGCAATGAGGAGACCAAGCTATCACTCTTTGAGGATGATATGGTTTACTTCAGGAATCCTAGAGAATCAACCAAAAAGTTACTCGAAATAATCAACAACTTTAGCAAAGTTGCAGGATACAAAATAAACCCACATAAATCATCAGCATTTCTATATATCTCTAACCCATTTCAGCAGCAAGAATTAGAAAGAGAAATACCATTTAAAATCACCCTAGACAATATAAAATACTTAGGAATCTATCTGCCGAGACAAACACAGGAACTATATAAACACAACTACAAAACACTATCCACCCAGTTAAAATTAGGTCTAAACAATTGGAAAAACATTGATTGCTCATGGGTGGGACGAGCTAACATAATAAAAATGACAATCCTACCCAAATTAATTTATTTATTTAGTGCCATACCCATTGAACTACCAAAAAACTTCTTTACTGAATTAGAAAAAACCATAATTAAGTTCATTTGGAAGAACAAAAGATCAAGGATATACAGGAAAATCATGAAAAAAAAAATGCAAAGGAAGGAGGGCTTGCAGTCCCAGATCTCAAACTATACTATAAAGCAGTGGTTATCAAAACAATTTGGTACTGGCTAAGAGACAGAAAGGAGGATCAGTGGAATAGACTTGGCGTAAATGATCTCAGCAAGACAGTTTATGACAAACCCAAAGACCCCAGCTTTTGGGACAAAAATCCATTATTTGATAAAAACTGCTGGGAAAATTGGAAGACAGTGTGGGAGAGATTAGGTTTGGATCAACACCTCACACCCTACACCAAGATAAATTCAGAATGGGTGATTGACTTGAACATAAAGAAGGAAACTATAAGTAAATTAAGTGAACACAGAATAGTATATATGTCAGACCTTTGGGAAGGGAAAGATTTTAAAACCAAACAAGACTTAGAAAGAGTCACAAAATATAAAATAAATAATTTTGACTGCATCAAATTAAAAAGTTTTTGTACAAAAAAACCCCCCAATGTAACTAAAATCAGAAGGGAAGCAACAAATTGGGAAACAATCTTCATAAAAACCTCTAAGGAAGGTTTAATTACTCAAATTTACAAAGAGCTAAATCAATTGTACAAAAATAAAGCCATTCTCCAATTGATAATTGGGCAAGAGACATGAACAGGCAGTTCTCAGCCAAAGGAATCAAAACTATTAATAATTAAAAAGTGTTCTAAATCTCTTATAATCAGAGAGATACAAATCAAAACAACTCTGAGGTATCACCTCACACCTAGCAGATTGGCTAACATGACAGCAACAGAAAGTAATGAATGCTGGAGGGTTTGTGGCAAAGTTGGGACATTAATGCATTGCTGGTAGAGTCGTGAATTGATCCAACCATTCTGGATGGCAATTTGGAACTATGCCCAAAGGGTGATAAAAGACTGTCTGCCCTTTGATCCAGCCATAGCACTGCTGGGTTTGTACCCCAAAGAGATAAGGAAAAAGACTTGTACAAGAATATTCATAGCTGCACTCTTTGTGGTGGCCAAAAATTGGAATATGAGGGGATGCCCTTCAATTGGGGAATGGCTGAACAAATTGTGGTATATGTTGGTGATGGAATACTATTGTGCTCAAAGGAATAATAAAGTGGAGGAATTCCATGGAGACTGGAACAACCTCCAGGAAGTGATGCAGAGCAAAAGGAGCAGAACCAGGAAAACATTGTACACAGAGAAGACTGATACACTGTGGTACAATCAAACATAATGGACTTCTCCATTAGTGGCAATGCAAATGTCCCTGAACAATCTGCAGGGATCTAAAAAACACTATCCATAAGCAGAGGATAAACTGTGGGAGTAAAAACACTGAGGAAAAGCAACTGCTTGACTACAGGGGTTGAGGGGATATGACTGAGGAGAGACTCTAAATGAACACTCTAATGCAAATACCAACAACAGGGAAATGGGTTCGAATCAAGGACACATGTAATACCCAGTGGAATCGCGCGTTGGCTATAGGAGAGTTGGGGGGGGGGAAGAAAATGATCTTTGGATCTTTGTTTCCAATGAAAAATTTTTGGAAATGACCAAATAAAATAATGTTTAAAAAAAGAAAAAAAGAAAAGAAAATAGAAATTGAAAGAATCCACAGATTACCTCCATAAAGAAATCCTATAGCTAAATACAAGAGTCCCCATATCAAGAAGAAAATACTGTAAGTAGTCATAAAGAAATTATTTAAATATCAAGGAGTTACAATCAGGATCACATAGCACTTAGCAGCTTCCACCTTAAAAGATCAGAAGGCATGGAATATGATATTCAGGAAGCCAAAAGACCCAGAATCACCTATCAAGCAAAACTGAGTATATTTTTTCAGGGGGAAAAATGAACATTCAATATGATAGATTCCTGAGCATTCTTGAGGAATAAGCCAGACCTAAACAAAAAATTTGAAGTCCAAACATGAGACCCAAGAGAAGCCTAAAAAGGTAAAATTAGAAAGGGGAAATTTAAGGGACTCAATGTGAAAATATTTGTATGTCTACATGGAAAGAAGATATTTGTAATTCTTAAACATTATTCTTAGTAGTAGGACAGATAATAGAATATACTTAGAAAGAGGGTGAGGAAGTATGCTGGTTATGATGTTATAATGTGTAAAAAAATCAAGGGGTGTAAAAAAAGATTACACTGAATGAAGAGGGAAGAGAGAGATGGAATGAGGTAATTTATATAACAAAAAGGAATGAAGAATTATTTCATAAAGCAAAAAAAGCAGGAGTAACAATCATGTTATCAGACAAAGCTAAAGTAAAAATTAATCTGATTAAAAGATATAAGGAAAGAAATTACATCTTGCTAAAAGGTACTATAAACAACGAAATAATATCAATACTAAACATTTATGTACCAAATGGCATAGCATCCAGATTTTGTTTTTCTTCCCTAATTCTAAACCTATGAATCCATGCAGAAATGCATTATTGATATGAATTTTTAGCCAAGACAAAGAAATGGCTTCCTAAGCCAGAATTGAATGTTATTACATTATTCACATGCTTCTCTGTGTGTGCATGTGTATTTGTAGCATCCATATTTTTAAAGGAGAAACTAAAGGAGCTTAAGGAGAAAATAGATAGTAAAACCATATTAGTGGGGGACCCTCAGTCTTCCCCTTTCAGAAGTAGATAAATTAAACCTAAAAATAAAGAAGTAAGGACATTTAATGAAATGTTAGGAAAATTAGAATTAATAGCTATCTGGAGAAAACTGAATAGGGATAAAAAAAGGAATATACCGTCTTTTCAGTAGCACATGGCACATATACAAAGATCAACCATGTACTAGGGTATAAAAACATCACAAATGCAGAAAAGCAGAAATAATATATGTAACTTTTTCAGATCATAATGTGATAAAATTATAATTAATAATGTTTTTTGGAGAGGCAAATTTAAAATTAATTGGGAACTAAATAATTGAATTATTCAAAACTGGTAGGTCAAAGAACAAATCCTAGAAACAATTACTGATTTCACTGAAGAGAATGACAATGAGGAGACAACATATCAAAATCTTTGCGATATATCCAAAGCAGTACTCATGGGAAAATTTATATCCCTGAGTGCTTATATCAACAAAACACAGAGGGAAGAGATCAATGAATTGAGCTTGCAACTTAAAAATTAGAAAGAGAACAAATTAAAAATCCCTAGATAAAAATGAAATTGGGAATCCTAAAAATTAAAGGAGAAATTAAATTGAAAGTAAAAGAACTACTGAACTAATAAATAAGACAAGGAACTTATACTTAAAAAAAACCCCAAATAGATAAAGTTCTGATTAATCTAATAAAAAAATAAAGATGAGAATCAAATGAACAGTATCAAAAATGAAAGGGGTGATCTCACCTCTAATAAAAAGGAAATTAAGGCAATTATTAAGAACTATTTCCCCCAATTATATGGCAATAAATATGACAATCTAGTTGAAATCGATATTTACAAAAATATAAATTGCCTAGATTAACAAAAGAAGAAATAGAATACTTAAATTATACTATCTCAGAAACAGAAATTGAACAAACCACCAAGGAACTCCCTAAGAAAAAATCTCCAAGGTCAGATGGATTCACAAGTGAATTCTATCAAACATCTAAAGAACAACTAATCCCAATACAATACAAACCGTCTGACAAAATAAGCAAAGAAGGAGTCATACCAAATTCTTTTTATGACACAAATATGGTACTGATACCCAAGTCAGGAAGACCAAAAACAGAAAAAGAAAACTATAGACAAATCTCCTTAATGATTGTAGATTCAAAAATCTTAAACAAAATACTAGCAAAGAGACTACAGCAAGTTTTCACAATGATTATTCACTATGACCAGGTGAGATTTATATGAGGAATGCAAGGATGGTTTAGTATGAAGAAAACCATCCACATAATTGACCATATCAATAAGCAAACTAACAGAAATCAGATGATTATCTTAATAAATGCAGAAAAAGCCTTTGAAAAAATACAACACCCATTTCTAAAAACACTAGTTTAGGAATAGAAGGGTCTTTCTTCAATTTTAAAACCATCAGCAAGTATCATCTGCAATGGGGACAAGTTAGGAGACTTCCCAATGAGATTAGTTGTGAAGTAAAGAGGCCTCTTATCACCACTATTATTTAATACTGTACTAGAAATGCTAATGGGAGCAATTAGAAAAAAAAAGAAATTTAAGGGATTAAAGTATGCAATATCTGCAGATGATATGATGGTATACTTAGAGAATCCTAGAAAATAAACTAAAAAGCTAGTGGAAATAATAACTTTAGCAAGGTTGTAGGATATAACATAAACTGGCATAAATCATCAACATTTCTATCCAACAAAACTCAGCAACAAGAAAGAGAAACTCCACTTGAAATCACTCTAGATAATTTAAAATATTTGAGAATTTATCTGCTAAGATAAACTCAGTAATTATATGAATACAACTACAAAATACTTTTCACACAAATAAAACTAGATCTAAAATTGGAAGTACAAACTAATATAATAAAAATGACAATCCTACTTAAATTAATTAACTTATTTAGTGCCATACCTATCAAACTACCAAAACTCTTTTTCAAAGAATTAGAAAAAAAAATATAACAAAGTTCCTCTGGAAGAACAAAAGATCAAGAATATTGAGGGAACTAAAAAAATGTGGACAAGGGTCTAGCAGTAGCAGATCTTAAACTGTACTATAAAACAGCAGTCATCACAACAACATGGTATTTGCTAAGAGACAGAAGGGTGGATCATTGGAATAGATTAGGGGTAAATGACCTTAACAAGTTAGTGTTTGATAAACCCAAAGATTCCAGCTTTTGGGAAAAGAACTCACTATTTGACAAAAACTTTTGGGAAAATTTGAAAACAGTATGGAAAAAATTAGGTTTAGATCAACATCTCACATTCTATACCAAAATAAATTCATAATGAGTAAGTGACTTAAATGTAAAGAGTGGAACCCTAAATAAATTAGGTGAACATAGAATAGTATACCTTTCAGATCTATGGGAAAGGAAGGAATTTAAGATCAAGCAAGAGATAGTGAACATTACAAGATGTAAAATGAATAATTTTGATTAAATTTAAAAAGTGTACAAACAAAACCAATGCAACTAAAATTACAAGGGAAGCAACAAACTGGGGGAAAGTTTTTATAAAAAAATTCTCTGACAAAGTTCTAATTTCCTAAATATATAAGGAATTGAGTCAAATTTACAAGAAATAAATCAATTTCCCAATTGACAAATAGTCAAGGGATATGAATAGACAGTTTTCATATGAAGAAATCAAAACAATCAATAATCACATGGAAAATGTTGGAAGGGAAATGGAAAAATTGGGACACTAATACACAGCTGGTAGAGTTCGGAATTGATCTAACCATTCTAGAAAGCAATTTGGAATTATGCCCAAAGGGCTTTAAAAGAACGCATGTCCTTTGATCCATCAATATCACTACCAGGTTTGTACCCTGAGATAATAAAAAATAATTATTCAAAAATATTCATAGCCACACTCTTTGTGGTGGCAAAAAGTTGGAAAATGATGGAGTGTCCCTTGACTAGGGAATGACTGAACAAATTTTGGTATATATGTTGGTGATGCAATACTATTGTGCTATAAGAAATGATGAACTGCTATAGGAATTGGAAAGACCTCCATGAACTGATGCAGAGTGAAATGAGCAGAACTAGGAGAACATTTTACTGTACACAGTAAACTGTACTAAGTAAACAGAACAGTACTGAACAATTACTGTACACAGTAATTGAAACATTATGGGACAATCAAATGTAATAGACTTTACTAGTAAGAGCAATACAATGATCCAGGATAATCCCCAGGGACTTATGAGAAAGAATGCTATTCACATCGAGAGAAAGAACCATGGGAATAGAAATACAGAAGAAAAACATATAATTTATCATTTGTTTATATGGTTGTATGATTTGGGGCTTTGGTTTTAAAAGATTACTCTATTAAAAAATGAATAATATGGAAAATAGGTATCAAGTGGTAATACATGTATAAGCCAGTGGAATTGTTTTTCAGCTCCAGAAGGTAGGGGGAGGGAAGACAGGAGAAAACATGAATCATGTAACCATGGAAAAAATTTTAAACAAATTAATAAATATGTTTTTAAAAGAAAAACAAATAGAAACAACAAAAAATTATATGATTATCTCACTCGAAGGAGAAAAAGCTTTTTGACAAAATACAACATTTATTGGAAAACAGAAACAAATTGAGCTTTTAAAACCATTAGCAAGTATTATATATGATGGAGATAAACTGGTTCTCAATAAGACAAGAGCTGAATGTCTATTAGCACCACTATTATTCAATATTGTGTTGGAAATGCTAGTTATAGCAATGAGAGAAGAAGAAGTAATCAAAGGTATTAGAATAGGTAATGAGGAAACTAAACTATCACTCTTTCCAAATAATATGATGGTATACTTAGAGGATCCTAGAGAATCAACTAAAAATTAGTTGACTAATTAATTAACAATATCAGTAAAATTATAGGTTATAAAGTAAACCCACATAAATTATTGGCATTTCTATAATTATTACCAACAAAGTTCAGCAGCAAGAGATAAAAAGAGAAATTTCACTTAAAATAACTGTAAACAATATAAAATATTTGGGAGTCTACCTGCCAAGACAAACTGAAGAACACAATTACAAAACACTTTTCACACAAATAATTAACAAATAAAGTTAAATCTAACAATTAGAGATATAATAATTGCTCATGGGTAAGCAGAGCCAATATAGACAATTCTACCTAAATTAATTTACTTATTCAGTGCTGTGCCAATCAAATTATGAAAAAGTTATTTCATATTGTTAGAAACAATAACAAAAACATTTATCTAGAAGAACAAAAGGCCAAGAATATCAAGGTAATTAGTAAAAAAAAATGGAAGGTGATCTAGCAGTATCAGATCTTAAACCTTATTATAAAGCAGTAACAACTAAAACAATCTGGCAATGGCTAAGAACTAGAGTGATGGACCAGTGGAATAGATTAGGTACATGATACACAGAAGTAACTGACCATCATAATCTAGTGTTTGATAAAAACAAAGATCCAGGCATTTGGAACAAGAACTCACTATGTGACAAAAAAACTGCTAGGAAAACTGTAAATCCATTTTGCAGAAAATATGTATAAATCACCATCTCACAATGTATACCAAGATAAGGTCAATTGAATACATAATTTACACATAAAGGGAGATATAACTTATAATCAAATTAGGGGAGTATGTAATATCTTATTTGCTAGATCTATAGATAAGGAAGAATTATGACAAGAGAGATCATTATGGAAAGTAAATGGACAAGTTTGATTACATTAAATTAAGAAGTTTTTGTACAAACAAATTCAATGAAGCCGAGATTAAAAAGGAAGGCAAAAAAACTAGAAAAAAAATTTAATGGCAAGTTTCTGATAAAGGCTTCATTTTTCAAATCTATAAGAATATGAGTCATTTCCCATGAACAGGCAGTTTTAAGATGAAAAAAAATCAAAGGTATGTATAGTCACAAAAAAATGCTTTAAATCACTATTGATTAGGGGATACCTGTTAAAACAACACTGAGGTACCATCTCATCAGATTGGTTAACATGAAAGAAAAGAGAAATGACATTAAGTTGGTAGAGTTGATGGTTTATACTTAGTTTTTGCCAAACTGATTTTATTTTCCTAGGTCAATATGGGTATATGATTTAGACATAAAGGAAGGTATAATAATTATGCAAATTAGGGGAGCAAAAAAATGGGGAAAAAATTTAACAGCAAGTTTCTCTGATAAAGGCCTCTTTTCTACTAATGGTCCCATGATATTGTTCTGTTTCCTTAATCAACCTTAAGTAACTATTATATGCCACCCACTATGCTGTGATGGAGATAAAAGGACAAACATGGAACAGTTCCTGTCCTTAAGAACTTATTTTCTATAGAGGTATGACACAAAAATATATAACTACATACAAAATAAATAAATGTAATTTTGGTGAGATATTCATAACTGGAAGGATCAGGAAAGATCTGATGGTAAGATAGGGAATCAAAAAGACAGAGGTGAAGAAAAGTGCAATTTAGGTATGGAGATCAGCTTGTCCATAGGTAAAAGATAGAAGCAGGGGTATCCTGGAGCTAGCTTGTACTGCCCAACAAGTTCATTACTACATTTTCAGTGTGAATATTTATACTTCATAAATTGACACAAACTACAAATCAAGGTTTGAGTTACTGTTTTGCTGATGATCTAGACTTAATAAGGTGTTGAAGAAACTGTTAATAAAGAAGATTAAACTTAAAAGTATGTTGTGGGTACACACTTTCTTTTCAGAGAACTGGTTGTCAAATATTTCTCAGCATCCCCCTGGAGATAGAAAATGCAATATATGGGAGGAACCATTGTTGTTCATACTTGCTTTTTCAAAGTGGATCAATGACATCATGGGGTAATGTCTTGACTTCCATGTGAGCTGAATTTAAGTGAGGCAGAGTTATGCAAAGTCATTAGCCTTACTCTCTCCTCCAGAGTCATCCAACTCTAATGTCAGGACAAAAGTCAAGATGACGGATGGTGGCCCAGGGTTGCGATGGATGACATTGTAAGTCCTCAATGTCGGACCAAACTCTAGGTACTCCACCTTCACAACTTTAGGATCAAACTGTTCTCATCCCCCCGTTCTGCCAGGAAAAGTCTTCGTGTGCTTGGGGTAGCTGCTCCCCAATGGGTTCAAGGCGGGTCAGTTACTCTCGAGACCTGTTTTAGGCAGCCTGCCAAGACGGTTTTATCAGGGAGTGGCTACTGCACGTGCTACCACTTCTTGCAGTCAAAGGTGAGAGGTGGGTGAGAGGTGGACACCAAAGGTGGATGAGCAGCTCTTACAGCAGAGATGTTAGTCCTCCCAGAATATAGGATATATAACTCATAAACCCCAAGTGATTTGCCCTGTGTCAAAGAGCTAGGGATATAGTGAGGCAGGATTTTAACTCAAGTCTCCCTGACTTCAGGCCTAATGCTCTAATCACTGTGCCACTTGACGGCATCAGGAAGAACAGTATGAAAGCTTGTACGACTAGACTAAAAATCATGTGAAAGGAAATGATGGAAAGGTAGATTGGAGACAGGTTGTGAAAGTTTTAAAATGTCAATTGTGTTTTATAAGTAGGCACTGGAGTTTTAGTAGGGAAATGACAATACCAGACTTAGGCCTTAGAACATTTTACTTCATAATACATTAATACATCATAATGGAAATATAACGCTTTAAACTATGTGGCACAATTGTGAAATAATAGAAAAACATAGACTAGATAGTCTGCAACAATAAAATATGTTAGCACAAGGAAAAGAATTCCCTATCTGCTAAACAAAGAACTTTAAAAAATTCCAGTTTACCTGCCAGAATAAGTCATTTACGGTCCATCAGGGAGTCTGAATATCAACTACCTGCCAATTTCCACTTTTATTTCCTCTAGCCTGAGTCAGCACCAGTACTGAACCTTAATCCACATTCCAGGTACAAGCTTCACTGGCACCTGCCAATGTTTGGTAATGTTTGATATAACCTGCCCCATTACCCCCCACCATTTCCTACACTGTGTACCTAATTCCATTAAGGACCAGCCTCTGTATGTCCAACTTCCCTCACAATCCTGCACTGTGTATCTCCCCTAAATAAAGCTTGCTTGTTTTACTTTGTTTACTCTCTTCTCTTGCTGAAGTTTGGATTTATGGGGTTCCTGTACCTCTTAACTGTACCTTATTTAGTGACAAGTAGCTATACCTAATTTTCAAGCCTTTTTACCATGGGATGAATGAGGAACCATATGCCTTGACTGCAAGGTCTCCTTACTTTACCCTGATACCTGAATTTTGACTAGGGGTTCCACCCCGACTTCACACTCCCAGGCTTTTTTTCCTGGCAAAATAAGTGGCAGACAAGGAAGCTGGTTGCCTTTCCCTATATAAACTTTAATATTCTAAACCAATCCTAGATGGGATGAAGACAATTAGATAAAGAGAAATAATCTTGACAAAAAGTCTCATTGTTAGCAACTACCATTTTTCATCAGACACATTTCTTTTTTTTACTAGTTTTTATATTTCTTTGTGTCTCATTTTTCTTTTCTTCAAAATCTTTTTCTCCTTTAGTTTCTATTTCTTGTTTGCCCACTGTTTTTAAGTCTGCCAGTAGTATCTACACAGGCATTGTTATTCCTGATAGTGGAACTTAAGAGAAAAGGAAATTGTTAGTTGGCCTACACTTGTTACACATTTCCTTTGTTTCAGACTAACAAATAATTCCTAGTCACATAATTTCATATACTCCAGTAAAAACATACCATAGTATAATTGTGAGCCACTTTGTGCAAGTCTGTACAACCCTGTGCATCAGCAAAAGAACGAATTCCAAGGCAGTTGGATGGATGAAGCTGTTTCATTAAGAACTTGCAACATGCTTCTACAACCTGAGAGAGCTGAAGAAGGCAAGCTGTAGATAACAGGCACTCAATATTATCTTCCTTTAATTCAAGACGACCTTAATAGTGAAAAGAAATCCAGTTAATTGTGAAACTGTATTAATTGCTCTTAAGTTTTAAAAACAAAAACCTCAAGCTATCTTCAATATTTCTGATAAAAGCTCTTTATTTTTTCTCTATATATTTTATCTCCATATATATCTCCATATATTTTAAGGCATTCTAGAGCAAATAAAATACTAAACAAATAGAAATAATTTTAGCTCTTTGGATTCTTCTGCTAAATCAGAAGAATTCATGAATATTATATTTTCCACAAACATTCATTATATAGCTATTTTGTGATTTAAAAAAATAAATGTTAAAGTATACTAAAAAAATCTAACCTCCACAAAAACTATTTTAAAAAAAATTGGACTATCAACTAGAGAACTTTTATGGCCCCTCACTGTAGTATCCAGAATATAATAGGGTCTATGACAATGATACTAACAATAGTTGGAAAAAAAACTATCACATTATATGGAATCCTACTGATAAAAAGTATGAGAATTTAAAGACAGCATATGCTTTTTATTCAGTAATACAAATAAAACTAAGGTAAGTTTCTGATATCTATTTCATCAAAATCTACTACCTGTATATGCATACTGAACCAAAGCCCAAAGTGAATTTGGTTCTACACCTTCCATTTTGATTTCTTCTTGTCTTGCTTCTCTTACATCATTAGTAAACATGGCAGCAAAATAATCAGAGACAGCAGAGAGTACCAATCTGAGAATTAGGAGAAAAGAAAAGAAAAAACCAATGACCACATTCAAGCTAATATCTATTAATAAATACTTACTATTTTTAAAAAATCCTTAGAAAGTACACTATTTGTGGGAATTAATTTTATTCTGAACAATTGCTTCAGTTGCCTCTTTGAATAATAAATTAATATTACTGATACATTTTTGCTGAGGTAATTGATTTATCCACTCAGTGTGCAAATCTATCTGTAATAACCAGAAGGGGGAAAATATCACATAAAAGATTAAATCAAATGCAATATCAAATTAAACTGGGAAACAACCCTGGGTTATTTTTGAAAGACAAAAAAATTCCTAAAATTTTGTTAAAATGTGCTTTAGAAATGTGTTGTCAGAAGTAGTTAACAGATGGTAGTACATTTTAAGGTCAGTTTATCAGATCAGCTTAAAATAGTCATTGTTTTAAAGAATTTAGAAACACTTCTAGTATTTTACTTTTTTATAATTTGAATTTTTTCATTACAAGCACATGCCATATAAGGTTGCTATAACAACTTTAGAATGACATAAACAAAGTCCATCAGTAAAATTGTGAAATTCCTTTGTAACATCAGTTAGCTGATTATCTCTTTTTAATATTTTACTGTAGGAATGTGTTGTGTTATCTATAACTTTATCACTACAATATTTTGTTACATTCTGTATGTTGAATTTTGCTATTGTTATTGCAACTTATGTATTTATTTTCTTTTATGTAATTGCTTATTGTAAATCCCCTTTCCCCTAATTCCTTAGTGTGAGGTAGTTGATAGAGAGGAATAGCTAGATAAATTTTACATAAGAACCATTTGTTGTGGGATTAGATAAATAAAATAGAATGGGTTTAGAAAAAGGGGGGATTTATATAGTGATGAGCATATGACAAATCTGGAGATTTGGTCAGATGCTCAGAGGGCAGAATGTAGGAATGTAGGTAAGGAACAGAGTAAATTTCATGGGTTAGCTTTAAGAGGAAAAGAGGAGAATTTGGATACAACCCCTGGGAGAGGATTCTGAGGAGAGAAGGATTGTGGGAGTTTTACTCGCATTAATGGTCATTCACTTTCTACCCTGTTTTTACTGAGCTGGAAGGAGGTTTTGCTCTGACAGATTTTCCCTTGGTAGTCATAATCTCATGGAGAGATTAGTGACTCCTTGGTTGAGAATCTGCTTTGGAGTGAAATGTTTTCCTGAGGTACAGAAACCAATCTGCCAGTGATTCATCTGCCAAAAATCTACTTGGCCAAGGTAATCCAAAGATTGTCACCTGGGACTTTGGGTTACCTAGTGAAGTCAATCCCAGGCTCTGGGTAAGGGCTCAAATTCACCTGTAAGTCCTTTCCTTTTCCTCTTTTTTGTTAATCCTTAGTAGATAGAATAGAGTCAGAAAGCTTTTGGGGTTCTTAGATAAGATCAGGAAGACATAAGAAGGACTTGAGGAGACCAGAAGAGGGAGCCCTGTGAGGGGAGGTATAGGTTAGGATGAAATTCATCATTTCCCTTCCCTTAATAAACTTGTTTTTACTAATTTTAAGGGTTGTGCTTTACTGGCCCTGGGGAGGTTCCTAGGTGGATTTATCATCTCCTCTCCATCTAGGAAGGTTCCTTATTTCACTAACTTGGCACTGATATGCTCCTCTTAATATTATTTTAGTGTTTTCACAAAATCACTTAATAACATATTAGAATATAACTATTAAAATTTGACTTTTAACAAGAAAATGTTCTAGTAATTTAAAATAAATAAATAAAATTTAAAATAAAAATTTCTACACTGTTATAACATCAGAAGTTTAGAAGGTGCTAACAGTTAGGAGGCCTGGGTTCTAGTTGTCACTTATATGATACCAGGCAATAAACCTCAATAAGTTTTAGCTTTCTCACTTATAAAAGGAAAGAATTATACTAGATGACTTTTAGTATTCCTTGAAGTATAAAGTCTCTTCATTTTAATGGCTCAGCAATTTTATTTTATTGTGTTGAAATAAATTATATAAGCATGACTTCATATGCATACTTTTAATGACAGTTTTTCATCATTTTAAATATTCAACTCATATCTGAAATAGTTACCTGATACTGGGAAAATCAGGTGTATATTGCTAACTATTCCAATGATACCCCAACTTGTATATCTTTCCATCATTTTATCTTAGTCACACAAAAAGATGATGGCAGCTTTTGATCTCATTATCATCATGTACAAGTATAATCTGCAACTCTCAAATTCCCATATCTAACTACAACCTCCCAGAAATACCTATTTCATCCTTCTAAAATTCATTCTCTGTTTTCCTCAACAACCTCTAGTTACTATATACCTCTCCCTGTCTTCCCAGGCTATCACCCTTTCCCTAGTCTCACTTTTCTCCTTTCAAAAATACAACCTTTTACTTAACTAGTTCAGCTCTGCACTGTTCTTGATCCAGCCCCATTATTCTATTATCACACCTTCCCTTCCAGATCACAACCCTGGATCTTTCCTACTGTTAGAGTTCTCCACTCCTGCTTTGATGCTCTTAAACACTGCTGTAAGGAAGTCATGCAATTTTGTCTCTTGGTTGTTTCTTCCCAAGCTGGTTGTAAGTTTCTTGAAGGAAGGAATCATATTTCCACTAAATACTTGTTGACAGATTCATTAAGTTATCAATTAATCTTACCAAGTACCCTTCTTCGGAGATTTTGCATGTGTTTGCTTGGATCTCACCATATTCTGTTGTTTCTGTTCTTTGCTCTTTATCCCCATAGAAATTTTTGAGGATCAGAGTTTTTTTTTTTTGCTTTTGTTTGTTCATTTTCCCATCAGTGGACTGGGAAATCTGCATGTTGTTGGCCATTTCTTTTTTTTTTTTAATTTATTTAGTATATTTTTCCAGGGTTCCATGATTCATGATTTTTTCCACCCCTCTTCCCTTCCAGCTCCCAGAGCTGATAAGTAGTTCCACTGGCCTATACATGTATCACTGTTCAAAACCTATTTCCATTTTTTTATTCATATTTGCAGTAGGGATCTTTTAACATCTAAATTCCAGTCACATTCCAGTCAAACTATGTAATGGATCATATATTTTTCTTCTGTGTTTCTGATCCCACAGTTCTTTCTCTGGGTGTGGATAGTGTTCTTTCTCATAAGTTCCTCTGTACTGTCCTGGGTCATTGCACTGCTGCTAGTAAAAAAGTCTAATACATTCAACTGGGCGATAAATTTATCAGTCTCTGTGTACAATGTTCTCCTGGTTCTGCTCCTTTTACTCTGCATCAATTCTTGGAGATCTTTCCAGTTCACATGCAATTCTTCCAGTTCAGCATTCCTTTCAGCACAATAGTATTCCATCATCATCAGATACCACAATTTGTTCAGCCATTCCCCAATTGATGGACACCCCCTCATTTTCCAATTTTTTGCCACCACAATGATTGTGGCTATAAATATTTTTGTACAAGATTTTTTCCTTATCATCTCTTTGGGGTACAAACCCAGCAGTGGTATGGCTGAGTCAAAGGACAGGCATTTATTTAAAGCCCTTTGCTCATAATCTCAAATTGCCCTCTAGAATGGTTGGAGCAATTCACAACTCCGCTTTGCTGGTCATTTCTGTCTTAGCTTTTTGTTCACAGGGTTTTGCCCTGGAGCTATCTTCATTCACTGCTGCCAAGGAGCCTTGAGAGTGCCTAGCACTGTGGACCTCCAGACTTCATTGCCAGGGCCTGGGACTTTGAGCATGGGTCTGGGGTGCCCCAACCTGGGATCCTGAAGTTGCCTACCCCTTGGTTCTGAGTTTGGTATGGTAGGCTGGAGTGGTAGTTGGTCTGCCCTTTTCTGTTTGCAGTTTTGCTTCTGGTTCCTTCTTATATTGTGGAAATCCACTCTCTGCTACCTTTCATGTTGTGTTCAGTGGGAGACCTCCCTCATTCATCCTGCTTTAAATCCTGTATTTTTACTTTTTAAAGATTGGTTTGGAAGGATATTCAGAGCAATTTCAGGCTTTCACTGTTACTAAGCTGCCACCTTGGCTCTACCTGTGAACTTTAAAAACTACTCCACCCTACTTAGACTGTACTTTAGGGGAAGATAAAGTTGTAATCTCCTGATTGAACAATGAAGGTACTTAGTTCTCACCTTATAGTGAAGCTAGAACTTTAAGCTTAGTCTGTTTTTAGATCTAATACAAAAAGTTATTAAGTAACTATAAAAGTTAAATTAATCACGAAAAGGTCAAGTAACTCACAAAAGGTGAACTTAACAAAGAAGTGTTAAGTAACTCTAAAGATATAATCAAATCAAAGAAGGTGAGAACTAAAAGTATGGGCAGTGGTGGAGCCTTTAATGTGATTGGTAGATGTGAAAATTTAGAGGAGGAGACACAAGGATGAAAGGTCTATATATTTAAGATTTTTCCTCCCTCAAGGAGGCTCTCTCTCGCTCTTTTCCTGATTGGCGGTGGAGAGTTAGCTGAGAGATGCATGCTGAGCCTTTTGACATCTCAGAGTGGCTACAAACTATTGTCCGGTTTGGTGGTGAGTTTCTGGCTGAATTTTCCTCCTTTACTTTCCAACTTTTTCCTCTCAGCAGCCTCTAATCTTCTTCAGAGACCTAGTGGTGGGGAGTTTAAAACTTCCCCTGGCATAGGCCAGGTAGGAGAAATCCTATAACCTCTTTCCTCCTTCTCCTTAAATTCCTTCCCTCTATATTAATTAAATTACCATAAATTTCCATACTGACTTGGGTATTTTATTTGGTGACCATTTAAATCTAGAATTAAAGTCACAACCCTAAAATTCTCTGACAGTCTGGCTAATTCATGAAGGTTGTGAACAGGACCTTCAAATTTCCTTCCTTCCTTGCTTCCTTCCTTGCTTCCTTCCTTCCTTGCTTCCTTCCTTCCTTCCTTCCTTCCTTCCTTCCTTCCTTCCTTCCTTCCTTCCTTCCTCCCTCCCTCCCTCCCTCCCTCCCTTCCTCCCTTCCTCGCTTCCTTGCTTCCTTCCTTCCTCCCTCCCTCCCTCCATTCCTCCCTCCCTCCCTTCCTTCCTACATTCTTCGACATTTATATAGAAATTGAAGAATTAGGGACATTGAGGAATTCAGGATACCTCCAATTTTTTATGTCATTAGGTAATGTCATTTTTGTGCTCCTCAGTACTCTGTTAAAAGATACTAACATAAAAAATTATTTAAAGCTGAAAATGCAAAAATCTGAAGATAAAACACAGGAAAACATAAAAAACATGCAAGAGGACATGCAAGCCCAATTAGATAATTTAAAATGCTTCTTGCAGGATCAATTGGCAAACATCCACCCCACCAAAAACAGGTCTGAACCTGACAGACCTGTTTTGGAACCTCTAAATGAGGAAGTTCCCTTCCTCAAAATGGAGATGGAAAAGACCTTCCCTATAGCTCAGCTAACAGACTGGTTCTCTCATGGTCTGCAAATCTTGGCTGAACTTAATCCCCAAGAACCTTCTCCTGAAATCCCAGTTTCTCATGTTTCTTCTCCTATACAAAACCCAATTCCAGCCCAAAGGAAATCTCGTCCTTCTAAAGAAACTCATCTTAGTCAAACTGACCAACAGGTACCAAATTCAATTAGAGGCCTGTTTCCTCTAAGAGAAGTACCTGAAATAGGACGGAACGGGGATGTGGTGACTTTAAGGCACAATATACCATTTACTCCCCAAGAAATAAATGAATCTACATGAAATATTCCCACATATGAATAAGATCCCTTTCTGATAACAAAAAAGATGACAAGTACCATTCTTAAAAATAATTCATGAGTTTTATTTCAATTTTGGAACACTTTAAAAAACTTTTGGGATCATATAGTAGTGGTGATTAGTTTTAAAGGGTTTAAGCTTTGGGGACCATAGCAATGATTAAATGAAATTGAAATTGCCAAAAGGAAAATGACATTCATTTAATTATTCATTAAGTACCACTGCCTTGTCTCCTCTATTTCTCACTCAAAAAAAGGTACAACTTATTGGTTTCATTGGCTTCTCACTGACATGAAAGACCTGTTTTTAGTAGCACAACAAACTGAAGCTGGCTATAAGTTCCATATATTCTTAGCAATTCTATTATATTGGCTTATACTTGTAAATACTCCTTCACTACTAAACCAGGACACATTGACTGAAGACTTTAAAGATATAATGAGGTACAAGATTTATCAGAGGAATAGAAACACTGAGTGGTACCACTGCTTCAAAGCAAATTAATGTTTAATATGGCATTATTTAAGATTTATCTAATTGCAACAATTTAACAGTTTAACATTGTTTTTTTCATGAAAAATTTTCATAGCTTTAAAAAAATTTTTTTAGATATATTTTCAATAGTTAAGTCACATATATTTTGTGATCAAGAGTTTTACAATGAATTAAGAGACTCCTGACAGTTGTCACAATTTTTGAAAGTGTATATTTAAAACAGACATTTGAATAAAAATAGTTTCTTAAAAAGTAGATAATTAAAAAAAATTATACCTGTGAGCTGGAATCCTTCGATCACCAGCAACTAAAATCACATCACACAATTGCTTGTGTCTCAAGTAGTTTTCCATCTTTTTAAATGTTTGTTCAGCATGGTTAAGGGCATGGAAGAACTCATCTGAGGAACACGGCTCCATATTATGGCAAGATGACAATGTCTGACTGCTATTAGAGGTCCTGAAAAAAATACAGAAGACAACTAGCTTGAAATTTTGCAATCATATGCCCACCTAGAAAAAAACCAATGATGTACATTTAAATTTAAAAATGATATGGAAAAATCCATATTTATAGCCATCTCTTCTACCATACTTGCCTACTCTTAATATATTATCATTTTCATCTCCACACTTTTCTTCCCTTCCAGGTACAGAACCACTCTACTTCTAAGACATCTTCAAAAATGTTGCCTATACTTTGGACACTGAAATTATGGACTTGAATCCTTGGTCCTCTACCTCTGATGGATGAAATTGCATACAAATTTTCTCAGAACCAGGTCTTTACACAGTTCCTGGTTATCAATACACACATGTGCAAATATCCCATTTTTACCTCTTCTATCTCTCCAAACTGCAGTTATCACCAAGTTTTTTTCTTTTATAGGTAAAGATGATGGTTTAATGTGGATACAAAGATGATATTGTTTGTATTTCCTTTCCCACATCTTTTGTGTGCTCTTATAGTGGTTCTGAAGCCATTCTTTCAAGAACTTCTTATTATTTCAGAATCTGGTATCATTTGAGACTTTGTCTACTTCTCACATTTGTAAATGTGTTCAGTTATACTACCAGCCATCTGAATATTCATAACTCTAAATCAAATTCATTTATCTCAGAATAGAAAGGTTATTATATTAATTCAAAAAATAAGTATAAGCTAAATCTAAATGATAAGAATTGCTTTCTCCCAAAAGTTCATTTGTAAACCCACTATATGGAACTTAGAATAAATGTTATACTATAAACAAT
Source organism: Monodelphis domestica (assembly GCF_027887165.1). Classification (NCBI taxonomy): domain Eukaryota; kingdom Metazoa; phylum Chordata; class Mammalia; order Didelphimorphia; family Didelphidae; genus Monodelphis; species Monodelphis domestica. Next base: position 126,732,553 of record NC_077232.1, on the reverse strand, counting down.
GTTATAGATGGTATTTAAATCCCCAGGCCAGCCCAGAAAACTACATTTCATATCATTACACATAAAACACAGAAAGCTAGAAGTACATATCTGGGGCTGTAAAGACAGCCATCATTTGTTAATACCCAACACATTTAGCCATTCTTAATTCTGACTTAATTGTAATTGTAAAATTATAAAAAGAGGAGGCTTCTTAACTTCCTTCTAACTATGATTTCATGGATATGTCAGTTAAACAACTAAAAACTAGTAGTTAAAAGAAAAAAAAAGAAAGTCCTGTATAATCAAACTATGAATAAATAAGAATAAACTTTTAAAAAGCAAATGTTGGTGGGAAGGTTGAATAAGGCAGGAAATTGCTTGCCTCTCCCAAGTTTCTCCACAAACAATTTGAAATAATATCTCAAAGTGAACTTTAGTGTGGCAGAAATAATCAAAAGTCAGGGTAAAGCAGTCAAATATCTTAAGACAACCTGCAAAGAGTTTAGGTAAGATCTAACCTCTTCAGGTAATGATCTGGTCTGACTGAAGTGCAGATATGTCTATGCAAATACCAAGAAGTCAACAAAACAACAAACCCTGGGGTATCTGTTTCAGGGGCTGCCTCAGCTTCTAGAACTTTTGCCCCATGGATTATGTAGGGGCTGGATGTTTGAGGGGGAGAAGATGGTGAAGGTCCTTCACTGGCATATCTGGGTACAGGTGCTGATCAGACATAGTCCCAGGCTGTAGTCCTTGTCAAGGAGAAGTGAGTACACAATGCAGAGGGCTGGAGACCCTGATAGCTATGATCTTTCCCAGGAAAGCTTAATTTTTGGTTTCAGTTCCTGGGCAGAAGAATGAGCAGTTGCAAAGGTGAAAGGAAAACAGGGAGTGAGATCATTTGCAGTGGCAGCAATGCTGGGAGCCTTGACCATATGTCAGGGACAGAGAGGAATATCTGGGGTCACTCAAGAGTCCAAAGCATGGAGTAGTGACCATACCAGGCCTTGAATCATAAAATATTAGAAGAACCAAAAAGTCAAATACTCCCAGACAGAGCTCAGAAAACAAGAACATAAAAAACCTGAAACCTGAGATATTATTCCCCATGTCTTTGGAATAGAGTCCAATGGTAACAAAATTAATAATCAAGAAATAGGCTGCTTTTTAAAAAAAATGAATAAGCAAAAGAGAAAGAACCCAACCATATATAGCTACTATGGTGGTAGAGAAGGTCAGGGTTCAAATTTAGAAGAAGGCCATGAAGTCAAAATAGCTACTTTTAATGCTTCAAAGAAAAATGTAAAATGGTGATAAGTTCAAAAAGAGTTCTTAAAAGAACTTAGAAAGGACTTTAAAAGTCAAATAACATGTTGAGGAAAAATTAAGCAAAAAAGAAACATAATGCAGGAAAATCAGAGAATTATGAAAATAAACTTAACCAGTTGGGAAGGGATGCAAAAACTAATGTAAGAAAATATCTCCTTTTGAATTGGACAAGGGGAAGCTAATGACACAAAGAAATACTAAAGCAAAATAAAAAAGAATGGGAAAAATAGGAGATAATATATGAAACATCTCATTACAAAAACAGACCTGGAGAACACTGAGAGAAAATATAAGAATTTCATTTCATAGCTAAGTTTCAAAGCAGCCAGATCAAGGAGAAACTACTAGATGTAACTAGAAAGAAATCATTTAATATTGTGAAGCTATGGTTAGGATAACATAAGGTTTAGCAGCTTCTACATTAAAAGATTGGAGGGCATGAAACATGATATTCCAAAGAGCAAAGGAACTGGTTTGGCAACCAAGATCCCCACTTGGTTTTGTAATCCTGCAAGGTAAAAAAAGAAATGAATATTTAATAAATTAAAAAACTTTTTGGTATTCTTAGGAAAAATACCAGAACTGAACAGAAAATCTGACATGCAAGAATCAGGAAAAACATAAGATAAATATGAGAGATTAATTATAATGGATTTAATAAGGTTAAAAACTACTTCTTATATGGGAAGATGTTATCTATAACTCTTTAGAATATCATTACTAGAGTAGTTTGAAGGAACATATATAGTTACAAAGCTTGGAATTGAGTTGAATATGACAGGTTCTAAAAAAATACAACTGGTTAGGAAGAGGTAAATATGGAGCAATTATCTCATACAAAAGAGGTATGAATGGAAGAATTGTTACAGTGTTAGGGAGAAGGAGATAAAGAGCTGATGGTGTTAGAAATTTATTTTCATCAGAATGGTATTAAAGATGAAATAACACTACATCTAGAAAGGTAAAAAAGACAACTTCCAGAGAAATAGGAAGTTGAGAGGATAAGGAAGATACTCTTAGAAGAGTATGCAGATTAAGAAACAGGAGGGCAAGGAAAGAGGATAAGAGAGGGACTTTTTATTGGATGTGGATTAGGGAGGCAGTGGTCAGAAGTAAATTAAACTTCTGAGGAACAATAGGGCAAAAGAAGAAGGATAAACAGCGAGGGAAAAAATTCGACAGAAGGAAATACACACCTAGTAATTATAACTTTGAATGTGACTAGAATAAACACACCCATAAAATGGAAAAAGATTTTTTAAAGGGCATAAAAATGATAGTTTAATGCAGAAAAGCAGAAATACCAGGTACATCCTTTTCAGATTATAATCTAATAAAGATTATATTTAACAAGAGGCTAGGGAAACATATAAAAATTAGTTTGGAACTAAATAACCTAATTTTTTGAAGTTTATTTTTATTTTTAATAACCCTTGCCTTCTATAGTATCCTAAGATAGAACAATAACAAGGGCTAGGCAATTGGGGTTAAATGATTTTCCCAGAGTCACATAGCTAGAAAGTGCCTGAAATTAGATTTGAACCAGAGTCTTCCTGACTTCAGATCTGGCACTCTATCCACTATGCTACCTAGCTACTCCCTAAATAATCTAATCTTAAAGGAGTTATCAGAAGTATACAGGCCTAAGAAATGAAATAGCTTTCTTGGTTCCCCCATTGTCATACAGGTACTGTAAGTACTAGAATAACATAATCCATTTAAAATGTTTCCAAAAGATATTGCTGAAATATCTGTGAATACACACACACACAAAATGTATGTATATACATATAGTCAGTATATATAAAACATGTAGATATATATTTAGCCAGCGGTAGGTTTCAGGACTGGTAATATATGAAGAAAAAAGAGAACATTAAAGTGTCATATATATTCTGGAAAAGATGCTAAAATTAAGAATTTTGTGTTTTGACCTTGACCTGTTCAACATTTTTATCCATAATAGTGACCTTAAAATATTTACAAGACTATATCATGTAGATATATTTGTAAAAAAAAAATTTCTGAGCACAGTAACTGCCATATAATGGGTACTATATAAATGCTTATTCCTTTCCCCCCTAGAAGTAGGAATAAATGTTCTTGGAACTAATAAGTGGAGTTTACTGGGAGACAAGATTTTGGCTAAAGTTAATAAAGAACTAACTAAAGTTGTCCAAAAATGAAATAAACAGGCTATCACCTGAGAATCAAATCTCCTTTTTTAGAACCATTCAAGTAATAGATAGAAGTTTTAAAAGTGATTCCTATAGGTTATTTCAGGTTGAAGTAGGTGATCTTCAAAGTCACATTCAACTTTAAGACTATGACTGAGAAAACAGTTCATTGCTGTGAATGAAAGAATTAAAAAGCTTAGAAAATGCTTAGAAAACATTGTCTTAAGGTCTGAGAATACAACAAAGTGAGACAGTCCTACTCTCAAGGAGCTTACATTTTAATAGACAACAAAGTAAGTTTTCAGCTGCAAGTCAGATGGAAAGGTTCCATAGTCCTAAGGGTTCAGTAGCAGACCTAATGGTAATATATCAGCTTTAATGTCATGTTGACTGACAAAAATCATATTACTTTCTGATGTGGAAACATTTGACAGTGCCAAGGATTTTAATAATAAGAACTTTCTTTTCCAGGACTTCAGTAATTGTGGCATTTGTAGAAACAGTTGCTAGGCTGTATCTCTCCAGGGCTGGTTTTCCCAGATGATGGCTATAGAGGCTGGAATAGAAGCATGATTGATGTTTTGAATGTGGGTTGCTCTGTTCCTGGATTTTTCATGTTTACCTTCTACTCAATGGCAGGTGTTTAGTAGTTGGTGTTGATGGTAGCAAAGATAACCCCTTTCTCCATTTCTTTTTTTCTTTAAATATAGCATTCTGTTAACTGTGCTCTCTCATTCCACTCTCCTCATTTTTGAGTTTGAGTGCTCTCCTCAGTGATGGCTACATGGCTCATGCTGGAAGCAAGATCCTGGTCTAAGGAGCAGCGTTATTCCTAAGACTCTTAAGTCCAGGATTCTAAGCTATCACTATCAGGGTCTGAGGTGGTGATGGTGATAGTCTGACTTGTATAGAACAAAACATTTCCTTTCTCTCCCTCAGGATACCTTGTTGCTGTAGTTTTCCTTTGACTTACTGTTGGTGAGCAGGTGGTTTCTGTATTACCAGAAAGAAAATGACATTACCTGATCAGGCTGCTTTTTGGCCTCTACATCTATATATTCTATTGCTCTACTACTTCCTTAATCTTCTCATCTATTTCAGAGGTAATAGGTTGAGCCTTTCTAAGAATGTTTTGGATTTATTGAATATTCATCTTCTTTTTATGGTTAAGCTCAAATTTGCTAGCTAGATCATCTTGGATTGCATGTGGAACTTCATTGCTCTGAGAAACACAGTATTCCATTTTCTCCTGTATTCTCCACTGGGAATAGAATAGTTTTGTATTATTAAAACTTCCTTTCCTTTTTATTTGAAGGTCTTTCTACTGGTCACTTGCAGAATCTGTTTTTTTTTCCTTAATGTAATTATTAAATTTAACCACTATGTGTCTTGGAGTTTGCAGCTCTGGGTTTTTTACTTTTTACTATGGGATCTATGGAATCCTTTGATTGGCTTCCCCGCCCCCCCCCCCCCCATATTCTGAAGTTCTGGGCAATTCTCTTACGGTGTTCAGGTATTTAGACTTGTCATATTCTTTTGGAAGACCTATAATCATTAAGTTTATCTTTGCATCCTGTCTTTGAGATATCTATTTTTTGCCTATATAGAGAACATGATTTCTTTTAATATTACTTTTTACTTCACTTCTGTCATTTTCACTCTCTTCAATTTCTCCTTGTCTGCTGGCTCCTTCTCTGCTTCCTGCTCACATGTGCATAAATTGCCTCATTCTCAAAAAACCCTCACTATATAAAGGCCATCTATAAGAGGAGCATCCACTTCCTCTCCAGTTCATCTTCTATTCAGCCACAAAAATGATTTTCAAAACAAAGGTCCTATTATCTCAGTACCCTACTCAATAAACTTCAGTGGTTTCTTATTACCTCCAGGATCAAAAACAATTATTTGGCACTTGAAGTCTTTCCAGGCTTACACCTTACACACCTCTCATGTACTTTTCAATAAAGTGACCCTGGCCTCCTTGCAATTCATTACACAAGACAATCCATCCATCTCTTAGCTACAGGCATTTCTTCTGGGTATATCTCCTGTCCTGGTATGTTCTCCTTCCTCATTTCTGTCTCCTGTCTTTCTTCAAGTTCCAGCTAAAGTTCTACCTTCTATAGGAAACTATTTTCAATCCTTCTTAAATCTAGTTTCTTCTCTAGAGTTTCCTACTTACCATATTTTTTTTCAGATGTATATATACATATATATAGTGAAGATTAAATTTAACTCTCCCCTAATTGTGAAGATTAAATTGTAATCCCTGCCTATTTTTTAGATTTAATCACCAAAAGTGTAAACACACCCAATTTAAAAGTTGTGTAGGGAGATCTTCCCATTTTCAGATTTAATCACCAAAGGTGTAAACAGCCCATTCATACTTGAGTGGGGGAGGTCTGTGACCCATGTGTGTGATAGTGGATGATGAATCAGAATCGACTGACTGCCTCCTGGGCAGTCCTAAAGCAGGATTTCAACTGTGGTTGGTAGTTGTAGAATTAGGGGAAGGCACAGTAAGTGACAAGAGAAAGTATCTTTAAAAGGGAGCGACAACTTCTTGAGTGCAGTTCTACTGACAGTTCTTCATTCTTTAGAGTGGAGGCTGGTAGAGAGTCTGCTTATTGGACCTGAAACCCTATTCCTGGTGAGGCTGTTCTAAAATCTCTTCCTTTGGACTGATATGGGCTGAGTGAAAAGCTGACTCTAAACTGCTGGATTTTTTTCTGAAAAAAAAAAAACAAAAAACAAAAAACCTAGCCTCAAGAGAGATTTACCACTTGAGAGACTTCCCCAAGTCCTCGGCTTTGCCAAGACCTAAGGACTAACTCTCCCTGCCTGGGTTGAGCCAGGGGCCAGGAGTAAATTACTTAGTGCTTAAGCTATGTATCTTACCCTAACCTTTCTCTGATTTTTATACTTCACTCTTTCTATGTTTTGTAAATAAACTGTAAATAAATCTCTTTGGAATAAATTAAATTCCTGGTGACCCTATTTTTAAATATATCCAATCCAAATCCAATCCAACCTTTTTTTATAAAACAAAAGCCCTTATTTCCCCCTCACATTATATATATAGGCAGGAGCTGTCTTTTGTCTTTCTTCATATGTTTAGTGCTTAGCACAGTGCCTGGCACATAAACGACACTTAATACATTCCTATTAACTGACTAGTTCTTCCAGATTGTCCTTCACCTCAGTGTATTTGCATTCCTCTCAGTAATCCTTCAGCAGGCTACAGGACATTATAAATAAGGAATTACACAGGAGAAAGGGTATAAAGGATTTTATCAGAGAAATGAATAACTATAAGAAATAGAGGCTGGGCAAGTAGGAAGCATGAAACACTACCAATTGATACATAATATGTACAGACATATTTTATTGTTCTTTGCATATATTATATTTTTTACAAATTAAAGGGTTGTGGCAATCAGGTGTTGAGTAAGTCTATCAACCCCGTTTTCTCAACAGTGTATGTTCACATTATGTTTCTGTGTCATAGTATTTCAAACTTTTTCATTATTATATCTGTTATGGTCACTTGTGATCAGTGATCTCTGAGGTTACTATTCAAATTGTTTTAGAGCACCACAAACCATGCCCTTATAAGACAGTGAACTTAATCAATAAATGTGTGTGTTCTGACTGCTCCACCAACTGGCCATGCCTTCATCTCCTTCTCCTTGGACCTCTCTATTACCTGAGACATAACGATGTTGAAATTAGGCTAATTATTAACACTACAATGGCCTCCCAATATTCTAATATGGCAAACCTCATTGTTGTCTTACTTCATGTCACCACACAGTCACTCTAACCTCTGGCAACCACAACACTGATCAGTTAGCCACACTGAGCCAAGCCCTTCCACCTGCAAAAAGATTAACACTTCCTCAAGACTCAGATAACAATGAGCATTTTTTAGCAATATAATATTTTAAAATAAAGTTATGTATATTGTTCATTTTTAGACATAATAATATTGCCCAGTATAGTATAAACATACCTTTTATATGCACTAAGGAACCAAAAAATTCATGACTTCTTTTATTGCAATATAATCTTTATTCAGGTGATCTGGAACTGAACTTGCAATATCTCCAAGGTATGACTGTATTCGACTGGTATCCATGAAATGTAGGAAGAAGTAAGAATGATCTCCTAGCCCACTGGTTCGACTCCCCCTTCCCTTGTAGCTTGCCCATGTCAATTTTATGGAAGGACATAGAAAAGAGTCGTATAAGGATGGGCAGGCATGGCTGGGTTATAATCTATTTCACTGGACAGAATATTCACATTAACGAGATCATAGATCCATTGGAATATTGGAGTACTACCATGAATTATTTGTAACACAGAGGTCAATGGAGTATGAGTGGCTATATCTCCAGCAACCCAAAATTCACTTTTATTCAAAGCAGGAATCTAAATTTTAAGGAAATACTATAAGCCTTTAAGTTTATATAGATCCCTGGGATGAAGCTAAGTGAGTAAGAATTACATTGCCAATTTTATAGGCACCTATGAATCTTTTTTTGGTATATTTTATGACATGAAATTAGGACTTCCTTTAATATGCTAATTTTAATCCTTTTAAAGACATTGGGCACCCTTTTATCTGCATCAATGGAGACATCTAGAAATGATGAGGTTCTCATAAGGAATGATGGATAGAAGGAAAATGAACTAGAAATATGATTCTTGGAGATGCCTGCAAGACTGAACTTTGAATTCAGTCCAGTGCTGGGCCATGGGTTCTATACAAACAAACATACATGCTCACAAACATGCCCCCAGTATTAGAATAAAGTTAAGTCCAGAATCTTCCTATAGCTAGCACACAGCTAAAAAACATAACATTATTCCTCAGCTCAACTAACCAAAAAAAAAAAAACATGATCCAAAGAAAAGATGAGATATAAGCTGCAGAGATCTTATTATCTGTATGCCTTTTACATACTCAAATGGATGTGTGGTTACATCCATTTGGTTAGTCCTTCCAGAACTGCAGATTATCCATGTTTGCCCATCCTGTGTGACTGTAATCAATGTCTTTGGATAGATTTACCGCAGCAGACAGGATGAGCTGGGGTATATGTCACTTAAAATGCTGGGGTTTCCCCTCATTTTCCCTTCATACCTTAAAGATACTATATTTCAAGGCTAGCATGTGTGGATCAGGAATTTATATTTTGTTGCATTGAATTTTGTGACCTTGGGCAAGTCAATTAAGGTCTCTGAGCCTTAGCTGTCTCACTTCTAAGAGAATATAATGGCTGCCCTATCCATTTTAAAATGTTGGTGTGAGGATCAAATACATGATAACTATAGCTACTACATAGAGGTATCATTATTAGCATTCATGGTGGCTGTTTTTTTTGTTTTTATTTGAGTGATACAAAATCATTATCTATATCTCCTACTGCCTTCTTTGTTCTCAGTTGTTTAGAATATTTGGCCCAAGATCTAGCTATTAAGTAAATAAAATCCTATAATACAAATGTCTAAATAACAAATATTTAACATATCATTATATGTGAAAAAAATAATAGAATCTCAACTCATACTGTACCCAAATAAAAATCTATTACAGTTATTGTTAGTCCTTACAGACATATCTGAGAGTGACTTCTTCTAAAAGCATGTATAAAAATTGGACTGAATATTAGTTGAAGATGTATATGTGTGTTCTTTACATAAATAGTGACAGTGTGGGTTTTTGTACAGTAGAGAGGCAGCCCCAAAAGATTTGCTCAAATAATCAAATAATGATAGCCATAAAAAAAGAATTCATATTAAAACTTCCTTTCTCTTGAAAAAGGCTAGAGATAAAAGGAAGATTATTTACTGCAGAAAGAATTTTCTCTGCTTTGAAAGACATAGTACTTTGCTTCTCTCTATATTATGGTACTGCATTCTACTTAGTACCAGAATGATATATGTGTGTATATATATATATATATATATATATATATATATATATATATATATATATATATATGTATGTGTGTATATATTGTGTTTCTTATTTCTCTTACACTAATGTAAACAGCTAGATAGTACAGTTCACTTCAGGCACAGAGACAGGAAGACCTGAGTTCAAATCCAGACTTAAACACTTACTAGATTGTTTGACTGAGCAATTCACTTAACCACTGTTTGCCCAGGTTTCCTCATCTATAAGAAGTAGATAGTAATAGCACCTCCCCCCTAGGGCTATTGTGAGGATCAAATAAAATAACATTTTAAAAGCCTTTAGGTACAGTTTTAGTACAGGGCCTGAAACATAATAAGCCCTATATAAATGTTAGTTGTTATTATTATTATTGTTATTGTTATTATTATTATTAGCTCTTCAATGGTAGGAATTGTGTCTTTTTCATTTTTGTGCCAGCATGGCACCTCACAAATGTGTATTAAATGAGGTCCTTTTAACACATAAAAAAATAAAAATTACAAGAATCCAAATTGCACATATCATATAAAAATGACCTTTTAAAAGTCTAAAACTTAAATATACATATCTTTTGGGATGAAGAAATATGAATAAGAATTAAATTCACTGCCAAAGAAATAACACAAACAAGGAAGAAGACTGGTTGATTGCCAATCAGTCAACTGAAAAATGGTTAAAGACAATACCAACACACTAACAAGAGAAATGTAACTGGGACAACCCTAAAAACTTTACCTTACATTCAGGAAATTGATTAAAACAATGAGTGGAAATAGTCAATGTTGGAAGGTCTGTGGGAAGATAGGCACATTACTACATTGCTGAAGCTTTAAAATGGAAAACAATTTGAAATTATAAGAAAAAAGTGACTAAAATGTCTATTTCTTTTTGACCCAGAGATTTCACTACTGGGAATATTAATTCACCCCCAAGATATTAGAAAAAAGAAAGATCTATAATAAACCTAAATATACATAAACCTACTTGTTGTAATAGAAAAGAAATGAAAACTAAGAAGACATTGTTTGTGAAGCAGCTAAACAAATTGTGGTATATGGATAAACTGAATACTATTTTTCCAAAAGAAACAATTAATCTGAAGAATTCAGAGATCTATAAGAAGACTTGCATGAATGATATGAATAAATAGATAACAGGAAATCTATATATAATTACTAAAAAATATAAACTTAAAAAAATCTGAACTGCATAATTATAATAACTAGTGTTGGTTTAAGAGATATAGAAATGCATCTCTTTCCTGTAGTTGGAGAAATGTGAACTATGGGTATGTAGTAATGTATATGATTTCAATTATGAATTTTTCAATTAGTTTTATTTATTTTCTTTTTCACAAAGGAATGCTCAAAGATAGGGGAAAAGAAAGAGTACACTTGGAAAAGAATGTGATTAAAAAGTAAAGCAAAAGGTATCAAAAAAAACTTTAAAAACTGGCTATGGCTCAAAGAGAGATACATTTCAATTTTCTTATTTTATTTTTAAGAAATTAATTTTCAAACCCTCCATTAGCATTTTTTTAATAAAAGTGAACAGGATTCTTCCTGCTTTTGATACACTTATTCCATACAGATTTACCTAAACTTCATTTCTAAAAAAATTAATGTTTTTCTTATATTTTTACATGATTTTTAAATGATTCCTTTTTTTTTGTTGCTCTACTTTCTTGACAAATCAAAATGTTGGGCTTAAACTTTAAATAAGATATTCATCAATCTCTAAGAAAGAGGTGATTATCTTTATATCTCTCTAAGAATATCCCACCAAGATGATTTTTTCATTATGTAGCATTATAGTAGAAGTTAACTGGGTGCCAATATTAACTATGCCAAGTATGGGATGGGGTAAGAGATAAATCATCATTTCTATTCAAATACATGTATTATATATGAAATACATACTTAACCCTCCTCAAAAAGAAGTTGCATATCAAACTTTTTTAGTTATAATGATATATTATATACTCCTTTAGTTTATAAAACACTAACTTGAAATGCTATCAAAATTTTTTTCATTACAACTTGAATGCATACTATGTTATTTTCTAAATAGAGAGATATGCCATTTGATTTTGGGAAACAAAGATAAACTATGAGCACAGTCTTTCATTAAAAAATTATTCTCTATAAGATAACAAGTTTCCAAAAGGAAAACAAAACATTGAAACCACAGCAACTCAATTATTGTCTTTAAATTATTAATAGCATTTTAATTCTATGGATAAATTTTTTTAGTATTAAGTGTCTGCATTCATTTAAGAAAACATAAAATTAAAATATGCTGTGTATCTATGCAAATATATAATGCCTTTCTCTCTCATGGTTCAGGTAATTTAAAAGTACAAATAATTACAATTCTGTTGTATATAGAGCTACCAGCACATACAAACCAGCTTCAGAAATCCATATTTTAATGACAGAATAGAAGATTAAGGAGTTACAATAAAGAGATGTTAAAACACACATAGAAAGCTTATTTTCTATCATTTCTTTCGCATTCTTTTTTGCAATAGCAAAAACCAAAAAGAAAATCTTGAATTAATATGAATCAGAGATAATCTAATATAGTAGCTTTAATGGATGACTTCAAGAAAAACAGTTTCAGAGACACAACCAAGATCTTAGGGAGCAAATGAAAGGAACAGTGAGTCTCTAACCCCCACCCCTTCTCTCTTCATTCCCCTTTCATTTTCCTTTTACTTCCTTTTTTATTTCTTTCCCCCTTTTCAACATCTGATAATAGATACCTTCCTAAAACTCTCTTAAACACTCCTAAAAGAATGTCACATTCCACTCAGTAATCAGCAGTAAATTGCATCGAAAATAAATGTACCATGAATTAATAGCTGTCATCTTGGAAGGAGACATGTTACTATATTCTGTTATCATCTCTATGGAGCTACACACATAGAACAGGACAAAGAGGGCTATACAGAATGAAAATGTTATTAATAATTATAATCCTAACAAAAATAACATCTCTAACCTTTCATTTTCATAGAAATTAAAGTGATCATGTGGCTTTTAAAAATGACTGTAGATTGTAATAGGAAGTGCAAACTTAAAGCATCTATAAATAAATATGCTATTATAAATTTACAAGGCACTGACATATCAATGTTAAAAATTATGGGCATGAGTTATAGAAAATATATAAAAATGTTTCAAAACATGCATACTATACATATAAATGATTAAATGAATGAATATATTACCTGCTTTCTTTACAATTTTATGCGAAAATAAAAAATTCTTAAAGCCACATTTATTGTCCTATTAAAAAGCTATATGCTTTTTATCAATATTTCTGTTTTCTCCTATAAACAGATATACATAAAATCTACTAAATACTAAAGTATTTAAAAACATTAACAAACAAATACCAACTTCCAACATTAAAAAAATAATGATTAACCTGCATGAACTGGTGTCAGATTCATTTTCTTCTTCACTAGTTCCATCATCTACTTCTGGTCTATCAAGCCAATGTGCACCTTCACAATCTTCAGCTGTAAACTCAAATGCAGGGACTTCAGAGGTAGATGCCATTGGCCAAGAAGGTGAATTCTGAAAATCTAGTTGGCTGGACCTTCGGTAACCAATTGAAGCCAATGGTAACTGTAGACTACATGGATCTAAAAACTTTCTATCACCATTTGTTCCGGTTTGTTCTCGATTCCAGAAATCTCCCTGCTGGCTGTCAATGGTAGAATTAGGAGATGATGCCTGATGGCCAAACCATCTCCATCTGATTTTTAAAATCTGCTTCACATCAAACTCTTTGCGAGAACCAGACATCCTCAGAAAAAAAAGCAAGTGATCGTCTAGGCAACAGGACAAGAAGCTCTGCACATAAAAGAAGATTTGTGCATCCAACCAAGACAAGAAAAGCACATGCTCTGCTGTCTACTGCAAGCAAATTTGGAGGAAAACAAATTTCATTCACATATGCATTTGTATTCACTTTCATAACACTATGTCAGTCTATAAAGAACAAAGGATAATGAAAAAAAGAAGAGAAAAAGAGAAGGTGGGGCAGTCCCGCTCAGTCAAAGAAAACTCTGCTTAGCCTATATAACAACATCCAGAGGATCTTCTATTACTCTCTTTTTCAATACTGCCCATTAGCTTCCACAAACACCGACAGCATTCATTAAAGTCCTTTCAAATGCAGAACACCAGCTCCCTTTCTTAAACCACAGAGACAGAGAGCACTATTCCTATGATGTATCTCAATCTCTACCGCTTACTCAGTTAACTCTTTTATTGCTGACACAGGAAATTTATTTGTGAGTAATTTCCTTTACACTAACAAATAACTTATATAAAGACATAGAATAACTTATAGTTAATAGGATTTAAAGTTGGCAGATACCTTGGAAGTCTAGCCTAATATCTTCATTTTACAAAGAAACTGAGGTCCATAAAGGTTATGATTTCTTGTCATCATTGTCATCAACAACACACATTTATTCAGCACAAACTATGTGCCAGGCACTCTGCCAAGTACTGAGGATACAAAGCAAGGCAAAAACCCAGGTCTTCTCCATAAAAAGCTCACATTCTATTGGGGAAGAAAACATGCAAATATTTATGTACATTCAAACACAGAATGCAAATATAATAGGTGATTCTGAAGGAAACTACCAGCAAAAGAAGTAAAAAATAGGGAATGGGGGTGGGGGAAGATGGGCCAGGGAAAGGCCTCTCTTGAAAACTAGGATTTAAGCTGAGCCTGGGTGGAGCATTAAGCATGAGACACAACCAGTGAAAAGGCACTGAGTTAGGAGATAGTGTTGTGTACCAAGAACAGCAAGACTGTCATTGACTCTAGTAGATCTGAGGGTAAGTAAGTGAAGGGGAGTGAAGCATAAGAAAACTGAGAAGGTCTTAAGGAGCTTGATTATAAAGACTTTTAAAGGCTAAACAGATTATTTTCTATTTGATCCCATTGGTTACAGGGAGCCACTGGAATTTACTCTGTGTGTGTGTGTGTGTGTGTGTGTGTGTGTGTGTGATGATGAAACTTGCACTCATGTAGGAGGTGAGGAGGCCTTGCACCAGGATGGAGATAGTGTGGTAGTGGGGGTAGGGAGGAGGGAGGAGTGGGGAGAAAATAGAAATGAATACTCTGGAAGTACAGACAAGACTTAGCCACAGATTAGTCATGTGGGATAAGACAAGAGTCCAGAATGACACTAAGTTGTGAGCCCAATTAGAATGGTGGTCATAATAATAAAGGGAAAATTCAGAAGAGGAGAGTTTGGAGGGCAAATAGAATGAATTGTTTTAGACTTGAGGTTTGAGAGGCCTAGAGAAAATCAAGATCAAGATATCCAAAAAGCAGTTGGTGATATAGGACTGGAGCTCAGGAGAAAGACTAGGGATGAATATATGGATCTTAGATCACCTGCATAGAGATGATAAATGAACCATGGAAGGTGATGAGATCAAGACTTTGCAAAGAGGAAGCCCCTATGTATTGAGACATCACAGTTTATTTTTGAAACAGCTTTATTTCTTAGGCAGTTTGTTCTTATATGAAACTTAAATATCTCTCTGAAATTTCCACCTATTCATTCCTAACGTTGTGGCTCTAGATCAAGAACAAGAAGTTTGAGATAGATAATACAATTAAATAGTTAATAGTTCAATATGCCAAGAAATGTCTAATAGCTTCCCCAGAGATCTGTGATAGGCCTCATGCTATTTAATATTCTTAACATGATATAATAAGTAGATGATATGCTCATCAAGTGTGCAGATGACAAAGTTGAGAAATAGATAATACATGGGATTATAGGATACAAAAAGTTTTGGATGGACTATGTAACATTGGGTTGAATTTAATAAAGATGAAATTCAGTAGATAAATATAGTTATCTACTTGGATACAAAAAATCAACTTCACAAGTACAAATTGGAAAAATAATACATAGGCAGCAATTGTTTTTGAAAGTCAAAGATGGGGGTGAGGGTGGTGTTTAGTGGCAGATAAACTCACAAGTCAGCAATATGATTTGGTAGCTAAAGAAGCTAATATAATTATAGAGGCACATAAATATAGAGGCACTAATATAATTTAGAGAGGCACAAACAAAAGATCAAGAATATCAAAGAAATTAATAAAAATGTAAAGGAAGGTGATCTAGTAGTATCATTTTATTTATTTTAAATATTTAAGGATAGACATCCTTAAAGGGACCACACCCTTACCTTTAATTTTCACACCCCTAGCTTTTAACCCCTAGCTAGTAGCTCTATCTACTGACAAAAACCAGAATTATAAGAAATTTAATAAATAATATATATGTTAAATAATTTTAAAAAATGGATGCTACTCTACATGAAAGTTTTCTTGCTTTTGAGAAATTAGGAACCTTAAAAATTTCAGAATGCCTCCTACTCCTTGTGTTCTTAGGTAATTTTATTTTTCTGTTCCTAAATATTGTGACAAGAAATGCTACCATACAAAAAAATTAAACCTGAAATGCAGGCAGACATGCAAAACCAATTGGACAATTTCAAATACTTCTTACAGGTCAAATGGCAAATACTGACCCCATCCAAAACAGGTCTGATTTTTAGATGCCTGCTCCTGAGCCACTGAGAAGAAAAGCCTCCCAAAATAGAGATGGAAGACCTCTCTCCTATAACTCAGCTTCAGGACTACCTCTCTTGTGCTCTGCAACTCCTGACTGACCTTACTCCCGCTAATCCTTATGAAATCCCATCTTCTCCTGTTTCTTCTCCCACCCTACAACCAAGTCCAGCACTGAAAAAATCTCATCTTCTAACAAAACTGTTCCTCCCCAAGCTGACTCACCATTACCTAATTCAAATAAATTTCTTTTCCCCTTAAGGGAAGTGCCCAAAATAGGACACAGTGGGGATGTGGTGACCCTAAGAAACCATATACCTTTTACTCCCCAAGACATAAATGAATTGACACAAAATGTACCCACATATGAAGAAGATCCCTTTGTGGTAACGAAAAGATGGTTGATGTATTTTTTCAGTATAATACATCTTACAAAGATGTTGAAAATCTATTCCAGCCTTTCTGAACAGAACATGAGAAAAATAAAATAATTTCTCATGTTAATAAAGTCCAGGGGTGGAATGGAGCACACTGGCCATAGCAGGATCATGGATGGGACTATAACAAATCTGAAGATTATTTACAATTATATAGCATTGAAGGGAGGCCATTCTAATTGCAATGAGAGAGTGCTCTGAAAACACAGATAAATGGACATAATTTGAACAACTAAAGCAAAAAAATGATGAGACACCGTCCAGATTCATGGATAGGCTCATTGAGTTTGGGGGTCGGTACCTAGATTTTGATCTTTCTAAAGAAAATTTATTCAAGGTAATCAAAAATAACATGCAATTTAATAACAACTACAGAAATAATAATTATAGAAATACTTATAAAAACGATTATAGAAATCACAATTTTAGGACTGATAGAAATAACTATAATAATGATTATAATGATCACAATGTTAGGACCGATAAGTCTAGGAGTAGAAATTGAGAAAATGATAACTCAAACCAACAGACCCCACAACAGTATATTTTAAGTGGAGCTCATCCACGGAATACTCAGAGTACTACTGCCCCTCCACATGGGGCAGAAGGAGGTGTCCCTTAGACTCTTGTTTTTGTTGCTATTAACCCTTTTCAGTTTTGTCTTCCCCTACAAATAGTAGCAAAGAAGAAAAAATGGGATATGAATACAGTACCTCTGTGTGAATTATATACATTTTTAACATTTTTGCTTTTCTTCCTACATGTGCCATACAGTATTTGATTTTCTCTCTCATTTTTTTTTTGCATTTGAAGCACATGTAACCAGTATTGAGAAGATTTTCTTTTAACTATTTTTGATTTTTGCAATAGAATAAGCTAGATGTCCATTTACCTACCATATAAATGCATATCCAAAAGCTTTAGACTATGGAAATCTGCCAGTTATTGATAAATATTTCAGGAATGTGATTAATGTTTTTGTCTGATTCTAGGAAATGGGATTTTAAAAAGGAGCACAGACATTATCTACATAGTGCCATGGAAGCACAAACAACCTGAATAGTGCCAAAAAAAAAAGAGCACACAGGTAAAAAAAAAACCCAAAAAACAAACCAATCCAGGTGGGATTGATAAACTTCTATGACAAAACAAAAGGACTTGAACCTAGTGTGAATCTCAAGGTTGCAGCACTTGACATATGTTAAGACACAGGACTCCTTGAATCACACTCCGTGTGAAATAATTTCTATGAAAGTACCTAACAATTGATTGTTCTGGCTCCCTTACCCCTGTCAAATAATGAAAGATCAGACCAGGGAATGACACTTCCCTTTTACACAAAAAATCTAGTCCTTTTTTCTCTCTTATAGTATGGCAACTTCCTGTAGCCCTAGCTTATAATGGGTAAATACAATATTATTGCATTTTTTTCACTAAAGAATTGTAGAACAGAAATTTACTTTAATTGGACCCTGGTACAAGGGCCTGTTATGAATTTATTCTTGTTTTATTCAAAAATTTTATATAGCTTTTGATATTTTGATTCTGATTTTTAATTTTTTTTATTTCTCCCTAAGTTTAATTTTTTTCTTCCATTTATTTTTTGTTTTATGTTTTTGGTTTTTGTTTTGACAATTGACTCATAAACCCCATAATTTTAATGACTGACTCATATATGTATTGAGTTGATCCAGGTATTGGTGAACACTCTCTTCATGAAGGATTGTATTGTATTTTCATGAAAATCCAAGATTTAAAATTTTGTTTGAGAAAAATTTCAGAAAAAGAAGCTTGCTAACTCCTTGAATCCAGAGAATGAACTATTTGGAGAAAGATGCTTGCAGAAACCTACAACTGCATCAACAAGATCCAGAATGAACTTTTGGGTACAATTGATTCAACAGAAGCGGGTTGAACATTTATTGTAAATGTATACTTTTATGCCAATGGGGACTGCCCCCTAATTGGCTTTTTGTCACTGTGCCTAGCAAAACATTGGTTTTGCTTTCTCTCTCTTCTATTTCCCTCTTATCTCTCACTATTGTAGTTTCCTCTTAGAAGGTGCAATTTTGTATACACCTGTAGTTAGAATTTTTAAGGATTCAAAATGATTATGTTAAATGATCAATGGGGAGACTAGACCCCCTTTTCACCCTTACATGATATACTGCTGTACTCTTGTGAGTTTTTTTTAGATTAAGTCAATATTTATTAAAGAAATTGGCCTCTATATAGTTTTCTCTGTTTTGGCTCTCCCTGTTTTAGACATCAAAATCACATTTGTGTTATAAAAGGAACTCTGAAGGACTCTTTTACTTATTTTTTCAAACAGTTTACACAATATATTAATATATAATTAGTCCTTAAATGATTGGAAAATTCACTTTTTAATCCCTCTGGTCCTAAATTATTTTATGGGCTTGTTTAAATTTTTTCTTGTTTAAGTCTGGGCAATTTATATTTTTGTAAATATTCTATTTCATTCAGACTGTAAGATTTACTGCAAAAAAAAAAAACTGGGTTGCATATTTCAGTTGTTATCAGTTTGTGTCTTACCATGCTTTTCTTTATTTGACATATAATTCATTTTAGCATTGTAACCTTCTATTACATTCACATGTCACACTTTCTTTAGTGATTTCCAAAGCATCTACTTTGCTTAGAATTCTTTGCTACTACAAATATTGTTGGTACCTATAGGGACTGACCTCCTTGGGATATATACCTACAAAGTGGCTGTAGACATTTTCATCACATTTTGTTAGTATAATTCAATATGGAACTTCCAGAATGGTTGTCCTAGTTCACAGCTCTAACAAAGCATTGGTTGCTGATTTTTGTCCAAAGCCCTTGGCACTGACTACTACCATTCTTTTGTCAACATTGCCAATCTTTTGAGTATAAAGTAAAAACTCATTTGTTTATCATTAGTGCCTTGAAATAAACTTTTATATGGTTTGTTAACAGTTTGCAGTTCTTTTGAGAAATGATTTTCATAGTCTTTGGTCATTGTCCTACTATTAGGCAAATGGTTTTATTCTTATATATTGCTATTAGTCGCATATAAAAACACACACAAATCAGACTCTTATCAGAGAGCTGAATGAAAGATTTTTCCCCAGGTGACTATCTCCCATCTTTTCCCCCATTAATTTTGTTCATTCAAGATGTTTTTAACTTCATGAAATCAAAATTATCTATTTTATCTTTTGTGGTCATCTTTGTCATTTGTTGGTAGAGAATTGACCCTCTATCCATAACTGTGAAAGATACCTGATTGGTACCATCCAATTTTTAAAAATTCCATGACCATTAATCCTCCAGTTACATATACATTTTAAGCTTATTGTGATCTATGGTATAAAATTTTAATCTAAATCTAATTTCTGCCAAACTCTTTTCCATACTATAGTGCTTTAAGAAATGTTGAAAAAGTTAAGAAGACTTATATAAACCAATTCACAGTGAAGTGAATAGAACCAGAGGGACACAGTTAAACAGCAATATCCTAAAGCTATGAAACTGTGAAGGACTTAGTAACTCTGATTAATACATTAATACACCAGAACACCAAAGAACTCATGCTGAAAAATGCTATCCACACCCAAATAAAGAATTGATGGACTCAAAGGACTCAATTCAAATTAAAGCATATTTATTTCCTTTCATTAAAATTTTTTTTTCAGAACATGGTAAATGTGGAAATATTTTTTTCACAACTACATATGAATAATAAGTACTACATTTCTTACCATCTCAATAGGTGGGGAAAGAAGAATAGAAGCAGAGGAAGGGAATTTGTAACTGAAAATAAAAATAAAAATTTTATTAAACTACTTTCGAGTATTTTTACCAATTTTTGTCAAATAGGAATTTACATTCTTACTTTTATCAAACACTAAGTTATTAAGTCCACTTATTTCTGATTCTTCCTCCTCTAGTTTGGACCAGTTAGCTTTTTTCCCTATTTTTAAGCCATTACCAAAGAGTTTTGATAATTACAGCTTCATGGTATCATTTGAAGACAAAAAAGTGTTACTGCCCTTATGTTTCTACTTCTCTTCACTTTTTATCTTGAGATGATAAATCTTTTGTTCTTCCAAATAAATTATGTGATGTTATTGCCTTTATTGGATACTTCAAATACCAGTTTTAAATTTTGTCAATTCTATAATTTGTAGACTTCAATTTTCAAATAATATTCAAGATTTCTACTATTATGCTTATGCTAGGATTGTGTTGGTTTCAAAATATTTAAAACTTCACATTTAGTTCATTAATTTTTTTTCAAATTAATGTTATGTTCTCAGAGGGGATAAAACATTTCAAATGAGGATAAGCTTTAGTTGTATATAGTACCCAAATTTAGAGGTGATGTCTACTCATTATTTATTATAGAATTATCAATTTATGAATTGTTTTTCATCTACTCATTATTCATGGTGTCATTATTAAATCTCCATTTGGATCTGAACTTTTTGCTTATGCTACTCATGCTAATGACTATTTTTATCAAACAAAACTGAGGAAAAGGACATATTTTGTATTTCTGCTTTTCTACATTTGTTTGTAATTCTTCTATGCCATAGCTCATGGCCTATTTTTGTAAATATAGCATGTGGTGTTTCAAAATATGTATATTCTTTTATATTATATTTTTATTTAGATGATGTAAGTTTTTGGTTCTAAATTCTAGAACTATATTTTTAAAAATTTGGCATCTGTCGATTCTTAAGATGCACAGGGAGAATAAGAGTCTCTATTCTGATAGTCACTGAGGTCTTGAGTGGGTGGATAGGGGTTACTAACCTAAAACAGGGCACCAATCAAAAGAGAACATATTTTTAGACTTCTTTATTTCTCCTCTACTTTAGCTAGACATGACTCAGCAGAATAAACATTTGCCACTTCTTGTGGGATAAGAAGACAGCAGTTATTCCAGTAGTAGGAGTCCAATGATTGGCCTCCATACAAACCTCTTAAGTTAATTTGTTGTCCCCTAGGGGCACAAGGAGGCTGGTGTTTGTAGGAAGGTGGGCACTAAGTAAGCACTTGAAATATTAGTGTCTGTTGGTATAAAGATGGTATAGTAAAGGCAGGGAGTCACCTGAGCTCTACCAAATTCCTCCCAACATAACATTTTGAAACAAATTTCTATCCCAAGACAACTTAGAAATTCAGCAAGAAAGATCTGTTTCACAAGAGTGAGAATGGAACTTGGTCTGGCAAAAGCTGCACCAGCACAGTCTATGGCCCAGCAAATCAGCAGCAGCCCTTGGGGGTGGTAGTTGAAGAAACTTCCAGAGCTCTCAAGTTCACAGATGGTAAGGGGGCTGGAAAACTGGTCAGAAGTAGATGATAGGGTGCTCTTTGCTAGCACTAGGGGCAGGACTCTGTTGCATTGCCCTACGGGGTTCTGGGTCACAGACCCAAAGTCAGAAAATATCGCTTGTGGTTGCTCACAGACAAAAGCACAGGCCAAGAGAATTGTAAAAGAGAATTCTTAATCCCTTACTCTTACTTAACTGGGAAAAAGAGCTGGCTGGCTCAGTAGACAGAGAACCAGGCCCTAAGAAAAGAGGTTCTGTTACCATGGAGCCCAGCCCACAGTTAAAGGAAATAGAATCTACTCTCAGAGAGAAAGTGATATAAAAATGAAAGCTGGACAGTGAGAGATAAAGGCAAGCAGAAAGTGTGAGAAAGCTTTTTGATCTAAGGTTTCCTGAGGGCAGGGTGCTGCTGGCAGTTGCTGGTGACAGTTGGCTGCTGTAGAAACTGATTAAAGGAGAGTGTGTGGGGTTGGTAGCTGTCCATTGTTTAGTGAGTTAGTTAGAATATATGAAAGTCAATTTTGAGTGGGAAGAATTTTATTCCCCCTACCTCCAATCATTGGTGGGACCACAACACCAATTATGTGACTACTATCATTCC
The DNA here is from genome assembly GCF_027887165.1 of Monodelphis domestica. Taxonomy (NCBI): domain Eukaryota; kingdom Metazoa; phylum Chordata; class Mammalia; order Didelphimorphia; family Didelphidae; genus Monodelphis; species Monodelphis domestica. The sequence continues at coordinate 126,710,117 of NC_077232.1, read as the reverse complement.
CAAGGAGATGGGGAGAGGTTGAGAGTTTTGATAGACTGCCTTCTTATGACTATTCACCAATTAGAGACATCTCTGGGATGTCCAAGAAAGTGGCTAAATAATGAGCTTCCAAATTATATTTATGGATCCATGTGTGGGGACTAGGGGGGGTATCTTTTGATTACCAAGAGAATTATTTGGTCAAATTAACTTGTATTATTAATAATTTAACAGCCAGAATTATTGCTGGTCAGCATTTTGAATCATTACACTCTCATTGGAATTGGCTTGAAGATTGGATAATATATACTGTCAATTGGGTATAGAAATCTATCTTACTAGTAGTATAAGAGGATAAAAGAAAGGGGGAGGTGTTAATAGATAGGAGAGTAGATTTGGAGAAGTTTTGGTCACTTCTGATGAGGAACAGGATGAAAGGAGAGAAAAAGATAAACAGAGGAAAAAATCAGGATAGAGACAATCAAAATAACTGTAAATATGAATGGGATTACCTCACCTCATAAAACAGAAGACAACCCAGTAGATTTTCCAGAATATTTACAAGAAACACATTTGAAGCAGAGAGACGCAGAATAAGGGGGTAAGGGGATGCAGGAAAATATATTATGCCTAAGCCTGAAATTTAAAAAAATGCTAGGGAAGCAATGATCTTAGACAAAGCAAAAATAGATGGATTAAGAGAGATAAGCAAGGACTACATTTTGCTAAAAGATAGCATTGATAAGTAATATCAATACTAAACATATATGCACCAAATGAAATAGGGTTCATGTTCTTAAAGGAAATATAAAATGAGTTACAGGAAGAAACAGACAGTAACATCATACTAATGGGGGACCAAAAACTTGATCTTTTTAGATCTAGATAAATATAACCAACTCACCCAAATAAATTAGGAAGATGAATGGAATTTAAGAAAAGCTAAATATAGCAGACCTCTGGAGAAAACTGAATGGGAATATAAAGGAATATACCTTTTTCTCAGTGGTATGTAGTCCCTACACAAAAACTGACTGCATATTAGTGCATAAAAACCTCATAACCAAATGCAGAAAAGTAAAAATATTAAATGCATCCCTTTCAGATCATAATGCAATAAAAATTTAATTCAATACATGGCTGTGGAGGTATAAATTAAAATTAATCAGAAACTATTAATCTAATCCTAAAGAATGAGTAATCAAAGAGTAAATCATAGAAACAATCAATAATTGCATTAAAGAGAATGACAACAATGAGACAAAATATCAAAATTGATGGGATGAAGCCAAAGCAGTACTTAGAAAAAAACTTATATATCCAAATAATTTACAACTCTATATAAATATACGCCTCTATGTAAAAATTAGGTCAATAAAATGAAAAGCAGATCAATGAATTGAGTATACAACCAAAACCACAAAAAAACAAAAAACACCCTAGGAGAACAAATGAAAGATCCTCAATTAAATGTTAAATGAAAAATCCCAAAAATTAAAGGGGAGAGTAATAAAACTGAAAGAAAATCAATGAAGTAATAAATAGAACTAAGAACTGGTTGTATGAAAAAAAACCCAACAATATAATTAATTTGATTTAAAAAAAAGAAAACCAAATACCAGCACCAAAAATGAAAAGGATGAATTTCTCACCAATTTAGAAGAGCTATTTTGCCCAACTGCATGTCAATAAATCTAACAATCTAAGTGAAATATTTACAAAAATATAAATTGCCTAGATTAATAGAAAAGGAAATAGGATACTTAAATAAGCCTCTTAGAAAAAGAAATTGAATGAGTCATAATACAACTCCCTATAGAAAAAATCCCCAGGACCAGATGGATTCACAAGTGAATTATACTAAATATTTAAAGCACAATTAGTATTATATAAATTATTTGAAAAAATAGACAAAGGAGGAGTCCTTCCAAAGTCCTTTTAGAACACAAATAACAGTTTTGATTTCAAAAATCAAAAAGAGCAAAAACAGATAAAGAAAACTATAGACCAATTTCCCTAATGAATATCAATGCAAAAATTTATTTTATTAAGTTATTATTATAAATTATTAAAATTTTTTATTTTAAAATAAAATAGTAGTAAGGAGATTACAGCAACATATCACATAGATCACATATTAAGACCAGGTAGGATTTATATCAGGAATAAAGGGATGGTTCAAATTTCAGAAAACTATACCTTAATTAAACATATCAATAACACCACCAACAAAAATCATGATTAACTCAAGTTGACAAAAAAGCTTTTCACAAAATATGACAACTATCACCGTAATTAAACATATCAATAACAACACCAACAAAATCATGATTAACTCAAGTTGACAAAAAAGCTTTTTACAAAATATGACATCAACTCCTATTAAAAAAGAACTAGAAAGCATAGAACTAAATGTGGCTTGAGGAATAAATGGGTAGTATCTATCTTAAATCTTCAGTAAGCCTTATCTATAATGGAGATTAGACACATGCCTTCACAATAATATCAGGGATGAAGTAAGGATACCCTTTATTACCACTGTTATTCAATACTGTACTAGAAATGCTAGCTATAGCAATTGGAGAAGAAAAAGAAATTGGATGAATTAGAATAGGTAATAAAGAAATTATCACTCTTTGAATATAATATGATGGTATGCTTAGCAAATCCTAAAGAACCAACCTAAAAAACTAGCTGATATAATTAACAACTTTAGCAAAATTGCAGGACATAAAATCCACAAAAATCATTAGCATTTCAACAAAGTTCAGTAGCAAAAGCTAGAAAGAGAAATCCCATTACTTGCCAAGACAAATTGAGGAACTACATGACACAATTTCAAAATACTTTCTACATGAATAAAATTAGATCTAAACAAATGAATATTCATTGCTCATGGGTAGGCTGAGGCAAAATAATAAAAATGATGATTCTACCTAGATTAATTACTTATTCAGTACCATCCCAATCGAACTATCAAAAAAAGTTTTATAGAGCTAGAAAAAATAATAGCTTTTCATTGGGAAGAACAAAAGGTCAAGAATAAAAAGGGAATTAATTTAAAAAATATATGAAGGAAGGTAGTTTACCTCTACCAGATCTCAAACGGTATTATAATAAATTTGTAATCATCAAAAATAACTAGTATTGAATAAAAAATAGAGTGGTGGACTAGTTGAATAGATTAGGTTCACAGAACACAGTAGTAAATGACCATAGTTTAATTTAGTGTTTGATAAATTCCAACAAGTAGTCAAAATGACAAAATTTCTAAAAACTGGAAAACAGTTTAATGGAAACTAGGTATAAGCTCAACATCTCACAGTGTATTCCAAAGTCATAATTTAGACATAAAGGATGATGACATAAGTAAATTGGGGGATCATGGAATAGTTTACCTAAGAGATCTATAGATAAGGGAAGAATTTATCATCAAACAAGAGATGGCCTTACAACATATAAAACTGATCATTTATATTATATTAAATTTAAAACATTTTGCACAAATAAAACCAATGAAGCCAAGATTAGAAGGAAAGCAGAAAGCTGGTAAAAAAATTTTTTTATAGCAAGTATGTCTGATAAAGGCCACTTTTAAAAAATAGAGAGAGAAATAAATAAAATTTATAAGAATAAAAGCCAAGTGATAAATGTACAAAAGATATGAAATAGAAGTTTGAGATGAAGAAATCAAAGCTATCTATGGTCATATGAAAAATTGCTCTAAATCCCCACTGCTTAGAGATACAAATTAAAACAACCTATCAAATTGGTTAATATGACAGAAAAGGAAAATAATAAATGTTGGATGGAATGTGGGAAAATTGGGACACTAATGCTCTATTATTGGAGCCATCAACTAAACCAACCATTCTGGAGAACAATTTAGAACCTCAGACATGCCATCTTCTACTATATTTCCTTGATAAAGAGTTCTACTATATGTGTGATATGTCTTCTATCATGACATAGAACAATATGGAAATATGCATTATATAAAAATATGAGTATAACCTATATCAGACACTTCACTGCCTTGGGGGTAGGGGGAAGTTAGGAGGGAGAAAATATGAATTTAAAATTTCAAAAAAACAATTGTCAAAAAGATTTTCTACATGTAACTGAAAAAATAATTAAAAAAAATAAAGGCATTAAAAATGGATAAGATTACAAAAGGGGAAAAGGACTATAAATTTGAGTATACTCTGACCAGCAGCAGCACTACTAGGTCTATTTAAAAAAAGAAAGGGACCTATTTATTTTAAAAAATGTTAATAGTGCCTATTTTTGTGGCGCTAAAGAATTGGAAATTGAGGAGATACCCATTGTGGTAGAGTGCCTGTCAATCAAGAACCAGGGTTCCAAATGGAATGTTCCTAGGAGTTGGCAGTTGAGCTGACCAGGGGGAGGGGACTGGACTTGGATTCACTCTCTCCGAAGGTTGAACCTGGCTGACAGACCCTTGTAAGGCTGACAGACCCTTGTAAGGCTGACTTGGTTTTGGGGAGCTCTCTGACCAAGGGAGAAACCTCTGAGATTTGACTGACCAACAGTTGGAGGAAAGTCAGGAAAAACTGAGACTTTGAACTTTGTTTCTCTCTGGGGTTGAAGCTGAGAAAAGAGGCAAGCCAGGCTGAAAGAGAGATTTTGGACTTTGTTTTTCTCTCTTGAGGGAGTTGTCTCAGACTGAAGGACCCTTAGGGGAGGGGGCCTTCAGAAATTAAGCTGAGAGATCTTGCTGATTTGCTGATTTGTGAAAGAGAAAGAAGATTTTGAACAGCTGTTGTCCTCCATCTCCCTAAATGTCTTGGAGTCACAGCTTGTGTGTGATTGGACTACTTTCTCAAACCCTCATTTTAGATTAGGGACATTCTCCTCCCTCTCACCTCAGTTTCCCATCCTGTTATCCCAATAAACCCCTTGATTTGAAAGAGGAAAAGAAAAGAGTATCTTTATAGTTCATTCAGGGGGGAGGGAAGAATTGGGAGGAGAGGGTGACAGGAAGAAGAGGGTTGGAGAAGGGGAGTTAAAAGGAGGAGGAGATTAGAAACATATACCGATCCATCAGCCATCAGTAGGGATCAGTAAGCAGACCCCAGAGCATTCCCCAGAGCAGTCCCCTGGGTACCAGCATCCATGTGTGGCAGCATCCCTCAGCATTTCTCATTCCTACCTCCATTACAAATAAGCAGCTTCAGGTTCCTGTAGCAGCTTTCTAGTCAAAGCCAGAGGACAGCAGTCATTATTGCAAAAGAAACACTTTCCCTCAGTTTACCTTTTCTCTATTTTAATTAGAAATAGTTTCCTCAGTTTACCTTTTTTCTATTTCAAGTGGCACCCTTAGTCTGACTATACCCAACAATTTCACAGGCAAGGAAGATAGTAAATATGTTCAAACAAGTAGTTTTTGGTGTGGTGGTTTTGGCAGCCATTGCTTGCTTTTGGGTTTACCATGTTCTATACAGCAAACTGACTCAAATGGTAGTGGAGGCTGTGGATTATGTAGGAAACTTGACAATGACTGTGTTACAATTACCATTCCAACATGAATTGGTTCTCTGGCAAGTCCTGGCACAAGTATATGTACTCTTCATGGCTGTGTTGCAGACTCTATCCCAAGTGAAGAAAGTTTTCAGATTCATGGTTCCCCTAAAAGCTGAAAAGGTTGTGGCCATTGATAACAATTTAGACAAGATGATTAAGGCAGTATTTGAACAACTGATTAAGGAAAAAGGTTTAGATCTAGTTATGGGCAAGGACAATGGGCAAACTGAGAATGCACCTCAGGAAACTAAAGGGAGCAATGAAAATGAAAACCAGGCTGCTAATGACCCTAAGAAAATATGTCCATTGAAGGAGGTCACCAAGCTAACAACTAATGCTGGTGTGATTCATTCAAAGGCCCATAGACAATTCACTCCTCATGAACTTGAGTCCATTAAACATTGCTTTCCAAAATTTGTAGACAACCCTTTTAAATCCCACAAAGAGCTATTTCGGATCTTTGATCCAGACTTTGAGGATGTTGAATTTCTTTTATCATAAATGTTCAGCTCCCATGAAAAAAGGCAGTTTTGAAAGAAAACTAGGTCTGAAAGCAATTTGACCAGCTGGCCTACTGTAGATCAAAGAAGGGATTTGAACTTTGCAAATGCTACCAGCATGTATTACCTTAGACGATGCAGAGAGGATTTACTGCAAGCCATTAAGCAATGCTATTCTAAACCAAGTACATGGTCCAAGTTTTATAAGGTCAGGCAGGATAAAGGGGAACATCCTGCCACATATATAGACCATCTGTCAGAGATGGCAGAGGCAATCTTAGGTTTAGAAGCAGATAATGAAGAGACAGCTGGCCATGTATGTAGACAATTTCTATGGGGATGCACACCCAATTTGAGGACATTCTTCAAGAACTATTTCCCTAAATATGACTCAGTTTCCCTAATTGAATTGAGAGAGGCTGCAGGTTACTTATTTGAAAACAATTCAGATCAGAGTAAGGAAGTTCAAGACCTGAAAGATAAGTTAGAGAGGACTGAAAAGGATTTGAAACAGAAGGAAATTGAGGAAATTAAAAATTTGAACATGGTCAGAACATATACAAAACCCTGTTTTACAGAAACCTAGTTACAAGGAAAGATCAGTGCAAAAAGAAACTAGGAGTGTTACTTTTGTCACCATAAAGGACACTTGATTAGAAACTGTTTCTTGAAGAAGAAACATGAGTAATAACAGAGACACACATACTACAGAACCTAAGTACAAGAAATCCACTTGCCCACTGCAAGTTAAAGTCCACACAGCAAGCTCCTGATCTGAGTGAAATGCAAAAGGCAATAGAAACTGGAGCTAAGCCAAAATATTCAGATATGGTTAGAAGGGAATTATGATGCCAGGACCATAGTATGACCCTTGGAGGTAGAAGAAATAGTAATAATGGGGCTGTAGATAAAAATAGTAGAAAAAACTTGGGAAATATTTTAAAATTGGTGCAAGAAAGTGATTCTGTGAATGATATCCATTGCAATAAGGCAAGAGAAAGGCAGAGCCAGATTAAAGAAAATGAGGCAGAAATTAATGAAATAACATCTCAAATTGCAAATGAGATGAGAGATTTTTGATAAAGAGTCCTTTAGTAACCACACAGGAAAAGTCTGTAAAGGAAATAAAATCATTCCTAGAAAACTTTTTCTAGTGTGAGTGGATAATGGGATTGAATTATGGAAAAGGAAGAGTCACAAGAACTCAAGAAAAAGTTAGTGACTAATACAGAGACACATAATTTCAATTCCCTAAAGGTTACTGTTGATAAAGATGATAAGGCTCTAGAAACATTCACAGATGAAGTCCCACCAAGCTTAGTTAATTCTGTAAATATCTTTGGGGCAGAGGTACCCTTTGTAAATACATCTAGTTTGAATACAGAAGCTAGTACCTTCCATCCAGCAGTGAGTGATGTAGATAAGAAAAAACTAACTGATAATGAAGCTGGCATTGCTTTTGAACACAAAGATTATCATATTCAAAGTATTGGAGGTGACATTTCAGTTAAATTTGAATCTGGGGATGGAATGGTAGGCTTAGTAACAACCAAGGATTCAGTTAGTGCCAATGTTCTATGGGGCACAGGGGTATCTAGTCAGAGCAACTGCCATGGTTTAGTTTCATGTTCCATTGAAGACTTCATCAACTGGGGAATGACTGAACTAGTTTTCATACATGATTATGACATTATTATGACTATTGCACTATAAAAAATAAGATGAATTTCAGAAAAAGCTTGAAAGACCTAAATGAACTGTTATAGATTGAAGACAGCAGAATCAGAACATGGTACATACTAATAGTAATAATTCGGAAGGACTTATGACAAAGAATGTCAGAATTTGGTTATTTAATCCATAAAATGAAAAAGTGGAACTTGAATGGTCCCCCCCCCCCAGCCCTTTATAGATGAAGAAACCAAATTATAAAGAAGTTAAAAGACTCACTCAAAGCCACACACATTATAAAGGACAAAGCTAGGATTCAAATCTGAACATCTTATTCTGAAACTTGAGTATTTCTCACTATTTCACAGATGGAGGGGCAGAATTGCTCATTGGTGGCCAAGGCATTTCCATAAGTTCTGAGTTCTATATATTTTCATTACCTTGAATATAAAACTTCTTTGAATTAAAAAGAGAGAAAAACCTGAAAAGACTTACATGGGCTGATGCAAAGTGAAGTGAGCAGAACTAGAACATCATAGACAATAACAATATTGTATAATGAATGTTATTCTGCAATACAATGATCTAAGATGATTTCAAGGGCCTCATGATTAAAAATGCTATTTCCTGAGAAAGACCTGATAGGAGTCTGAATACAGATTGAAGCATACCACTTTACTTCCTTTTTTTTTGCCTGTGTTTTTTTTTTCCACATCATGACTAATATCAAAATGTTTTACAAAATTGCATATGTATAACCTATATCAAGTTGCTTTCAGTCTCAGGAAGGAAGATAAGAGGGAGAAAAGATTTTAGAACTCAAAAATTTAAAAATAAAAATAAATGCTGAAAATTGTTTTTACCTATAATTTAGAGGAAAATATTAAAAAAAGATTTTGCCTGGCTCTCAATCCACTGAGTCACCTAGCTGCCTCCCATCTACCTACATTTTGGGGATAGTTCTACTTTCTTCAAATGTCTCTCACAATACCTGAAAAAGCTTAAATTAACTATGTTGTACCAAGTGAAACTTCACCAAAGAAACAAATTTGAATTTGAATAAAGGAAGTTTCCATCTTTCAAAGTGCTAATATCTCTGAGAGAATTAACTGGGCAATTCTCACACCTTTGTATAAACTAGTTAATCCTTAACATTTGCATTGGCAAACATGTATACTGGCTATGTTGAGTAGAGAAAAAACTAAGGGGTGTAATGCACATAGGTTTGTGGAATGGCTGGAAATCCTACTAGGTGCCATCAGTGGTCTTGTTTCCCTACTGTTGTGAAGAGTACCCTAGACATTTGTTGCACATTGACATTGTTCATCATTAAAACTCAAGTTTTACATTGCTATTATGCTCCAAAAGTGTAGTACAAGTCCATTGGGCTATAAACTGAAGCATTCTAATTCAATGATGTGGCTGAGGAAACAAAGATTTTAGATAAATTTTATGCCACAATATCTGCAGTCATTATTTGCAAGAAGTTTAGGGTTAATCAATATTATATCTACAAAAAGGAGGAAAGTGTGGTAGTTCAGATTTCATGTGTTATGAAAAGTGAATATTGCCTGAAATCAAGGTTTTTTCTTAAAAAAAAAAAAAAGAATTACAGGGAATTACTAATGAAAATGTTTTGCATGTTACCAATATTATTTTGTGTTCTACATTTTATGAGTTATTTCATGGTTATAATTTTGGGGAAAGTTAATGTTGAATTATAAAAGAATTGTATCCAGAAAAAAGTGTTTTCAAAAATCTCTAGTGAAAAAGTATAGTTTTTGGTGGTCATGGGAACTAACTCCCTATTTCCCATAAGTTCAGTGTATTGATATTTGTGTTTTTCATTTTTGTACCATTTTCTAGGAATGTTACCTCTGCAAAAGTACAAGATTGAATATAGACTGTTTCTTCTTAAAATTTAGCTAAAGAGGGACTTGCGGGTAAGCATGGCGGCAGTCTAGACACAGAATGCTTCCTCTCCTCAGCACCCACCAATGTAGACTACCTCAAAAGACCAAAAAAACAAATTCATAAGAACAAAGTAGGGCACAGCATTTGAAGGTACGTGGGATTTGGGCATTTCCACAATATAAAGGGATGAAAAAGCTCCCACCAAAATGTGAGCTGATCCACCTTCCTCCACCACACCTACAGAGCCAGTCAGAGCTAGAGCGCGCCAGAATCAGCGAGTGAGTGAGGGGAACCTCTAGAGTGAGCAAGGGGCATCTCTAGGTCCTTGGGAGCGGAATAAGACTACCAAAGACCTACCCCTTAGAGCAGCTACACCTGAAACCCCAGCAGGCTGGGGAGCACAGACTGTGGGCTCTCATGGGAAGGTAGCACAGAAAAGGTCAGCAAAAAGTGGAGGCTGCGGAGATTTGAGAGCTTGCCTAAGGCAAAATCCTTGCTCCTTAACTCCATACACAGAGAGCCTGTCCATATCACTTGGATTTCTGACTAAAAAGGGAAGGGAAAACCTCCACAGTGATGGCAAATTGTGCACAGGAACAACAAACACCCTCCAAGATAAACAAAAAAAAAATTAGGTATTAACCTTCGAAAATTTTTATGGAGGAAAAACCCAGACTACAGAGGAAGTAGAGGAGGAAAATCAAACAAAACCAAAACCTTCTAAAAAATGGAAATTATCCACAAGCTCTGTAAGAATTTAAATTGGAGCTTATCAAAAAGATGGAAGCCTTATGGCAAGAAAAGTAGGAAATAGTTCAAAGAGAAAATCAAAAAAATTATAGCAGAAAACCAGGCCTTAAGGACCAGAATTGGGCAACTGGAAGCCAATGATCTTGCAAAATAGCAATAATTAACAAAGCAAAGTCAAAAGACTGACAAAATAGAGGAAAACATAAAATATCTCACTGACAGATGGCAGATCAGGAAAACAGAGGAAGGAGAGATAATTTGAGAATCATTGGTCTACCTGAAAAGTCAGAAATGAACAGAAATCTTGACATCATACTACAAGAAATCATCCAAGAAAACTGCCCTGATGTTCTTGAACAAGGGGGCAAAATAGACATTGAAAGAGTTCACAGAATACCCTCTACACTAAATCCCCAAAAGACAACTCCCAGGGACGTAATTGCCAAATTTAAGAGCTTGCAAGCTAAGGACAAAATTCTACAAGAAGTCAAGAGACAATTCAGATACCAAGGAGCACCAATTAGGATCACACAAGACCTGGCAGCTTTCACACTAAAGGACTGCAAGGCCTGGAACATGATATTCAGAAAGGCAAGAGAATTGGGTCTTCAACCAATCATCTATCCATCAAAACTGACTATATATTTCCAGGCGAAAATATGGACATTCAACAAAATAGAAAATTTCCAAGTATTTTTAAAGAAAAGACTAGAACTAAGTGGAAAGTTTGATATCCAAACGCAAAGATCAAGAGAAACATGAAAAGGTAAATAAGAAAGAGGGAAAGGGGGGAAAATGTTTTTTTATTCAAACTCTCTTCCTTAAGGGCTACAATTAGATCAAATTATACATATTAGTATATGGAGGAAATATTATTTGTAACTCTCAAAAATTGTATTCATTATTATAGTAATTAGAAGAATCATTCACAGGAAGAGATTGGGGCATTAAGGGCTATAAGATGATATGCAAAAAAAAAAAGGGTGTGGGGGGGAAATAGATGATGGTACCAAAAGAGACTTGAAGAGATAAAATAAATAGGATAATCTTTATCACACAAATATACACATGGAAAGGGGAGGGGAAGAATACTCTTATAAGAAGGAGAGGAAGAGAGTACTAATAGGTAATACTTTAACCTTACTTTCAGTGAAATAAATTCTGAGAAGGAAGAGCATCGAGATCCATTGGGGCCTTGATTTCTATCTTATCCTACAGTGTAAGTGAGAAGGGAAAACTAAGGGGGCCAGGGGGGCAGGGAGTACAAAAAGGGAGGGAAAGAGAAGGGGGAGGGAACTTAACAGACTCTGAAAAAATAAGAAGGGAACAAAAAGGGAGGGGGCTGAAAGGGAAGCTTATTAAGGGTGGGGATTAGGGGGACTGATTAAAAACAAACCACTGGTTTAAAAGGATATAGCAAATGAAGAAAGGACAGAACTAGGAGAGCTATCAAAATGCTGGGGAATACATAAGTGGCAATAATAACTTTGAACGTGATTGGGATGACGTCACCCATAAAATGAAAACAAATAGGGGATTGAATTAGAAATCAAAATCCTACCATATGTTGTCTGCAAGAAACACATCTGAGGTGGGTAGATACTCACAAGGTTAGAATTAAAGGTTGGAGCAAGACCTATTGGGCCTCAACTTATAGAAAGAAGGCAGGAGTTGCAATCATTATATCTGACAAATCCAAAGTAAAAATAGATCTGATTAAAAGGGATAGGGAAGGTAAACTACATCCTGATACATCCTGATAAAAGGCAGTACAGACAATGAGGAAATATCAGTAATCAACATGTATCCACCAAATGGTATAGCATCCAAATTTCTAAAGGAGAAACTAGTGGAATTGAAGGATAAAATAATGAAAAAAAATGCAAAGGAAGGTGGCCTTGCAGTACCAGATCTCAAACTATATACTAAAGCAGTGGTCATCAAAACAATTTGGGACTGGCTAAGAGTCAGAAAGAAGGATCATTGGAATAGAGTTGAGGTGAGTGACCTCAGGAAGACAGTCTATGACAAGCCCCAAAATCCCAACTTTTGGGATGTAAATCCACTATTTGATAAAAACTGCTGGGAAAATTGGAAGACAGTGTGGGAGAGATTAGGCTTGGATCAACACCTCACACCCTACACTAAGATAAACTCAGAATGGGTGAATGACTTGAATATAAAGAAGGAAACTATAAGTAAATTAGGTGAACACAGAATAGTATACATGTCAGACCTTTGGGAAGGGAAAGATTTTAAAACCAAGCAAGACTTAGAAGGAGTCACAAAATGTAAAATAAATAATTTTGATTACATCAAATTAAAAGGGTTTTGTACAAATAAAGCCGTAAGCAAAATTAGAAAGGAAGCAACAAATTGGGAAACAAATCACAAAAACCTCTGACAAAGGTCTGATTATTCAGATTTACAAAGAACTAAACCAATTGTACAAAAATTCAAGCCATTCTCCAATTGATAAATGGGCAAGGGACATGAAAAGGCAGTTCTCAGCCAAAGGAATCAAACCCATTAATAAACACATGAAAAAGTGTTCTAAATCTCTTATAATCAGAGAGATCCAAATCAAAACAACTCTGAGGTACCACCTCACACCTAGCAGATTGGTTAACATGACAGCAACAGAAAGTAATGAATGCTGGAGGGGATGTCGCAAAGTCGGGACATTAATTCATTGCTGGTGGAGTCGTGAATTGATCCAACCATTCTGGAGGGCAATTTAGAACTATGCCCAAAAGGCACTAAAAGACTGTCTGCCCTTTGACCCAGCCATAGCACTTCTGGGTTTGTACCCTAAAGAGATAATAAGGAAAAAGACTTGTACAAGAATATTCATAGCTACACTCTTTGTGGTGGCCAAAAATTGGAAAATGAGGGGATGCCCATCAATTGGGGAATGGCTGAACAAATTGTGGTATATGTTGGTGATGGAATACTATTGTGCTAAAAGGAATAATAAAGTGGAGGAATTCTATGGGAACTGGAATGACCTCCAGGAATTGATGCAGAGCAAAAGGAGCAGAACCAAAAGAACATTGTACACAGAGACCGATACACTGTGGTACAATCGAATGTAATAGAATTCTCCATTAGTGGTAATGCATTGATCCTGAACAACTTGGAGGGATCTATGAGAAAAAAACACTATACATATTCAGAGGAAAAACTGTGGGAGTAGAAACACAGAAGAAAAACAACTGCTTGATCACATGGGTTGAGGAGGATATGATTGGGGATGTAGAATCTAAATGAACATCCTAGTGCAAACATCAACAACATGGAAATAGGTTCTGATCAAGGACACATGTAATACCCAGGGGAATTGCATGTTGGCTATGGGAGGGGTGTGTGAATCTTGAAATTTCTCAGACTTGTGAATGTTAAAAAATTTCCCAAACCCTACTTTATAAGATTGGATTAAGACCATTCCCCATTTAGGCAGTGAACTCTACTTAGATCAGGAATGTGAGAACTCTACTTCACCTACTTAAGTCTGCCCTAGGGGAAGATAAAGTTGTGAACTCTTTTCTGAACAATGAAAGTACTTAAACCCATACTTATAATAAGGCAAAAAGGGTGCTAAGTACCTATAAAGGTCAAGCAACTTGTGAATTTACAAGGAACAAAAAAACTGGGAAACTTACTCAGAGCTTTCCTGGTGTGAATTACTCAAAAACCCACACCTTCTTAGGTGTGGACTAAGAATGGTCTGTCCTTTGAAAAACGTCTACTGTGATTGGTGGATGTAAGAATTTAGGGGAGGTGACAAAGGAGAAAATGCCCTATATAAGGAGATGAGAAATCTGAGTAGAGAACAGTCAGCTGGGAAAGGCTGCCTTGAAGGGTCTCTCTCGAGAACACAGTCTGAAACATTCAGATTGAGGATTGAGCTGGTGAAAGCAGCTGTGATGATGCTGGCCTGGTGTCACTAGAATCCTTGCTTCGCAGATCTTGTGGTGAGTGATTAAAGACTGACTGATCTCTTTATTAAGACTCAGGTCTAGGCCATGTTGGCTTAAGGCCCTTCATACTTATTCCTTTCCTACTCTTTCTCTCTTTTCTTTAATTCCTCATTGTATTATTAATTAAATTCTCTATAAAACCTAGTTGACTTGGGTATATTCATAATTGGGAATATTTCCCTGGCGACCACCTTATATTGATTTAAAAACAAGACACTGTAGTGAAAACATATTTTCTGCGGTCACAATTTACTCACCCACTCTTATATCTACTACAATTTATATCTTCCACTATTTTACTCACTACAGTTTACACCCTCAACCATTTTAACTCTTACAGTTTATGGCAGCCACTCTTTTAAATGCCGCAGTTGGGGGAACGGGAGGAAGGAATAGAATATTTTTGTAACCAAGGAATAATGTTTGAAATTGACCAAATTAATTTTTTTTTTAAATCTAGCTAAGGAAATAAAATTTTTTGGAGAACTGACCACTTTCAGGAGGAGGGAAGGCACTGGGTGAACCAGCTATGTAGCACCATAGATAGATGATGATCAGGAAGAACTGAGTTCTAATTTGACCTCAGACACTTAATAGCTATGTGACCCTGGGCAAATCACTAACCTTTGTCTGCCTCAGTTTCTTCCAATGTAAAATGGTGATAAAAATATTTCCCAACATTACTCTGGAAATTAAATAGCTTTAAAGCTTGTTACACTACCTAATACAAAAGTGCTTAATAAAAACTTATTTTCTTTCTAAAAATAACATAAAGAGCAACATAAACTTAAACTTAAATATTGAAATTGGACAACAAAACACTTTCATATACTATC
Source organism: Monodelphis domestica (assembly GCF_027887165.1). Lineage (NCBI taxonomy): Eukaryota > Metazoa > Chordata > Mammalia > Didelphimorphia > Didelphidae > Monodelphis > Monodelphis domestica. Next base: position 126,694,943 of record NC_077232.1, on the reverse strand, counting down.
ATCCCAATTTTTAGATGAAGATCAAAAAGTTTAAGAGAATTGTTATGGTCATATAGATACTAAGCAGTAAAGAAAGGACCCAAACCAAGTATTCTGACTTCAAATCTGGGCATCTGGTGGTAGGATAGGAAACAGCACGAATAGTTAAAAAAGAAGAATAACAAAAAGACATGAATGCCAAAGAGAAACTGTATCTGCTTAAAATTTTATCTAGGATTTCTCGAGTCCAGTGAAATTGAAAGAAGACTTTCTTCTTTCTTTTCCTTTTGACATCATATGATCCTTTATTACCAGTAGCTCAAATTGAAAATAGTATTATTCTTTTATATTATACTTTAGAATTTGAGTCAATGTGATATTCTGATGTAATGGAATTTTGGGGGTGTTCCTTAAATCATATCATATAAGTAAATTGCCTAGTAAAAACTATACTTAAAGCTGAATCTGATTCCAGTGTAGCTAGGATGAGGGAGCTTTCCTTCAGCAAAAAATTACTAAGTGTAAAATTCCAGGAAAGTTCATATCTACTCACAAATTAAAATGCCAGCATTTTTAGTTGGAAACACTTGAAATATTTATAGAGTAGCTTCTTATAACTGTAATATTAGATGGTCAGGGACCCCCAATCTAATTCATATATGAAAATTACAGCAAAATCTATAACATAACAGAACTCTAGGAGGAGATTAAAAATCTCTCTTTAATATCTAGGAAAAAAGAGCAAGGCTCTAGTTTCTTAATATTTCTCATATTATAAAGCATATTCAGAGAATATGGCCAGTACAATCATCAGTAAATGTAGAAATGGGAAGACTGAGTACTGGGACTTAAAAAATTATAAAAATATTTTCATTAATAAATTTTTTTTCAATTGAATACCAGAAGTATCTCCAGTCCTTGGATAGAGGATTAAGAAAATTTAGAAGAAACTTAGACTTGGATATTAGGCTGATCTTATTGACTGGTCAAGGAAAAAGTGATTAAGTATAGTATATTTGAAGTATAAATCTTTATAATCAATAAATAATTCCTGTACCTACTGAATGTCATAATATTTCACGTTCTACCCTAAAGGATTCATTCCTTTGAGTTAATGCATTGAGTACCTATTACTAGAAGGCCCCCATTTAAATAAAATTAATATACAATGAAAACATATGTGGCAGAGGCTTACCCTCCCTGGACCTCTTTCCTCAGTTTTAAAATGGAGAATGTTTTAATTAGAATCTTGAACCCTTAGACTACATTTCCCATAATTCCCTTTTCCCTTTCAAGTATGTGCATCTTTAGGTTGATTCAGTATTTAGTTTTGGTTCTCTCTGCCCAAGCTCTCTCTGTTCCACATGGAGGCTGGGGGAGCTCTCTCCGTTGCTCTAGCCTTTTTACTTTCCTTTTGCTTCAAGTTAAATAGTTAATGAATATTATTAAATATAATACTTAGAGTATTGGATATTAATTTTTAAAATTCACAAGAGGAAGGGAGAGTTGGACTTCACAGCTTCCTAAACCCCTGCTAGTCCTAGATCTATAATCATATGATCTGTGATCCCAGGCCATTAATGCCTTGACTCTATTTACATTATTCAAATAAATGCTAGCAAAATCCTTTGAAAATGAGCTTTCATATCCATAAGAATATTTATAGCAGCAACTTTTCTTGTGGCAAAGAACTAAAAATTAAGGTGGTATCCATCACAGGGGAATGATTGAATGAATTATGATACATAAATATAATGGAACATTGACTGAATCATAAAAAAGTAATGAAAAGGACAATTTAAGAGGGACCTTGAAAGACTTGAATTGATATGAGGAAGTGAGCAAAATCAGAAAAACAATTTACCTAGTTGTAAAACCCTTTAGAGACAAACAGCTCTGAAAGACTTAACAACTTTATAAATGCCATGCTAACTAATTCTTGACAGAAATTATATTTTACTTAGCTAGTCATATTTATTATAATGATGTAGGGAAATAGAAGGTAGAGAAAATAAATGCTTGATAATTGAAAAAAGATAAAAGTTATATTTTAAAAGATAAAAGGAAATGGGCTGTAGCAGTGTTAGTGAATACAGTATATTAAAAATATTGGTAAGAGATCTGGAATTTTAATAGAAATCTGAGGTAATTTTCAAATCAATGGGGAAAACCTGCTATTTGAGAGACAAAAGGCAATCATTTTTCATTATGTGTTAGAAAAAAGGCATTAAAAGTACAAAGTCAACAGAGATATGGCTGAAAATATATTTTAAGCCTCTTTTTCTCAAGTTTCACTATAAAATCCTTACTTTTTCTTAGCTGTCTGTACTTGTCCTTCACTGAGAATACACTTTAATGAATTCTCTATGCTTATTTTCTTTTCCAAGCACACATTTAAATTACTTCATGAAGCTAGCAAGCTCTATCCCCTAATAATCTCAGTTCCTCCACCAACCACCAATCTTGAAACCAAAAGGCTCTAAGTAACTACTGGAAAAGGGCATAATAAGTCTCTAGTCTTTATGTGTAAAAAGGTGAGGTGGAGGGTACTTCAAAATCACACCATATCCTTACATTTAAATAGCTATTCCATGATTCTTCTTCACAGTTTTGCTTAGGATTTACCTGTTCAGGGCATGACTACAATGTTAGTGAAAAGAGAAGTTCCCTATGCAATTTGTTGAGTTGAGCTTGCCTTTGTTCTGATGCTTTGATTGTTCATATTTCTTATTAAGAAATGGACATGTCCATTTACACTGGATTCAGAAGACAAAAGGCATTTCCTAATTAATTTTCCATGTTTGGACTACCCTGATGATTTTGACTCTTAGGAGAATGTTTGTTTGTTTTTTGGAAGATACACTTCTGTGCTGACCTATAAAAAGGAACCAGTAGAGACTACTCACAAGGGCCTTTTCCCTCAAATTTTTTTCCTCCTTAGGGGTCAGGAGGTAGTAGAGAAGACTTAGTTAGTCTGGTGCTTGAATAGTAGAAATATAGCTGGTCAATGGAACCTTACTTGAAAGCTTGCATATTCATATATATACATTACTTTTCTAAATTTACTTTTAGTTAGAAAATAAAAAAAATGTAAAGTACTACTTTGAAAATGCTACTATAAGAAAATCCTTAAGTATAATGACAAAAACTATCAACTATAAAAATCATGATCCATAATTTTCTGGTCATGATTTTTAAAATATAGTCTCAAATTTTATAAATTTGTCATTCTAAAGTGTATCATTTTTTTGTGATACATCAATACAGGATGCTTTAAAAAATTATACTTCCATAAATCCAATTATAAAGTTACATATTTCTTTTCTTTTTTCTTAAATAAACTTTCTGCCCTTCAGGTTGGACCTTAGGGATAAGAGCAGATCTGCTCCTTAGAACATGGTTAATATGTAATTTAAGTGTCAATTAGGAACAAAAATACAATTAAAGGATGCACATGTAATCCTTGCTTCAAGTCTGCTAAATAGGCAGATTGCTGAGTATTAGAATGAGTATATTATATAGGATTATAATTCAAGCATGGAAATGTCAAAGTTCCTCCTGATTTACTTTCATTATTAAAATTTTGCCATATTAGGTAATCTAGAATTGTGCTTAATATTTGCATTTAAACTCTAGCAAAGTTTAAGCCAGGTAGATTTATAGATCAATACTTAACATTTGCACAAAGAATGACAACTCATTTACAAAGTGTTTTAAAGTTTATAAGGTACAAATATACAGTAGTAGTATGAAAAAATTATATAGCACTTTAAAGGTTAGTGAGGTTCTTTACATATGTTATGATATTTGATTCTTATAATCTTTATAGATAGGCTTGTTGATATTCTTTACCTATTTGTGCACATAAGATCACAGATTTAGAACTAGAAGAATGTTAAGAAGACCTCTAGTCAAATTCGATCATTTTGTAGGTAAAGAAAAAGGCCCAGAAAGTTTAAAGTTAAGATTTGAATTTAGGACTACTAATTCTAAACCCAAGGCACTTTCCACTGAACCATACAGGAGTGATCTTTTATTTTGAGAGGTGGAAAAAAAAAACACTCAGAAAAGTTAAGTGAACTTATTCAAATTTACATGATGAAACAGAAGTTAAAGCAAGATCTTTGGGGTCTAAGTTCAGTGTTCTTTCCACTACAACACATTGTATTTAAAATAAATGATGTAGTTTTCTCAGTGGCCCATTAGAGTTCCCACCCATAACAAAATGGAGATATGTTTAATGCAGGGTAGCAGTGTAGTCGAATGAGAACTGGACTAGGAGGTTTAAGTCTGGGAGGTTCGAGTTTTTTTGCTCTGCCACTAAGTAACTTGATAACCTGGAGGAATCACTTTATCTCTCTTAAGTGCAGTTTCCTAATTAAGGAGTGATAATAAATTGTCCTAAAGTCCTTTCCAGGTTCATAAGATTAAGAATAAAGAACAAGCATAAAAATACTTTATCATCATCAAATATTTGTTGATATCCATTGTGAAATAACATTGTGCAAGGTAAAAGGAATACAAAGAATTACAGTCCACAGGCCCAAGGGACAGATGAATGCTATGCAGAGTAACTGCTAAGGCAATCTAAAGAAAAGAAAGAAAAAAAGCGTGCCTTCCTCATCTTACTTTTTTGTCAATTCTATTCTCCATATATGCAAATGATAGTTGATAATTTATGAAATTATGAAATAGGGGCAGACATGCCCTGTCTCTTTGTGTTATCACTAAGAAAGACCATGGTTGACAGTGGGAAGTGAGGCAGCAAACACAGTTTTAACAACCACAGTGTAGGTAAGGGCAAACCCCAAAGGAAATATAAAGATAAGGGATAAAAAACTGGAATCAGAAGCAGAAAATTTGGCTTGGGATGGGGTGAGGGAAATGGGATGGTGAAGAAGGTATAACAAGGAATAGGATGAGGAAGTAAAGAGGCAGAGAATATCACTCATGTAACCATGGATTAAGTTGGGAGCACTTAGCAGCATGGACCCAAAAGAGATGGAAGTGGAGAGGAGGTGCTGGGCAAAAGTTTGAGGTCTTATTTTTATAGAGGATATTTTTGGGAAAACAGACCAACTCCTATCTATGCCACTCTGGACTTAGTTCATTAACATATCCATATCTTCTCAAAGTTATTTGGTAGAACTTCTAAATCATCATCCTAAAGTTATTAGCACCTTCTTGATGTTCTGCTTGTCTAGAACTGGTGAGGTCTGGATTTTCTCTGGAATTTACATACCATAAGACCAGAACCTTTATAAAAAGCACCTAGATGGTTTTCCCTGATTCTGCACATATTACCAGGATATGAATTCTATTTAATATATGATATAATTTATAAATTATTCTTTGACCTTTGGAATACTTCATACATGACTTCCAGGTTCCCTTTTGCACTCTTTAATTCCTGTTTCTTTGCACTATTTATTTTCTTTATTATATAAATTTCTACTGTGTAGAAGGTGTGAAAAGGAATTTTTTAAACTTAACTTAATCAAGTACTTGGAATACTCAACCCTTTTAACTTAATCAGTCAGGAACTTGTGAATCCTTTTGATAGAGTTCACACCCTCAAGAAGACAGGAGGTGGATCCCACAGACACTGCCCCATGAGCAGTGCTAGGCAAATTGAGAGATTTTGGTTCTTGTGAAGAGGGAGAAAGACAGGAAGTGATGTGGAAAAAGGGATATAAGAGGCGAGACAAAAGGATGAGTCATTCTTTGCTTCCTTGGTGCTTTGGTGATGAGACCTTCTCTTGGTTGCTGCTTTGGTGGGACACTCTCTTTGGTGTGAACTCTGGATTCTCTCTGCATCAGTGAGCTGAGCTGAGAGTAGGATTCTTCTTGGATTCATTCTTCATTGGTGAGCCGGGCTGGAGGAAGACTCTTGGAAGCAGTCACATTGTCCTAGACTTGTCCTTTACTGGAGTTTTCTATGCTGGAGAGGCTTGCTGGGTAACTCAGGCAGAAGGAAGAAGCTTGTGTTGGTGGATTTCTGGCTGAAGAGGCCACTTCTTCCACACGGAGATCAGGACTTAAGGGATTCCTTGCCAAGGGCTGAGCTAGACTTCACTGCATCAGCACTTAGGCTGATAGGCTGGACAAGGCTCTGTATCCTTCCTACATTTCCTACTTTCAATATCTCTACCTTGTTGTAAATAAAAGCTGCTAACAGTCTTTTTTACTTTAAGGGTTAATATTTAATAAAAGGCAACCATAATCTCACCTTTATAACTCTCATATTGAGTCAAACCTAATTTTATTTCTTACAAAGGAAAGCAATACTCAGGGAAACTAGAACAAAGTACAGTTTTAACACAATAGTTTTATACCATGTGATTTTAGGAAGATGAAAAAAGTATCAATATATGAGTTGGTAATTGCTGATGTTATCTGAGTAGATTTTTTTGAATAATAGTACTGTTCATGATTTTTCCATTATTTTGGAATCTTCTCTGTTGCAATATACTGATTTAGGCTGCAAGTGTCTTTAAATTATGTTGCCACTAATATAGATTTCTGTATTATTTAAGGCAAGTCAGTCAAATTAAGTAACAAATTATTTATTAAGTACTTACTATGTTCTAATCACTCTACTAGAAGTTGGAGATTCAAAGAAAGAAAAAAAAACCCAGTCCCTACCCTCAAGGACAGCATATATTAAAAACTAAATATATACAGCATAAAGATAATTTGAAAGGAGAAAGCAGTAGCAGTTGAGGGGAATGAAACCTCTTGGTGAAGGTGAGATTTGAGTTGGGTCTAGAAGAAACTTGGGAAACAAAAATACAAGACACAAATTAGGGAGATGGAAGAGATGGAGTTCAAAGAGCTAAGTTAATCAGCCCAATGTTGCTGGGATATAAAGTTGTGGAGGAGAGTAAAGTATGATAAACCTGAAAAGGTAAGAGTGGGCAGGGCTATAAAGAGACTTAAATGCTACAGAAGTTTATATATGATTCTGGAAATATTATAAGCCCACAGAAGCTCCCTGGACAAGGGATTGAAAATCACCTTAGCAGCTGAGTGAAGAATGTATCAGAATGAACAAAGCCATGAAGCCAAGAGATCAGGTAGAAAGTCATCAAATAGATGAGGATGAAGAGTATAGTTAGTGATCATAAGACATTGGGAAAGATGGTATGATAAAAGATTACAATCAAGTAAGGGAATTCTGGAGTTCAAGAACATGAAAGTGGAATATTTGTTGGTGATGGCAACATTATGGACACAGCTGAGACAAAATGAAGAATTTAGAACCCTGGGATAAGGGAAATTGATTAGACTGATGAATATGGAAGATAAAGTATTTGAGGAAATATCAAAAATATAATTCGAAGCCCCCTAGTATGACAGCATAAAAGAAAAAGACTCTAAGTCAGGCTTTGAACTAATTTGAAGAAAGAAGGAGAATGTTCTGGGGATTCATAGATACAAAGATATGAATTCCCTGACCTCAAAGGAGAGGAGATTACTTAGTAAATGAAGTAGACAAAGAGCCTAGCCTGAAAGTGGGTATGGAAAGCAAAGAGTATTACAACTCTCCACCAAAGTCAGTAAATCAGAGGGTATGAGAAAAATAATAGCTGGCACTAGAAAGACTGATGAGGGGAAGAACTGTTGCTAGAAGGAACCAGGTCTCAGTAAAGTACAGAGGATGGAAGAAGAAAGAAAGGATAAAGTTTAACATGAAAGGAATTTTGTTCATTATAGAGCAGACATTCCATAGAATTCAATGGAATGGGTAAATGGAACAAGAGTGGGAATTTTGAGGGATGCGGGGGATAGATAGGCCTGAGAGCCCAATCAGTTAGAAATGAAGAAGAAGATTTGTACATCACGCAGCTAGGGTACAGAACTCTTGAGTTGGAGAAATTATAAGAGGTGAGTTGTATTAACCAATGAAGAACCATATAGGGTATCACTGGTGGAAGAGAAGTCTTTTGCATGAGGTAAAAAATTAAACTACAAAGGTTTTTAGTATAATTTTATTTTGAAATTAAAGCAATTCATAAATATGTAGCAATACAAAAAGTATATATGAAGCATGAATCTTTATTTTATATTTATCAACATTTTCAAATACCAATTATCTATGCTTCCTTTTCTGTGACATGGAACTAAAAAAATTCAATATACTCTTTTTAACATAAATATTGCTACTCAATCCTTTGTTCTACTCATTCTCTACCTATATCCACTCAGAGTGAAGGCCTTAAAGGTTCTAAGAAATAGCAGGAAGTTAGGTTTCAGCCTGGTGCCTAAGAGTTATAGGGCTTTCCTAGGTAGTGTTATGTCTTGTGAAAGAATGGTTTTGTGGTACTAAAAGATCCATCCCATAAGATAGTTGAGATGCCCACCTCCAAAAATAGTAAGCATATCTATCCCTAATTTCATCTGGCTTGTGCTATTATCTTTACTAGAAAGAAATATGAAGTTACTACCCTTCAACCATTAATATGGATGTGCTCAATAACAACAGAAATAACTACCAGCTGCCTGGGAGCTAGAATGGCTGTTATTTGTCAAGGGCAGTGGGAAGCTAAGGGAGGACCTGAGGGTGACCTTGGTAAGGATGGTGAGCAGAAATATAATTGTAAAAAAGAAATTCTGACAATGGTGCTTAGCCACTACAGAAGAATTTATTGTCACAAACAAAGACATGGCACAATAACTGGTTTCCAGGGTGGTGGTGGCAGGAACAGTCATCCAACAACTGTAGAGGCTTACTCCATTTTCCCCAAACTGACCAGGCTTTGACCCCACACTGTTTAGGTACCTACACTATTTCTCTGAAGTTTTATTTTGTGTTATTTCTCTCCCTCTCAATCTGGGGAGATCTTTCCTATCAGTACAATCCTTTGTCTTCTCCAATGTCTTGGACAAGATGGAGGAAGAGTTTTCGTAAAAATGCTCCTTTATCTTCTTTACATCATACTATAGTTCCAGTAGTAGAGAGGGGATGAGGTCTCCTTGAGATTTAGTTTTTTTTTTCTTTTTTCTTATTAAGTCTGGAAGAGACTGTATATTCTGGATTCTGGCAAAAATTTTCTAGCCCCCAGACCTATCTTGTCTAGTCATTAGTTCCCAATACTTCACTTAGCAGTACTTCTTCCCTCTTATAACAAAGCACCAGACTCAGTAACACACTATCTGCCTGTTATTCTCCAAATCTATTAAGTGGGAGAAAAAACAAAAAGAAGGGAAGGGCTGTATTCCCCTCCTCACCATCTAGGAGGACCTCTAATACCAATGGATTCTAGTTATTCTTTGTAGTTTTTTCATGATACATTTGTTAAAAATTAAACCTGAATAAAACTACAAATAATATGATAGAACTAAACTAAGGAAATTGGTGAGTATCTATGTAATATAAGATACCAAAATTAATATAAGAAATAGGGATTTTAATCCAATTAAAAAAAAGAAATCAATTAAGCTATACGAGGAAAAAACAAGTAAACAAACAAAAAAACCCAAACCCTAGCCCAGATAGATTTGCAAATGATGTCTCTTAAATAAAGAGAAATTAATATTCTCAAATTTTTTTGTTTTATGAATCAAATATAAATCTGTTAATCAGACTAGGTAGGGAGAAAGAGGAGAAAAAGGCTTTAGGTCCATTTCACTAGTGAAAACTGATACAGTTTTAAAAATAAAATCCTGGCAAAATTCTATAGCAAATATCTCCAAAATAATTAGCCATGATTAAATTAGATTCACACCAGGAATTCAAGGATGGGTCAGCATTTGAAAACAGCATAATGAAATTTTTAAAACTGTATAATTACATCAAAAGATACAGAAAAAAGTCATTGATAAAATAGAATAAAATATAATATTCATGTTACAAATTCTAAAAAGCATAGGCATGATAGGATTTTTTAAAAAAAATTGTTCAAAAGCATATATATCTATAAAACCATGATATAGCATTATCTGCACTGGACAAACATGAGATTTGACACGACCAACAGGAATAAAAGAAAGCTGCACTCTCTTCTCATGAAATCTGACAGTTCCAGAAATGCTAGCAATAAATTTGAGACAAAAGAGTGAAATGAAAGGAATCACAACAAAAGGAAAGAAATCTATCACTACAGATGACTAGAATCATATCAGAGGGAGCAGCTGGGTAGCTTAGTGGTTTGAGAGCTAGGTCTAGAGATGGGAAGTCCTAGAATCAAATATGGCCTCAGATACTTCCTAGCTGTTACCTGAGGCAAGTCACTTAACCCCCATTACCTAGTCCTTGCCACTCTTCTGCCTTAGAACTGAAACACAGTATTGATTCTAAGATGGAAGGTAGGGTTTTAAAAAAAAAAGAAAATATCAAAGAATTATCCAAGAAAAGGAAATGATTAGTATTTTCAATAAAGCAACAGTATATAAAATAAATACACAAAAATCAACATTGCAAAAAATATTAACATAAATTAAGAAGAAATTACAATAAAAGAAATCCCATTTAAAATTACAGACTAATCAAGGGTAGAACTAGGATAGTAGAATATGGGGCAGTACCCAGATGAAAGCTCCAAAGAACTTTTATAACAACAGACCAAACAAAAAGTCAGTGAAATGTTTATCCAGTCTATGATAACTTAGGAGATCTGTAGGAGAGATCAGTGGCCCGGAGCATGGCAGCACCACCATCTGAGGTGGTAACAAGAACAGCAACTGCTTCAAGAGCTCTCAAAAGGAAGGGAGTCAGAGAACCAGTCAGAAAGAGATTACAGGAGACTCTCTGCTGGCATGGGGTGTATGTAGCACTAACTGGCAACTCTATTGCAAAGCAATTCACAATTCTAGGGTGGAGAGGAACACTTATAATTGGTCACAAAGCATCAGGGGCCCTAGTCACAGTTCCAGGGTCAAGAGGAACACAAACACTTCAGGTGCAAGGCAGCAGGGTAAAGACCAGAGTGCAGATCAGGAGTGTAAGGGCCATACCTCTCACTAGATCATAACACTTTGGATGCACCAAAAACTTACAGAATCACAGAACTAGCTCTGAAAACAGTAGCACAAAAAAAAAAGCCTGAAGTTAGGGACAGGTCTTTACCTCTACCCCCATTCCACAAAAGGTAAGCATAGTCCAACATTAACATAAAAGTTCCGAATCAAGAAATTGGCTAAGAAAATGAGCAAACAATAACAAAAATTACAACCATAAAAAGTTACTATAATGGCAGGGAAGATCAAGAAATAAACTTAGAAGAAGACATCAATTTTAAAACTGCTACAAGCAACACCTTAAAGAAAAATGCTAATTGGATTCATATCCAACAAGAATTCCTATAAGTTAAAAAAAGTAACACAGTCAGAAAGGAAAAACTGGGGGGGGGGGGAGAAACAGGACAGGGGATGAGAGTGATACAAAAATCTATGAAATGAGATTTAACGGCTTACTAAAAGAGGAACAAAAATTCATTGAAGAACTCCTTTAAAAGCAGAACAGGACATATGGAAAAGGAGATACAAAAATTCACTGGAGTAAAGAATGCTTTACAAAGCAGAACTGACCAAATGGAAAAGGAGGTACAAAAGTTCACAGAAGAAAATAACTTCTTAAAAAGCAGAATTGAGCAAGTAGAAGCTAATGACTCCACAAGGCATCAAGAAACAATAAAACAGCCAAAAGAATAAAAAGAGTACAAAATGTGAAATCTTGTCAGAAAAACAACTGGCTTAGAAAATAGACTGAGAGAAAATTTAAGAATTATTGGACCACCAGAAAGTCAAGATCAAAAAAGGAGTCTAGATATCATATTTTAAGAAAGAATCAAGGAAAACTGTCCCAATATTTTAGATCCAAAAGGTAAAAAAGAAATGGAAAGAATACACTGATTACCTGCTGTAGCCATATTCCCCAGCTCCCAAATCAAGAAGAAAATATTGCAAATATCCAGAAAGAAGAAATTCAAATATCATTGGAGCCACAGTTAGGATAAGACAAGATTTAGCAGCTTCCAATGTTAAAAGAGTAGAGGGCTTAGAATGATATTCCAGAGGGCAAAGGAGCTAGTATTATAACCAAGAATGGTCTACCCAGCAAAACTAAGTAAAATCCTTCATAAGAAAAACAGGCATTTAATGAAATAGAAGACTTGTAAACATTCCTGATGAAAATGCCATATATAAAAAGGAAATCTGCAATTTCAACCAATGACTTAAGAGAAGCATAAAAAAGTAAACATAAAGGACTCAATAAATTTAAATTGTTTACATTCCTGAATAGGAAGATGATACATTTAACTCTTAAGAATTTTACATTATTATGGCAGTAAGGCACCTACATAGATCAAAGGCAAAACTATATTAGAATTATCTCAGAAAAAAATGTAGTCGTGAAAAGAGATATGCACTGGGAGAAGGAGAAAAAGAGAGGTAGAATAGAGAAAAATTCCTCACATAAGATATACAAGGAAGAGATTTTATAGTGGAGAGAGAAATGGGGAAGGGGGGAGTAGTAGATAATGCTTAAACCTCATTTTCATTGGATTTTGTTAAAAAAAGGAAGAATATATTTATATCTATTTATGTATACATATAAATACACACTCTGTTGGGTATAGAAGCAAAAGAGAGTTCTAGGGAGGATTAGGAGAAAAGGCAGAAGACAGAAGGATGGAGAGAGGTGAAAGAGAGAAAATCAGATGGAAGGAAAGACAAAGTAGGCATAACTGCTGATATGAATGGGATGAACTAATCCATAAAAACATAGACAGACACCTGAAGAAAAAAAGACACACATAGAGGGGCACAGTGGATAAAGTGCCAGGCATAGAGTCAGGAAAACATGGGTTTAAATCTGACCTCAGATACTTCCTAGCTATGTGACCCAAAGGAAGTTGCTTAACCTTTGATCCAACAATACCACTACTAGGTCTATAGCCCAAGAGCCCAAGGACCTATATGTACTAAAAAATATTTATACCAGCTCTTTTTGTGGTGGTAAAGAACTAAAAATTGAGGGGATGCTAACTGATTGAACAGATTGTGGGATAATGACTGTGATGGAGTTGTTCAGTCATTCAATTGTGTTTAACTCTTCATTACTCTGGACCATAGCATGCCAATTATTATGTACATGGACTTTTCTTGGCAAATATACTGGAGAATCATTGAACAAATGTGATACCTAAATATAATGGAATGTTACTGCATTCTAATAAATTATCATAGTGCCTGGAATATACTAAATGTGTTATAAAAATTATAAATATGATTCATAAAATATGGGAAGATATATGGACTGATGCAGAATGTACAAAAAGAATGAAAATATATACAGTGAATAAATAAAAATAATATTAAAAATTAAGCCATTTTAAGTATAATGGTGAATCTGAGTGCCAGAAGACATATAAATCATACTTTCCACATCTGGTAGGGAGATAGTAGACTGTCAGAATATTGTATGCATTATCAGCCAAATGAATTCACTATCAATGGATTTTGCTTAATTATTTTCTCTAACATAAGAGGAAGGTCCAAGGGGGATGCTATGAAAGATGATTTATATAAGTGCAAAAAAATCAATACAATTTCAGATAAAATTCATTCATTTGATTATTAATCTTCATTTTCAAGCAAAAGACACAATGTACTTGGAAAAAAAGATATTATCCAAATTGGTATTTTGTAACAAGAAGAAATGATGAAATATTTATAAGTAACATAAGCAATTAGAGTATTCTTAGAAGAAATATACATTTATATGGTATATACAATGCACCACATTTAGAGTTAATACTTTATAAATATTTCATTTGGTACTTATAACATTCCTGAGAAGCAGGTGCTGTTAGTATTCCCAATTTTACATTTGAGGAGCCTGAAGAAAACAGAGGTTAAGTGACTTGCTCAATGTCACAGAGCTTATAAATGTCTAATGCTAAATTTGAATTCTGATGCTCTTGATTCCAGCCACTCTATCCACTATGCCACCTAGATGAAAAGGAAATATTTTAAAAAGTGGTAGAAAAAATGAGAAAAGAAAAAAGTCTAATTTGGGAGTTGAATGATTCAAATGTGCTACAGGAAAAATGAGGGTACTTATTTAATATAAAGAACTTAAAATTTCAACAGTTAAAAATGTATATCCTACCTTTATTCTTAAAAAATAACCTTTTTTTAAAAGAAAAATGGGCATGCCTAACCAAACCCCAAAAGGAAAAGTTATGAAAAATTGCAACTTGAAACTTATTAGCTCATTACAAAATGTTTACAATGAAATAGTTACTTTTTTTACTTTAAAAAGTCTATGAAACAAATAAAAAATTGACTCAATAAAAAATAAGCATAGCATAGTACACCTCACACAATAAAATATGCTTAACACAATTCTTGTAAATAAGCACTAACAGATAACCCCCAAAGACAGAAGGCATCTGCTCACCCTGGGCCAAGTTCCACAGACACAGTGATTATGTCTCCTCTCTGGCAACCCTCCAATGCTATGGCTATCTTCTAACTCAATGTTGACAGAGCTTCGGTAGAATAATATGGAAACCAAATGGTTTTTTGTGTTCCTAAACCTCGTATATGTATTTATATCTGATGGTATACAGGAAAAAAAAATGAAAGGTAAAATGTCATGTATTTCAATTATTAGTATAACTGCTTTGCCCATTACTCCTATCTAAATACTCCAATCTAAATCAAAATTAACTTGGTGATGCTATTAAAAAGAAAATAAAATTCAACAAAATTTAAATGGCTAAAATCCAGAAATATTCCTTAGATTTATTGTATTATTGTAATATGTTCAGCTGTTGAGACATAATCTCAGCACCAGAATTTCTGTTCTATTAAGCTTTGCTTTGTGCTGGGCCATTGGATTATTTATAAACAAAATTTTATTAAGTACTGGGCATGTGTGGCCACATGGGCCACACATAGGGCATTTATTCTATGATATTGACCTGAGCCAAATCCAGTTAAATTTGGACATGTTCTACTCATCTATAGAGTGATGTATTGTACCAAAAAAAAAAATTAATTCCCCTACAGATGAGTACAGTCAACCACAGTTTCCTGAGTCTTCTAAATTTCAGAAAGAACAATCCTAGATCTATTTGGCTCTACCAATCAGTAAGATAGGGAAAGTTAAATACTTAATTTTTCATATACTGACTTGATGAAATCTTTAGGTTTGGTTTCCCCAGAGGATATGATTCTCTGATTAGAGCAGTATTTCCAGGAAATCTGAATCAGACTCCAGTCTCTCTTGCTGGAGAACATATAATTTCTTAAGGGGAATTATATTAGCTATGAGAAGTTTGGAGTTACTGTGAAGGCTCAAGGAAGGAACTATGGGAGTTAAACAGCAAAAAAGAGCCATGAAATTAATACTATTCTCCATTTCCCTCAAATTGTGTAGTTGAATTGGTATAGAAGAACTATTCCCATCTCTCATGACCCTGAATATAATGATTTTTTTCTGATACCAACATCAATGTTCATTAATATTACTGCTGCTGGAATTCCTAGCCTAACTTTTTTTGATTGAATACTCATTTAGTTTGATAGAGATGACTCTGTCACTAGTTGTGTGACCCTGAACAAGTCAATTAACCTCTCTAAGCCTCAGTTTCTTAAGATAAAATGGAGATAACACTACTCATTTCATAGGATTATTTTTACAGCAAATGGAGAAAGTCTGAATGCTGTGGACAGGTTTACTTACCTTGACAGTTGTAAAAAAGGAATTGGCTTAAAGGGATAATATTAATTTACAATTAATTAATATTAATTCTTATTAAAACTTAAATTATTAAAAGCTGTTCTCTTATTTTGTCAAAACCACTATTTTAACCTTTACACAGTATACTTTTCAGGGATTTACACATAGATGATAAGGTTGGTGCACACATTGCCAGAGTGTAGGAAGTTCCTCAAGAAAGTGTGGGAGAGAAGGCTGGCAACCAAACTGAAAGTCTACAGCCTTTGTGCTAACCTCACTGTTGTTTGCCTGTGAAACCTAGACAAATCTAGCATAGCACCATTCCAGAAAATTAAATTGCTTCCATTTAAATTATCTTAGAAGATTCTGAAGATCACTTGGCAAGATAAGATACCAGACACTGAGGACCTCTCTTGACCTGAATTACTAACTCAAACTCTACTGCAGAAAGCACTTCAATGGGTTGGTCACATTGTTCAAATGCCAAATATTTTTTCTAAAAGACTATTTTATGGAGAACTTGCACTAGACAAGCACTCACACAGAATTCAGAAAAAAGCAATATAAAGACATCAAAATGTCTCTGAAGAATTTTGGTATCGATTGTAAGACATGGGAGACACTAGTACAGGATAGTTTGGCATGGTATGCCTAAATCAAAGAAGGCTCTTTGTTCTATGAGCAAAGTAAAACTGCAGTAGCTCAAAAGAAGCATGAGATGTACAATCTGAGACATTTCTATCCCAAATATTCACACAGGCTATTTGTGCCTAACCCATTGTAGAGACTTCCAAGTTCATATTGGTCTGATCAGTCACAGTCAAGCACAGTATACACTGACCCCAACATAGTGATATCATTTTGATCCTCTTTGAATGTGAAGGACAACAACCATACCATACTATGTAAAAAAAAAATCTTTATCAATCTAAACTTCTTCAATAAATCCAGTAACGTCATATATGTGAATATACCCTCCTCTCCAATTCAAAACTTAATGCCTTGTGGTCAAAAAAATATTACCTCATGGCTAGCTTTGTGATGATGAACTTTATTGAACTGAGCTGGATAAAAGACTGTATAGTCTGCTACTGGTTCCATATTCAAAGTATTCCCAATTCAGTAGGTTGTGTTAGGATTTATACTTTGCTGGCATCAATTTTCTTAGATTAAGTTTGTTTATTTAGAATATTTTTCTGTGGTTACATGATTCATGTTCTTCCTGGCCCCTCCAATAGCCAACAAGCAATTCCACTGGGTTTGTATCGTTGATCAAGACCTATTTCCCTATTAATATTTGCACTGGGGTGATCATTTAGAGTCTACATCACTAATCATATCCCCATCGAACCATGTGATCAAGCAAATGTTTTTCTTCTGTGTTTCTGCTCCCACAAATCTTTCTCTGGATGTGGATAGCATTCTTTCTCTTAAATCCCTCGGGATTATCCTGGATCATTGTATTGCTACTGGTAGAACAGTCCATTACATTCTATTGTGTCATAATGTATCTGTCTCTGTGTACAATGGTTCTGTTCCTTTCACTCTGCATCACTTCCTGGAGGTCGTTCCAGTTCACACGGAATTCTTCCAGTTCATTATTCCTTTTAGCACAATAGTATTCCATCACCAACATATACCACAATTTGTTCAGCCATTCCCCAATTGAGGGGCATCCCCTCATTTTCCAATTTTTGGCCACCACAAAGAGTGCAGCTATGAATATTCTTGTACAGGTCTTTTTCCTTATTATCTCTTTGGGGTACAAACCCAGCAGTGCTATGGCTGGATCAAAGGGCAGACAGTCCTTTATCGCCTTTGGGGAAAGTTCCAAATTGCCCTCCAGAATGGTTGGATCAATTCACAACTCCACCAGCAATGCTTTAGGATCCCAATTTTGCCACATCCCTTCCAACTGAGAAAATGGAATGAGAAGTAAAGTACAAAGAGTGCAGGGTAAAAAATATAAGATCTTGGCTGGAATGTTAGGAGAAGAGGTCCAAACAAGATATGAAAAGAGGGTAAAGAGAGGGATTTAAGCTGAAGCTGAAAGAATGTTCCTGGGTCTTTCTCAGAATTCTGAGAGAGGGACTGCTGGGCAACGGGGGTGGGGTGGGGTTATAACTGCCAGTCTGGCGGAGCAGTTTGGGAGAGCAGTGAGAGTTCACAAGTTCTGGATTTGGGTCTCCCTGGGATCCTGCTTGTGATTTTCTGGGTAATACTGTATGTCATTTCTGTACGTTCCTGAGATATTCCTGCCAGCCAATTCCTGATCTAGTTTAATTCTACCTGTGAGACTTTGAGAAAGAAAGCCAGCTTGTCTTGACCTGAACTCTTTACTCTCCTCCACAGGCACTAGCCTGCATCCTTGGTGATAAGGCCATTTTGGTCACCAACCCTGATCCAACCAACTTGATCTGTTACCTTTACCAAAAAATGTTTTGGAGAGGCTATAGACTAGGGAAGCTATGATATTTTGGGGGACATACTTAGTCAGAAAGGTTATGAGATAGCTTGGAAGACAAAGTGAGACTTGTAAAAGTCTCTTAGATTTGCGTTAAGCATAGTTTTATTAGCCTAGGGACCTCTTTGGCCCTCCAGCCTCACCCAGTCCTTGTTGTTGTACTTCATTAAACCTGTTGTTAACAAGTATACATCAGTTAGATTGCATTTTTGAGAGCTCCAGGACTGAGGGTAGCCATCTTGCCTTCTGAGCCTGAGAGGAACAGAGACAACAGACTTCTGATTTTAATAACATTTTGAGTGGCAAACCTGGTTATTTCAGTTGGTTAAGCCAGCCTAGGTTCAAATCTGGTCAAGATGAGAAGATATTTTAAAGAAGAAAGGACATTTTCTAGCAGTTGAAAGTTTTGGCCTAGTCAGACCTACCAAGACAGTAGGAATGGCCATCTTGAAATTTTTTCTCAGTCAGAGTTGCTGAAATCTACCTAGCAACCAGGCTGACCAATCAGAAAAACACAACATTTCTGATTGGAGAAAATTTAAAGGGCCAGTTTTAAAAAAACATTTTTTACTGTCTGAAGGCTTGAAAACATCGACAATTCAGAAGATTGTTGTTGTGATGTGTTGGCATGTATATACCAATGCTTCTTGATTTGTTATAATATGATATTCATAGACAGCCCTGATATGCTGTACTTTATAATGAATATCTATGGCAGTATAAAATTGCTGGAAATGGAAATGGGCAGGGTTATATACTACCTCTCAGTGAAGATTGTGTTATTCTACACAATAATTAAGATCTATTATACTGGCAAACTGTTTTTTTCAAAATACTAGGGGAAAGGGCTAGAGGAAAGGATGACAATGAATTAAGAGTACTAGTATTGACTTTAAAGGAAACAATGGAGCAAATGCAAAAAAATAAACTTCCTGGGGAAACTGAGGCAGCAAAGAATAACATGGCAGAACAAAAAGATAATGATTCCCAACCAAAATCAGATGAAAACAAGGGTACTGAAGAGCCAAACACTGCTGAAGCTTCCTTGTTCCCATTGTGTGACTTGACTTACCTTCAACCAGAAGCAGGGATAATTCCTATAAAAACCCATTAGCCTTTTAACACTGCAGACTTACACCACCTGCATAAGTGCATGCCAAGGTATTATGAAGAACCAATGAAATGCATAAAAGAGTTAAAGAGAGCCATAAAGTTTTACAATCCAAGCTTCAAAGACACTGAACTATTGCTCTCTGAACTTTTTACCAAACAGAAGGAGTAATTTATTCAGGAAACTATAAATAATGCTAATTTAACATCGTGGCCTACACAGGTAGTGGAACATTTAGAATTGTCCAATATTGAGAACTTGAGATTTTTAGGCCAAGCAAGATAATCATTCCTAGAGGCAACAAAGACCAGAAACCTGAGGAAATTTTGAAAAATTGAAACAGGAACCAGGGGAAAATCCTTCCACACTCCTTGATAGAATGATAGAAACCGTCAAAAACTTGTTAAGGTTTGTGGAATTAACCGAGGAGAATTTGGGGCACATCAGGAGACAATTTGTGAAGGGGAGCTGTCTATCTGTCAGGAATTATTTCAGGCTTCAATGTCCTAGCTGGGAAAGCTAAAGGACTAGAGAGGATCTTCAGAAAATAGCAGTTTATATTTTTTCTGGAGAAAAGGAAAGGAGATCAGATGTAGGGATGAGTTGGTACAGGAATTAAGGAACCGGTTAAAAGAAGCAAACAGAAAATTAAAAGAGAAGAAAGTAGAAGAAGTTAAAACCATAGCAATGCTAAAATCATATAGGTCTAGGCAACAGTGTGCACCAAGACAGCAAAGAACCAGTCAACTGAGATGAAAGTTTCCTGTACAACAAACCAGGGCATTTTTTGAGAGAATGCCGATTTAGAGTCCAGCTAAATAATAATTTTAATAACAATTCTTACTCAAGCAACAGAAATGTGACTGGAGGTTAGAGACATAATAGACCAACCTACCAAAATTATAAGCAAAGTTAACAGGCAGGACCATGAGCAGTGTTGTTCCCATATTTGTAGGCAATCAATGACTCAAGCTCCTGACCTAAGGACAAATCCTAAGTACTTTGATTTTACTAACCTTTTGAGTGGCAAAATCTGTTTATTTCCCAACATTTATTACTTTCCTTTGCTGTCATATTAGCCAATTGCAAGGTGTGAGGAAGTACCTCAGAGTTGCTTTGATGGGCATTTCTCAAATGTTAAGAGATTTACAACACTTTTTCATGTGCTTATTGATTGTTTTAATTTCTTTATCTAAAAATTGCCTATTCATGTCTCTTATTCATCTAGCAATTGGGGAATGACTTGAATTTTTGTACAACTGATTTAGTTACTTATAAATTTGAGTACTTTGTCAGAGGTTTTGGTTATAAAGATTTTTTCCCCAATTTGTTGCTTCTCTTCTAATTTTGGTTGCATTGGTTTTGTTTGTACAAAAACTTCTTAATTTAATGTAATCTAAATTTTTCATTTTACATTTTGTAATATTCTCTATCCCTTGCTTGTTCTTAAAAGTCTTTTCTTTCCCATAGATCTGACAAATACACTATTCTATTTTCACCTAATTTCCTTATAGTTTCCTTCTTTATATTTGTCATTCATGCATTCTGAATTGATCTTGGTGTAGGGTGTGAGATGTTGATCTAAACCTAATCTCTCCCATACTGTTTTCCAATTTTCCCCAGCAATTGTCAAAAAATGAGGTTTTGTCCCAAAAGCTGGGATCTTTGGATTCATCATACACTATCTTGCTGAGGTCATTTACCCCAAATCTATTCCACTGATCTTCCCTTCTGTCTCTTGGTCAGTCCCATATTGTTTTGATGACCACTGCTTTATAGTACAGTTTAAGATCTGGTATAGCGAAGCTCCCATCCTTCACATTTTTTTTCATTATTTCCCTTAATATTCTTCATCTTTTGTTCTTCCAAATGAACTTTGCTATAATTTTTTCTAATTCAGTTTCTTGGTAGTTTGATAGGTAAGGCACTGAATAAGTAAATTAATTTGGGTAGGATTGTCATTTTTATTATGTTAGCTTGTCCTACCCATGAGCAATTAATGTTTTTCCAATTGTTTAGATCTTATTTTAATTGTGTGGAAAGTGTTTTGTAGTTGTGTTCATTTAATTCCTATGTTTGTCTTGACAAATTGATTCCTAAATGTTTTATATTGTCTAGAGTGATTTTAAATGGAATTTCTCTATCTCTTGCTGCTGAGATATGTTGTAAATATATAGAAATGCTGGTGATTTATGTGGGTTAATTTTGTATCCTGCAACTTTGCTAAAGTTGTTGATTATTTCCACTATGCTTTTTAGTTGTTTTTCTAGGATTCTTTAAGTAGACCATCATATCATCTGTAGCTGGCATAATTTTTAAGAGCAACAATAACCATATAACACTTTAAGTTTTTCAAATTACTTTTATATTTGTTATTTTATTTGATCCTCACAACAACTCTATGAGCTAAGTACTATTTGTTATCCCTAAATTTGTTTTGAGGTAGACCTGTCATTTAATTCTAATAGGGAGTTCCTGGTAAGCAAATTCCCTCACCAAGACAAATTTGCAACTATTCTGAAATTTAAAGACTTAGAGGCTTGCTTGTGGGTAATGAACTTGCCCAGGGCCAGACAGTGGGTATGTACCAAGATGAAGGACTTGAATCCAGGTCTTTCTGATTCCAAGCCCAACACTATTCACTAGAACACAATGCCTGTGGATCCCCAATTTGCAGAGGAGGAAACTGATGCTTAGAGAGGTTAAAATGATTGCTCAGGGTTATATAACTAGCATGGGTCTGAGAAGAGACATTCTTGCCAAGGTCAACCTCTACACCAAACTCAGAAGTTCATCCCAACGATAATTGACCCTCTTTATCATCAATCTCTCCCGTTCTATTGGCTCTTCCCTCAGCCTATATACAAATTCAAGTCTTCCTCGCATTTATAAAGCCCTCATTTTATCCCCATAAAATAATTCAAAATTCCCAGCAATTTGGCTTTTGACCCTTATACTTGGAAATAATTCTCAATCCTCATTCTCCTTAATTTCAGAACAGTTTTTGAGACTGTTAGACAATCTGTCCCCCTTCTGATATCCATGGCATTGTCCTCCTGCCTGGTGTAAAAGAGGAATTGGACTCAACCTGTCAGAAGGAAGAGAAAAGCAGATTTTGCAGGCTAAAGGACTAGGTGGAATGAGGGAAGGGAAAGAAGGAAAGATAATTCTGAAGGAAGAGGAAGTAAGAGAATCTGGACAGTTGGAGAGGGAACTTCTTTCTGGGAAGCCCAAAAGAAAGGAAGACCTGAGTGGATCTCTGCACCAGCACTCTCCTACTGTGACCCCTGACCCAATTTCTAGAGAAACAAGTGGAGTGAACAGGACTTCAACTGGAAGCTGTTCACTATTAAGAATCCTCTCAATCCCCTGAAAGTCCTTGAATTTATTATTATAGCCAAGGCAGCTAGAAAAGCCAAGACATCTTCAACACTGACCCCAGGGAGTCAGGCAAGCAAAGCCTGATCCTGCCAGACTTTGGGGAGAAGGGGTTCAGTTATTTTAGGGACCTCCCATCCCCTCTTTCCCATTACCTTAATCTTCAATTCAATTGCCCATCCCATTTATTTGTTCCCTTAGAATAAACACTGTTCTTAAGAGCAAGAGACTGGCTTCATAGTATCTAAGAAAGGAAGAAGACTTTGGAGATTGTGGGGAGAAAAGTTACATTTCTCTCTTCAGAGAGGGAAAAGCTGTTGGTATCATAATTGTTTCAACCAAGTCTGAGGGAACAGAAGTTTGTGATCTTGAAGGCAGTCAGAGTGGGGTTTGCCAGGGAGGAGAGGGAAATCAATTGATGCCCTTTCTCTTTCTACTTGACTTCATTCCACCTCTACCTCACTCTGGTCCTGACCCAGCAGGGGAGACTCCATTCTCTCCCTGCCCTTTTATTACACTGGCTGACTAATTTTTCTCAGTCCTATTTTTTGTTCCATTAGTATAGGTATCCCCTAGGTCTCTGTTTTCTCTCATGGACTTATTTTCAGAGATTTCATGAACTCTCCTCTATAAAATAGCTATCTCTATACAGATAACTCCCACATTTATTTATATATCCAGCCTTAATCTTTCTCCAGAACTACAATCCTACACTGCCAACTGCCTTGTAGACACCTCAAACTACAGATGTTGTAGTTAACTCAAATTCCAAATGAAACTCATTACTCCTGCCCAAGCCCACCCTTCACTAGCCTCCTTTTTCTGTGAGAATATAGCATTCTTGCCATCATTCATGTTCAAAACCTCTGTGTCATCCTTGATTCTTCATTCTCTTTCATTCCAACCTATCCACTTTTCTCCAGTCACATAGCAGCTACTACCCTAGTTCAAGTGCTAGTATCTGTATTTACAGTCTTCTCTTCTCCTTAGGCCTTTCTCAACAGTCACTGGATATCAAATGATATACTGATGGAAAGGGGTACAAAGTATAATAAGACTGGAAAGATGAGAAGGGAGGCAGGTTATGAAAGGGTTTGAACATGAATCAGAAGATTTTATATTTGATTCTATGGGCATTGGGAGCTACTGGAGTTTCCCTGAGTAGTGGGGGAGGTAACATGATTTTGAAAGATCACTTTGAGAGCCGAGTGGAAGATAGACCAGAATAGGAAGAGACTTGGGACAGAGAGCTCATCTAGCAGGCTACTGTAATAGTCTAGGTATGAGGTAATGAGGGCCTAAACAATGTACACATTTTCAGAATTTTCTGATGTACTAAACAATTAGGTTGATTTTCTCCTTTCTATTTTGGTTTTATTTTTAAAGATTTTGTTATATGGAAGGGTTCTTTGGAAGAGGGAGAGCCTAGAAAGCTAAGGAAAACTATGGTAATACTATAAACAAAAGACATCAATAAAAATTATTTAAAAAAAGAAAAAATATTGCAAATATAAAGATCCCCCCCCCAAAGAAAGAGCCATTAATTGTTTAACTGCAAGCATAGAGTCAAGTGAAAAGAATTTCTCACAAGGGCTACATAAATACCTAAGAGAAATGAAGAGATAAAAAATGAAATAAAAGCTCTAGAAGAAAAGATTGGAAGAAGAATACATAGTTTAGAAGGGAATCATAAGCTTTATCCAGGAAATAGACTACTTAAATATTAGAATAAATCAAAAAGAAATCAGTTGCTACATGATACAATAAGAAATATGATAAAATCAAAATGTTAGATAAGAGAAGAAAATGCAATATAGCTGATATCAAAACAACAGGAAAACAGGTCAAAGAAAGATCATTTAAGATTCACTAGACTTCCTAAAAACTATAATAAAAAAAAAATCACTCCAGACATATAGGTGTGCTAGAATCAGCTCAAACTGGCTCATGGCTCAGGAGTGCCAATTGTTAAATATTCAGTATGAGAATTTACATCTTGGAAATCAGTAAACATTGCAAATCATGCTTTTGTTTATTGTTTTGAAGATTTCTAGGACTTTAAAATTAGTGATACAGGTTAAACAGAAAAAAGTGTTAGGCGTATATTTTTCCTACTGGAGAACCAGTTGTTAAACATTTATTAGCACATCACTGCCAAAATATTATATTTCAGGAAATCATAAGTGAAAACCATGTAGGTCCACAAATCATATTCTGAAAGAAACCCCGAAAGGAAAAATCCCAAGAATCTCACAATCAAAGAACAAATACTGCAAGTACTCAGAAAGAAGGAGTTTAAGTACCAACAATTCATGATCAGTATCACACAAGACCAGGAATTATTATTATGAATAATACAACATACTCCAAAAAGCAAAAGGAATAGGGGTATAACCAAGAATAACTTACTCTGTAAAGTTGAGTATAATTTTACAAGAGAAATGGATTTTTAATGGAATAGATGACTTCCAAGCATTATGAAGAAATGGCCAATGCTGAAATACAAATTTTTGAAATTCAAAACTCCAGAGTTTGGAGAGGCCTATACAGCAAACTTATTTGAGCAAGTGGAAAGAGCTGTATGATGATGTAGTGCTAAGATCCTAAAAGGGGAAGAAACAAATATCCATTCAAAACTTAAACTTTAATGTCTTTAAAGGGTATTGAGGGAGTCTTTTTAAATAAGTAAAACAGTGATCCTGAGGCTAAATTGTATCTTCTCTTGGTGTGAAGAGGAGAAAGAGAGAGCAGGACAGAAACAGGCTCCTGTAGGAAGAAAAAAGAGAATGAAGCTTTTATTTTTCATAATTGGAATGGGTGAGAAGAATATAAAAACATAAGAGAATTAAAAGGAACAGGCATTGGATAAAATTGGATAAAAATTCACTTTTATCTGAAACTAAAAAAGAAGATTAAAACAAATACAAAGAGGTGTAAAAATACATGCAACTTAACAACAACAACAAAACTAGGAATAATGAAGGTATAATGGGTTAAGGAGGAAGATAATACTGGGGAAAGCAAGGTGACAAGCAAAACAAAATTCCTGATCTCAAAAGGAGTTATTTAAAGGGGAACTAGAAAGGAAAAAAAAAGGCAACTAGACAGCTGGGGAATGGATGAACAAACTTTATATTTAAAGGAATAGTGTGGTGCCCCATGATCTAAGAGACACTTTCAGAGAATCCAGGGTAATAATGAACAGATACAGAGGGAAGTGGGAATCAGGGCAATACTATTAAAAAAAAAAACCCAAACTTTTAATTACTTAATTATCCCAGATCAATGCAATGACAATCCATATCTTCAGATGACTTATGTTTCCTTCTTTGTTTCCTTCTTCCTGATAGATAATCAACAAATGGTGCATATATACATTTAAATTTAGCCATTGTGATTCATTTTGCTTCTTTCATGTGTTTGTGTGACAATAGTTATTCTCTCTCTCTCTCTCTCACAGAGGGTGCTAGGGGAGAGAAGAGGTTTGGAACAGTTATGGCAAAAAAAAAAAGGACCCGTAACATTTTTCAAGATGTAGAGGAAAACAGAAGGAAGCACAGACAATCAAGACAGTTTTTTGGCGGAGTTTAAGTCCAAAATTAAAAAAAAAATCCCAGCTTACCCTCTAACTAAAGAAAAGTATATTTCTGTTCAATCAAACAAACATTTCTTCAGTGAGAATAACAAAGTACTGTGTTGGGTCCCATCTGAGTTATGAAAAAAATATAAAACTTTATCACCGCTTTTAATGAGCTTACAATCAGAAAAAGGATATAGGACTTGGAGAAGAGGAAATGTTCAAGGAAGAATGGATGATGTGAAATTTGAAGTGGATCTTTAAATATAGGTAGGTTTCAAATGGGAAAATAGCTAGGGGTCCTACAGATAAAGGAAGAATTTATGACCAAACAACATAGATAACATTATAGGATGTAAAATAGAGAATTCTGACTACATTAAATTAAAAAGAGTTTTGCACAAACAAAACCAATGCAACCAAGATTACCAGGGAAACAATGAACTGGGAAAAAATTTATAGCCTTTTTTCTCAAATATATAGAGAACTGAGTCAAATTTATAATATTACAAAGCATTCCCCAATTGATAAATGGTCAAAGGATATGAATAGAAAGTTCTCAGATGAAGAAATTAAAACCATCTTTAGTCATATAAAAAAGTTCAAAATAATTATTAGAGAAATCCAAATTAAAACAAATCTGAGATGCTACTTCACACCTATCAGACTAATAAGACCAAAAAGGGAAAAGGATAAATATTGAAGGGGATGTGGGAAAATTGGGGAAGTGATATACTGTGATGGAGGCATGAACTGATACAACCATTCTGGAGAGCAATTTTGAATGATGGCCAAAGGACCATAAAACTGTGCCTACCTTTCAGTCTACAATACCACTACTAGGTCTGTGTCCCAAAGATGGGCAAAAAGGCCCTACAAAAATATTTAAAGTGGCTATTTTTGTTGTGGTAAAGAATTGGAACTGAAGGAAAATTCATCAATTGGGGAAGGGTTGAATAAATTGTGGTATATGAATGTAAAAGAATACTACTATTCAATTAGAAATGATGAACAGGAAGATCCCCAAAAGCTTGGAACGACTTATGTGAAGTGATTTAAAATGAAGTGAGCAGAACCAGGAGAACTTTGTGTACAGTAATAGCAATAAAATATGCTAATTGACTATGACTTGACTATTATCAGCAGGGCAATGATCCAAGACAACTCCAGGGGCCTTACAATGAAAAAGGCTTTATACCACCATAGAAAGAACTGATGGAGTGTGAATGCAGACTTAAGTATATAATTTTTCACTTCATTTCCTTGATGAGTTTTTTACTAATATAATGTGATATGTCTTCTCTCACAACACAATGAACATGAAACTATGTGTTGCATGGTATAATATTATATTGCCCACCATCTTGGGGATAGGGGAGCAGAAGGAGGGAGAAAAAGAATATGGACCTTATAATTATTAAAAAATTATATCTACACAGAATTTGTAAATTGTATTTTTAAATATTATGAAGACTTGGAAAAAAATGGAAAGGAGTAAAGCACTCCAGGTAGGTTGACCATTCTGAACAAGACACTAAAGAAGGAAAATGTGAGTATTTATGAAACAAAGAGTTAAACTGATTTCAGCTTGGCTTTAAGGGACAATTTCCTTAAGAAATAAGATCACAAAAGCAAATATTCAATGAAGAGACTTCAAACATCATCTAGTCCAATCCCCAAATTTTACAAAGAAGGAAACTGAGGCTCAGGAAGATTAAGTGACTTGTCCAAGTTTATGTATTTAGCACAATCAGGATTCAAAACCCATGTTGTTTAACTTCAAATCCAAAATTCTTTAAGCTGTAATAAATAGTAAAATATGAGACTATACAATAACAGGTACATTGTTTTATGCTTATCTAGCAGACTGAGAAATAAAGATTTCATTTTGTTCTGTTTTATTCCTGAGGAGCTTCCCTGACCTTTCTATAGTTCTTATGGTTCCTTGAGTCCTAAAGTTGGAAACAAAAGTTATGTGGCCAATGGAAAACCATTAATATCTTTTGAACAGAGAGAGAATATGGTTAGACTGGAATTTGGGGGTTAAATATATTGTCGGTGTACTAAAATCTAAAAGATGCACTGGAAAGGGAAAAAGATAGCGAAGTTGGGGAGAACTGGACTGATAGGAGATCAGCACAATTTTATGCATATCTTTAACTTTTTGAGGTCATCATAATGGAAAACTATCATGTTCTAACATAAAAAGGGTTGGTGCCAATGACTTAAGAATACCATGCTAGGGGAACTATGAGTTGAACCTAATTATTACCATATATAATGTATATTAAGTATGTATTTTTGAGGCTTGATATTACTAATTAACCATGAGAAAATAATTTCTAGCTCTATTACTAATTTGTTTATAATTTATTGTTATCTATTTATAATAGATTAAATAATTATAGAAATTATACATAAAATTTTTCTTGTTTTAGATTAGTTACATCTATTAATAATCATACTCGGACACCTGATATTAGTTTAGAAATAACTTATTTAAAAAGTAAATTCTGTGAATACTCCATCTATTCTTTTTACCATTTATCATTATTAAGAGAATTATAATCTTTATTACCACTTAATAGTTATCAAGAATACAAAAAGCATTATGTTCTACAACAAACAAATAATAGTTTTATTCTCAAGGCTATTAGTGGCAGAAAAGATAAGAAAAATATGACTAGTAACAAAAGAGGGACAGAATGAATAAAAAATGCTTTACATCTCATTTGGCTTGATCCTAAATGACACATAAGTGTGGCACTTCATTTTTTTCTTTTTCCATACAGAACCATCAAAGCACTTAATTTCTAGTGTTATCATTTTTTTATGAACAAGTATAATATCTATGATATTGAAAACTTTACTAGTAAATTTTGCTAATCTGATAAATAAATTGTATGTGCTATTTCTAACCTATGCCAAAATCTACAATAACACTTCATTTATTACAATAACACTACATTTACATTATATCACACCTCAAGCAAACTATGTTGACCTTCAATTGTTCTATGTCACAGACAATAGATAAGATATAGTGAAGGGAGGACCATAAGAAGTGACAGTTTGACAATAAATAGGCAAAAGAAATAGAAACTAGTAGTGCAATAGCCCTGGGGATGTTCAGTGCAAAACCTACTATACTCTAATAGTCATTTAAGAGTATCACAATATTATTTAACAATAAAATATTTTTATAATTATGACATTGAGACATCATGAAAAAGTTAAATTATGAGCATCATAACCTAACTAAAGCAGAGAAAAATTTTTTCATAAAACTGTAAAACATTTTTTTAAGTTCAGTATTTAAAGTTGATGGCCAACATTTTTTAGAAAGTGTACTCATCAAAACATTTCAATGATGAATAATGTTAGATTAAATAAGTAAATTTGATAATAAATAATAAATGTCAATTAAAATTTTTTATTGAAATAAAAAAAACAAGGGCTGAGATTTACATTTCTTTCTGTTTCTGCCTTTATTCCATCATACAATGTATAACTTAATACTTTAACTTTTCTTATGAATTTTTAAAAACTTGATGCCAATTAGAGACTGAAGGGAATGAGATAAGCAAACCAGGACAACGACTAATAATCATTAGAAAATAGCTTGGTTTAAGAAATTTCAGGAGCTAAAATTCAAAGACAACAGTGGCCCCAACACAAGTCTAGATAAGCCTTAGAATTAGTAGTGTCCTACTATAGAACTTCAGGAGTATTTGAACAAAATGAAAATATGGGAGGAAAGAATTGTAAGAAAAATTGAAATCTTAAAAAACATGATTCAAAATCTCATGAAAGAACTGAATGCCCTGGAAATCAGAATGGGCCAGTCAGAAAAGTACTCAATAAAACATATTTGTTTAATTGAAAGAGAATATGTGAGAAAAGTTGTGTGTGTGTGTGTGTGTCTGTGTCTGTGTCCATGTCTGTGTCTGTTTACGCACATGCCTGCATGCATATAAACTAAGAAAGAAGCTAGGAAAAGTTAGGAGTTTTATACCAGTTGCTCCATCTAGAATAGACAGCATACACACCCTACAAAGGGGAGAGGACCAGTGTCTACCTGATGTATATAAGAATGAAGAGGGAACTGGTCTGAGGACAGAGTACTAAAAACTAGAGGCTGTGAATATAAATAAAGGGGGGGAAACACCACTAGACACAATTAAGAAATAATTATGGCTTAAGAAAAGTCCAAAAAGTAAACCCAAATGAAGATAATAGCCTCCTAAAACTGTAAATAGAGTCTCAAGAGAAAAAAAAATGGCTGAGCCATAAGAACTACAAGACTGGCTGAAATAAATGAAGCAAGAGGAAAAAATAATTAATGAAATTAGAGTTCTGGAAAGAATAGAAAGTAGAAGCTCATATACAACTAGAGGAGTCCCAGAAAAATGGGGCAAATAAAACTCAATTATTTCATGAAAAAGGAAGAAATAATAGAGCAAAGTGAAGAGGGTTGAAAAATGGGAAAAAAATAATCAATGACCTGGAAAATGAGTTGAGAAGAAATAACTTAAAAATCAGAATTCTTGATTTCCAGAAATCATAAATGAATAGTTCTAATAGACCTGAGCAGTTAAGAGCAAGGAGAAAAAAAAATAGAAAGAATTCACCAATTACCTCCTGAGAGAAACCTCAAATTGAACAATCTTAGAATTATTAGAGTCAAAATCCAAAGCTTCCTAATCAAATATATAGTCAAACAGTTTAGCAAGAAGCCAGAAAGGAACCAAAGTCAGGGTCAACACAAGACTAAGTTGCATCATTAATAAAGGGGGAAAAAATCTAAGAATATCAAAAAAAAAAGCAAAAATAAAGGCTTACAACCCAAAATAACTTAAACTGAAAAACTGAATATAATCCTACTGGGAAAGAAGTGGATCCTTACTAGATATTCAAGCATTTCTGATAAAACGTCCAGAGCTAAATCAAAAGTCTGAAATGTGAACATTAGTCAAGAGAAAACTAAAAAGGTAAATATATTTGAGTAAATGGAAGGAAGTAAATGATGATAAAAGTACTTATATTCTAATGGGGAGAAAAGGCAAATTATCTCTTCATAATCTTGCAATATCAAAAAGTCACAGAGGAAGTTAAATAAAACAAACATGGAACATGGGATAGGTTTTTTTTTTCATTCTGTTAGTTTTAATAGGCAAGGAAAAAAGAGGAAAGTAATGAATTAAGGAAGAAATGAAGGGGGAAGAAATGGCTATTTCTCAAAAATGGAATGCAAGAAGAATATATGTACATATAATAGGAATGTGATGTAGGTATTTCATGAATCTCACTCTTTGGTGAACTGGACATAGGCGATTTAAACAAACATGTAAACATGTTTGGTATAAAAATATATTTTATGCAACAGGCAAAAAAAGCAAGGACATCTTGAACTAGATATCCAGGAGACAAAATGAACTGTAGTACCTTTCCCCCCCAAATCTCTGCTTCCTCTTACTTTCCCCTATCTCCTGGAGAAAGCAACACCATCCTCCAAATCCTTCAGGCTCACAACCGAGGAGTTTCATTTTTCATTCTCAACTCCTCACTATTTCTTACCCCCATCCCTTATATCTAGTTGTCAAGGTCTACTGCCTTTATCTTCTTAACATCTCCCAAATATGCCTCCTACTCTCCTCTGACATTGCTACCACTCTGGTGTACCTCATCACCTGACAGCTGCACAATATATTGCAATACCCAAGTGATGGGTTGGCCTGCCTCAAGTCTCTCCCAGCTCCAATTCATTCTCCATTCAGCCACTAAAGTGCTTTTCCAAAAGATCATGTCACACACACTCCTGCCACATATACATTCAATAAATTCCATTGGCTCCTTATTGCTTCTAGCATCAAATAAAATACTATGTTTGGTATTCAAAGCCCTTCATAAGCTAATCCCCTTCTACTTTTATTGTCTTCTTAAAGCTTACTCCCTAGCACATACTCTTTAATTCAGTGACACTGGCTATCCCCTCCCCCACTTACTAACCTCCCTGGCTTCCTTTAAATTACAATCTCATTTTTTACTTGAAGTTTTCCCCAATCCATCTTAATTCTAATACATTCCCTCTGTTAATTATTTCCTATCTATCCTGTATAGTTTGCTTTGTATTTATTTGTATGTTGTCTCCCCCATTTAACTGTAAGCTCCTTGAGGGTAGGGATTGTCTCTTACCTCTTTTTCTATCCCTAGTGCCTGTATCATATTAGGCATTTAATAAAATGTTCATTCATCGAAGGACAGGAAACAGTCATAAGCAAAGCAAATTTCAACTCCAGAGTAGTATCATAAAGTGGGGTTAAAAAAGAGATAAAGTATAAAAAAGATATTAGAGCCTAGGCATGGTGAAAAGAGATGAGCATTAGAAAGAAATTATTTCAATTATGGGTTATGTATTGATAAAATTATTTCCTTTTCTCATAAGTGGAAATGATACAGGGAAATAATAATCACAACAGTGAATGGGAAAAGGATGAGCTCATAAAAAGGATTTGGGTAGCAGAATGAATTAGAAAGCATAACCCAACAATACCCTGTCTATAAGTGCATTTGAAACACAGAATTTCTAAATTAAAATGAGATAATTTCCTCATGGTTGGGTCAAGATAATATTTAAGAACTGTAGTTCAGGGAAGAGATTAAGACTGGATACACAGACCTAGAAGTCATCTTGTGTAGAGATAGAAGGAAGGCTCAGACAGAACCATAGGCAATAATACCTAATGAAACAGAAGGTAGAAGATATCCATCCAAGAAGACTAAGAAGTTGTCAATTAGGTAGGAAAAGAACTAGTGGTGAATTTTGCCATTAAAATCCAACAGAAGTATTTAGTTGATTAAAGTTAGTTAGTATTTTCCAACACTTTTATCTATGTACAAGTTCCATCATTATTCAAAAAATATACCCAAAATATGCAAGGTATTTACTGGAAACATTTTAAAAAGTTAATTCAAAATTATTTTCCTGTTAAATTATGGTATTGTGGAAAGGTTATTAGATTAGAAGTCAGGAGTTCTAAATTCCTGTTCCTATTCTGATTACAACTGACTATAGAAAAGCTACAACTTCTATGGACCTAATTTTTTTAAAAGAAACTACTTCTACTTTTAAAATTCTGTGATACAGACTCATGAACTGAATAAAATAATAAGCATGATAAAGTCTTCAACTGACAAAGTTAGTTCTTAACATGTCAGAAATTCTGCTTACATTTTAAATATCATTAAAAAAATTTTCATTCAAGCATTTCCACCTGTCATTTTCCAATAAATCCCTCATAATTGAACCATTCCTTGAAGAAAAAAATTAAGGAAAACCAAAAAAAAAATAACCTTGTATGTTAGTTATGATGCTACAGATGTTTATTTTTAAAAATATATCCATTAAATTTTAACCGCAGTGCTTCGATACTATAAATCAAAGCAAGCATGAATATTAAATTTTCTTACAACTAGTCATAGCATTCTACAGAT
Source organism: Monodelphis domestica (assembly GCF_027887165.1). Classification (NCBI taxonomy): domain Eukaryota; kingdom Metazoa; phylum Chordata; class Mammalia; order Didelphimorphia; family Didelphidae; genus Monodelphis; species Monodelphis domestica. The sequence continues at coordinate 126,661,246 of NC_077232.1, read as the reverse complement.
TAAAAGTATTACCCTTTTCAACTATCTAATTAGATTGATTAGGCAACCTTCTCCTTATGAACAAGAAATCTAATGGATGCCTTCATTTTAGAAGTGGCATGTTCAGATAGAAAATAAAATAATTCAGAGAAAAATAAAAAAAAAATTCCCCTTCTTACTTGGAAAATGGGCCCCAACATCTCTATGGAAGATAAAAAAAAAAGAAAACAAAGAGAAAGTAAGTCATTTCTGCCCTCTGAGTTAACTACTTCTCCCCACCCTCCAACCTTTTTCTGAAGTTTGTATTCTTGCATTGTCAATACTTTTAAAATTTAAACTTCATCAAAATTACAGAAGCTAATAAGGAGGCAGGTGTGGAAAACAGACATAAACGGTAATAATAATGACATTATTAACCTCCTCAAAGTCTAATTCATTGTTTGTACCATGAGGGGTGGGAGGAAAATGGCAAAGTAGGGGAATACCAACTAAGATGATTGTACAGTAGGGACATCATGTGGACTGAAACCATTATGATAAGTGTGAAGACCTGATGAGGACACTGAAATGCTAATGAACTGGATTCTGACAAGACCATTAATTACGTTAGCATTCCGATTATTATTGATACTTGAATCTGAGAATGAGAGAGGGCAGCACAAAGGTTATATAGGCTGGCCCTATTAGAAACCTTCATAATGATTAGCAGGACACAAGGAGGCAAAGGTCGTACTACTTTGTATTCTGACATCATAATCAATCAATCAACAAATATGCATTTAGTTACCACCTATTATGTGCCAAATACAGTAGGGCAAATCATAAATACCAATACCCCACCTGCTAGAAATGAAATGCTTCAGCACTGATAATACTAACCACTTAAGAGAGAAAATCCAAAGGCAAAACTCAAATGGGCAGAAGACATGAGTATTTTCATTATGTGTCAATACTGGATCACAATAAACTTGGAAATATCCCACATCTTAATGGTATACTGTGGTATACTGCTTTTGGTCAAAGGTATCTTTAACTCCAAGTCATTCTAAAGACTAATGTTGGAAATGATGAAAGGATAATCATGAAAAATAGCTTCAATCCTAAACCTAGTTTAAACAAAATAAGAAATGAAAACAAACTTCCAAAATCTGAACTATTAACTTTTTTTTTCATTTTTTTAAACCCTTACCTTCCATCATGGAATCAATACTTGGTATTGATTCCAAGGCAGAAGAGCAGTAAGGACTAGGCAATGGCAGTTAAGTGACTTGCCCAGGGTCACACAGCTAGGAGGTTGAACTATTAACTTAATGTAAACTTGAAAAATTATACCTAATCAGAGGAAGTTATTTTATCTGCCGATATGACAATCTGTAGAACAAGAAACATGAAACAATAATAGCAAGTAGCGACCTTTTCTTGAAACCTTTTTATTTGAACTTCATTGGAAAAGATGAGAAAAATGAGATTATAGTTATAATGCCAATAACAACATTTTCATCATCTGAGTAAATAAAACTATTTTGCTTACAACATATTTTGAAAGTAACAGCCAAGGACTTATTTTTTTTTATTACATTAAGACTTTACTCTTACAGACATCATAGTATTTATGTAAGAAATTATATAAAATTCTTTAAATGTCAATATCTAGTTGTTTCTATTCTCATTTGGTTAGGGTAGTGGTGTGATGTAGGGGGGAAAATGCCCAATTTGAATTCAGCAAAGCCCAATGATTAAATACTGCCTCTGTCAAATACTACTCTGTAATGCTGGGCAAAAAATTAACCTCTTAGAATCAGTCAATTTTCTAAGAGTACAAATCTGAAGGGCAGATGTTGACCCACTTACTTAATTGGTAGTTCCCTACACTGGATCTGGTACAAAAATAAAGGTAATAATAATAAAAGTTGGCATTTATATAGCACCTTAAAGTTTGCAAACAAAGCACTTGTCTCATTTGATTTTCACAAAAATGAAATAGTGTTCTGAGATGGGCCTCACTCAAGCCAGTTTCCTGATAGTTTAGTTTCAATATAAGAACAAAATGAGATACTAAGTTAACCACTGTGACCTACCAGCCAAGAATCAGAATGCCCCTGGGGTTCCTAATAGCTGCTTTGTACTTAATAACCCAATAACATCAGCCATGAAGAGATATATGTACCTAAACTTCACAGACTTTATTTCACTGCTAAGGATGAAAGTCCCTTGATACATATGGATAACTGGAGCCCTGTTCTGCCATTCAATAACAGTATAGTTAGAAAACTCCAGGCAGTCAGTGTCCAAATATTGATTTCTGAAGAAAATGATTCTTTAGCTACAGTACCTCTCTTTTAGTCCTTTGTGTCTGTGCTGGATATTACTTATGAAATGTAAAAGTGTACATTAAGTTAAAGAGTTCTTGATATTTTTAAATTTATTTTTTAAACCCTTACCTTCTGTCTTAGAATCAATACTGGGTTAAGTGACTTACCCAGAGTCACACAACCAGAAAGTGTCTGAGGTCAGATTTGAACCTAGGACCTCTAGTCTCTAGGCCTATCTCTCAATCCACTGAACTACCCAGCTGCCCCCAAAGGGTTCTTTAGATGAAATACAACCAACCCAAAAGTGACCCCTGGGCTTAACAAAGTGGTCATGACTTGATGCTTTGGTCATAGTTTTCTATGACAAAGAGCCAATGATAAGAAATAGTAGATTCATTCCTCCCCATGTAGCAGGGACTATTGGTGCCTACAGTTATAAGCCCTAAAGCTGTTATTAAAATATAGCAAAGCAAAAGAATTCAAGACAAATCTTTAGAAAGTGATTAAATTGAATCAATACAAAGTATAAGAATGCAGGTTAAGGTTCAACTCTGTCTGTCTCTCTACTCAATAAACTCCAGAGGCTTTCTATTGCCTCCAGGATACAATATAAAATCTTTTGTTTAGGGGCAGCTGGGTAGCTCAGTGGATTGAGAGCTAGGCCTAGAGATGGGAGGTCCTAGGTTCAAATCTAGCCTCAGACACTTCCCAGCTGTGTGACCCTGGGCAAGTCACTTGACCCCAATTGCCTAGCCCTTACCACTCTTCTGCCTTGGAGCCAATATTGGCTCCAAGACAGAAGGTAAGGGTTTAAAAAATAAATAAATAATCTTTTGTTTGGCTTCAATGCCTGGCCTCCCCTTCCCTGCCCCACTACTTTTCTAGTCTTCTTGTACATTACTTCCCACCACATACTTCTGGATCCGGTGGCTCTACAACAGTGACAGCGAACCTGTGGTACGTGTGCCACAAAGAGCATACAGAGCCCTCTCTTTGGGCATGTTGGCAGTTGCTCCCCAGAGTTTGTTACTAGAAAGTCAGAGGGACTGGAAGCAAAGCTTTCTCCCTCCCCCTCTCCATGTGCTTAAGGACATTCTTCACTTTACCCACTTTTTGCCCAGCAGCCCAATGGGAGTACTTCTTCCCTCCCCTGTCCATGTTAAGGGGGATTCATGAGGTTGCAAGAGGGGGTGTGGTGGTGAGGCAGGGCAATGTACTTGTTCTAGGGGGTGGGGTGGGGGGCAGCACCTGGTACTCCCTCTCTAAAAGGTTTGCTCTTGGCTGTTCCATGAACAAGATACTCCATCCCTTGATTCTGGGCATTTTCTTTGGCATATCCCATGCCAAAAATACTTTTCCCTTTTCATTTTTATCTTGTGGTTTCCTTCAAATTCCAACTGAAATCTCATCCTCTACACAGGAAAAACTTTTCCCAACCCCTCTTAATCGAAATGTTTTCCCTTTGCTAATTATTTCCTATTTATCCTATATACAGCTAATTTCTACAGAGCTGCTTGTTTTTCTCCTATTAGATTATGATCCCCTTAAGAGGAGTCTATTTTTTTGTCTTTTTTGTATTCCTTATGCTTAGCACAATGTCTGGCACATAGTAGGTGCTTACTAAATGTTTACTGACTACGATTAATAGTAGTGATTACAAGGTTACATTTAAGAAACTGAAATATAAATTTTTAAAAAATATTATATATTTGTAGCCATATAAGCTTAAAAAGGGATTATGTTTTTATGAATTCTGAATTACAGAGTTCTAAATTAAGTTCTATAAAATGTTGCATTTATAGATTATATTTTCATTCAAATAACACATAATATAACCTAAAGTAAAATTATTATATTTTAGATATACTACCAAATAAAACATAACTGCAAAAAATGAAATAAAAAGTCAATTATCAAATTAGAAGAATATAGGTGAGAAGACACCTTATATAATTATAATTACTGCAACTTAACCTATTGATTGTGAAAAGTAAGAAATGGATAAAAGAAGATACAGAATTTATCACCATCTCCTACAGAAGTATAATGATATAAAACAATTACCAAAAAACTCTTGCAACTCCCTCAATCCAAAAACACTTAGAGATAAATCTTTAACAAGGATAGAAAAGAGGCAGAAAAATGAAACAATAACACAAACCATCAACATATTTGGACTCAAATATCAGTCCCCCTTGTATTGTATGTGTATTGTATGTGCACCTGTCTGAAAAAGTAAAAACAGTGGTGTTAAATAAGAATAAGAGATAGGAGATAGGATAGATCATACCAACTACAACAGAACAAATCCATATTAGAAGCAACATAATTTTGAAAGCATCAAGGGATCAAGTTTAAAGATACCCAAATAATTTGAAAAAATCCTGAGCAGAATTAGTTCCCTAAAAAAGCAACTGGGACATAAATAACTAATGATTCACATGCCTACTTTCCTATTTTTCCAAAATCTTGATAAAAATGGGTTTACTCACAAATCTAGAGTATCTTTGAGGCAAATGTGAGATGAGAACAATTAGGTTTTTTGCAAAGGATTACTATAGAAGAATATATTTTCAGTGTTACACAACTGAAAGAAAGGCATACAAGATCTTACACATAGCTTCTAATGTGATTTTCCTGAAATACAGATTATATCATTGGTGTCAAATTCCAATAGAAATGCCCTCACTAAACCATATATAAGAATTCCTGCAGGGCCAGGTTACATGTTGATTTATAAAACTATTAATATCGCCTATATTTAATATATTTTTACTTATTTTATTAAATATTTCCCAAAAAATTTTTAATCTGATTCTAACAGCAGTAGGGAGTGTTGTGAATCACACAGAATCCAAGGCCTGGGAGAGTGGGGAGAAGGGTTAAGGTGTGTTTTGGATTAATTTCACTCCCCTACTTAAGAAATTTGAATGACTCTATTGCCTCTAGATCAGAGTTCACTTTTAAAGCTTTTCAACATATGAACAAAACTTACCTTTCAAACTTTATTATACCTTACCCCACTGCTTTCACTCCGCAGTTCAGCCAGATTATCTATCTTGCTATTTCTCACACTCCTCCCATCTCCCATCTCCACACTGGCTACACTCATGACTGGAATGTTTTCTCTCTTTGCAAGGTAGAAATCCTGTTTCCTTCAAAATTCTGCTCAAAGACCTTCTTCAACATGAAGCCTTTCTCAATTCCCTCCATCTGCTGTTCTCCATTTGAAAAGTTACTTTGTATTTGTCTTATATTTTGTACATACTTATTATGTTCCTGTTATCTCTGCCAAGGAAATTAAGTTTTTTAAGGGCTATTTCATTTTTGTCTTCTTTCCATACTTCCTGAAACATAGTAGGCACTTTATAAATGCTTGCTGATCAATTTATGTAAGATACTTTCAACCTAACAATAAGATAATGGCATAAAACAAGGAGATACATTCTTCTAAATGTACTTCTCACTGTTATGGAGATGAGCTAGCACAGAGAATGTAAGAGGAATCCTATAGACATGTGTGCTTGCAAATGACACTGAAGTTATTTCATTAATCCTCAGAATACTCCAGAACTGCCTAATGAAATCTGCAACCACTTAAGAGTTCAATCTTAATCTGCATAAGAAAAAGCAAATATATGGCTGGACATGGCGGTTTAATATCTATAATCCCTGCTACTTGGTGGAAAATTTGAGTTTAGAACTGCACTGGGACTAAAGTTAATAAAGTTTTGCTCTTCGGAGTGGTGGGCCACCAAGCTGCCTAAGGAGGGATGAATAGACCCAGGCAAGGAAAGAAAGAAGGGAGGGGAGAAGGGTAGGAAGAAAGAGATAAGAAGAAAAGGTGGGAAGGCATGAACAGTGTCTATGTATGCATTCTGGAATGACCCATGGTAAATATATCTTGAACAGGTACTGCTGATAGTGAGCTAGATAATGAATAGGATAAATAGAGTGAGTTGGACTGTATTTGGAAAAACATGCAATGCTCTCAATGATCCCAAGCTGCTCAGAAATACAAAAACTTATTTAAAAAAAACCTACTATTAGTCTTCTGGTGATGTAATATAGTTACGAATTATGAACAACACAATTTCAAAACAATAAAAAATTGTAAGCACCCAAAGATTAATGAATAAAAGTGCAATAATTGTAAATAGGCTGCAACATAATTAGAACAATAACTTATTCACTAGAAGTGGGATAGAAAATGTAGCAAGGATAACTGATAGAAAATTGGAATGAATCCTGTCCTGGAAATCTCAAAATGTGAGAAATCTAGAAAGAAGTTGAGAGGTCCCCTTATCGGAAGATTTATGGGTAGATATGGATAAGAGCCACAATGGATGAGGCATAGATAGGTAGCTACCTATAGATAGGTAGTGAAGTAGATAGAGCATTGGGGCTTATAGTCAGGAAGACCTTAAACTTCAAATCCAGCCTCAGATACTTACTAGCTGTGAGAACCTGGACAAGTCACTTAACATAATTTCCCTCCATTTCCTCTTCTATAAAATGAGGTAGAGAAGGAAATGGCAAACCACTCTAGTATCTTTGCCAAGAATTTCCCAAATGAGACCATGAAGAGTCAGACACAACTGAAGTGACTAAATAACAAGTTATAATACAAACTATTAGGAAAAGTAGCCATGAAGTATTTTATAAAATGAAAAAACTTTTTAAAATATAAGAGGCCAATTAGCTCCTTGAAAGTTTATACCTGAAAGAATTCAGACAGTTAATTCTTTCTCTGGCTTAATTATTAAATAGTTAAGAGAAGAATTGCCATTCTTGCTTGCTACTGGCTCAAAATTATATTTTTCTTATGCCTTTTTGTATCTCTACTGTCTGGCACTTAGGAGGCATTTAATATTTGTTGACTGATTGAATGTCCACAAGAATGTCTTCAAAAGTTTTAGCAAAGATGATATCATTTTAGTGATATCTTATATCTGCAGAAGATGTAATTTACAAAACATCTTTAATTGTTGAAATTCCCCATATAGTGAGTATATTTTCTACTCCCAGCAAGTTTGACTCTTTCTAAGCATCCCTCTAAAGGCCACCTATCAAAGCCTCCAATCTCTCCTCCATAAGCTCTTTTGAATGTAAAAGTAATCTGGAATATTTAAAAGGGGTTTTCTCAGAGGTTAACTCAAATTCTGATGTTCCACTCACTAAATACTTATTGTTTGTATTGTACTATGTAAAAGGCACTGTACTGTGATCTAGGCAAAAAGAGAAAAAAAGACAGTTCTTGCTGTCAAAGAGCTCACAATTTAGTGTGTGTGGAGGTTAGGAGGGAGGATATAAGACATATGTATAAATAAATAAGTAGGATATATATTAGACTATGAGGAAGTACATGAGACAAATAGCTTTCTGAGGAATTTTAGGAGGGAACAATTACTTTTAGCTGGGGTGATCAGGAAAGTTTTCATGAAGGAGATTAGGCCTTGGAAGAATTTCAAAAGAGGTGTATGTGCATATATGTGTGTGTGTTTGTGTGTGTGTACACATGGTTATTAAGAATAGAGAAGGGTTCCTTGCACAAGTATGAGATTTCCTATGGCAAGAACAGTAAACACTGAAGCGATCCAGTTTGGCTAAAGCATACAGTTTGTAAGGGAAGCACCACAAAATAAAGGTGGGCAGGAAGGCTGGATCAGATTGTGATGGGAGTCATCTATGTAAAGGTGATATATAAAGAATAAGGGTTGATATGATTGGTTAGGGGGAGTATAAAGGTGGGCTAAGAACAAAGCCTTGAAAGACAATTACAAGGTACTTTTTTATATATCTAGAGAAATGATTCAAAAGTTTGTAAATCAATTATACCAATGTTTCTTCTAGTAGGAAAGGAGGAAGTGTAGAGGAGAAAACTGAGTAAATTATCGATGTAATCTACACACTAAACTCCCCTCTCTGTACCCACTGAAATAAGCTGCCAAATAGTGTAAAAGAACTAGAGGTGGTGGTGAGTCCTTGCAATTTGAACTTTTTTTTTTAAAGGAAGAACATGTTAAGTGGGTCAGGGAGATGGTGGAGGGATTGATACTTGAAAACACTTAAGAACCAAGAAAGTTAAACTTTTTTAAAAGGGTTAGTTAATTTTGACAGTCTTCTGGTTTATAACAAGCCCTTTTAAGTGATACAAAATAACTACTGGTATTACAATTTTTTGAACAGATAATAGCAACTATGTTCTCTTTTAAATCTGGGCATCAAGGCAGCACAATAAACAGAGAGTCAGGCCTGAAGTCTAGACAACCTGGGTTCAAATTTGGTTTCAGATACTTCATAGCAAAGACAGTAGGCAAAATCACTTAACCCCAACTGTTTAGCCCTTACTGATTTTCTGCCTTGGAATCTATTCTAAGACAGAAGGTCAGATTTTTAAATTTTTTAAAAATTAAATCCATCTGCAACAGTATACATATAAACACATCAAGCTGGTTTTTCCCTTTTAAAAATACATTGTTAATATTCCCTAAAAATGCACAAGCCAATTTTAGCAATTTGTCTGCTGCAAGTGTATCTCAAACAAGAAATTCACCTAGTTAAAAGTACTCCACAGATTTGTAGTTTTAAAAATCACTTCACCTAATTAGTGAGTTTAAAAAACATCTTCTTTGCTATCATCTTTAGTAAAGATCTATGCAAGAAATAAAGAGAAGTACTGTTGTTGCCCAGTCCTCTAAATCTAATACTGCAAAATTTAATTAATTTAGATTTCACTAATTCATTTGTGCTAACTGCCAAGGGATAGTTGAAATCTGTTTAGCAAATCCTTTTACCATAAGTGAGTTGGGGGCAGGCAAAGATAAATCAAAAGGATGAACAGTGCTTAATTAGCATAAAAGAATAGTTTAAAATACTTATTTACATACAAAATTGATAAGCTAATTACAAATTGTTCAAAGATTCATTAAAGCAGTCGCATAAGGCCCTCTACTAGTCAAGCTGTTAGCCTAACTCTGAAAGTATGTGATTATGTGAAAATATGTTAACTTTATTTATAAATAGCCTGTAATTCAGGCTTTATTTCTCTGCAGTTGGTCCAAATTTACTATATTAAAACTATAAACATCCTATGACAAATCTCTTACATTTATAAAGAAGTTCACCCAATAGGTACCTAGAATCAAGAACTAATTCTGTATTTGATTCTCTCCTAGTTTTCAAATAACCTAAAACAGTTATTCATCTGTTTAATAGAAATACCTAGCAGCTGCTTGAAATAAAAATAGTAGCAGCACAATAATAGCTAACGACTTCCTTTTGTATTTTTCACCCCAAAATTATGCATTGAAATTTTTTGAAGTATATTTCAAGTATTCTGCAAGGTACAAAGTACCTTATAAAATAATCTTTTCGAAGGGGAAACTGTTAAAAAAGGGGGAAAAAAGTCTAAAAACTATTAAAAAGAAAAAAAGACAGACTTCAACAGCTGTGCACAGGTGGCAGATTTTTTTTAGCACAGTGCGTGGCACATTGTAGATGTTTAATAAATTCTAGTTGCCCTGACTTGACCCAGTAGATCGTGAGGAAATTGTGAAAGGGCTCCAGCTTTTTAAAAAGCTAATTGTAACAGGGTTGGGGAGAAGCAACAATTCCACATGGCAAGCCACCCCTCTTCACCTCTAGGCTGGCAGGCTGACCGCTAATGCTCACTGTATTTAACTTTAACTTTAATAACTTGAGTGTGGCATGAGATGATGTTCCAGTCACAGTTCAAGTTTCCAGAGCTTCTTCCAGCGAAGGGAAAGAGGATGCTCTGGACACTGAATTCCTCGTCCCAAAAGAGGGTTTGGGAGAGAATCTCTGGACACCCCCGTCCCAGGATGGTGGTGGTGGTGGTGAGAACTTTCAGGGGTCTGTCGCCCAGTCCACCCACGTGGAATCCTTTCCCAGAAGAGAGTCCCCCAGCTCATCACCTCCCACCCCGGGTCCGAGCTTCTGGAGGGATGGAAACCGAAGGTCCCCCGGAGCTGCTGTGGCTGCAGCTGCAGCTACCGCTGCCAGAGGAGAGGAGGTTAACACTTACCCCAAGTCCTGCTTCCGAGGCAGCCTGGGTTACAGAGGGGGAGGGAATAGGAGGGGAGAAAGAAGGGAGGAGAGCAAAGAAAAGGAAAACAGGGGGACCGAGTTGGGGGGAGGAAGGGAGGGAGGAGGGAAGAGGAAGAGGAGGGAAGGAGGAGTTAAACCCGGGGATGCTGTTCAGCCCCTCCTCAGGCATCCCCCACTCCGGCCCAGGAGGAGAGGGTCTGGGGGCTGACTCCTCGACAACTCTGGGAAGCCTAAGCCCGGGAGGTGGGATGGGGGTCGGGGAAGTGGCGCCACTGCAGCAGCCCCTCTCTCTTCCCTTCAAGGGGACCGCTCGGAAACCAACTCTTATCAGTGGCCCAGAGGAGGAAGGGGGAGGGGCGAGAAATTCGGTCCCGGCAGGATGGGCCCCTCCCCCGACCCCTCCCCCTCGCCATGGCGCTCGGGTGGGGCGGGGCCGAAGGCCCTGCGCGAGACCGGTTGTAGAGCGCGCGGGCAGTGTTTTGTTTACCCGTTAAACCAACTGCTAGTGAAGGCGGTTTGTGGTAGCCTGGAAGCGGGGGTGGTGGGGGAATAGAGGGACAGGACAAGGGGGACGTCACGTTCGCGGCTCCGCCCCGTCTGACCAAGATCCTGTTCTCCCCTCCCCCAGACAGATTTAAGCATTCCTGAGGAGGAGGGGTTAAGAATAGGTACCCCCCCTCGAAGCTTGCGGGAGAAAGGAGAGAGGCGGAAGGGTTCCCATGACGGAAATGGCATTGGGGTAGGGCTGGGGAGAAGCCCTTTGATTTCGAGATAAATAATCCGTAACGCCCGCCCCAGTTCCTTAAATAAAAAAACTGGGGGCCCAGGAAAAGGAAGGGACTTGTCCAAAGTCGCACAGGTAACGTGGGCGGAGCTGAGATTGATGCCTACTTAGGTTCTGGATTCCGAATCCAGCCCTTTTTCCACTGACTTTCCCCTTTACCCCCCGACATCCATATCCGTTGATGTCATCGAACACAAGGCTTTCTTGTTCCAACTTCTCTGGCACTGAATTTGGGCCTCTTGAATTTATACCTCGGAAGTTCAGTTTTCACTGGGCACCTGCAGAGCTCCCTGCTAATTTCTAGACTGTAGAAGTTAAGGTAAAGAAGTGTCCCTGCCCTGGTGGAACATATATATGGTCTAGGAGCAACACGGTGGTGGTCATAAAAATTTTAAAAGAGTGGTTTGAGTCAAAAACAGGACATGGACAGAAGTCAGTCACCAGCAAAGGTAGAAGAGATTACTTATTCTCTTTGGGCTCTGGCAGCCTAGCACAGTGCCAGACCATTTATTATGGTTAGTGTTTGCAAAGTCAGTGTCTTGAACATGCACCTTGCATGTTTTATTGCAAGATGCAGGTTGTTGTGGAGATAACCTGTGCCAAGACGTTTCTAGGCTTCATTTTATTCATTTGTAAAATGTTAGAACTGGACCAGAGGATCAATAAATCTCTTCCAGTTGTACTACATACTACATTTCTTCTGTGCTCTGTATAAGATGAAGAGATTGAATTGGAATGTATCTCTCATCCTAAAGTTCCATGATTTGTGCTTATGCAGTTCCATAAAAAAAAAGAACATAGGCATTGCATATTGGAAATAGCATTGAACCAAAAATCAAATGACCTGTGCTTTAGATGGGTTCTACAAGCTAGCTGTGTGAGCTTAGGCAAAGGCAAGTCATCTCATCACTTGGAGCCTCTGATTCTTCATCTGTAAAAGGACTAGATGATCTCTAAGATTTCTTCCAGTTCTAAGATTCTGTAATACTGACTCAATTCCAATGTAAGCAGACGAACCAGAATATTTGCTATTATGTCACTCAAAATTCAGCCATGCCATTTTTAGTGGTGGCACTCTTCCTGAGAAGACCTGTTTCAGAATGTACTGCTCACTCTGCTGGAGGAATAGTTAAACGAGGCTTAATGGTTTAATATGAAACAATAAAATATAACTATTAGCTGCTAGTAAACTATGATATATTAAGCACTTTGGTATGCTACCATTAGAAATTTGGGGAGGGGGAGCAATGGAATTAAGAATTAGTAGCAGAATGAGAAAGAAAGGAAGAAAGAAAAAAAAAGAAAAGCTGCAGCTACAAAGCAAAAAGCATAAGTGTGATGTAGAAATAGCTATTATACATCTGTCTTCAGTTACATCTTATCCACTCAGATGATTAGTTCAGCTGTATCTTCATTAAACACAAAGGATGGAATTTTAAAAAATCACAGCCTTATATATGAATATGATGCTACTTTTCAACCATATTTAATTCCTTAGTGTCAGTATGTGTATGGGACTAACTTTAATACTTAGAAGGATCTGTGAATTCAATGATAGGAATTCTCTCCATCAGTGCAGATTGCATGTCATTCATGCTTCCCCCTCCTATAGGATAGATTCTTTTTTTTTTTTAAACCCTTACCTTCCATCTTGGAATCAATACTATGTATTGGTTCCAAGGCAGAAGAGTGGTAAGGGTTAGGGAATGAAAGTTAAGTGACTTGCCCAGGGTCACACAGCTGGGAAGTGTCTGAGGCCAGATTTGAATCTAGGACTTCCCATCTGTAGGCCTGGCTCTCCATCCGCTGAGCTACCCAGCTGTCCCTGATAGATTCTTTAAACATAAACATTTTTTAAAATTTCTAAATATTTTTCTATGTTTATGATTCATTTTGTTCCCCCCCCCCCAGAGACAACAAGCATTTCTACTGGGTTTTACAAATGTAGTATCACTTGATACCTATTTTGATATTATTCATTTTTGCTATAGAGCCATCTTTTAAAGCCTAAACCCCAAATCACACTACCCCCTCTATGGGGCAGATTCTTCACCATATTCTTCCAATAGGTGCTTCACAGAATGTCCACTATATAACTTTCCGTCATCCACAACTTTTACTTCCTTAGGAATTGTGGTGTTCCAAGATTTGGACCCAAAAAGTGCTGCCAGGAGAACATTTGTTTTGAAAAGATGGGTCTTCATGCCAGAAACAGGATCATTTCTCAGAGATAAAGTGAGGAATAGTGGAAAAAACACTGGCTATTTAATAAGATGTCTCATATTCAAATCTTATCTACATTCCATTGACAGATAGACAGATAGACTCCTAGTCAAAACCTGTGCATTTTGATAGAACTTTTTAGAGAGCATAGCCTTTAGGAATCCAGGTTCAATTTCCATGATAATGAGTTATCAGAACAGTGGATAAAAGCTTTTATTATTCCATGGAATTTAAAAAGTTCTGTAGAATTATCATATTTAAAACATTTTTATTTTTACACAAAAGAGGATCATGTTCATTTATCCACTTGGCTACATCAAAACATTAAGCATCTGCAACACTGGCTTTGTCTCTGAAAAACCCAGCAAAGTCACACCACATCCATCTCAGTTTGCCTGCTGAGACTAATAATTATGAACTCACCAGTTATACATGGAAAAAATGTGGCATTTCTTATTAGCTCCTCAAAAGTGAGAGTAAAAAGAGATAATTAAACATAGTGTGATACATTCATTTTTTAAAATTTCCCATTTTTCAAAATTTAAAAACCAGATTCTGTTTTTGACTTGAATAGTAAAATAAATAAGTTTATTGATGTTTCAGTAGTATAGACCTGGATGTTAAATTGTGATCAGTTTTGAAGTTCATGGCTTTCCTCACCACCACTTAATCAGAAGTGGGGAACTTCACTATGAATAATACCACATGGCTTTTTATAGATGAAGTGCCTTATGCCTATTGCCTATGGCAACCCTTACAGTGTCTGAAATAATGCCAAAGAAAAGTACAGAAAGCTCCTGATTTTTAAGTGGGTTTTATTTTGAAAGTTTACTTTCAGTGTATTAATAGTACTATTTCTCTTCATCACAGTTTATATAAGAAATTCTGAATAAGCCCAAGAACCTTACCCCATTTAAAATATTATTTATGAAAAAAATGCATTCCTGAATTTGAACTTAAAAAATTGGGATGCTAGGAATAGATTTCCTCATTCATAGTTCCAAGAATAAAAACGAACCTTAATCCTACTATCTTGATTTAAAAAATGGAGTCTCTACACCCCTAGAAATAACATCAATGGGCACAAGGAGCAACCTTTTCTACTATAAGCCTGGGATCAGAAAGAGGATTTCTGCTTCTTCTCTACATATAGAAACAAGACTTCTTAAATGACTCCCTCCTCCCTCTCAGAGCTCTGGAGCTCCTCTGACTGGAGCTCCAAAAATGAAATCAGCATGACTTTAGGTTAACTTGGGAATTAACTATAATGAAGTGTTCAGAAGTTAGAGAATGCTTGTATCATGAACTCTATGAGTGTTCCATTAATTTTAATGTGTAATGATGTGGATGATGAATCTTTTTATGTGATTAAAGAGCTTTATTGACAGTTGGCAAATAGTTCTGCCTCTTGGTGAATGGGTACTCTAAATGGCTTGGCACTGGTCCCTTTGTCTTGTTTCCCAGACAAACAAAAAATTTGTAGAATATCGTTATATCAGTTTTATCTACAAAGTCCAAATCCTGAGAATTGAGGCCAACTGAGGAAGGGTGATACCATTTCCACTTCCTGCTTAGTATTTGATTTAGTAGGCCTTTTCTCACTCAGATTAAGTCTCCAACAAACATTTGTTAAGTTTCTAATATATTGGGAAAATTGTGCTAGCCACTAGAGAAGATAAATGTTTCTCTACTTTGAAGATGAATGATTTTATCCATGTGGATCCTCACTAATGCAGATTATAACATTTTCACCCATGTCTTAATAAATGGTTTCATTAATTACTATAGCCAAAAAAAAATCGGCATTTATGAGTTAACTGTTTGGTAATCAATGAGTCTTTCTGAATTTAGTTAAGCTAGGTCTTGGATAAATAGATATGTAGCCCATAATTCAAGTCAGTAGGATCTCTTAAATCCCTTTCCTTTGACAAATAGACCAGGTTCAATCTTGATGGTTCTTTTTTGGTAATAATCTTTATGGGCTTTGTTTATCCCTATAAAAAGCTTAAATTTGAGGGACTTTACAATCTTATTCATTCCTAGCCTTCCCCAAAGGACGTTCAGTCCCCTTGTAAGCATCTAACATTACCAATTAAACACACATAACAAGTTTATTACATACAACAAAATACCAAACGAAATTATATCTGAACTCAAAGATAGTGGAGAAATTTTGTCTTCTGCAATATATCTTAAAGGATTGAATCAGTCAAATCCTTCTACCAATTCCTGCCAATGATTTGGGTTATAGGGCAATGTGTTAATGCAGAATTTTAAGGTTTTATTGTCCCAGGCAATGCAAATCAATTCAAGACCCCAGAGGTTTCACAGGACTTTTTATACCCTGTAATACATGAAGGCATTATCCCATCCAAATCTTCCTTCCACTAAACTTTCTATCCTTCAAAAAGCCTTTTTTCCCCAAGGACATCTATCCCAATGCAACCTCCCTCTCCATCCCTAGTATACAATTATTATATAATAAATAATGCTGAGGTTACTTTTTTGAAGTCAAGTTACTCCTTCTAGATTCTAATTTCTCCTATCTCTTAGTGATAGCTATAATTCTTCTTCCTATTTTTTAATCTCCTGAATAGGATGCCCAATTCAGTCAAGTCATGAATACTAAAAATGTTGCCAAAACCTACCAAACAATGGTGGTGCGGGTAGGGAACAGAATAGTCCTCATAGCTTCCTCAAGGCTACTAAAATGATCAAACTTTGCATTCTTTGACCAGAGCTGGTTCTTGCTTAGTTCTTTACTCATCCTTAATCCTTTGGCCACTGGTGTAGGTTATTGTAAGGATCAAAAGAGATAATAAATGGGAAGCATCATGTTTAATTCAGTACTTAAGGTTTTATCATTTCATCAATATAGCTGCTTTTCCTACCATACAGATCAAAAATACTTTATGCAGTAAGTCATTGAAAAATGCCGTTTCTAAAAAAAATACTCTAAATTTAGCTAGGCTTGTATTAAGATGAGACAGACCTATATTCAGAACACTTCTGACTTACAAGTACTTCTCTGAGCTTGTACTATGTTAGTATGGATTTTATGAATTCAGGACTACAATGTGGCATTGGAAGAGAACTTTAGTGAAACATTATGTATATGACAAGATAGAGGGCCCTTATGGGAGGCCAGACCTTTGAATGTTCATTATCCGCTCTTCATGTTGTCAATCCATGAAATAGCTTGGGAGCCTGATTCTAGAAATGCGTAAGTATGCATAGGTTTTCTATGACTGCTTCCTTTCTACTTACTGTATGTTGAAGCAAAGCCTTTTAACTGATTGCTGAGCCTGAACTGCAGTATATGCAAACATGGGGGAAAAGATAACAGGTGTCCCTTCGGGGTTTTATCTCCCCACCAATGGGGCCATGAGGTCATAAACAAATGATGGGGGTAGGTGGGGTTAGAGTGGAGAAGGGGGTGTCTGTATCATGTTTCATTTTTTTCTGCTCTTAGCAAGAAAGTATGGGAATGCAAGGGATGGAATAGAATTTGTGAACTTCAAAAGACACAAGAGAGGTCCAAGAACTAGAGCCAATAGCAGAGTTTGATGGCAGCTGAACCTATGAGGAGCCAGTCCTGGAAAGAAATCTGTTTGATCCAGTCTAGTAATGATTCTACCTGGCTACCATAATACCATTTCTTTTTTTTTTTTAAATATATTTTATTTGATCATTTCCAAGCATTATTCGTTAAAGACATAGATCATTTTCTTTTCCTCCCCCCACCCCCCATAGCCGACACGTAAGTCCACTGGGCATTAGATGTTTTCTTGATTTGAACCCATTGCTTTGTTGATAGTATTTGCATTAGAGTGTTCATTTAGAGTCTATCCTCTGTCATGTCCCCTCAACCTCTGTATTCAGGCAGTTGCTTTTTCTCGGTGTTTCCACTCCCATAGTTTATCCTTTGCTTATGAATGGTGTTTTTTTCTCCTGGATCCCTGCAAGTTGTTCAGGGACATTACACCGCCACTAATGGAGAAGTCCATTATGTTCGATTATACCACAGTGTATTAGTCTCTGTGTACAATGTTCTCCTGGTTCTGCTCCTCTCGCTCTGCATCACTTCCTGGAGGTTGTTCCAGTCTCCATGGAACTTCTCCACTTTATTATTCCTTTTAGCACAATAGTACTCCATCACCAACATATACCACAGTTTGTTCAGCCATTCCCCAATTGATGGGCATCCCCTCGTTTTCCAGTTTTGGGCCACCACAAAGAGCGCAGCTATGAATATTTTTGTACAAGTCTTTGTGTCCATTATCTCTTTGGGGTACGGACCCAGCAGTGCTATGGCTGGGTCAAAGGGTAGATATTCTTTTGTCGCCCTTTGGACATAGTTCCAAATTGCCCTCCAGAATGGTTGGATCAATTCACAACTCCACCAGCAATGAATTAATGTCCCTACTTTGCCACATCCCCTCCAGCATTCATTACTTTCCTTTGCTGTAATGTTAGCCAATCTGCTAGGTGTGAGGTGATACCTCAGAGTTGTTTTGATTTGCATCTCTCTGATTATAAGAGATGTAGAGCACTTCTTCATGTGCTTGTTAATAGTTTTGATTTCTTTATCTGAGAACTGCCTATCCATTTCCCTTGCCCATTTATCAATTGGAGAATGGCTTGATTTTTTGTACAATTGATTTAGCTCATTATAAATATGAGTAATTAAACCTTTGTCAGAGGTTTCTATGAAGATTTTTTCCCAATTTGTTGTTTCCCTTCTGATTTTAGTTATATTGGTTTTGTTTGTACAAAAGCTTTTTAGTTTGATGTAGTCAAAATTATTTATTTTACATTTTGTGATTCTTTCTATATCTTGCTTGGTTTTAAAGCCTTTCCCCTCCCAAAGGTCTGACATGTATACTATTCTGTGTTTACCCAATTTACTTATGGTTTCCTTCTTTATGTTTAATTCACTCACCCATTTTGAATTTATCTTGGTGTAGGGTGTGAGGTGTTGGTCTATTCCTAGTCTCTCCCACACTGTCTTCCAATTTTCCCAGCAGTTTTTATCGAATAGTGGATTTTTGTCCCAAAAGCTGGGATCTTTGGGTTTATTGTATACTGTCTTGCTGAGGTCGCTTTCCCCCAGTCTATTCCACTGATCTTCCTTTCTGTTTCTTAGCCAGTACCAAATTGTTTTGATGACTGCTGCTTTGTAATATAGTTTTAGGTCAGGGACTGCAAGGCCCCCATCGTATGTGTTTTTTTTCATTATTTCCCTGGATATCCTTGATCTTTTGTTCTTCCAAATGAAATTTGTTATGGTTTTTTCTAAATCAGTGAAGAAGTATTTTGGTAGTTCAATGGGTATGGCACTAAATAGATAAATAAGTTTGGGTAGGATGGTCATTTTTATTATATTGGCTCGTCCTATCCATGAGCAGTTAATGTTTTTCCATTTGTTCAGGTATAGTTTTAGTTGTGTGGTGAGTGTTTTGTAGTTGTGTTCATATAGTTCCTGTGTTTGTCTTGGGAGATAGATTCCTAGGTATTTTATTTTGTCTAAGGTGATTTTGAATAGGATTTCTCTTTCTAGTTCTTGCTGCTGAGCTGTGTTGGAGATATATAGAAAAGCTGATGATTTATGTGGGTTTATTTTGTATCCTGCAACTTTGCTAAAGTTGTTGATTATTTCAATTAGCTTTTTGGTTGAATCTCTAGGATTCTTTAAGTAGACCATCATGTCATCCGCAAAGAGTGATAACTTGGTCTCCTCCTTGCCTATTTTGATGCCTTCAATTCCTTTATCTTCTCTAATTGCTACTGCTAGTGTTTCTAGTACAATGTCAAATAGTAGAGGTGATAATGGGCATCCTTGTTTCACTCCTGATCTTATTGGGAATGCATCTAGTTTATCCCCATTGCAGATGATATTAGCTGCTGGTTTTAGATATATACTGTTTATTATTTTTAGGAATGACCCTTCTATTCCTATGCTTTCTAGTGTTTTTAATAGGAATGGGTGTTGTATTTTATCAAAGGCTTTTTCTGCATCTATTGAGATAATCATGTGGTTCTTGCTAGTTTGCTTGTTGATGTGGTCAATTATGTGAATGGTTTTCCTAATGTTGAACCAGCCCTGCATCCCTGGTATGAATCCTACTTGATCATGGTGAATGATCCTTCTGATCACTTGCTGGAGTCTTTTTGCTAGTATCCTATTTAAGATTTTTGCATCTATATTCATTAGGGAGATTGGCCTATAGTTTTCTTTCTCTGTTTTTGACCTGCCTGGTTTTGGAATCAGTACCATGTTTGTGTCGTAAAAGGAATTTGGTAGAACTCCCTCTTTGCTTATTATGTCAAATAGTTTGTATAGTATTGGGATTAACTGTTCTCTGAATGTTTGATAGAATTCACTGGTGAATCCATCAGGGCCTGGGGATTTTTTCTTAGGAAGTTCTTTGATGGCTTGATGGATTTCAATGTCTGATATGGGATTATTTAAGAATTCTATTTCCTCTTCTGTTAGTCTAGGCAGTTTGTATTTTTGTATATATTCATCCATTTCTCCTAAATTGGTGTATTTATTGCCATATAATTGGGCAAAGTAATTTCTAATGATTGCCTTAATTTCCTCCTCATTGGAGGTGCTGTCCCCCTTTTCATCTTTAATGCTGTGAATTTGCTTTTCTTCCTTCCTTTTTTTAATTAGATTGACCAGTACTTTGTCTATTTTGTTTGTTTTTTCAAAGTACCAGCTTCTTGTCTTATTTATTAAATCAATAGTTCTATCACTTTCGATTTTATTAATTTCTCCCTTAATTTTTAGGATTTCTAATTTGGTTTTCTGCTGGGGGTTTTTAATTTGATCGCTTTCGAGTTTTTTCAATTGCATTTCCAATTGATTGATCTCTGCTCTCCCTTGTTTGTTAATATAAGCATTCAGGGATATGAATTTGCCTCTGATTACCGCTTTGGCTGCATCCCAAAAGGTTTGAAAGGATGTTTCGCCATTGTCATTTTCCTTGATGAAATTATTAATTGTTTCTATGATTTCTTCTTTAACTAAATGGTTTTGGAGTATCATATTGTTTAATTTCCAATTGGTTTTAGATTTGGTTTTCCATGTACCATTACTAATCATTATTTTTATTGCCTTGTGATCTGAGAAGGCTGCATTCATTATTTCTGCTTTTTTGCATTTGTGTGCTATGTTTCTGTGACCTAATGTATGGTCAATTTTTGTGAATGTGCCATGTGGTGCTGAGAAGAAGGTGTATTCCTTTTTATCCCTATTTATTTTTCTCCATATGTCTATTAATTCTAATTTTTCTAAGATTTCATTCACTTCTTTTACCTCTTTCTTATTTATTTTTTGATTTGATTTATCTAAATTTGATAATGGTTGGTTTAAGTCTCCCACTAATATGGTTTTACTGTCTATTTCTTCTTTCAATTCTCCTAGTTTCTCCATTAGAGATTTGGGTGCTATATTATTTGGTGCATACATGTTGATTAGTGATATTTCCTCATTATCTAAAGTCTCTTTTAACAAAATATAATTACCTTACCTATCCCTTTTGATCAGGTCTATTTTTGCATTGGCTTTATCAGATATCATGATTACCACTCCTGCCTTCTTTCTATCAGTTGAGGCCCAGAAGGTCTTACTCCATCCTTTAATTCTGACCTTGTGGGTGTCAACCCGCCTCATGTGTGTTTCTTGAAGACAACATATGGTAGGGTTTTGGATTCTAATCCATTCTGCTATTCGTCTACGTTTTATGGGTGAGTTCATCCCATTCACGTTCAAAGTTATGATTGTCATTTGTGGACTCCCTGGCATTTTGATTGCCTTCCCTAATTCTAACCTTTTCTTCTTCGGCTCTACCTTTTAGTCCAGTGATTTACTTTGAATCAGTGCCCCTTGTCCCCTCCCTTGATGTTTCCCTTTTTAATCCCTCCCTTTTTCTTCCCTCCCCCTCCCCCCTCTCTTTCCCTCCCTTTTTGTTCTCCCTCTCCCCCTCCCCCCCTTGGTTTTCCCTTCTCCTTACCCTTGTTGGGTAAGATAGAATTCAAGATCCCAATGGATCTGGATGTTTTTCCCTCTCAGAGTTGATTTCCCTGAGATTGAGGTTTAAGTAACCCCCTCCCCCTCTTCCTCTCCTTCTTATAGGAGTTTTCTTCCCCTCCCCTTCCCATGTGAATCTTTGTGTGAGAACCATTATTCTATTTGGTCTTTCTTTACCCCCTATTTATACATTACATTTTCCCCACATGTTAGTATACATAGATTGATATAAATGTAGTCCTTATAGAAGAGAGTTTGAGTAAAAGAAGAAGATAACATTTTTCCCCTTTCCTTAATATTTACCTTTTCAGGTATTCCTTGCTCTTTGATTTTCGGTATCAAACTTTCCACAGAGCTCTGGTCTTTTCTTTGCAAAGAGTTGGAAGTCTTCTATTTTGTTGAATGCCCATACTTTCCCCTGGAAGTATATAGTCAGTTTTGCTGGGTAGCTGATTCTTGGTTGGAGACCCAGCTCTCTTGCCTTTCTGAAGATCATGTTCCATGCCTTACGATCATTCAGAGTAGAACTTGCAAGGTCTTGTGTGACCCTGATTGGCATTCCTTTATATCTAAATTGTCTTTTTCTGGCCTCCTGTAGGATTTTTTCTTTTGTTTGATAGCTTTGGAATTTGGCAATTACATTCCTGGGAGTTGTCTTTTGGGGGTTTAGTGTAGAAGGTGTTCTGTGAGCTCTGTCAGTGGCTGTATTGCCCCCTTGTTCTAGAATCTCTGGGCAATTTTCTTTGATTATATCTTGTATCACCATGTCCAGTTTGGTGTTTATTTCTGGCTTTTCTGGGAGTCCAATTATTCTTAAATTTTCTCTTCTCCCTCTATTTTCCAGACCTATCACCTTGTCGGTGAGATATTTTGTGTTCTCTTCTAATTTCTTGGTGTTTTGGCTTTGCTTTATTAGTTCTTGCTTTAAAGCCTGGTTTTCTTTTACAGTTTGGTCAAACTGGTTTTGTAGATGCATGAATTTCTTTTGCATTATTTCCCACTTTTCCTCCCAGAGGGCTTCCATCTTTTTGGTCATTTCTGATTCAAATTCTTCATGGGTTTGTGGAGAGTTTCTATTTCCTTTGGAAGATTTTGGAGAATTTTCTTGTATATCTTCTTCTATCTGCTCTGTATTTTGTATTTTGGCTCCATAGAATGTGTCCAAAGTCGCCCCTTTCTTCTTATTTTTCTTGGTATTTTGGGGCTTCTGTGCTTCTGTGGAGTTTGTCATCTCTGAATGTGGAGGATTAGCTTTTCTTATCTCTGTCTGGTGATCAGAGGCTTTAGTCCTGGGCAGATGTTGGTTCTATGAGCTTTCCCTGGGTTAAACTGAATATGCCTCACTGGAACTGGAATGGAAGGGTCGGACCACGAGGCCACACTCTCCCCCCGGCTCGCTTTCCGGAAGTTGCCTTCAGAATCGCTGGCCGTGAGGCTGTTTCGTCGGCCTGCGGGGGGATGGGCTGCAGCTTCCCCAAGCTCCGAGGGCAAGGACTTTCACTGAGACTTGGATAGCAGGATCCAGCCCGTGAGGCTGTCTTGCCCGCCCTGAGGGTTGCTGTTGTTTCGACCAGCTCTCTGCAGCAGAAGCCCCAGGCAGTAACTTTCACCAGGACTCGGGTAGAAGGCCCTGAGGGTTGTTGTTCCGAGGACCCTGCTCTCTGAGCCCAGCCGGGCTGCGGCTTCCGGGAGCTTTGGACTCTGCGCTCCTACCCCTGAGGTCCGAGTGATCTCAGGTTCTGGCTTTTAAGGGGAGCCGTACCTTTTGAACCGGGTCCAGGTCCAGGAGGAGGGTTCCCAGGGTCTGTGCTGTTGATCGTTTTGAATTTCGGCGCCTTAGGAGCTTATAGTTTGAGATCGGTTGGGAAGGGTTTTCCGGAGATCTGAACTTTAGCTTTCTCTAAGCCGCCATCTTAACCGGAAGTGATCCATAATACCATTTCTTGAAAGCAAGAGAATGACTTGTTTATAGGTTATGCCTTATCTTGAAGTAAACTTAGTGGGATGAATGTTTTATAGCAGTCACTATAAGCTCTAGTTCACTTTCCCTAGGAAGAATTTTTTTTTGATTCAGGGGAATAACTTTCTGATTTGATTTTTGTTATATCTTCTCAACATGTCTGTTTTTGTAAAAGCTAATTGATGTTAATGGGTTAATGATGTCAAGAATATCAACTGGTCAAAATGACATTGAGGGGTTAATTATCAGATGAGATTGATAAGATATTAACCGAGCAACTGATATTGTCATGAAAACATTGACTCAAGCCTATAACAAAAGAATCACCTCAACCTTTCAGGGTTACTCCGACAATTCTAAGGGAGAATTGTAGCTGGCTCTGCAGACCTAATTTGCCAATGCAAGTTAAGCTGGGATTAGAAAAAGGATCTGTGAGCCCATATAGACTTCATATAAATGAGTCGTTCATTATCTTAATATTGTTTTCCTGGCACATAGTCCTAAATAAATGTTTGTAAGTTGAATTGAACTTTAGTTAATAAGAGGAGTTGGGCTGAGTACACATCTCAGTGGATAGAGAGTCAGGTAGAGATGAGAGGTCAAATCTGGCCTCAGACACTTCCCAACTGTGTGACCTTGGGCAAGTCACTTACTTTACTCTTCTGCTTTGGAACTAATACATGGTATTATAAGACAGAAGATATGTGTCTAAAAAAACCAAGAGGAGTTGAATTATCACCAATTACTGTTTTTCTTTTTCTTCCTCATAGATTGACAACATGAAGAGCAGATTATGAAAAGATTGCTCCTAATTCATCATCTAGAAGACAAAGCCTACCCAATATCTGTCCCTTTTCTTAATGATTCAGAAAATAAGTTATAAGCCTCTGGTAAATTAAAGATTACATCATCACATGGTAGTTTGTGAGTTCATATAAAAAATGCACGAACTGAAAGATTTGCTAATCATTCTCTTGTTTTGGTCTCCATTTTATTCATTTTGAAAATGATTCCCTCCCTCCATTCACACTTACAGACTATATACTGTGTCTAAACTTAGCACAATATACTTGCTAGCCCCATTTGCATGTAGTGGGAATGATACCTAGGCTGAGTAACAAGCAGCTGACCTGAAATGGAATGCATTCGGTAAATAGGAGGTGTCACTCATGATACACATGTTGAAACAAAAAGCTACCCTATATACAACATCAGGGTAAAAAAAAAAATAGATCTGGAGTAAAACATCTAATCCAGCACTAAATCTTCCACCTACCTAAGGAAAATCAGGGAGTACTATTACCCAAATCCTGTGTTTTGACTGTGTCCAGACTTGAAAATTACTTTCCTTAGATAGCAGATTTTTAGTTGATGTGTCAATAAGCATTTATTAAATACCTACCAGGTCCAGGTACTATGCTAACACTTGGGAAACAAAGAAAGTTGAAAGATAGTCCCTGCCCTTGATGACCTCACAATTTAATTTGCCATGATACACATAACTATGAACCAACAAAATATATACTAAATAAATTGGAGATAATCAATAGATGGAAAGTATTAGCATTCAATGGCATTGGAAAAAGCTTTGTGAAGAAGGTAGAATTTTAGCTCAGACTTGAAGGATATGTAATATTTAAAGGAATTGTTCTAGGATTGAAGAGGTACAGGGGTAAGGAAGGTTTTATAATAGGGAAATGAGGAGTTGAAGGGAGAGAGGAAATATAGCCGCCAGTGAGGTAAAAGGAGATACCCCTGCTGAGAGGCTATCTTTGAAAATAGGGGTTCCTGAGAAATGGGCCACCTAAAATAGCCTGAGGAGATATCTTCTCTATTGATTGATGTTGAAGATACCCCAGATCAGGTAAACACGGACCTGAGGGGCAAGCCTCCCCCCTGTGAACTTTAGATTACTCCACCCTACTTAGTCTAACAAAAACAAGAATGTCTACACCCATACTTAAGGATTAAGCATTTAGGAGGATGGCCTATGACAGACATGTGCTAGCAAATGACAAATCAGAAACAACTGACAGACTCCTGGGCTGTCCTAAGTCAAGCTTAAGCTACCATTGGTACATGTGAGACTAAGGAAAGTGATGTAAAAACTGTCTATATATTTCGCGTCACTTCCTCTCTCTGGCCTTTTTGGCAGTGGAGAGATGACTGGCAGAGTGTGCTGAGCTTTTCCGCATCTTGGGTGGTGGCTGCTATTGTCTGGATTTAGCGGTGAGTTTTCCTTGATACCATACTGGAGGATGCTGTGTAGCCTTGGTCAGGTGAGGCATCTTTACTGAGCTCTATTATAGTTTAGGCTGATTCTTTCTCCTTTACCTTCCAAACACTATCCTCTTAGAAAGCCACTAATCTTCTTCAGATACCTCATGGCAGAGGACTTTGAACTCCCCCTGGCATAGGCCAGGTGGGAGAAATCCTATACCTTTTCCCTCTCCCTTCTCCTTAACTCCTTTCCTCTATATTAATTAAACCACCATAAATTTCCAAACTGACTTGGGTATTTTATTTGGGATATTCCCTGGCAGCCAAAATTAATTTAGATTAGGTCAGGACCCTAAAATTATCCTTACACTCCAGACAAAGGTCGCCCAGTAGGGGTCCGATAAGGACCATTTATGGTAGAAAGTCTGTCCTTAGGTTTAGCTCCTGGTATGTGCACTGAAATGACTGTCCTCTTATCTGACTACAGTTATTAAAATAGTGGTAGTCTCTCGGTGACCGAGAATGACAATTGTCTTTGTGCATTCTCATCTATTGATGTACCCTCATGTGGCTTTGGAGTCCAAAGGCTGAGGCACACAATTTGTGGCACACAGGGCATGGGACGCCAGTTGTTACGGGAGGTGTGGTTGTGGCCTGGTGTTGGTGTTCACGCGCAGTGGCAAGACGTCGACGTCGCTCATCTTCAAAGGTGGTGGCGGCACGGTTAATGTGGGTTCGCCAGCTGCTTCTGTCAGAGGCAGCGAGTTCTAGTTGCTTTGGTGTCATGCCAGCCCACTTCAAATTGGACTTTAGCTGATCCTGGAATCTTTTCTTTTGTCGGCCTTGTTTCCTGAGTCCAGCTGACAGTTCACCATACAATACCTGTCTTGGTATTCGCTGTGGGTCCATGCGGATGACGTGTCCAGACCATCGTAGCTGGGTTCTGAGGACCATGACTTCGATGCTGGTGGAGTTGGCTCTGTCGAGGACTTCCTGGTTGGTGATTTGGTCCTGCCATCAGATCCTCATGATTGACCGGAGGGAGCGTTGGTGGAATTGCTCCAGCTGTTTCATGTGCTTCCAGTACAGTGTCCATGTCTCACAACCGTACAGGAGCGAGCTGAGAACCACTGCGTTGTACACTTTGAGCTACATCCCAGTGCTTACACCGCTGTGTTGGAGGACTTTGCAGCGCAGCCGCCCGAGTGCCTGGCTGGCCTTTTGGATCCTGGCATTGATCTCATGGTCTAGGGACCCGTCGTTGGCGATGGTGCTGCCCAGGTACTTGAAAGTGTTGATGTTAGAAAGCTGCGTGCTGTTGATTGTAATGCACGGCTGGTTCGTTGGCCTCCTTGGTGCAGGCTGGAACAGCACCTCTGTTTTGCTGAGGCTGATAGTCAGGCCAAACAGTTTTGTTGCAGTGGAGAACCTGTCCACAATGGTTTGGAGATGATTTTCTTGGTGGGCCAGGAGAGCACAGTCATCTGCGAAGAGAGCTTCCAGGATGAGTCTCTCTGTTGTCTTTGTTTTTGCAGTCAGGAGGCGAAGGTCAAATAGTGAGCCAGCCAGTCGGTATTTGATGTAGACGCCCAGGTCTAGATCCATCACAGCATGTCGTAATACTTGGGTGAAGGATAGGTTGAATAGTACCGGAGCGAGGACACAGCCTTGTTTCACACCATTGGAGATGTTGAAGCAATCAGAAATCTCTCCACCAGATAGGACTTCCCCTGTCATGTCGACATGAAAGAGCTGGATCGGTTTGACGAATTTTGCTGGGCAACCGAGCTTGCTGAGGATCACCCACAATGCGTCCCTGTTCACTGTGTCGAATGCCTTTGTCAGGTCTATGAAGACAATGTAGAGACTTAGGTTCTGCTCAAGGTATTTTTCCTGCATTTGCCTCACCATGAAGACCATGTCGATGGTGCTGCGATCTGGTTGGTAGCCACATTGTGATTCAGGCAGGTTCTGCTCTGAAACAGATGACAAGAGTCTGTTGAGTATAACACGGGTGAGGATCTTTCCAGCAGTGGAGAGTAGTGAGATGCCTCTGTAGTTGTCACAGGCTGTTTGTGCGCCTTTGTTCTTGTATAGGGCTACGATGGAGGCATCTCTGAGTTCTGGGGGCATGTCTTCCTCTTCCCATATGCTGGTCAGCACTATGTGGAATGCCTGGAGCACCTTTCCCTTTAAAGTCTTGTTCACCTCAGTTGGGATCCCATCTTTACTGGGTGTGTAGCAGTCCGCCCCCTAGCTATGGGCAAGGGGAAAACAGTATGTGCAGATTGCTCAGTCTTGGGCATGCTCAGTAGTGCTCATGGCTGGGAAGGCCTATGACCCTTGACCCCAGCTTCTCCCAGGTTAGGCGGGAAAACAGGTTTCTCTTAACCAGGTGAGAACAAGGTGCCTTGCCTGAACTCATTTGTTTAATGGCTTTTTGGACTTCCTCTATTGAAGGAGGGATGTCAAGTTGTTCAATGGTATGGTTTTGGGGGATCTGGTCAAGGGTGCTTTGGTCGACTGAAGAGGGTTGGTTGAGGAGCTGACTGAAGTGTTCTTTCCACCTGTTGCTGATGCCTTTTTTTTTTATCTTTTATGAGAGTGTCACCGTCAGAGGATAGCAAGGGAGTGGTGGAGGGTTTTAATGGCCCATAGACAGTCTTGAGGGCACTGAAAAATTGTTTGTAGTTTTTTGTATCAGCAAACCGCTGGATTTCTTCTGCCTTTTTTTCCCACTATTGGTCTTGCATCTTCCTGATCTCACACTGCGCCGTGGCTTGGAGAGACTTGAATCTGTCCTTTTTAGGAGCAGAGTTTGGGTTATTTTGCCACTCCACAGAGGCTTTGTTCTTTTTGCTCAATAGGTCTTCAATAGCAGTATAAAGATGGATTTAATAACAAGTTTGGATTGGGGAGGTATCAGGGAAGAGAAAATCAGGATTTCCCTAGATTGGGTTTAAGTCTCTCTCTCAACTTCTGAGCTGAGGCCAGGCCTCGAGGGCTTGTTGAGGGTTTCTTTTATTCCTATCTCTGCTAAGCTGTGCTAGTTTTCTTAAGTTCAAAGTCTTAGCAGTAGACAGCAAGAGGAATAAAAGGTTCTGACCTTCAGAGCTGACTGGGCCCATATCTTAGGGCTGACACCCTAAAGACCAGCCTTATAGTTCAAATGGCTCCCCTTCAATCCTTTTGTTCGATGACATGATCATGGGAAACCAGGTGGAACACATAGTAGGGAAAATCCAGGAATGGAGGTACTTCTCTCCTGAGTCAGGGAGAGAGGCTCTTTCCAGTTCCAGGGCCAGGAGAGAGAGCGTCAGGAGACCAACTGGCACTCCACGTTCCCCTCCTCTCACCAACTGTCATTCTTGTCAATATCTTCTCTCTAACATTCCAACCGCTGTTTGTTCCACCTGAGAGACAGAAAGTCCAGAACTGGCTTCAGTTTTCCTTTCCACAGATTCCAGGGAAAGCCATAAGGCAGAGATTAGGAAGGAAAATGTTCCAGGGTTGGGGGGCAGCCAGAGAAAATGCCCTGAGCTGAGAAATAGAGTGTCTTGTTGGAGAAACAGCAGAAACTGGTGTCAATAGATCAAAAAGAGCACTTTTAGTTTCCTCAATTGTAAAATGGGATAATAATACATCCACTTCCAAGGCAATATTTGCAAAAAGTACAGAGCAGATGTTCAATAAATTCTTGTTCCAAATTCTGGCATATGATTGTGATGGAATATTATTGTGCTATAAGGAATGATGAACTGCTTGATATCTATAATAACTGGAAAGATCTACATGAACTCATAAGGAGTGAAATAAGCAGAACCAGGAGAACATTGTACACAGTAACTGAAACATGGTGGGATGATCAAATGTAATAGAATTTGCTACTAATAGCAATGCAATGATCAAAGACAATTCTGAGGGACTTATGAGAAAGAATGCCATCTACATCTAGAGAAAGAATGGTTGGAGAAGAAATGCAAAAGCAAGCACGTGATTTATCACTTGTTTATATGGGTTCGCCACCGCAACAAATCTGTTTGGCCTGACTATCAGCCTCAGCAAAGCAGAGGTGCTGTTCCAACCTGCACCAGGGAGGCCAACGAACCAGCCGTGCATTACAATCAACAGCACGCAGCTTTCTAACATCAACACTTTCAAGTACCTGGGCAGCACCATCGCCAACGACGGGTCCCTAGACCATGAGATTAATGCCAGGATCCAAAAGGCCAGCCAGGCACTCGGGCGGCTGCGCTCCAAAGTCCTCCAACACAGAGGTGTAAGCACTGCAACGAAGCTCAAAGTGTACAACGCAGTGGTCCTCCACTCGCTCCTGTACAGTTGTGAGACATGGACACTGTACCGGAAGCACATGAAACAGCTGGAGCAATTCCACCAACGCTCTCTCCGGTCAATCATGAGTGTCCGATGGCAGGACCAAATCACCAACCAGGAAGTCCTCGACAGAGCCAACTCCACCAGCATTGAAGTCCTGGTCCTCAAAACCCAGCTACGATGGTCTGGACACGTCATCCGCATGGACCCACAGCGAATACCAAGACAGGTATTGTATGGTGAACTGTCAGCTGGACTCAGGAAACAAGGCCGACCAAAGAGAAGATTCAAGGATCAGATAAAGTCCAACTTGAAGTGGGCTGGCATTACACCAAAGCAACTAGAACTCGCTGCCTCTGACAGAAGCAGCTGGCGAACCCACATTAACTATGCCGCCACCACCTTTGAAGATGAGCGACGTCGACGTCTTGCTGCTGCGCGTGAACGCCGACACCAGGCCACACCTGCACCTCCCGTAACAACTGGCGTCCCAGGCCCCATGTGCCACAAACTGTGCGCCTCAGCCTTTGGACTGCAAAGCCACATGAGGGTACACCGTAGATGAAACTACACAAATACAATAGTCATTCTCGGTCACCGAGAGACTACTATATATATATATATGGGTAAATGATTTGGGGGGATGAATTTAAAAGATTATTCTTTTTTTAAAATTATATTTAATTAAGAAAATTTTCCCATGGTTACATGATTCATATTCTTTCCCTCCCTTCTTCCCACCTCCTCCCATAGCCAACACTCAATTCCACTGGGTTTTACATGTGTCATTGATCAAGACCTATTTCCATATTATTGATATTTGTACTAGGATGATTGTTTAGAGTCTACATCCCCAATCAGATCCGCATAGACCCATGTGATCAAGCAGTTGTTTTTCTTCTGTGTTTCTACTCCCATAGTTCTTTTTCTGGATGTGGATAGCATTCTTTTTCAGAAGTCCCTCAGAATTGTCATGGATCATTGCATTGCTGAAGTAGAGAAGTCTATTATGTGCTATAGTGCCACAGTGTTCTGCTCCTGGTTCTGCTCCTTTCACTCTGTATCAATTCCTGGAGATCATTCCAGTTTGCATAGAATCCCTCCACTTTATTATTCCTTTTAGCACAATAGTATTCCATCACCAACAGATACCACAATTTGTTCAGCCATTCCCCAATTGAAGGGAATCCCCTCATTTTCCAATTTTTTGCTACCGCAAAGAGCATGGCTATAAATATTTTTGTACAAGTCATTTTCCTTATTATCTACTTGGGGTATAAACCCAGCAGTGTTGTTTTTCTTCTGTGTTTCTATTCCAACAGTTCTTCCTTTGAATGTGGATAACTTTCTTTCTCATAAGTCTCTCGGAATTGTCCTGGATCATTGCATTACTCCTAGTAGAGAAGTCCATCACATTCAAATGTACCACAGTGTATCAGTCTCTGTGTACAATGTTCTGGTTCTGCTCCTTTCACTCTGCATCAATTCCTGGATGTTGTTCCAGTTCCCATGGAATTCCACCAATTCATTATTCCTTTGAGCACAATAGTATTCCATCACCAACAGATACCACAATTTGTTCAGCCATTCCCCAATTGAAGGGCATCCCTTCATTTTCCAAATTTTTGCTACCGCAAAGAGCATGGCTATAAATATTTTTGTACAAGTCGTTTTCCTTATTATCTACTTGGGGTATAAACCCAGCAGTGTTGTTTTTCTTCTGTGTTTCTATTCCAACAGTTCTTCCTTTGAATGTGGATAACTTTCTTTCTCATAAGTCTCTCGGAATTGTCCTGGATCATTGCATTACTCCTAGTAGAGAAGTCCATCACATTCAAATGTACCACAGTGTATCAGTCTCTGTGTACAATGTTCTGGTTCTGCTCCTTTCACTCTGCATCAATTCCTGGATGTTGTTCCAGTTCCCATGGAATTCCACCAATTCATTATTCCTTTGAGCACAATAGCATTCCATCACCAACATATACCACAATTTGTTCAGCCATTCCCCAATTGAAGGGTATCCCCTCATTTTCCAATTTTTTGCCACCACAAAGAGTGCAGCTATAAATATTTTTGTACAAGTCTTTTTCCTTATTATCTCTTTGGGCTATAAACCCAGCAGTAGTATGGCTGGATCAAAGGACAGACAGTCTTTTAAAGCCCTTTGGTTAAAAGATTATTCTATTACAAAAGTGAATAATATGGAAATAGATTCTGAGTGATAATACATGTGGAAATGTACTATTTGAATGGTAATACCCAGTGGGGAAAAATAAATTCTTTTTTCTTTCCTTTTTTTCTTTCTTTCCTCACTTGAGGGAGGGGGAAATAAAGAGTAAGAAGACTAGAAAGGTAGAGGGAGCCAGGATGTAAAGGAATTTGAATGCCAGGGAATTTTATGTGTCTATTTACATTATATATCAATTTTATATTTATAAATAAAGTTAATGGGGAGTCTTTGGAGTTTATTGAATGAGAGTAGGGATTTTAAGGGTTGACATATCCAAATCTATACTTTAAGGTAGATTCATTTGCTTAATTAGATTAGTTATTAGATAAGTAGATTAATTAATTGAGTCGAGGAGGAACTGAAGTGGGGATAAAGTGTGACAAGTAAAGGAAATAGAAGGCTATTGTAATCTTCCTGATGGGAGGTGATCAGTTCCTATACCAGGACAGTGGCAGTGTCAGAGGAGAAAAGAGGGTACATAAAAGAGATAATGTGAATGTAAAATTGACAAATATTGGCAAAAGAGTAGATATGGAGGATAGAGTGAGGAGTCCAAGATAATACCTAAGTGTTAAGCCTGGTGATGGTGGAAACTTTGTGAAGTACTTTGGGGTTCTTTAACTAATTAGTTTAACCTCACTTAATAGTTTAACTCTCAATTAGATTTAAAAATTCATCAGCAAAGGTGATAATATGTTAGCATGTTTGTCTGTATGGATGAAACCCCTATTTCTAAAAGGATTCATTCATTCCAAAGTCAAGCAAATGGTTAGAAACTTTGTTATTCAGAGGTAAAGAGAAATATGGATACCTAGTGCTTTGCTGTAAGTAAATATTATGTAGTCTACCTTTCCAGATGAACTTGAAGGTCACACTGGTGGCACCTGTCCAGTTGCCAGGAGCCTGAGCCATGTAAAAACCAAAGGTATAGCCTCCTTCAACTTTATTCAGACTCTGGCTCCTGCCTGTCACAGAAATAGTACCACTACTTAATCCTCCTCCTTTTTCAGTTTCTTCTGCTATTGGTGTATTGATAAGCAGAGTAGAGCTTCTTTAAATTGTCCATTAAAAACAGAAGACTTTGTTAAAAGAAATATGTTCCCTGAAGATTTGTTAGCTGAGATACCATGTCATTGCAGAAGTCAACTGTGCCCTAAGCAGATTGCTTGAAAAATAATTAGGTTTATGTTATTTTGCAATAATGAAAATATCCAAGGGTATGCTGATAAATATTTAACAACTGGTTTTCTGAAAAATGTAACTGTGACACACTTTTAAGTTTAATCTGTATTCATAATATTTTTCTATCACTTTCTAAGTCTATATAGCTAACAAAACAAATCAGATCCTGTTTTTTAGCATTTGCCAATTTCTGAGATGTAAATACTCATATTGACAATTTGGTTGTTTTGATCTGTTTCAAGCTGGATCTAACATAAACCAGAAAATATCTCACCTTAGTTTTCCCAATTTACAAAGTACTTCTCACAACAATTCTATGTCACGAATAGCCAAGCATTAGCCCTACTTTATAAATGAGGAAACAGATGAGGAGACTCAGACATGTTAAACAATTTGGCTAAGGATATACATCTAGTAAGTACTGGAGATAGGATCTGAAAACAAGTTTTCTTGACTCTTAAGTCCAACATTCTATATCCTATTCCATGAATCCCATGAACTAAGATTCTTTTGTAGATATTATCTGAACATGGATATGAGTGAGCAATTCTTAAGAATGAAATTCTGGTGGTACAAATAATCACAGTGAGAAAGAAAAGGAGGTGCTAACTAAAGGGTTTTATGTAGATACACAAAGAACTAATTGAACATTCTAGATGTTAAAGATGTGCGTAGGAGATGGAAGACAGAGTAGGTGATTAAGGACAAATATGAGTAACATGGTCCTGTGAGAACTGTGGCATGAACACCTAAAGCTCAGAAGGAATTAAACCAGGAGAGGACTGTTAAGGATAATAAAAAGGACTTTTTTGTTTTATTTTTAATCCTTGTAAAAGACAGGAGGAGGAAACCCCAAGAAAGTATAGGTACACTGTTTGGAATAGACAGAACAATAACAACAAAGGCAAAACTATTCAACTGTCATTTTGCTTTTGGTTTTCTCTATTAGAATGATCTTTGGATCTTTAGAAGGAAGATGGCACATTGTTTGAAAAGAGTAGAGGGACACTCATAGAATGTTCAGTTAGAAAAAAAAAATGAGAAGCCATCTGGTTCAACTCTTTCATGTTAGAGATGTGGAAAGGAGTATAATGAGGTAAAGTAACAATAACTAAGTGAAATAAGGAACCTTCCTAGATGGATATGAGATGATACAATCTACCTAGGAACCTTCCCAGGGCCAGTAAAGCACTACCCTTAAAATAATAAAACCAAGTTTATTAAGGATAGGGAAATGATAAATACAGTCCTAAATCTATCCAGCTATAACTCCTCCTTCCCAATCTATGCCTCCGCTTATGAGGTTCGCTCTTCTGGTCTTCTCAAGCCCTTCTTATGTCTTCTTGCTCTTATCTAAAAAACCCAAAAGCTATCTGACTATAAACTAATTTACCTACTATGGATTAACAAAATGAGGAAAAGGAAAGAACTCACAGGTGAATTTGAGCCCTTACCTAAAGCTTTCCATTGGCTTCACTAGGTAAACCAAAGTCCCAGGTGACAATCTTTGGATTACCTTGGTCAAGAGGATTTCTGCCAGATGGATCACTGACAGATGGTCTCTGTACCTCAGGGAAAACAGTCCACTCCAAAGCAGGTTCTCAACCAAGGAGTCACTAATCTCACCACAAAATTATGACTATCAAGGGAAAATCTATCAGAGCAAATCCTCCTTCCAGCTCAGTGGAAAACAAGGCAGGGAATGAATAGCCATTAATGCCAGTACAAGTTACACAATCCTCTCCTCAGAATCTTCTCCCAGCACTTGTATCCAAATTCTCCTCTTTTTTCCCTTAAAGCTAATCCATGAACTTTACTCCATCTCTTACCTACATTCCTATATAATAATACATAGATAATAAGGCTTATTTTAAGGTGATCCTACAAATGATCTGAGGTTTTGGCTTTCTCATTTATCTGTTTATTTATTTATCTGTTTATGTATGACCGTAAGTATTTAAGACACTAATAGAATTAGTAGGTTCTGGAAGAGAATACATATCTGGTTATCAAAAACAATTCCACTAACATTTTTCAAATTTAGTTAATGAAAAAGATTGTTCCATTTATTTCCCAGGGCAATTTTTAAGGTTAATTTCAGGAATTGTTATCTTTTTTTAACCTTTCTCTCTGGAAAAGTTAAGATAATAGAATGGTATCACACAAAGATATCTTCCCAAATATAAACTGGAGCAGTATCTTCCTGGTTTAGAGGACAGAATATATCATAGTAGGAACTTTTGCTATGATCCTTTAGGCTTTAGAGGATAGAGAGCAGTAATAAAAAAAAGAAAGTGATCCACTTAAGCATGGCCAAAATCATCAGCTAAACTTCAATAGAATAATTTCAGACCAATTATGCATTCCAGTGGCAAAAAGTGACAAATACATCAATAGAAACATGTATCTGAAAGTTATATTAGAAATTATGCAATCTTTCTTTCACAATAAGAAAAGATATACCCAGAGTGGCTGTTATATTTTTAAGGTGACGGATGTAATGAGTGACAGAGTCAAGACTAGAATTCAAGTCTACTGATTCTTTATACTAAGCCAAATGGGATGCTTGGGAGATAGAACCTCAGCTACAGATAGAGTACCAAACAAAACTCACCAACTTCCCAATTTTTCCTAGGGCAGAATAATTCAGTAGTAGCAGCTATATTTTACCTACCCAGGAGAATATATGTTTATCCTTCTCTCTATCTCCTTCATGTATAAACTCTTTGAGAGAAGTCTCTTTTTCAATTTTTGCCTTAATAACTTCAGTGCCTTACACATAATGGGCACATTATAGTGTTTATTGAATGGATATTGAGTGAATAAAAAACATTTATTAACACTTTCTATGTGCTAAGCATTGTACTAAAACTGAGAATACAAATTCAAAAATAACAACTCCATCTTCAAAGAACTAACATTCTAATGGGGGAGACAACATATTTAGGAGAATTCTGTCCCTGGAGAGGTATTGCAATTGGGAAAGTTGCAGGGATACTGAATGGAGCCATAAGAGAGTAGATCCACACAACTTTTCAACAGCAGCATTAATTTGATTATAATTCCAGGACTAGAAAGTGGGAGAGAGGATTTGGGGGAGTATACAGAGAGTATTCAAGTAACAGCAGGGACTAAAGTTAGTCATGACTAGAAGTGGCCTAGATATAGTGGCCTTTTGAGGCATTCACCAATCAGGATAGTGGGGGCCCAAGACAAAAGTATTAGAGTTGAAAGGATTAAAACCTTCAGTGCATATTTTCTGGATCTGGTGACTAGATAACTGGAAAAATGTGCTGAGGGGTAAAGTGAAAGTAAATCATAGCCAACCCCTTGTACTTGGTTTGTACTTAAGTAATATTTATTGAGCTAAATTTTACATGGATAAACTACTTTGTCACAAATTAAATATTTGATAAGATGATGGGTCTTTCTATGTCAAAATGTGAATTGTCAGAGGTTCAAGATTTATGGAAAGCAAGATAATGTGATTAACTTCTACAAATCACACAAAAGTCATCTCATCACATTAGAGCCATACCACATTTAGATCCTAAGATTATATAAAACTATAAATTGTTTCATATGTAAAGCAATGAAAGACAAATTTTCATGTAAAAATTTGTTATGCTATTTTTAGGCTTTTTTCTTTTTAACTCTCCATTATTTGTAGTCGTTGGATTTTTTTTAAACTAATGAGCTTTTTAAAGTAATAAAAACAGCATGAAATAATCTCCCTAGAGGTCATAAATATAGCAAAATCAAATATCTTCAATATAACTCAGGCAAAATTCCTGATTAAAATATTGGGACTAGATCTTTATGATTCCTGATGGATAGAGATTCTTTATCTCCCCCCAAAGTATGTGATTCATTTCAGCCATCACAGAAGCAATATTAAAAAACATAAAATGCTACTGATTTAAACATAGATTAATAAAACATGAGACAATTGACCCATACTCAAAATTCCCATTAAGTTTAATGGATAGTTCATCAAACATAGAAATCAATCTAATGAAGTAAAAATTACTTCAAATTTGGACCTTATACATTCTCAGAATAAAACCTGAAGATTCATTAATACTCTAGATATTTTTAAAAGGTCGTAAAATATTGACATTATCATACTTGGACTATAAATTTGTAGTTTGAGAAAAAGGAATTTATCTATATAATAATATAAATACATATATTGTTTATTTTTCTTAGGCATTTAACACTCCATCATAGGATTTAAAGTAAACATTTTAATTAGGTTAGATCGCATTTAAGCTAACATCTTGATTTTACTGAGTAGAAAATGGGCCCTAAGAAGTTATTAGATATATTTACCTAATTGGAACATGGACCATAATGTTATATTAGAAAGAAAATTCCCTCTGCAGGCAGAGATTTTTGTTAAACATTCACCTTTGATGCTTATTGCCCACATGACTTCCCTGAGCCTCAGTTTCCTCATCTGTAAGAGGAAATGATTGGATTAGATGATGCTGTGACTCCTAAGCCAATGCTCTTTTCATTACTGCATACCAAGATTTCTTCAGTTTTAAGTGTAGTACCTCTTAGAGGTTAAGTCAGATTATATGAGTCATTCTTTGGGGGGGGGGTGGAGGTGGGGATCCTAAAGAGAAATGAGGTTACACAGATCCCAAAGTCCTTTGGGAGGGTTGTGACTGACCTACCTCAAAGAAGATCAAATTCTTTATCTAGCTTTACCCTCACTCTAGAATAACTCCATAGAAGGCTCCAAGGTAAGACATATCTGAATCATATATGAATATGATTCACGTCAAGGGTCCTCTGATATGTGAGTATCTCCCAGAACCTGCATTTTGAGGAAGTGCCAAGACCAGCCCTATACTTGCTTTTTTACTCCTTCTACTAGTGTCACTCCACAGACTCTCTTCACTTCTTCACATTCTAGCAGCTTTCTCATCCTGGAAGATCCCCACACTCCTGCAGCCCCATCATCTGATTAGTGAGGTCATCTGGGAAGCTCAGTTTTGAGACTGTGCTCAGGCTGGCACATATTCATTCTTTTATTCCATTCCTGATGTCACTCAGGATTTTTTGGCTATTTCTTCCAGGTTTTCCTCACCTTCTCCCTTTCTCTCTTAACTCTGCTTTTCAGTTCTGTTTTATGTAAAATATTATCTTCTATTAGAATGTAAACTTCTTGATGGCTGGGATTTGCATTCCTACTACTTAGCATGATGCAAGGGACATAGACACTTTCTTTGTTGACTCCTTCATGCAATATGGGTGTCAAATAAAGGCAGGGTTTGATGATAAATGTTTAACCTGTATTATTAACATTTTTGTATGTACATTTTCCTAAATCTAGACAATCAGTGAAAGAATAAATTGAACTCTGATTGGCAGTATTTGCTGATTTTTGAAGGATATATTACTACTGAAAAGTTAGCAATTGGCTTTTGAGTACCTAGTCTGAGATGGCTATTTCAGATATCATATATCAGATCTGGTACCTTTCTGAGTATAGAATAGTTGTTTGTTTTTCCTGCCTCAGAAACTGTCCATGACTATGAATCACATTAATACTAATGAGAACCAGGTTACTAGTTAAAATATAATGAAAAATTCTTAGCCAGATTCATTATATATTGGTGGGCATTAAAATTTGTATCTGAAGCACAAAACAGAAATCAATAATCAAATTTTAATTTGCATTGGGTAGTTATTGTGAAAAGCATAAAGGAGAATGTTCTACATTGATAATAGGACCACTGTTATGATGAGCTAACTAAATTCCCTGTTAAAGTTTGCACTTAAATTGAACATCATTTCCATTCTTTCTTCATCAGCTCTCAAGTAAATGGTTCATGACACCAGATGGAAAAGATCATATTTCCTTCAGATTTTTTTAAGCATTGGCAGTGTAAAGATGATATTAGAAAATAAGTATTGTTTTTATTAGTTTAGAGATAAGAAGTAAAGTGGCTGGCTTGAGAAAAGAACTGAAGTTTGAAGCAGAGCTGAGAGAACATATTAATTTCAGATGTGACAGTTATAACTGTTTTTCTGTGTCAATTACTCTCTCTGGCAGTGGGGAGTTGGTCTCTGGCAGTTGGCAGAGACACACACTCAGAGACTCTCTTTCAGGGCTGGAGGAGGTAACATCTTTGCCTCTCTCTCTTGTGGGGGAAAGACCTGAAGGAACTTAGTGTTTTCCTTTCCCAACTTGGGAAACACTATTGAATATCTATTATGTTTTTTATAGATTGTTTAACTCTGAGAAGACCAAAGAAAAACCTGGTCTTTGGTTTAGACTCTGAGTCTTCTAAGACTCAGAGTCCTAACTTGATTCTTGTTGAGACTCAACCAGCTAGCCTTTGCTATTTTATAATTTGAAGACGAAGTTAAGATTTATAAGGATAAATAGTGGTAGTTTTTATTTAGATAGTA
The DNA here is from genome assembly GCF_027887165.1 of Monodelphis domestica. NCBI lineage: Eukaryota > Metazoa > Chordata > Mammalia > Didelphimorphia > Didelphidae > Monodelphis > Monodelphis domestica. Next base: position 126,621,484 of record NC_077232.1, on the reverse strand, counting down.
TAAATTTGGGTTAGTCAGATTAGGAAGGATTAGTGTAGCCCATGAAACACAAGAGAAGCGATTCCTTGCAGAACCAGGGAGTTTATTTGGGTAGATTTCGAATCCCTTAGAATTAGAAATCCTGTTTTATCCTGATATATTTCAATAAATATTTTATTTTTATATTAGTCTCTTTAGCGTCCTTGCACCTAGTCCTAAAGGGAAGTTGACATTTGAGCTTCACTTCATCACTGAAGATACTTTTGATTAAATCTATCAAAAGTATCTGAACCTATATTGAACAGTTTTTCTATCTGTTTTGTGTAGTTCACCATTGTCATTTATTTTTATAGCAGATAAATAAATGGGCAATATCTGTGTTTTCCTAGGGCTTTATAATTAGATGTTGGAAGAACCTTGACTTTGGCCATACTTCTTAACATTTCAGTGATTTCTTATTTGGTGTTTGACTAGATTTGAATTATCATGGGAGTCTGGAGGGCTTGGAATTAAGTTTTCCTCTTACCTCTCTGATTTATTCTTTATTTTTTCCAATCATTAACTGAGCATTTTTGGAAAGTAAAATATTGTCATTATTATCCTTAATAAGTATAAAAACCTGACAGTTAAATAATAGAAAACTTTAAAGTCTCCAGGGTGATTTACATATGTTATTGGATCTGATGACTTTTTGAGGTATCTACTCTAGGTATTATTATTCCCATTTTATATATGAGGAAACTGAGATTAAATGATTAGTCCAGGTCACATGAGCATTAGAGTTAGGTTTGTAATTCCAATGTTACTTGACTCTGGGGGCATATATTAACTCTTCTTTCTCTTATATTCTCCTTGGATGCATCTGGATGCTAAAATTTTGAGCTTATATATGAGTGTATATGCCTACAAGATAATTGCTGTTTATAGAAACATTTGTACCTATTGGTCAAAAAAACTTTCATTTTTTAGTGAAATAACTTATTTGACTGTAATATTTATATTCTAGTGAAGTCTGGGGGACAATTTTGTTTAAAATGTTCATTTATAATGAGGGCTTTATTATTGTTCATAGTGTATATTATACCACCATTTTGAAAGAAAAGCTAAAATATTGCTTTGAAATGAAAGGTTTAGATTGTATCTAACCAGAAGGACTATTTCTTAACAGTTCTCAAAATCTTCCAGTCATGACATTGAGCTGAACCCTTTTTGCTGTGGTCTGACTAAATAGTGGCACAATCAGCAACAAAATATTGGTCTTCCTAATCATGCAACAGTGAAGGCATGTCAAAAATGACTGACTCAACAGAAAGCTTGGGCAAAACAGCTTTTCAGAGTTCTGCTATCAAATATGTAGCATATAGAAACAGTCTATCAAGATAATAATAGTTCACATTTGTTTAGCTTTTTAGAGTCTACAAAGTGTTTTCCTAACAACTCCTAGGAGTATGAAGTATTCATATTGCTGTCCTCCTTTTCTAGATGAGGGAGCAGATACTGAGACGTGATTTGTGCCAGCTAAATGACTACCTAGATAGTAAGTAAAAGAACTGAGACGTGAACCTAGATCACTTCAAGCTAATAAATTACCTGCTCTTAAATCTCAATAATCATGATGAGTAAATTGCATATGTATAGTTATTAAGTTCATTAATCGTATATTTCTTGTTATAATGATCTGTGGATGGTGAACAAAAGTATTTTCCTAAACCTCTGTAGACAAAGGTGTGGCATGTGTGCCCCAGTGTGTCAAAGGGAGCTGCTCTGTGCCCCCTCTCCACCACACCTGAGGATAATGTTCACATGCTCCACCCCTCTACCCAGCCACCCAATGCAAGCACTTCCTCCCTCAGCTTTCTGGGGTGATGCAGGGGGCTCACAGCCAGTTTGAAGGTGCAGTTTGGGCATTTGATCTCTAAAAGTTTCACCAATGTTATACCAACTGAAGAATGAAGCTGCAAAGAGAACAGAACAGTAATATTTCCAAATTCTTATTGACTGTTCAATAGTTTCAGTCATGTCAAGCTATTTCTGGTCCTGTTTCAAGTTTTCTGGAGTGGTTTGCCATTTATTTTTCCAGCTCATTTTTACAGATGAGGAAACGGAGGCAAACAAAATTAAGTTACTTCTCTAGGGTCATACTGCTAGTAAATATCTAAGGCCAGATTTGAACTAGGTTCACTGGGTTACCTTGCTGATGAATTGGTATTAGTCTACATTTAAACCAGAGCTACAACTATCAATTTGGGAGGCTGGAGGAAAACTGATATTCTACAAGTCTCTCAAATCAGTTTTGTAATTCATAATAAGAAATTGATTCTGGAAGTAACTTAGACAAATTCACTGGAGTGGAAAGGGCAAATGGCTATAAGAATGACTCACCAGTGAGTGTTACTGACAATTTGTATGCCATCTGATAGCTTTCTATTTTAACTAATCTTGCTAACTAGACACTATGCTCAGTTATTTCAAGCTGAATATGGTCTACATGTAAATGTAGTAAGTTAAATTTCACAGTTTAAAATTATTTTTATTTTAAGCATTTACATATTTTATATTTCTGTGCCTAGGACAAAGTGTCAATTGTCTCAGCCTAATTTGGAATCTAAAACTAAATGACCAATTATTCCACAATCTATGAAACAATTTTCAATTAATATAATTTATACTTTGGTAAACGTCAAATATCATCTCATTAATATTATACCTTTATTCACTGAAAATACCATTATATAGAACTTTTAAAATCCCTTTTCTTTTGATTTCCATGATACTGAGATTTTAAAATAACACTTATATCTCTGATTTCTCCTTTTCCATATCATCTTCCTCTTCCCAACCCTTAACTGAAAATCTCTCAAAAACTCTGTCCTTGATCCGCTGCCCTTTGTATTCTACATTTTACATTTTATTCTTTAGTTGAATGAGACTCTGAGTTATGAGACAAGGCTAATTCAGTATCAACTATATGCTGATGGGTCAAAACTAGATCTATAGTCTTGACTGATCGTTCATCCAAGTTCTAGTCCTATAACCCATCTGTAGATGACATTACTTATTGTTACATCATCAACTTAATTTTAATATATCTAAAGCTGAACTTATTAGACTTCTTAAATCACTTCTCTAACCATTATTTTCATCAATTCCCTCAATCACTAAAGTTCATGTCTTTGACTCTTTACTTTTCCATTTTTTCCTACGTGCTAATAGTCAGCAGAGCTATCCACTTTTTGTTCAAAATTTACTTCCAATACATCTCCTTCCATTCCCAATGCCATTACATACCACTCTGTATCTATATAGTCCTGCAGCACTCTTCCAAATGACCTTTCTCCTTGGTGTCCCCTTCCCCAGTAGCCAATCATCCAACACACATTGCTACCAGATCTCCTAGAAGGCCATTACTATCAAAATACTCCACTTCTTAAAAAAATTTTTTTAAGCTGACATTCAAATTTTTTTATCATTTGATTCCTCTCTTTCTAGGTGGTCTTCCCAAACATGAATCTTCTATTTTAATAAGTCTAAGCTCTCTTCTTATTGTCCTCTGAACATGCTAATCTCCTGACTTTTCCATAGCCTTTGTTTTGCTTTTTCTTCACCTATAAACTTCATTCCCCTACACTACTCCTCCTTTAAAACCCAGATTCTTTCATGAGATCTTCCTCAATCACTGAAATCTATGGGGGATATCCTTTCTTTTTAACTCCTGTTTTCTGTAGCATTCTTTTTGGTACTTATGTTATAGAAATATATTATATTTCATTGATACTTAGATGGTATGGGTTGGACTAGATGATTTATGAAATCCCTATGGCATTCAATTATTTAATATACATGTCTTATCTTTAGCTAGATTGTAAGCTTCTGGGTTGGAGTAATATTTCTTTTATATATTGTCTATAACACCTAGTACAGTGCTATTTACATGGTTAAAGCTTAATAAATAATCTTTGAACAGTGAAAAGAGGTGCATACAATTATGAAAAGCCTCACTTATATCTCTACTGGTGACCCAAATCCAAGATCAATATAGCAATAGTTCTGGAGAAGAAATTCTAATAATCTGCTAGCAAGGACATTAGGTGAGAGATAGAATTAGGAGAATGAATATATTGGATCAGAAAATCCTAGACTTTTATTGCTGAAACAAACTTCTGTGATTATTTAGTCCAATTATTTCATTCCCCAAATAAATTTGCATCCTTTAGTATTTCTTCTTCAGTCAACAAAATATATTAAATGCCTACTGTGTGCCAGGCACCATGTTAAGTTCTAGGGATACAAAAAGAGGCAAAATAGCTCACAATCTGATAGGATAGACAACAAACAAAAAATGTACAGATAACCTAAATGCAGGTTAAATAGGAAATAATTAAAAGAAAGAAGGCATTGAAATAAGGGGGATAGGGAAAGGTTTCCTGTAGAACAAGAAACTTTACTTGGAACCTGAAGGAAGCCAGATAGGTTAGTAGGCAGAGAGAAGGAAAGAGATCATTCTAAGTATGGAGAACAGGCAGAGAAAATGCCTGGAGCTCCAATATGCACAAAAAATATTTATAACAATTTTTTTGTGCTGGTAAAGAATTGGAAATTGAGGAGAAAACCATCAATTGAGGAATGACTAAACAAATTGCAGTATATGATAGTGATGGAATACTATTGTACAACAAGAAATTATTAGCAAAATGCTTTCAGAAAAAACCTGTAAAGAAATGAATTGATGAAAAGTGAAGTGTGTAGAGCCAGGAAAGCATTATACACAGTAACAGCAATATTGTATGATGAACTTGTGAATGTGGGTGGCTTAGCTATTCTCAGCAATACAAAGATCTAAGACAAATCTGATGTAATTTATGATGAAAAATGCTATCCACTTTTAGCAAAAGGAGTGATGGAGTCTGAATGTAGATCAAGGTACACTATTTTTTTATTTTATTTTTTAGTGTTTATTTTTTGGTCTGTTTTCTTTTATAACATAACTAATATGGAAATATGTTTTGCATGACTAAAGATGTATAATCTATATTAAATTCCTTGCAGACTCAAGGAGGCATGTAAAGGAAGCAAGAAGGGAGAGAATTTATAATTCAAAAAAATTTTAAATGGATGTTAAAAATTGTTTTTACTTGTAATTATTTGGGGGAGGGGCAGGAAAGAAAATGCTGAGAGCAGAAAGATGTGAAGTGTCTTATTTGTGAAATAGCCAGGACATCAATGTCACTGGATTAAAGAGTATATGTCAGGGGTCAAAGATTAGGAAGACCAGAAAAATATGAAGGAGTTATGTTATAAAGGGCTTTGAAAACCAAACAGGATTTTTTATTTGATCTTAGAAGTAATAGGGAGCCTCTGGAGTTGTTGCATAGGGAGATGACATAGTTAGACCCGAGTTTTAAGAAAATCACTTTTGTGGCTGAATTAGGAGATGGCAGACTCATAAGCAGGCTACTGAAAAATTCCAAGCATGAGTTGATGACGTCCTTAACCAGAGGGGTGGCAGTATCAGAAGAAAAAGGGGCTGTATTTGAGATGCTGTATAGTTGAAATAGGCATGTCTTGGCAATAAATTGGATATGGGAGATGAGAGAAATTGAAGAACTGAGGATGTCACCTGTGTTTCAAACCAAAGAGACTAGTAGGATGGTGTTGTTCTATACAGTAATGGGGGATTTAGCAGTGGGAGAGGGTTGGGAGGGGAGTTAATCAGTTTTGTTTTGAGTATGTTGAGTTTAAGACATATGAAAGGGAGTTGGAGGCTCAACAGAGAAGTTAGGGTGAGATATACAGATTTAAGAATTGTTAACATAGGGATAATTAAATTCATGGGAACTGATCAGATCACTAAAAGAAAGTATAAAAGGAGAAGAGAAGAGGATGCTGGACAGGATTCTGTGGGACACCTAGGGTTAGAGGACATGATCTGGATGAAGATCTAGCAAAGGGAACTGAGAAGGAGGAGCATAACAGACAAGAGAAGAACCAGGAGAGTGTAGTTTTTTGAAAATGCAGAGTAAGGAAAATATCAAGGAGAATAGTGTGGTCAATATTTCAAAGACTTTAGGAAGATCAAGGAGAATAAGTACTGAGGAAAGTTCATTGGATTTGGCAATTAAGAGATCACTGGGGGGCAGTTGGGTGGCTCAGTGGATTGAGAGCCAGGCCCAGAGAGGGGAAGCCCTGGGTTCAAATCTGACCTCAGACACTTCCTAGTTGTGTGACCCTGGACAAGTCACTCATCCCCCATTGCCTATCCCTTTCCGCTCTTCTGCATTGGACCAATTGTATAATTGAAAATCCATTACCCTAAAAAAAGAACTACATTTCCCGGGAGCCCACTGACTTCCTGTCATTACATACTTCCTGAAGACAAAGGATATTAGCAAGTGGGAGGTCCTCTTGGACCTTTTTGGCATGATGACATTGAGCTTGGTGGTGTTGGTAAGCTAAGCACCAGGATTTTAAATGGGTTGATCAACCATGTTCACGTGGTCTTTATTTTATATCCTTTATATTCCTTTATTTCTAATGTTCATTAATAAATCTCCTAAAATATAATAATTTTATTATTGAAATTTTAATTTTAAATTTTACACAATACATAGTATTGATTCCAAGATGGAAGATAACTTTTTTTTAAAGAGATCATTGGTTACTTTGAAGAGAATAGTTTTGGAGAAATGATTAGGTTAGAAACTAATTTATAAGGCATTAAGAAGTTATAAGAGAGAAAATGAAAACATCTGTTATAGATGGCCTCTCCAAGGAGTTTAGTCACAAAGGGCAGAAGAGACATAAGACAATTGTTAATGGGGATGGAAGAATCAAATAAGAGTTTTTGAGGATAGAGGAGACATGGGCATATTTGTAGGGAATAGGGAAAGAGCCAGTAGACATCAAGATATTGAAAATAAGTGATGGATTCAAGATGACAGAGGGGCAATTGGTTGGAAGAGACGGGAGTCAGTCTTGATAAAGAGAAAGGCCGCTTTATCATGTTAGACAGGAGAAGAAATAGTTACAAAAAACCTGAGTATATGAGATGAGGAAGAGAGAAAAAGGAGCCTATGGTGAATGGAGACTGGCAGAAGGGAGAACCATGGAAGGTTTGAGGAGAGATGAAAAGAGCTGCTGTGGAGAGTGAGATAGTGAGTGGAAAAAGGGGAGTTATAATAGGATTGTCTAACATCAGCGAGGAACCAGTTGAAGTGTTAATGCTAATTTTGGTCTGACAATTAACATTAAGAAAACAGAGGTTCTCCACCAGCCAGCACCACATCATCCATATGTTGAACCATCTGTTACAGCAAATGTAGAAATTTTGAGTGCTGTGGATTGATTTGCTTATCTTGGCAATATACTTTCCCCAGGAATGTTCACATAGATGATGAGGTTAATGCATGCATTGCCAGAGCTAGCTCAATGGGAGGCTCTGAGGGAACGTGTGGGAGAGAAGAGCTATTAGGCTGCCTTCCCAACTGAATGTCTACGAGCCATTGGGCTGAGCTCATTGTTGAATGCTTGTGGAACCTGGACAGTCTACCAGCACCAGGCCAGGAAATTGAACTGCTTCCATTTGGATTGTCTTGGGAAGATTCTGAAGATCATCTGTCAAAATAAGGTACCAGGCACTGAGGTCCTTGTTCAAACTGAACTGCCAGACATTCAAAGTCTACTGCAGAGGGCAACTCCAATGGACTGGCCATGTTGTTCAAATGCCAAACATATGCTTCCCTAAAAGACTGTTTTATGGAGAACCGCACAAGGCAAGTGCTCATGGAGGTCAGAATGAACAATATGAGGATACTCTAAAAGTCTCTCTGAAGGACTTGGTTCCAGTTGTGAGACATGGGAGACCCTGGCACAGAACAGTCTGGCATGGTGAGCCTGTATCAAAGAAGATGCCGTGCTCTAAGAGCAAAGGAGGATTGCAGTAACTCAAAAGAAACCTCCAATGTGCAAATTTAGAAACATCTCCACTCCAGATGTTTCTCTGTGCTCTCTGTGCTCAGCCTGTGCTAGAGATTTCTGAGTTTGTATTGGTCTGATCAGCCACAATGGAACACGTGTGCAATGACCCTGGCAGAGCTATGTCATTCCTCTTCAACTACAGAAGACAACAAAGAAATAAATAGCATGAATCTCAAAGGACGAGAGGTTACTGAGTGCTGTTAGGTGGTTGGGAACCTGAAAACGGCTGTGGGGAGCAAAGAATATTTCTAATCTCTTGCCTAAGCTCATAAGAGGAGGTGTACCCAGTATTAGGAGGAATGGCTAGGGAGGCTGTATTACATTATTATAATAGCTAGAATGATATTGAAGGAATGGGGGAGGAAAAGGGTGTTTTACAAATTGGAAATTTGTGACTTTTGTTGGTGTGAGTCAGTTGTAGTTGGCCTGGTGAACCCTGGATGAACTAATAAAATTAAAAATAAAACCCATGAGGTTGGGAACTAGACTCAGGAACTATAGTAATATTTGAAATTCTCAAAATAGTTTAGCAATAACCAAGTAATTCATAAATCCCACAGGCTGTAACTATCTGATTATTTTAATTTCAGAAGATTAAAGGTCAAGAAGCATTGATAAAACATGCATGACAATGTGGAAAATTTAGAACTTATTACAAGACTCATTCCTTTGGGGAAGGGATTCTTAACTTCTAGATCATGGTCCTTTTTTGGTATGCTGGCAAAGCTATTTTAATCCTTTCTCAGAAAAATGTTTTTAAATGCATAAAGTAAAATATATAGATTTACCAAGGAAAACAATTGAAATATAGCTATGATTTTTAAAAAAAGACAACCCAAGTTCAGAAACCAGGTTAAGAACTCCTACTTTGGGGTCAAGTACATAATGATTCTCTTAAAATAAAAAGGATATTCATTTGTGTATTTTTGTTTTTTTTTCTGCACCCAATGGGAGGTCAATGCCTTGGTCTCTTTCCCTTGTGTGGAGTAAAAATTAGTAATTAGGAATGCATTATTCACAATTATGGTTGGCATTAGGATTAATAGTAGTATTGATAATTTCTGGTCAATTATCCCCATAACTCTCCTATATAGATTAGCTCAGCTAGGCCCTTCTGGGAGAGAGAAAAGATGCCTATCTCTACATAAGAAACCATAGAGACAGCCTCTCCCTGAAGTGGAGACCCTTCCCCCAGCCAAGCCCCTTGTGATTATTAGTACTCCTGACCCAACACCTTTCCTTTCCTTTATTATTCATTCTCAGTTGGGTCAAGGAAATGAAGTTCCAGGAAAATTACAGTACAGAGAGTCCAGTGAGGAGGTCAAAGTGCCTAGGAGAGAGTCCCCCTATCTAGAAAGACTGTGGTTCTGGACTGGCCCATTCCTGAATTATGACCCAAACTGAGAAAGTGTTCATTTGGGAAAGACTCCCATGATTCAAAGAGAGCTAGGAAGCTTTAGAAGGGTAAGACGATGAAAAGAAGCTAAGCTATTCAGACTTTATGCCACCCACAGGTTTTGGATCACTGAAAGCACCGTCCTATACATTTTGGATTCATTGGTACCCCAGGGAACACTGTTGCTGGGAGACCACCCAGGGTGGCAGCCCATCCTCACCTCTTCTTGGCTGCTGTCTGCTATTTTCTCTCATTAAAGGCAGCATCTCTCCAAGTCTCCTGTCTGCGCATGATTGATTTCTGAGAGATGCTACCCACCCCCCCATCCACTCCACACCCCTCAAACTGGTCACCCAGCTCTGGCTTCAATTCTCCTTTGGGTCCTGGGCCTGCTCCTTCCTGGGCTCCACTAGTGTCATGACTGACACATGAGAGGGGGAGGATTGGCTGAGGTTTCAGGTGTTTGTGAGCTAAGCGGGGAGTGACGCCTCAGTTCTTTCTCTAACCACTTGCTGTTTGCTGCCTCCACTTTGCCCTCACTTCAGTGAAAGATGCCCATAGCTCGCTTTCTCCTTACCCATTGCCCCAGAATAAGGCCATCAGCTCACTTGACATGTTCTTGAAGGCTGGCAAAGGGCTTGGGCTAAATCTCGCTGGATTCTCAGAACAATCCCATGAGGCATTACAGCTATAAAACAAAGGCCAAGAGAGGCTGAGCAACTTAGCTGTGGTCTCACCACTGAGAGGGTTGCAAGTCAGGATTTGAGTTAGCTACTCCTTTCACTGCACTCCAGCGCCTCTCTCCACCACTGATCCTGGGCCCTTTGGTCTCCTGACTCTTCATATGTCCCAGACAAAATTTCTACCTGCTACCCACAGGAGAAATCTCCCCTTCTCAAACTGTCCCCTCCCACCACTCTCCAAATGAGCAGGGGAAGTTACCTCTATCTTTCAGCCAGAAATCAAAAAGAAAGAAAACCAAAATCCCTAAAGAAACACAATCTCTACCCTAAAACAATATGAATTGCTAGATGATATGTTATTTTCCAAGTCAACATATTTTCCAAGTTTTTACATATGCATTTTTCACCATACATTTTCCCCACAATTCTAATTTATATCCCAAGAAGTATGTATTTGATTTCACCGTGGTTACCATAATGAAAGATCTATCTTGAAATGGAATGGAAAATGTGGACTGTGTAATGATAACTGCAGTATTCACAGGAATAATGGAATCCCAACGTTATCCTATCCTAATCCGACTGCTACCATGCATATTTTGGCAAAATGGCATGAAAATCCTGCATGCCTCTTGAGTTTTCCTTTTCAGTGAGGTACCACACTGCTTATTGGCTTCTGAACACACAATTTCCTGTATCCTGCTTCCTGGGACATTACAGGCATGCATAACTTTCCCTTTGGTAACTAGAGATGGGATTATATTTCTCTGCACAAATTGATAAATGTGCACAAACAAAACAAGACAGGAACAATCCCCCCCCCCCATGTATTTATTTAAATTTCACTTTTAGAAGATGCCTTTGAAAGGGCTTATTAGAGAGTAGTTTTTTTAAATAAATAAGCTCCCCAGAAAAGTGAAGACTCTATTCAGAGCTTACTTTGTAATAAAAAAACAGTCTTACCCTCAAAAGGAAGTCTGAAGTATGTTGCATTAACGTAATACACCACAAAAATGAAACTTAAACCAGGAAGAAACACACTATCACTCTTCTAGCTGTGAGTTATTTTATTTATGCCATGTGCTTGAATATGACAAAACCCGCTCTCCTCAAGTTATTAGTGGTGATAATGATCATGTTCATTTTAATTTTGCCAGAATATTTCAAGACATCCAAAGGTGAGTAATCAATTGTAGCAAATGATCTCCCTTTTCTTGATGTCATTTAATGGCAAAAGGTCTTTTTTTGCATTTGTGTTGCTTACCAAAAAACAAACAAACAGTTATTATGCCTGATAACTTCTTATAAAATGACATAAAATTACAATTGATAGTTTATCAAATGAGATAATAGATGTAAAGTGCTTTGCAAACCTTAAGCACTATATAAATCCTAGCAACATAGTATAGTACTTTTAATATTATGGTTATGTATTATATGATAGGCATGAACATTAAAAAGGAAAGTTAAAAATAAAGTTTCTAGTTTGTTAAAGGTCTACTTTCCCACTTATTTGTGTGTCAAAAGCTAGTTTGTGTTATTAGCTTGTGATGTTTTATATGGAGATGTTTATCAGATTAAAAATTTTTTGAACTTCCCATCTCCACAATAAAGATGCTGCATCCAGCATTTCTTTCATTTAGCTCAACATACATTCATCATATACCCACTGTGCAAGTCACATATAAATAATCTACTGTTTTAAATTTTGAGAAAAGTGACATTATTTTTCTATTTTGGAAATACTACTAAGATAATGTGTAAACTTAGCTTAATTTTTTTTAACATGGAAGAGAAACAGAACAAATAAAAAATGTGGATAAAAAAGAATTGTAATATAATGAAGGTTAAAGATTGAAATTGAGAGAATCAACAGATAAAAAATTGAAACTCTTTTTTAAATGTGCTAGCAAAAGAATCTTTTGCAGATTATTTAATATTACTGAACTATCTCGTAACATGTTTTCCAAAATACAACTTTGAAAAAGAATGCTTCTTTGTTACCTGATTCATTTGATTGATGTCCACAGAGAGTGGGGCTAAATTCCAAACATATGCTGAAATCTTCTTAGTTCTATCTGCATATTTCCAAAACTATCAAAAAAGAGATGAGATTTATCATATGGATGCTTTTCTGCATATCATCATGTGTAAATAAATGAATCTTTTGTCTTTCTTTGGACTATTTGAAATTATGTTGACAGAATTTTTGATTGAAGAAAGCATATATTTTAATGCTGCTAAAAGACTGAGGTATGGTATATTATAATACACACAATAAAAATATAGATAACTTATTTCACTTGTGAATTATTGTGAACAGGATGGTAAGATATGGACAAGCTGAATTACATCAAAATTAGGGCATGATTGTATTAATAGATTATAGAACTGAAAACCAAAAGTGAATATTTAGTATATTTTATAATTGTAATAACTGACACATATAATTATTTAGAGTATGCAAGACACTTTCCATCCATTATGTAATTTGTGCTTCACAATAGTCTTAACAGTCTTTTTTTAAATTTAGTCAATTTAGAACATTATTCCTTGATTAAAGAATCATAGTCTATCCCTCCCTCTCCTACCCTCACCCTTCCCATAGCTGATGCGCAATTCCACTGGGTATTACATGTGTCCTTGATCAGAAACTATTTCCATGTTTTTGACGTTTGCACTAGGATATTCATTTAGAGTCTACAACCCCAATCATATCCCCCTCGACCCATGAAGTCAAGCAGTTGTTTTTCTTCAGTGTTTCTACTCCCAGTTTTTCCTCTGAATGTGGAGAGTGTTCTTTCTCAAAAATCCCTCCAGGTTGTTCAGGATCACTGCATTGCAACTAATGGAGAAGTCCATCACATTCAGTTGTACCACAGTGTATCAGTCTCTGTGTACAATGTTATCCTGGTTCTGCTCCTTTCACTCTGCATCAATTCCTGGAGCTCATTCCAGTTCACATGGAATCCCTCCAGTTCATTATTGCTTTCAGCACAATAGTATTCCATCACCAACAGATACCACTGCTGAGAACTTCTTGGAGAAAAAAGTTAGACCCTGTAATTGCTCACTCATTGATTCTAGTGCACACTGGCTCTGATGCTGGCTCTGTAGGTGGGATGGGGAAGGGTGGATCAGCTCATGTTTTGGTGAAAGCTTTTCCACCCCCTTATGGTGTGGAAATGCCCAAATCCCACATACCTTCAATGCTGCGCCCTACTGTAGAGTTCCTTCGTTCATATGAATTTAGGTTTTGGGTTTTTTTTGGCTTTTTGAGGTAGTCTGTATTGGTAAATGCTGAAGAGAGGAAGAGTCCTGCATCTAGACTGCTGCCATGTTTACCCGTAAGTCCCCTCGTAACAGTGTTTTTAAAGTAGGAACTACAGTATTATTGGCTGCAGTTTATGGAAGCGGAAACTAATGACTGGAGTCTGAATTGCTAATAGTCATATAGGTAGTGTCAGAGGCAGAGTTTGAATTCAGGTCTTCCTGACTCTAAGGCCAGTACTCTATTCACTTACTACCCAGAAACTATAAGTGCTTGCTGAGAATCACACATTCAATATGAAAACTAGGATTTAAATCCAGGTTTTCTCCCAAAGTGGTCCTTCTAGATCTATGGAAATAGAATAGAAATTCCTTTGGGTCTAATGTGTAGTGGAAAGAATGTATTGGATTCAGAATAGGCCTAAAATTTTTAAATTAAATTTTGGTCAGTTTAGTATAATATTTGGGTTAGCATTTTCTCAGAGTCAATGACAAGAAAACAGTGTCATGTGAATATAAGCTCCTTGAGGGCACACACTGTTTCTGTTTTAATCTTAGTATCTCTAGCACCTAGCACAATGTTTGGCATGTAGTAGGTGCAAACTAAATGCTTAGTCTATTGAACTGAACTTCCAATTGTGTTGCTATTTTGGCCAATCATCTACATTTTGTCCTAATTCATGAATTCATTATCCATTTATTAGATAAATAAACAACTTTTCTCTTTGCTTGGGCTGTACAGTTTTTATTAGTACATGAGACAGTATTATTACAACATGAGATAGGAAGAAGAGAGGGAATAGAAAATGAAACAGTGAAAATGAAGGAATAGCTTGGATAAAGACCTCTTTTTGAACATATATAGAAACAAATTCAAATTTATAAGAATAAGTATCATTTTCCAACTGATGATTTGTCAAAAGATGTGAATAGGAAGTTTTGAGAGGAAGAAATCCAAGTTATTAATCACATGAAAAATGTTCCCAGTCACTAAATAATAAATAAAAATTAAAGCTACTCTGAGATTCTACTTTACCCGCATCCGATTGGTCAAGTTGGTAAAAAAAGGAAAATTACAAATTTTTAAGGGGCTTTGGGAAAATCAACATTAATGCACTGTTAAGAAGAGTTGTGAACTGGTCCAATCCTTCTTGAAAGCAATTTAAACCAATATTCAAAGTTACTAAACTCTGTATAATGCCACTGCTAGATCCATACACTAAAAAGATAAAGAAACAGTAAAAGGACACATACATACAAAAAAAATATTTAAAGCAGCTCTTTTTGGGGTGGCAAAGATTTGGAAACTGGAGGTTTATCCATCAATTGGGAATGACTGAACAAATGATGGTCTTTGAATGGAATAGATGTACATCATAAATAGAAACCTGGGAATATTTGTATGAATTGATCCAGTGAAGTGAGCAGAGCCACAAGAAGAATTTATATAGTAACAACAATATTGTAAGATAAACTGCTTTGAAAGAATTAAGAACTCTGATCGATGCAATGGCCAACCAGAGTTCCTGTAATGAGATAAGTTAACCACATCCTGACAAGAGGTGTCAGACTCTGGATGCAAATTGAAACATTTTTTTGAACATGGCCAATATAGAAATTTATTATACTTGACTATGTACGTTGTTACAAAGATTTTGGTTTTCTTTTTTTTAATTGAGAGAACATGAGTCAAAGAATATAAATTTTGTTAATTAAAAAAAATTTAATTAAGAAATGTATAGGCTTAGGAGCAGTAAAAAAAGAAAAGAAAAAAAAGAAAGAAAAAGAAGTATTGGGAAGAGGTGAAAGCTCTTGTTTTCAGGTATTGAAAACAGAATTCAATTAGCAATTATTCCTCTTCCCAATGCTATCTTGGCTCAGCTCGGATGACACGCATCACATACTTCAAGGGGATATCTATATTAGTATTAGATTATTTCAGATTAAGAAGAAAGATAAAAGTAGAGGTCAAGTAACTACACTTATCTCAACTTCTCAGGGTGGATATTCTATACCTCCTAGGTATGTACTCTGTGCTGGATAGTGCTTTTGGATTTAAAAAAAAAAGACACCAAGGTAACATAACAAACACTGAATAAGCACCAAACTAGTCTGAAAATCACTTTCGATTGAGTCTTATCTAATTTTTTCATTGCAGAGTAGTATGTCAAAAAAAAAGTCTGGCCACTGAGCTGAGAAGATAGGAGTTTCAAGTCCTTCCCCCAATGCAAACTAGCCATTGTACCTTGAGGAAGTCACCACCTCTTAGTGCCCCCAAGCAACTTTTGTGATTAAGTTAAAAATAAGTTGTCTATGTGTATCTGTAGAGGGGGATTCCCATACAGGAAGTCCCTTATATAGATGAAGTTTCAGGTCCATGCAATTAAAAAGATTTTGTATTATTTTATAGACTCTTTTGGAAATGGAAGTTTTTTTTAAAATGGCATAGTACTATAAATATTACCAAATAAAGGAATTAAGTTCAGAAGTTCAGCTTTTATTCTCTGAGTTTGTTTAACATTCAGTTGTCTTATAGAACCCCCTAACTCAAAGAAACGCGTTATCTCTCTGTTGCCTTGCATACCCATACAAAATTAAGGAAGAGCCATCTATTTTCTCTGTTCAACTAACAAGCAGAAGAATTCTAGCAATCAAGTTTTCCTGATAGCAGGATTGAAGAAGGGGTTGTTGCTAGCCCCAGATGTTCAGTCAATTATATTATTTTTGATCATTTTTGATACTTCAGACTTTGTAATCAATCATTATTTTCTAGCTGATGTTTCCTATTCTTTATTCTCTTGTACTTCCCAAAACTATATGAAGATTAGTAAGACCTCATGGTATTTTGTGATTAAAGACTTGAGAGATCTAATTTATTGGTAATAGCTAATCTTACTAAACTGAATGTGCTTGGAACTTTGTGCTTTGGTTTACCTTTATTTTCAAGCATAATATTCCTCTACCCCAACAAATCAGAAATTGATAAACATCCACGTTACTTAAGATGCTGTGATTTGCCTTAGTGTTATCATAAGAAAGCTCTATAAACTTTCCAAGGGAACTTGGCTACTATGAAATCTTGGACCACATTTATTGGCACTTGCTAGCTTTGCTAATAAATTGATCATGTTTAAATTTCTGTTGCCTCAGTTTCTTGTTCTTATAGTTTTCTACCTTGACAAGTATGAGAGGCAGGTGGTGTGGAGGATATAGCATTGCACTTGTCAGGAAAACTAAATATAAGTTCTGTTTATAGCATAGAAATGTGTACATTTTGTTTATGACAGAACAAGTCACTTAACCTTTCCAAGTTCAGATTTCCTCATTTTTAAAATGGAATGGGACTTGTATTAACTCTTTCACAAAACTGATAATTGAAAAGTACTTTTTAAAACAAAAAGCACCATAAAATGGGAGTAATTATCCAAAAGTTACTCATATAATACCTTAAAGAATAATGTTCCATGTAGGTATTAAAAAGGAATGACTGGAGCAGATAGGTAGCACAGGAGATAGAGCACCAGACCTGGAGTTAGGAAGATCTGGGTTCAAATATGACCTCAGATACTTCCTAGCAATGTGCTTGGGCAAGTAACTTAATCCTATTTGCCTACCCCTTGTCCTTCTACCTTAGAGTTATTACTAAGACAGAAAGTAGGGGTTTTAAAAAAAAAGAATGACTTACAGAAAAATTGTAATTAAAAAGTGGTTGCTAGTTTAGTTGCCTTAAAATAAATTATCTGATGAGCCTTGTTTTATTGGACTTGTAAATGGCTCAAAATTGACTCCAAAAATGGCTTCATGCAAATTCTTTAGTGATTGCCATTTTTCTTTTAGCTCCAAAAGATGTTTGAACAATGCCTATTATCCTATCCTAGCTGATCTGATTATAGGTCTATTTATAGTTAGAGGAAGTTGTTTATTCACTTTTGAAGAAACTGTTCTCTTGAAAGTGTATTTGTATTTCATTAACGTTCACAGACCAGAGCCAGTAGTTACATCACCAGTTCTTGAATGGCATCAGTAAGTGATAACATAGATATAATACTCCAGGACAAGCTTTGTCCATTTGCTTCAGTTTCCTCATGAAGTTTTAAAAGCAAAATGGAAATATTGAGTCAGGCTTGTTGGTTACACTTCTTGTCCTATTTCACATCCTTTTGTGAGGACAGAACTGTAACAATCAGTGAAATGGGAGAAAGCAGTGGCAAAGGACTCTGAATACTCACAAATTATTAATCCTTATGTAGTTGAGTACTGACAGTTCTTTTTATCATCTAATTATCTATATCCCATAGAGAATGTCAGCTATAATGATAATTAATTAAAAAGTTTAGGCAATAAAATATATTTCATGGTCTGAATGATTTTTGAACTTCCCATGAAAGAGCTAGCCTCTCTTTCTCACTATTAGTTTTAGTCTCATTACTTTGTCAGTTGTCATTGTTTTATTAACATTAGGCAGCTAAATGGTACAGGGAATTAGAACTCTGGACCTGAGGACTGGAAAAGATATTGCAAGCTGGCCTTAGACACGTATAAGTTGTGTTGCCCTGGGTAAGGGCAACCTCTGGTTGTTTCACTTTCTTCATCTGTAAAATGAAAATAATAACAACTACCTCCCAGGGATGGTATGATGATAAAACAAAGTAACATTTGTAACATACTTTGTAAACCTTAAAGCTGTCTTTATATGCTAGCTAGTATTGTTATTGTTAAAAATAAATCCCAATAATGTTTAAACTACTGGTCTCTTATAACTAGTTGAATAAATTGATATAGAGTGTTGTATAAAAAGAGTTCAAAAAGAAAGGTCTCAAATAATACTAAAGAAAAGGATGTTAACATCGCTAGAGGAACTTATTTATTTAGTATTTCCCAATGAGTTGCCCTTTAAGATCACTGCATTTTATGTGATAGAGGATATTTCTAAACACACTAGAGGATATTTCTAAACACATGTTACAAAACAAAGGAATCCAAAAACCCCATCCTGCCAAAGGCTGCTAAATGGAATGCATTTTAACAGCCCCAGGAGGATAAACTATATCCTCTCACCCAGATGGCAGAAGAAGCAGCTATTGCTTGGGATGATTTTTGAACTAACTGTTTCACTGCAGCCATAGAAGAGTATTCAAGATGTGATTTGGGGGGCCAGATTTGGGGCTGGGGGTGGGAAACTGCTTACTTTAAAATACATATCACTATACTCTTCCCCATACCTTGTCATATTGCCTACCTTTGCAAAATGATGAGTAGAGCTTTAAAATTCATGTATGCAAAAGAGGAGAGAAAGCAATGATCTTTAAAAACCCCAAAACTTATCTCTATGAATATTTTTGTATCTTAAAGTTTCATCATGAACCTAAAGCTTCTCAAAAATGTACATTGTATGAAATCCAACTGCTATAGGACCTAAAACATTTGGTTGTTTCCTTACCCATCTATGATTCTCTTCTCAACTCTAGCCATACAAATTATTCCTCTCTTTAGGGGTTTTATGGCTCCTAAAATATTTTATTTCCCTTTTTAAATAAACAAAAACAAAGAAAGGATATACATTCTGCCTCTTCATGCCCCCTATTTGTCTTTCAAATTCTAGCATATCCAGTTAGAAGTTTCCAAATATCAGTCTTCTGGCATGCATTTAAACTGCCTTTTCTTTATGTTCTGTTTATAAGCCTTTCTCCCCTCAGGACTCCCTAGCTTTCAATCTGGCTTAGAGCATCAATGCATTTATCATCCACTCTCCATGGGATGTTGCTTTCTTTTTCACATAGTCACCCTGGGAAGTTTCACCTATTGGAGAGACAGAAAATGAAAATATGAAGACATAAGTTTGAGCTTTTGCCATTGGATTTGGAATGAAGACTTGCTTTGGAACCTCTTGATCATTATTTGCTAGGCTGACCAGGTGTGGTTTGATTGAATCATTCCATGAAAGCTCCCATTTGACTAGCACAGTGAGCTTGTGGCCAAGTGGAAATGATTTCAGATCAACACCTGTGAAAGTCAGGAACAAAATAGTAGAGTGACTATACAGTTCAGACAGTTCTAGCTTCCTCAATTTTCTGTAATGTATCATTTGATCCCTCAGTCAGAATCAAACTCTTTTGTCTCTAAACAAATATAATTCTTTATATCTGTAAGAACTTAACTTTCAAATGATGCCCTGTATTATACTTATTTGTATATGTGACTTATCCAAGGGCATGGTGGTAGATATTTAACAATTGGCTCTCTGAGAAGGAAATGTACACATGACACACTTTTAAAGTATAATTTGTATTTTCTCCATGAATTTCTCAGGTCTATACTACCAACAAAACAATAAAGCAAACCCAGATATGTAGCTTTGCTGATTTCAGAGATGTAAATGTTTATGCTGAAAACTTAACAATGGGTTCCATTAGACTATAAGAGCTACACACCCTCATCTCTCATCTTACACTCTGTCTCACCCTGGAGAGATTCAGTATGATGTAGTGGGAAGACCAATGACAGTCAGGATGGAGTAGAAGAAAGATCAGTGGATTTGCAAGTAGAAACTCTGGCTTTGAATTAGCTCTTTTATTTGTCATCTATGTGATACTGGGCAAGTTATTTAACTTCTGGGTCAAACTGTCTTCATATATAATATGAAGAGTTTTGGCCAGAAGACTTCTAAAATCCCTTTGATCTCTAGACCATCTGACTCTATGAGTTAGAGGACTGGACTTTAAATCTTGAGTCCAGTGCTTAGTATTGGGTAAGCTACTTAAACTATTTGAGTTTTAGTTTATTAGTAAAATGTAGATAATATTTGCACTATCTATTTCATTGGGGTGTTGTGAGGAAAGTTTTAATAAAGCATTATTTAAAATTGAGCTATTTTCCTTTTTAAAAAAAGAACTCTTACCTCCTGGTTTAGTATCTCTTTTAAGATAGAAGAGCATCAAGGGCTAGGCAATCAGGGTTAAGCAATTTGCCCAGTGCCACACAGCTAGGATGCATCTGAGGTCAGGTTTGAAGCCAAGTCCTCTCAGCTCTAGGCCTAGAGCTCTATCCACTGTGCCCCCTGGCTGCCCCTCTTCCTATTATTCTTTATATTTTCTCAAGAGCACAATTCAGTGCCCTGAACAGAAGAACACAGCAAATATTTGTTGAATAAATACCTAGAAATTTTCCTAGAAAAACAACCCTACTATCTAAATGAAATTATAATGACCTAGAATAGGCAATGCACTTTTAAAAGGTACCAAGTATAGCCATGGAGTAATTTAGAAACAAGGAGAATCTGACTTGACATGGAGTGGTATGAACACCATAAGTAATTTTAAAAGAGTTATTCCTTAAAGCTTCCAAAGTCATCTTTCCTTCCTAATTTTTCATTGGTAAATATAGTGCCAGCTTTCTTTTGTCTATCATGTGGATCTTTGTTGCCCTTTTTAGTGGCCTACAACTTTATTTGGAGATGAGGATTCCATGACTCAGTAATTTAGCACAACTAGAAGTTATGCTTATTAAAAATAAGCACTGGTTTCTGATATAAACTTCTAATTATTTAATGTTTCATCTGTCAAAACCAATCCAGCTTGCTTTTTCTTCTCTTGTTCAATTCTGGACTCTACTCATTGTCTTAATGTTTACTCAAGGAATATGGCTGGATGTATACTGATGGATAAGTTTTATAGATAGTCCATCCAACTGAATATCATGGTCTGTCTAATAAGCATTCATTCTTCATCCATCCACGTGGGTTGTTAGGCTGAACTTGTTTGAGTGACTATAGAGCTCATTTAGCAGATTGCAATATTCTGAGGTTTGATGTAATCATTCATACCACCCACAAATAGGAGCATCTAAAGGATCTTCCCATCTAGAAGGAATTCCTCTTCCATTTGGACTCTGGGCTAGACAGCCTCCCAGAGAATGGCAAACACCTTTGGCAAGCACACGTCTCTCTGGTTTATGCCTCATGTAATATTAACAATTAATGCATCAGTGAACAAGGTTGTCTACTGTCCTTTCTTTCAAGTAATCTTGTAGGAATAAGAAAAAAATAAAGAAATCTTTTATGGTTCCTGACATGTGGAGGAAGCCCCTTGTTAGCAAATTTTGCTTTACTGAGTCAAATTTTTTAAGGTCAATAGAAAATTAATATAGTGGGACAATGTTTGGAATATAATAATCACTTAATAAATGCTTATTGATTAACTATCATTTAGTTATGAACCCAGGAAACATGCTTATTTTCTAAAGAAAAGTATTTATTTAATACTTAATCATACAATCCATTATACAGAATGGCAAAAGCTAAGCTAATGTTTATAGACAGTATATGCATGTGTAATTCTTAGCCTCTTTCTCTCCTCATCCCCCCGCCCCACTTCAACACCATTACTGCAGAAGCTAGAGAACTGATTGCACAGGGCCAAGGGTGAATCTATATTTTTCTTTGTTTCTTGGGTCATCACAGCCATGACTATATCCCAAAGCAACTAGCCTACTAGTACTGAGTCTTTATGTATTTCCTAGGCTGGTCCCAATTAATGGAGTTATACCTTAAGCCTTTCTTGAACAGTAGAACCAGCCAGGACCTGCATTCTGTTGGCTTTCAAGAATACAAGGTCACCTCCATGCCAGGATGAGATGTTGCAAACCTGCTTTTAATTGAAAATGAAAATGATTGGTTTGGACCGTTGTCAAAAAATATCTCTTTGTTCATTCAGCTTAATGTCCTTCGTTTGCATAGCCCACTGCATTTCAAGACATACTCAGCAGAAAACTGGTAGATTGAAGGCCAAGTTCTAGAGTATTTATGAGATATTGTCATCTTAGTAGAGAAGGATTTAGATGTCTAGTTCCCAGAAATACTAATTGACCATAGATACACAAATCCCTGTTTATGAAAACAAGAATATGCTCCCATACCAGGTGCTGAATAATTATAATG
This sequence comes from Monodelphis domestica, assembly GCF_027887165.1. Classification (NCBI taxonomy): domain Eukaryota; kingdom Metazoa; phylum Chordata; class Mammalia; order Didelphimorphia; family Didelphidae; genus Monodelphis; species Monodelphis domestica. Next base: position 126,599,247 of record NC_077232.1, on the reverse strand, counting down.
GCATATCTGATCTAAAAGTGATTGTATATTAGTTTGTTTGTTTTTTATATTGTACCAGAGAATTAGGGTAATTTGTATTCCATTTCTAATTGAATGAGTAAAACCTAATATTTTTACATGGACATATGGCAACCTCATAGCTAAAAATAAGTAATATATAATCACTTCTAGAAAGCCTAATTAATTATTTATTGGATTAGAAGATGAACAATGGCATTAGAAATCTCTGTCATTTTCCTTAATCACCTCATAGCTAAATAAATTCAAGAAGCTGGAAGACTATATAAGATGAATAGTGTCAAAGGCGACATGTAGAATGGCAAAGAAACACCACTAGTTTTTTTTCCATGTGTTTTAGGAGCACATAAAAACTCTGGAATGTAGCATTTTATCAGGTGGAATATTCTTATCTCCCTGACAGGGACATTATCAATGGATATGAGCTAAATTTTTATTATAATTATTTTCTACTATAAGTAATGTGCTATTTGAATCATGCTTCTGGGTAAAATACGCAAATATTTAGATCAGAGGATGAAGAGCTAGAAGAGTCCTTAATGCAGGTTTATCCAGAGAGTGCACTCTTACAGATTTCTTTTTTAGGTGAAGATTTGTTGAATATATACAAATTTATATCAATTTTATGTCAGTTATAAAGGGTGTTAATTTTTTTCATCAAACTAAAGAAACTAAGACTGAGCTAAGCAATTTAAAAAAATTAACAATCAAACTTTACATAAATATAAATTCCAAAAATGAGACAAAATATCAACTTTTTTGAGACATGATGTGGTGGGGAAACACTTGACATACCTTGGACACTTGCCTATGCACTTTAGAAAGCATGTGTCCAATCTCCTTATTTTGCATATGTATGTGCAGAAGATCTTGAACAAGATCATAAAAACTTATTCTATTTTTATTACAACTCCATTTTAATTTTCACATTATGAAATCAATGTAAGGGGGAACTGGTGGTTAAATTTAAAAAGGTTGGACTTGTTTATTTAAGAGTGTGGTCACCAGGAATTTACTTAATTCCAAAAAGATTTTATTTATAATTTATTTACAAAATGTAGGAAGAGTGAAGTAAGAAATCAGAGAGAGGATAAGGTAAGATATCTGGCCTAAACACTAAGTAATTTACTCCTGGCCACTGGGCAGGGAGAGTTACTTCTTACCCGGAGGGGCCTCAGCTCTTGTAGCCAAGGCCCTGGGGATGCAGGGAATCTCTCTCAAAAGGATAGGTCTCTCCTGAGGTTAGTCTCTTCTGAATATCCAGCAATTAAGAGTCAGCCTTTCACTCATCACGTGATAGTGTAAAGGAATAGGGTCTCAGGTTCAGTCAGCAGATCCTTCTGCCCCTCTTCACCAGCCTCAGCTCAAAAGCATGAAGAATAGAACTCCTTTCAGGAAGCTGTCACTCCCTTTTAAAGACGTTTTCTCTTGTGTCATTTCCTGTACCTTCCCCTAATTTTACATCTACCAATCACAGGTGACACTCTGCTCTAGGACTGTCCAGAAGGCAGTCAGTCGATTCTGATTCATCACCCACTATTGCATATGTGGTTCACAGACCTCCCACTCAGTGATTAAGTGAGAGGTTTATACTTTTGGTCATTAGATATAAAAATGGGTAGATCTTCCTACTACTGTAAGTAGGGTGTTTATACTTTTGATGATTAAATCTAAAAATAGGTAGATCTTCCTACTCAACTTTTAAGTAGGATGTTCTAAAAATAGTCAGGGGTTACAATTTAATCTTAACACCAACTATGAAACATTAAATGTATAATAAAACAATTTGAGGAAACTTAAATAAACATGAAAAATAATCATAATGATGAAAAATAAACATAAAATGAATATCTGTTTTTAAATACTTATAATTACTGCTATTAACTTAGAGTTAAAAATACAAACCTAATAAATTTAAAAAACATTTAGAAAGTGTGGATTGGTTTATAAATTGTGCAAAAAAATAAAATCTAGCTCTTGAATTAGAGTACCAGGTGAAAAAAAGAGCTGACAACTTATGTTCTTGTAAGTATAATGCTAGTAGCCATAACTAGGAGTATACCTGGTAAGAAATTCAAAGTAATCTCTTCCCCTGGATTCAGCCTTGCTCAGCCCTTTAAAGAAGCGGTATTGTCCAATCTGAGCATGTGAGATGAGATAGGTCAGCAAGACATATCCAGGGACAGAACTGCCAGCTACTGAGTTGGTTCTTTTCCCACAGCTGAGTCACTGAGATAAGGTTTATGAATAAGCTGAAAGAGAGGTCACCTACCCTATAGCAGTTAGCACTGCTGTGCTGGGACTCTCAAAAGGCATCTAGTCACCTCTTGATTATTCATGCTAATGGAGTTGAACAGAAGAATGAATATTGTACAATTGTAGATAATGAACAAAATCTTTGCCTTTTTCCCTTTGGAAGATGTTAGTGTTTCCATTGTAGGAATAAGCTTACATTTGCACAATGCTGTACCATTTTCAAAGTGCTTTTATATACTTTCTCTCATTTGATCTTCACAGATCCTATAAAGGAGACAGGGATAATGATATTCCCTCCAATTTACACATGAGGAAACTGAGGCTTAGAAAAGATGTGGCTTTCACAAGGTCAGACAATTACTAAGCTGGAGGTTTCTTTTCATCAATTTTCATTAAATTTCAGACAATTACTGAGATTTGACCTGGCTCTCCTGACTCTTGTCTATTGTACTTTCCTCCCTTATTGTTTTACTTCTCATTAATTTGTATGTTGGTTATACTCAGAGCCCTGAAGAGACAGACCTGTGAGGTTTTCTAGAAACTAAAGAATATATAAGTATATCACATACTCAGGAACTACAAAGCATTCTTTATATTAATAAAGACAAACCTAAATAATTAGAGAGATGTTGATCACTCATCATTGGGTCATGCCAATATAATGAAAAATGGAAATATTACCTATATTAATTTATTTATTCAATGTCATATCAATCAAATAACCAAAATATTATTTTATAGAGAAAGAAAATAATAACAGTATTCAGTAAGAGGAACAGAAAATCGAGAAACTCAAAGGAAATAATGAAAAAAAAATTAATACCAGTTCTTACAAAGCATTAGTCATCAGAACTATTTGGTACTAGTTAACAAATAAAGAAGTTGGTCAGTGAAATAGCTTAAAAATATAATATACAGAACAAAAGAATCTAGAAGCCAAGTGTCCAATAAACCCAAAGACTTCTGTTACTTCAGTGAATATTTTGGCCAATAAAACTGCTGGGAAAAGAGGAAAGCAGAATGGAAGAAACAAAGTTTAAGTCAAGATCTTACACCATATACCACAATAACCTCCAGATGGACAAATGATCTAGATCTAAGAGTTCACATCATAACAGAATTGCAGAAATAATGAAGAAAATACCTTCTACAACTTTGGGCAAGAATTCATAACTAGACAAATGATAGAAAGGATCATAAAGGGGGAAGCTGGGTGGCTCAGTGGATTGAGAGTCAGGCCTGGAGATAGGAGGTCCTAGGTTCAAATTTGGCCTCAGATACTTCCCAGCTGTGTGACGCTGAGCAAGTCACTTAAACCCCATTGCCTAGCCCTTACCACTCTTCTGCCTTGGTGCCAATACAGTATTGACTCCAAGATGGAAGGTAGGTATGGGTTTAAAAAAAAAGGATCATAACATAATAAGTGGATAATTTTGATTTCATAAAACTGAAAAGTTGTTTTGCATAAACAAAAATCAATATAGTTAAAATTCAAAGGAAAGCAGGTAATGGGGAAAACTTTTTGTAACACTTTTTTTTAAAATAAAATCTGATATTCATGATATGTAAGAAGCTGATTCAAATATATCATAATGGCAGCCAAATCCCAGCAGATAAATGGCCAAAAGGGTATAAATAGATAAGTCGCAAAGGAAAAAATCCAGGCTGTCAATGTTCCAAATCACTAATAATCAGAGAACTACAAATTAAAAACAAATATGAGTTTACACCTTTCAGGTTGTCAAAGATTGTTAACAAAGACAATAGTTAAGTGGAGTAGGTGCTGTCAATCAGCATGAAACATTTGTCCCAGGTAGGACACAATATTTATGACCTGCCTGATAATAATTGAGAGTTAACTCTATATTTACATAAATACTACACTCCCTGTGTTTGTTGATTCAAAAGGATTTTTCTTTCTTTTTTTTTTTAATGCAGGAAATATTGTGGAACTCTCCTGTTTTGACCTTAGTTCACTAAATAACTTCACTTATCCACTCCCTGAATTCAATATTTCTTTTGTGAGCTTCCTACAACAAGAAAGGGAACGCGAAGTTATTGTTCTGGGAATTTCTGCAGACCACTTCCCCTTTCATAATATATCTCAGGTCTGTCCATTAACCCCCAGTGAATTACAGCTGTATTCTTCATGTTTGGTCTGTGAATCCAAAGGAAATCTGGATTTTATTCATCAGGAATTGACAACAAAAGGTAATGGAAAACTGAAAGAAGCATGGAAAATGGAAAGAAAATTGCTTGGGGGTAAATTATCTTTAAAATTAGATGTCATTTAAAACAACCACAAAAATGAAAATAATTTCTATTTTTCGGATAAAGACCCTGGGTCATGGAATTAAATGCCAGTCAGCAAGAGACCTGACAATACAGCTTCTGATCTTAGGATGGAATCTTACCATTGGAGCGTACTTCAAAGGCTCTGTAAGTCGGTCTTCTCAAAGAAGCATCAGGAGATTGATTCCCTGCAGAGCTGAGAAGGGAAGGTGGGGGGCAAGAGGGGGCCCCAGGGCTTGTCCTGGATCCCTATCCTGGTGTGGAAGTAGAGGCACCAGAGGGAGCGATGATGAAGACTCCATTGCTGTCATCAGTTCTAGGCACAACAGAGTTCTGAAGAAGGGTCATCCTCTAGCATCCCCAGAGTCTTTCTTGCCAGAGCGGCTTACCTTTCCCTGTGATACTATATGGCATAATGATATATATATATATATATATATATATATATATATATATATATATATATAGTGGTAGTAGTAGTAGTAGTAGTAGTAGTAGTAGTAGTAGTAATGGTAGTAGTAGTAGTATTAATAGTGGTAGTAGTAGTGGTAGTGGTAGTAATGGTCGTAGTGGCAGTAGTAGTAGTGATAGTAGTGGTAGTAGTAATAGTAGTAGTAGTGATAGTAGTGGTAGTAGTAATAGTAGTAGTAATAATAGTAGTGGTAATAGTAGTGGAAGTAGTGGTAGTAGTAGAAGTAACTGCCTAATAAATGCCGATTGATTGATTGATTGATTGACTGACACAAAGGCTCTATCACCTTAAAAGCTTGATCTAGTTTAGTTAAATTTCCAATGAAGACCATTCCTTCATATTTCTTTCCTAGGAAAAATAAGGTTGTGGTGAGTTTTCACATCTAAGTCCCTGTCAACATATAATGCTATTTTCCTTGTAGCTTCCATAATGAATGAGTCCGTAGAGATGAAAGTCAAGCATTTTCCTCTACTTCCTGTTCTTTTCAACTTCACTCTGGTTCCGGCCATGGAAGACCTGGGAGGACACGCCACTACCTGTTTCCTAAAACTCAGTGTTAGAAACTCGAGCACCAGGAGAGACTCGGCAATGGAAAGCAGTGTGCAAAGTCTAAACAGCTGCCGTCAGGTTTCTCTGCAACTTGAAATGGAGATAGGAAGTAAGTTATTTAAGGAAATTAGATAGAAAGTTGGGTTTAGGTTTTCTGGTATTAGCGGAGTACAACGAAGACAGGAAAATTCCCTCACCATTGTTATATTAAAGCCACACGGAAGAGCAAATTCATGAATAAAAGAATAGGGCAGCCTCCAAAAGTGGCTTTCATTTCTTTCTTTCTTTTTTTTCCCTTCAAAACAGACTTGCCCAAAACACCAACCTTACACATTGGCAGAAAGAGCCTCCCAACTGGTGTGAAGAGAGGACTCTGGGAAAGAGTTCTTCCTCTAAATTTAAAAGAAAATCTTCTCCCTCTTATGTTGTGGATGCTTGAAAGCCTCCCCTCCACGAGAGATTTGCTCATTGGAGGTTCAGTTATTATCTCTTCTTCAGTCTTTTGACTGATCTTTGATTTCCCTCTAATAATATCCAACTCAACTCATACATACTTTTCATCTTGGGCAGGTCCTATCCATGTCCTCCCACATATCCTGCTTAGGGGGACCCCCATGGATTTGGGGGACCTCCTTCTAGATCCCTTGACCCTGTGTCACCAATGACTCATTCTGATGGTCCCTCATGCAAATGATCCACCCATTTTATTTTGGGGGTTGCACACTTCTTTCATGAGGCCTTCTTGGTCACTTTTCTTATACAAGCTGTAGCTCACTTCTGCTTGAGTTCTCTGGTCTCCATGACTTGTATTGCCTCTCCTCTATTAGAATGGAAATAGTTATTAAATGGAAATAATTATTAAACATGAAACTTAGAAATTAATTGAAATTACTTGAGCAGCTAGTTTTCCTCCCTGACCAGTGGAGACCAGTGCACTGAAGGAAGGAATGGCAATTTGGATGAGGGGAAAGGAAGAGAAGATTTTTTTAAACATGGAAACATGTTTGAGGAAGTAGGGACAGGCCAGGATGAGGCACCACAGTGAGCATCCAGAAAGCACCGAATGCCACAGGGAGAGAAACACTGGAAGGAGGATATTTCAAAGATACATTTTGACTACTTTATACATTGGTCTAAGGTTGGTTTTTGTCTCCAGTCACTTGACCTTGTATTGCCATGAAAAATCTTTTATTCTATTTTAAAAAAGATAGAAGAGGAAAGGGACAAAAGGGGCTTTACTTTGTACTGAAAATAGTCTTTTCTATCTAGGAAGTATATCAGTCTTTTAAATTAGGAAGCAGTCAGAGAAGTTTGAAAGATCTAAGAGTTGGGATTATGGGAATAAAAAACACCTTATTTTTCAATGTGCATTTACAAACACTGAGTTGATTTTTGTGTTTTTCCAAAGGATAAGACACACAAGTCTTCCTATTGTTTCATGTTTTGCTACAAAGAAAAATTCATTTAGCATTCATGGAGAATCTGTAAATTCTAAGCCTATATGGAGTGAAATGGTTGTCTACTTGTCTGTTTTGGCCCCATAACTCAGAAAGATAATAATGATTTACAGAAGGGACTCTGGTGTTCTGGGAAAACATATGTACATTTTTTCATGTTTTGAGAACATCTGTGCATATAAATGAACTTTGGCTAGCCTCTTTTTAAGGGAGTTGTCCATAAATATTCAAATCTTTTTTTAGAAAAAATGGAAAGGTGATTTTAGTTAGCTGAATTGAAGCGTAATATCCGTGAGCCACGGTGCTTATTTTATTCTTTGTTCCTGTCCTCTCCCAAATTTAATACCTTGTATCTATCAACTTATAGATAGAATAGACAGTGAGGTACTTGCCCTGGGGCAGTGGGGAGTACTTGGTCCCAGGAAAACAACGTTCTGTAGTCTGGAAACCTTTTCTCTGAGTTCTTCAGATTTAACTCTCTTCATATAATGTTTGGGAGCAGCTAGATGATGATGGGACAGCTAGGTGACATGGTGGATAGCACATCAGGCTCAAAGTCAGGAAGACTGGAGTTCAAATTTGGCCTTAGACACTTACTAGCTGTATGACCCTGGGGAAGTCACTTAACCTTGTTTGCCTAAGTTTCTTCATTTGTAGAATGAGCTGAAAAAGGAAATGACAAACCACTCCAGTGTCTTTGCCAAGAAAACACCAAACAGAGTCAAGAAGAGTTGATCACAACCGAAACTACTGAACCACAGCAAAAATATATGACATTGACATAATTGTAGTATTCAGAACTTAGGGTTAAAAATAGAATTGACCACTCCCTAGTTTGGGGAAGCCATTTTCCTGTAGACTGACTTAACCCATCTGTTATCATTTTGTTTTATTAGGTATGTTACTTTATTTTAAATACTAAAAATATTATCATTTAAGCTTAACAAAAGTTTCCTGTCCTAAGAACAATGTGCATTTGCCTTATGATAATATTGTTTACATTAGGAATTTCTTATATTATTCCATTCAATTCATTTCACATTTATGTGCTGGGGCACTGTGTGAACCACTAGGGATACAATACAAATAAGGCAATTTCTATCATCCAGGACTTCACAATTCCATTTCCAGTGAAGGAAATGATAACAAAATTGAGTATTAAGTTGAAAATAAGTATAATCACAAAATTTTATAGAAGAGAAATAATATGGCTAGAGATGATCAGTTTTGACTGCTTCATTTTACAGATGAAGAAACTATGTCTTAGAAAGGATTTGTCACCAATCATACAGCTAGTGAACGGCAGAGTTAGTAATGGAATTTAAGCTTTTTCATTCCAATGCCCCATATTACAACTAATTCTTAGCTCTTGAATCATTTTACTGTACCTTTAAAAATGTTTGTTTTCTACCTCCCCTAACAGATTCTATTTGTATCATGAGGATTACCTGGTATGTTTTAGTTCTTTCAGTTTTCATATTTCTGATCATCTTCATTGTTCACAAAATATTCCAAGAAAAAAGAAGAGTTCAGATTTGGAAGAGTAAGTATTGAAAGTTAAATCCAAATTGTGCTAAAATTCATTGATTTTAGGTTCTCGGTCTCTTCTCATGGATTTGATTTCTATTTTAATCTGGATCTTTCTATAATTTTTGAAATGTAAAAATATTTATGATTTTGCCATAAAGTTGTCCAAGTATGGATGGATTGTGATCATGGAGGGAACATTACCATTTGTGATATCATGGATCAGTTAGAGCACTGCTGCACAGATTGATAAGACCCTGGCAATTTACCATAGTTGTTTATGGAAATTTCCCCCTAATTTTTACCAAACTGTATCAAGGCTTCAAGAGAAAGCCTAAGAAGAAGTGGAAATAACAGTATAGATATGTACTGATTTCTTAAAAGAAGTTTCCTGAGAAAGTATACATTTTCTGAATCAGAAGATAAAATAAGAAAGGAAAAGAAGAGGGAAATCTGTGGACTCCAAAACTCTGAAGGCAGAATTCAAAGATTTCTTAGAGTCTTCCAGAGTGGGTTCTTGTTCTAAATGAGTGGAAATTATATTGATTTGTTGTCATCCCTCAGCCAGGAAAAGGAGCAAAATGGCATCACTGGTGCTGTATTTTGACTCACACATAAATGGGATTTAAGTGAGGCAGAGTTGCACACAGTTGTTGGCCTGACTCTCTCTTCCAGGATCATCCAATTCTAGCAGCAAGACAAATGTCAAGATGACTGATGATGGCTTGGAATGCAGTGGATGATCCTGACTTCTTCGATATCAAACCAAGTTCTAAGCACTCCACAGCACCCACTTCCACCACTCCATGGCCACTGGCACAACTTGATGGCATTGAGGTCTCTCAGTTACCCCCTCCCTGGTTTAGCCCATCTGCCGGAATGGTTTTTCTAGGGTGTGGCCACTCTGCACACTACAGCTTCTTGGAGCCATGGGCGAGCCTTGGGCAACAGGCATGTGAGCATCCCTGAAAAGGTGCCAGAACACCCTGTTTCCCCAGGAAATGGTGTGGCAAATCTTGGAGCCTTGGATCAGAACTCAGGCAGTACTGACTACTCATCCCACCTCAGACCTTTCACTATGGTTTGATTCTTGCTAAGTCATTCAACTTCTCTGAGCAAGAGTTACCACATCTGTAAAATGGGACTACCAAGAGGACCTACCCAACTAGGTGATGGCAAGGCTAAAAAAGCACTCTGCACATTTAAGTAATACAGGAATATCAGTTATTTTATCCCAAGTCCTCCCCCAGAGACCTCCCTCTGAATTATTCAGCTGAATTATTATGAAATTTTTCCTCTATACAAAGGAGGAACATGTAAAAATAAAAATTAATCTATAAAACTTTGAATATTATATTTTATAAGATTTATTAATATTAGAAGTAACAAAATAATAAGGTAACAAAATAGAACCATGTGCCCATGGCTAATCTACCTGTTCAAACAGCCCGCTCCACCAAAGTTGAGACCCAGGAAGCAAAGAGCACTACCAAGGGAAGACCACTTTATTTATCCCCCTGTCTACATCAGCACATAATGACAGGAAGTCAGCAGGCTCCGGGGAAATGTAGTTCAAAGGCATAAGATTTCCAATTACACAAATGTGTCCCTTTAAATATAATGGAAATCACATGTGTTCATGCATGTATGCATACATGTAACATATATATTTGTGCAAGTTGCATAAACATAGCATGTGTTTATGACACACAATGTGCATATACATACATGTATATACATTGTTGAGTTTTTTATTAATTTCTCCCTTTTTATATTTAAGAAGAAAAAGAATAATGTGATTTTTTAGCAAGGGACCCCCTGCTACGTAGTTTGACAGTTAGAGACCTCCTGTTGTACTGCTTGGCAGTTTGTGACAGTTAGAAGGGTGTGGCTGAGTGTGGTTTTTTATAAGTTGCAGTCTGTTGGAAAGGACTTTTTGTCTCTGGGTCCCCTGGGGAGAGGAGTATGTGACTCTCTCCCTCTCTCTCTCTCTCTGGGACTAGAGGAAACTGAGAAAAGGAAATAAGGCCTTAATAGCCTTATTGATCATTAATAATTTGGGTAGATAGGTAGATAGATAGTGGTTATATTATTAGATAGAAAGAGTATGAGAGTAGGTGAGGGCTTCGGCCTAACAGAAGATACTACCCTTTGAGGCAGATAGATATAGGGTTTTCTAGAAAATTTTAGTTAGGATGGGATCTTGGGTATAGTTATAATCTAGTATAAGATTACTTTCACTTTCCTCCTTCCTATTTCCCAATAATAAACTAAGTGTTTTGCATTTAATAAATTGCACACTGGCTTTTGATCAAACTCCTACCTCCCCTCCCCCCAATTTAACCCTTCACAACATGTAGATTGTATATGTGATGAATGCATGTATATATGCATATTTGTGTATACCCATATTTCCATTATATATCAGGGGACCTTTTACTCCCTCATATGAAGAAAAACTTTTCATAATAATTCAAGTTGGAGGAAGGTCTCTGGTATAGATTATGTTCAAGGCCAATGCATTGTGTTACATGCTAGGGATATAAATATAAAAATGAAACTTAATTGGCATATCTGATTATGATTATGGAAATATAAGCAAAGGCCTAGGCTAATTATGATTAAATACTACTAATGGGTAATCCATAATATATCTATTTGAAATAAAATTGTATTCTGTTGAAAAATTTTAAAGCCTATCTCAGGGGGAAAGAGATTGTCTAAATGGCAAAACTTTTGGAAGCTGGTGGCAGTCACTAAAGTCACTATATAGCAGAATAGAACCCCAAATATGGAAGACTGGGAAACTGGAAGTCGTGATCCCTATCTTATGCCTAATCATCAACTCTGCAGCTGTGAACATATTCCTTTGCCCTTCTGAACCTCACTTTCTTCCTTTGTAGAATGAAGTAATTGTACTATGTCATTTCTGTGGTCCTTCCCAGCCCCAAAATGTGATTTTGAAAGTTAGATGCCCATTTAAAATGTCTTCCATAACAGGTCTGCGTTTGAAAGGCCCAGAGCTGGGGTAAGACAGGGGACTAGTTAGATGAGAGAGAAGCATTATCTCTGGTTAGAAAGGGGTTCACACTGGGAAGTCAGATGGCTGCTTACATATTCATGTGATATTGAAAATCTTTTTTGTTTTAGTTTGAACTAAGGGGAGCAGAACAAGAAACTATGAGGACCAGAAAGCTACTTTCAGCACAATGACAATTTCTCTCTTAAAAATAAAAAGTATACTGAATAAATACCCCAAATCAGCTAAAAAGAGAGAATATTCAATAGAAGGCAAAGCCTATAATGGCTTTTTAGTCCAAGTTTATCTGAAACCCCAGAATTTCAATACTAGATTCAAAAGTCTCACATGTCCTGAGAGAAAGGTTTGGGAAAACCAAAGATTACTTTCTACCTAACCCTGAAAAGATGGACTAAGAGAGATGCAGCAGTCATTGCAAATAGTTGAAGGCTCACCAAAAAGATGCTAGATTGTAAGGGTCTATAGTGTGTCATGGATAAAAGGAGGGAGTTGAATTAGATAAATATTTCCCTACACAAGCTATATGGTAGACTGGAGAAATATTCAAATTCTCTCCCATAAACCACACACTCTCTGATGCATACAGTGGGTGGATGGGTAGAAAGGAGGAAGTCAGAGTGGGATTAGAAGGACAAACAGGGGAGAAGAAGAAGTAGGTTGCTTTCCAGTTTACAGATTTTTAAGACATAAAGAACTTTGATAGGAAAAGCTTTTATGGAGGGGAAAAAAATTGTTGTGATTGAAACCCTCAATGCCAATTCAAATGAATAAACATTTGTTAACCACTTAAGGGCCAAACATTGTCCCTCACAGATCTAAGGCAGTTTGATTTTAATTCTTACTCTAAATTGTGCATCATTTTGTTTCTGGGTTTGTCTCAGACCTCAGAGAAGTAGAAATGATTATTTAATATTTGGCTTCCTATGTAATAGTTTATTTAAACATTTAATTGCCTGTAAGTGTATATTTTACATTCTTTGATTCATATGCTTAGACACCTACAAGAAATCTAGTTATCTGGGTAATTCAGTCATGGATATCACTGTCCAACTGGAGACCAATTATAAATTGCATAGTGTCTAGGATGAAGTAAATGGCCTCTGAAGGTCCAGGTTTTTGAATCTAAGATTACAGAGTATTGCTACCTTCCTGTTAGCTAAAGTGATATTATTAGGTAGCAGAACTATTAGGTATATTGAATGTAATAGCTAAAGGTTCTCATTAGATTGAACATATCTGTGATCATTAGTGTTAGCAGAGAAGGCACTAGCCTCAGAATGCAGCAGTGCTGCAAATGGAAAATAATGTCTTAGGAGAGATCTTAATTTCAAGTTTCGTAGGGAGTATATATAACCCATGTCCCCACATATTTATTTGAAAAATGTGTATGTGTTTGTGAATGTGCGTGTATATTTCTTTTCTTTGAACAGATCAGACATACGAATCTGCCTCCATTTTCTTAAAAGGAAATGATTCTGAGAAATGGAGAGGAATGCTAAATACCCCTGTTGTTTCAGGTGAGTGCTATATCATGTATTCAGAAACCACTGTTTAATAAATTCTATAGTATCACCCAAGATTAAACCCAAAGAGTGAGATCTGATTAGAGACCTGAACTCATTTAAATTGGCCTTACATCTGGGAGAAAGAAGCTTGGGCTAATGAAATTCAATTTAATTTGCCTAGTTTGAGGGGACAGTTAAAATCAAAACTGCCTCCTTAAATAATGGTAAGTTTGCTTAATTGGCAAGGAGAAATTCATGTGAGTAGGCAGAGGGGAAAAGGCAATAAGGAAGGAACTTCAGATTTATTTTTAAATGAGACAAGATACCATTATTTCTGAGAATTGCAAGAGGTAATTGTAGAGTGGGCATGGAAATCTTTAGATTCTCTATTAATGGAGAATGTCATTGTATAGAAAGAACTCGTAACAGCGCCAATTAAAAAGTCCCCTCTGTCCTTTCCCAAGTGTCATTGTATTAGGATAAAAAGTACCTAATGAGAGCAAATGAGGGGCTGCCAGCACAGCCTTTGCTGTCTGGCTCTCCTTATAGCTCTTTGAACTAATTAGGAAGGTTCCTTCAGAACCCACTGTCCAGAGTCGTGACAATCTGATATAGCACAAAGTTCGTCTACATTTGGAGCCAGAAAACAAGGGTTCCCATCCCAGATTTCCAACTTATTATCTGTTTTGCATTTAGAGCCTGAGAATTGGGGTTCTCATACCAGATTTTCCACTTATTGTCTGTCTTCCCTTAGGTGAATTATTTAACTTTCTTTGGGCATCTACTTCTTTATGTTTAAGGTGAGAATGTTGGATTAGAGCTTGGGTTCTTAACATTTTTTTGTGTCACGAAACCCTTGAACAATTTGGTGAAACCTAGGGACTCTTCCTCAGAATAATGTTTTAAAGATATAAAATAAAATCTATAGAATTACAAAGGAAATCAATTAAATTACAATATTGTTATCAAAATAGTTTTTAAAGGAAGTCCACAAACTTCCTGTTAAAAACCTCTAGACTAGATGATGTCTAAACCCCTTCTCCAGATGCCAAAATTCCAAGTAACTGATCTGAATAATTCACAAAGTCAGCCAAGCCCAATTACTAAACCTTTGTTAAGGATTCCCATTTGGTTAGTATTTTGTTGGTATTGGAATCTGATTATTTTTAATCTTCAAAGAACCTGATGCTTTTAATGCTTTTTGGCATGATTAGAAGGTGCTCTAATGTTAACTAGCAAATGAACATATACAAATGAATAAGCTGGCACTTTATTTTAGATTATAAATTGTGAATTCATTTTGTTTCTTAGAAAGTCATTGTAATAAAGCTTTAGCCAAAGAATAAACTGTTTGCTTATATGCATATTGTGAAATTTTTATGCAACTAAATGCAAGATGGTAGAGCGAACTATGTTCATGAAGAGTGTAATCCTCTGATTTCCATGATGACTATTTTTGTTCATTAAAAAATTATACTTAAAAAAATATAGAACTATGACTCTATCCTATGACTCGATCAAAAACTTCATTCAACATATATTTCTCTGGTGCCTACTTTGAACAATTTTCAACCATAGAAAATCATATGTAGTTATCCCTTTCACTTTGTGACTTTCCCCATCATGATTTTGATATAACATAAATACAACATAAGAAATTAAATGAGAATTTGGGGGCAGTTTTGCAAAAGCTATAGATGACACTTGAAGACCAGCAGACAATAAAGAAAAAAGTTTGAATACTCAGAAATGCATCAAATATATGTATAGAATTATGTAATATCAATATATTTTATCTTTTAATATCATAAATATATGGTTTCTTTTTAAAAGTTAAAATAAGTAAAAAGTTAAAGTTTGTAAAAAGAATGTGTAAACCAGCACAATACACAAAGGCTAAAAATTTTTAATATTGACCTACATATAGCTAAGCATTTAACCCAAATTTTACAATAAGGTACTGTAAATACCCCATAAGAGAACAAGAAAAAAAAATCAGGTCTCTTCTTTGGTATGAAGGGATGGCCAAAAATTTTTACTTGGATTTTCTAGATCACATGAGTGCCTTGAGATATCTGTATTTGACTTGTAGAAGGCAGCAGAATTATGAATAATATTACTAAATCTTTATTTGTCTTGCCACAAATTTCTAACCTGAAAGAAAGGGGAAAGGAATTTGGAGAATGATCAGAAGGTAACCATGGGTTCTTAATAGTTGTATGAGTAGATAGTAAAACTCCAATGAATCTTACTCAACTGGAAGGATGGGCCTAACAAGGGGTTATGCTTACTGTTTCTGAGCCAGTCTAAGTCTAAGAGCTAAGTCTAAGATGAGAAATTCAACACTAACAGATTAATCACTAGATGATGAAAACTTTAGGTATAATAGAGCAAAAGTACAAATAATACAAATAGTATTATGTGACCCCCTTATGTTTCCATAGCAATGGTGGTTAAGTAGTGGAAAAGGGTTGCCCAGGTGAGGAATTGTACATGGCAGAGTATATGGAGCACTAGTCTAAGAGACAGGAAGACATGCCCTTGATTTCCTCTTCAGACACTTTTATGTTTGACAGTGGTAAAGCCATCAAAACCTAACCTAACCCAACCCAACCCAACTCAACCCAACCCAAACCTTCATCTTCATTCCTGGCTGTATCTGTGTCTATTTACAGATTTGCAGGAGATTGTTGTTTGGAACTAAGACCCAGAGAAGTCTATTAGATTTCTCAATTAATATGGATTCCCAGATTCTACTCTGTCCAGGGGAGAAATGATTAGAAATGATTAGTCATGTAATCAAAGGAACACTGGCTATTGAGTCCAAAAACCTGATTTGATTTCAGATGACAATGAGTTTGAATCCTGATTCTGCTACTAACTACCAGTGTCACCCTGGGAACTCATTTATCTTCTCTTGGCCTTGTTTTCTTAATTTGGGAAATTAGTTGTTAGACTAGATGTCTAAGGTTGCTTCCAGCTCGAAATCTCCCAATGTTACCAAGACCATATTATCAGAATATGGCACTGATAGAGGGAAGGGAAAGGGAATGATTATTTATAATAACGATTAGGTACCAATTACCTCAACTGAGAGGTATAAGTGTGAGTAAAAAATTTTCTGGTATATGGATTTAAAATAAAACTATGTACCCAAAGTATAGTTTTTCATAATAAAATTTACTAATTGAGGTCTCCAGTTTGGAAAGTGCAAATGAGGATTTTGAAGATAACAAGGATTATAACAACTTGACCTATACTATCTTGGTCACTTCTTTTTTATTAGTCATAACATGCCATTTTATCTTTCTTTGAAAAAGAATCAATAGCTACCCTGTCTTTTCAAGTGTTTATGGGAATATAAATTCAAAAGACCTAACCACAAGATATACTTATAAATTCATTAACTTACTAGTGAAGGAACCCATCTTGGTCAGCTTTTATTTTTCATAGATTTCACTAAAAATCTTCTAATTTTATCAGCACCTTTATTGAGGTGTAGGAGTATAGCCTTTTCATGTATTTTTAAAATCAAGAATCTACTTAAGACTTAAAGATGAAAAAATCAAATTTTGTCTTGTTATTTACATTCCCTCAATTTATAGATTGCTTTCTTCCATTTGTAAATTGTCCTTTATCTGAGAAATAAATGGAAAGGAAATAATACTTCTTTTGGGTGCCATCTTTGAGACCGCCCTGTGCAATGATAGATTAGAGATATCTCTGGAAATGGGAAGAAAAAAAGACCAGTAAAATTCTGTGGAAAAGAACTAACATGAATGAAAGACAAGATTGTGCAACATATCTCTTCAAAACAGCTATATGTCAGTTCCAACTGTACTTTTCAGAATTTCTGTATGCTAGTTCTTGAATCATAAAGTAAACACTGACACAAATTCATATCTTACTGTTCTCCATCCAAGATAATATATTCATCTTGGGAGCAAAAGAGAGGAACACTGACTGACAGAAAATGAACAGAGATTAACAAGAACTCATTTTCTATAATAGGAGAAGTTACTGAATGAAGTCATTTTTTTTTGTATTTCCCTTTCCTTTAGAATACAAATGTATTCATCTATCCCTGAGTATTTCTGGTTCATATTTTAGCCAACATAATAATTTACATTGCTTTCACTGGCCAATACTTTTTGTTCATATATTACACAAATGGTGACCACTCTACTTTAAGCTCCATGTATAAGTGGCCATAAGTAGTTTGAATAATATAAATCTTGCTTCTAATTTTTATTAAAATTTTCATATGCCAACAATCTGGTTTCTTATAGGTCTAATATTTTCTTTTAGACCCAGAAAGCTACAGTAAGCTGCATGAGTCTTCTAATAAAGATAGGAAATAATGAACAATAAGCCCTGTTCTACTGTACTAACACCAAGACCTCATCATGGTATAAAGGGGATGCTAGATTCTTAAAAACTATGAGAGTAGCCAATAAACTTTGACAGGTCTTCATGGAGATGGAGAAATGGTACTGACAAAAGATTGTGCCCACTGTCTGAGAACCAGACTAAGTAAGTAGAGAATAGCTCATCGCTGGTAGCTTTGTCACTAAGTTATGAATCCTTTGGGTGTGACAAAGCAAAAATACAAAGTGGCTAGCAGTATGGTGTGGTCTTCTGTCTCCACAGCTTTCAGTGATGGTAGTTGGGAAGTGAAAAAGGGCCCCCTAAGTAGAGGATTCTCCATGGCAGACTAAATAGGTTATGATTTAATTTAATTTAATTAAGCTACAAAGGTTTAGAAAGTATGGAATGATATTACAATCTACACAAATTAAGGAAATAATCTCATCAATGACATCACAACTCCACCGGCATGTTTAAGTATTCATTCATATGAATTAAATTTAATTACATTTTTTGATTTGGAGTCAGGAACATCTGGACTCAATTCCCTTTTCAAACACTGAAGATTTTGGACATGTCACTTAACTTTTGTTTGCTTCAGTTATTCTTCTGTAAACTGAGTTTGGTCTACAAGGTATATATGGTGCCATGTAGCTTTAACTATGATTCTATGATCTGTAAGTTACTATACTACCAAATCATGTCAAATTGGACATCCTCACTCTAAATGAAACCAGAAGAAATAAAGAAGTTGAACCTAAATCATGAGCTAACTTATAGATTATCCTTGGAAAAGCAAATAAAGAGACTTGGTAGGGAGTTTCATTGAATGTTCAAACTCAACAAGAAAGATGATTTTATGGAATACTTCATCATCTGGTATAAAATAAACTACAGATCATAGCATATTATCAGTGATGACTTTCATGAAAGAAATGTGTAAAAGATATCATTCAGAGAATATATGATTAGAAAATGAATATTACCAATAATGTAGCAAAAGCATAGAATAAGACAAATGCATTAGTAACCAGGGAAAGCTCAAAGACCCTAGCAGAAGGTCTCTGGTGTGCTTTAGGTAGATATTTCATAAAGGATTTAAGAGAAGACATGCACAGGAACTGCTTAGTATTTGAAAGTATGGATAGATTTTACAAAATGAACAAATTGAGGAAATAATGTCATCAATGCCATCACAACTCCGTTGACATGTTTAAGTATTCATTAGCTAAACTGAATTTAAGCATAAATGGTAGGTGATAACATAAGAGTAATAATTCTATTGATTGAAATTAAATATATTTCAAGTGTTTGTTATCTCTATGACACTGTGTTAGGTATTGGGGACATAAAAGGTCAAAAATAACATATTTCTTGCCTTCAACATGTTTACATTCTACTCCCCAAGACACAAAATGTACACAGATAAAGATAATGTGAGTTAGTGCAATGGGGTCAGAGTGGGGAGGATAGAGAAAGCCAAAATGTTCTAGAAATTTTTGAGAAGGGAAGGAATGTTATCCTATAGTAAAAAAATTAATCTTGGCCTTTAACTTCAGAAATCCACCAGATTTATTTCTGAAACTGCTAACTCATTCATTTGATTTATATTACGAAACTACACTAGTTAATGTAGCCCCAGATAAAGAAAATCCACATAGAAACTTAAAAAAAATTAATAAAGAAATACTTAAGAAAAATGTTATTTGGTCCATTGTTAAGCATCCATTACAATATAGTGGCCACAATGGCATAATGTCCAAGCACTAGAAATAAACATATAAAAATTAAACAGTTCTTGATCTTGACACCTAGTATACTCATTTTGTTTCCACTTCTGTAGAGTGGTCACATAAAGGAGAAACAAACAAGAAAAACAGGTTTAGCAGATTACTACTTCATTTAGTAAATCATTAGCTTATTTTAAGGTAACACACAACTTTTATATAATTGGGATGTTAATGGGAACCACTTGGTTTGGAGCCAGAAATCTTGGCTTTATGGTCAACTAAATGTATGTCAGCTAGGCAAATCACATAAGCTCTTTTATTCCTAATTCTATCATCTTTATAATGAATCTATCATTCCTGCACTATGTACCTTATAAGGTTGTTTTGGCTAATATGGCTGTTAACTAGAAAGCTCAATATTCATGGGAGGTATGGTGTGAGGAAAGGAAGGTTATATTTACCATCTGGAAATGTCATTTCTGTATTGATAAATTTCCAGTGTTTGTACATACATAGCCAAAAAAGTCAGTAATGACTTTGGAAGCTACTAATCCTTGGGGTTTAAAGAAAAAGTAATTTGGTGGCATAAGTCCTTGGGATAAAAAAAAGGAAAAAGGAAGCCAGAAGGAAAGAAAGATAACAGAAGGGGAAAAGAGTGATATAGTTAGAGAAGAGAAATGGAGAGGGCTAGAAAGAGGGAGGAAACAATAACAACAACAAAAGAAAGAGGTGCAATATCTCAGTATATTGTGGTATTGGTGACATAGGGTTACCTGTCCCTGTTATAAAGCTTAGACCAAAAGGCTCTTACTTGTTTTCATCCATCTGGTCCTGGACATGGAAGTTCATCTAGTTTCTTTTTTAAACCCTGACATTGCATTTTAAAAGCAATACTATGTATTGGTTCCAAGGAGGAAGAGAAGTAAGGACTGCGAATGACGGTTAAGTGACTTGCCCAGGGTCACACAGCTAGGAAGTGTCTGAGGTAAGAATCAAACCCAGGACTTCCCAGCTCTAGGATTGGCTCTCAATCCTCTGAGCCACCCAGCTGCCCTCTTTAGTCCAGTTTTCTTTTGAAAGGATGATGCTTGGCAACATGAATTCTAGCTACAGAAAGTTAGAAACAGTATTGGATAGAATTGTCTTATGCTTTCTTTGAATAGGCGTGTGAACTAGAACAAATACCTTTCAATAAGAGACAGAATCACTAAATATCATGAACAAGTAAATCACCCAGTAATTTAGAGCTGACAGTTTTCTGGGGCCAAAATTAAGAGCAGCAGCGTAAGGCTAGCATTTGCAATACACTTGTGAGTGATATTTGAAAACACGAATGGAGCAGGTTTTGAGTTCCTGCAGGAGGGAAGACAAATTGCTGATGCCAGATGTCCTGCAACCAGGCAACATGAAAATTTAATTTTTCACTTGCTTAACTATAATATTTATGACTCTTATGATTCAGATTCATATACATCAAACAGTCAAAGTTGTAGCCATCTGCCTGGGTAAGAGTGAATTCCAAAAGAGAGTGGAGGATTATTTCCCTTTTTTAAAAGGAAGACTTTGACTTTGATGAGTATTAGTAAGCTACAGGCAGTTGACAACAAATACATCTGCTAATGAAACTCTACACTTTATACATTGGAAGAACATATACTAATTTATTTGATGTACTTACCGATGTGCCATCAGCAAATGGAAAATACAGAGTAGGAAAAAATGATCAATTGTTCAAAGATTTTCTATAATTTATCTTTGTTCAAAATATCTATCCAAAAGCAGAAAAAGGATGATCAATTCATTAGTTTCATTACTTCACTAAAGAGGACATTTTAAATGGGAATTAAATGGTAGCTTAATCATTGGTTCAGCCTACTGACTGCTATAGATGTTTTCAATGGATAAATTGTTCAAGGAAAGCCCTTAGTCATAGTTACTCTTCTAAGTGAGACAAACAAATGAAAGTTAGATATTTTAATATTCTGATTTAATTTCTGTACAACCTACATTTGGAACAGATGGGTAGGTTTAGGATCACTGGTCACAGGACAGATGGAGCTTTGGGAATGGTAGTTCATGAATTTGAATTGGCAACTCAGTTGATGGAAATCTGTCCTGTGATTCCATAATCTGTTCTTTTGCCTACAAAGAGCCACTTGCCACGGAATGTCTATCTAAGTTGAATGAAAAGGTCAGAACTATGCATCAACTTTGCTGTGGCTCAGCTGAATGCTCATGTCAATCAGAAAAGATATTAAGATTTGAGAGAGAGTAGTTGCTATGAAATAGAAAGTACCCATGTTGAAAGCTGGCTCTCCAGCAAAGACTTTCAGCAGAACGGATTAAAAAAACACAGTTGTAGTTTCCAAAGAGAACATGTCTTGAATATGTTATCCTTGAGCAAAGAAATCTGTGTAGTTAATTTGAGCACCATAACTTTTGGAAAGGATGCTTATATGAAAATGAAATACTTGAGAAACTCTAAGAATTCCTGATGGACTTTCATGATGCCCTTTTCACTTCTCATCCTGCTTTCCCATCCTACCCTACCCCAATTCTAGCAACTGAGGAAATGACAGAAAAGTAAGCAAAAAGAGCTAAGTGGAGTACCAGAAAAGAACGAATAATGATTTTTACATACATAATACATTTTCCTTAATCAAACATTTTTATAATGTTGTAATATGATCACAGCAACTATATAATTTGTCTGACCTTGGAAATACCTCAGACACCTCAGTTCCAATCTGAATCTACTACATTCTGGTGGTAATAAGTTCAGGCGAGTCTTTAATTTCTTCATTTGAAATATGAGAGGGTTAGGCATTCCCTAGATGGTCTCAGAGGTTCTTTTTAGCTTTAAATACTATGATACCCATTGATGTCAGAGAGATTTGACAGGTATTATTATTTATATTTTACAGGTTAGAAAATTTAAGGGAACAGGGTAGTTAGGTGGCTCAGTGGACAGAGAGTCAGATCTAGATGTGGGAAGTCCTAGGTTCAAAACTGGCTTAAGAAATTCCTGGGCAAATCACTTAACCCTAATTGACTAGCTCTTGTTTTTCTTCTGTCTTGGAGCCAATACTTAGTATTAAATCTAATATAGAAAGTAAAGGTTTAAAAATAAAAGAAAATAAATAAATTTAAGGGAGAGAGGAGAGAGAGAAAATGACCTTGAACTTTTGTTTTATGTTTCTTCTTAAATTCACAAATTGCCCCAAATGGAATAATTAATTGCCAGTAACAGAGGCGAGGAGTTAGCCCTGAGGAGCTTAGTATGGCTGTGGTGATTGTATTTCCATGCCTCTAACTCTTAAATCTTTAAGAACAAGATGGAAAAAAAGGGCAGAACTATTACTCAGTGGACATGAAAATATTTGAATATGATGAATTGAGACTAAAAACCAGAAAGCCAGAAGCCATGGATTTCAATTCTTCCCCATTTTTGGTACAAAGTGAATTTTGAAAACAGAATTAAACATAGAGAAAATGAAAAATCTTACCACTGACAGAGACTAGGCTTTCTCTGAGCACATAATAGAAATGGGGCCATATTTCTAATCAAAGGCTTTACTGCTGAGAAAACCATTTTGTCAGCTAAATTCAGTGAGGGCAAGCAAAACAGTGCCAGAGACTGTTCATTTTTTCTGGTTCTTTTGAGCCCTTTGAAAAAATTCAAAGAAATGTTTGATTCAGAATCTTGACCATTTCTATATAAAGTCTTTGGATATTCTTGACCGTTTCTGTTGCCCAAAGAGAGATATATTGGATTCGTGGTAGAGAATTAACGATATTGGAGATAAGAGGTTATTTAAACCAGTTTTTAGAGGGAAACTTATCACTCTAAACTTTTTAAAAGAAACCTTCTCATCTCACCTATTCTCAAGAAAAGAATTAGAAGACAGCTCATATTTTGCCTTTCATCAAGTTTTGTAGAGTTTTGAATATTATCGTATCAGGTAGAATTGCTGCAGCTACCAGAACAAAATAAGATAATGCCTTCCTTTTTTTTGGAGAGACATTGAAAATGACCCAGAAAAATCTAAAAGCACTTCAGGGTATCATTTGATTGTTTCTGTATGTGAACTGAGGCTTGAACTTGACTCTTTCTCCAAGAACTCTTCTGGTACTTGCCACTGAGGCTGTACTCAGTGCTAACTCTTTGCCTCTATTATGGAGGACTATTCCATTTTTGCTCATTTGGGGATTTAATTTTAAAATCACTCAGTGAACACATTTCAAGATATCTCAAAGAGGGAAGTTTGGATTTCTTCCATTTGTGTTTGTTCGGCACAGGATTTTTTTTTTTTGAGAGCTATTTTCACTTTCTCATGTTAGTGTCTAATATGTGCTAGTTCCATTTTCATCAGCAATTAGAATATATTTTCTATGGAAATGCTGGTAGATATTTTCTATTTTCATACATACAAACATACATATGTATAAACACCCACACACATACCATTTTTTTTTTCAGTTTAATTTATAGATGTTTTGGGGAAGTCTGACTTAGTCAGGCTTCTTGTCAAACTTCTTTTTGACTGTTACTTCCTTGAAAAAAAATTTTTGAGATGATAGTACCCATATTTTTCAGCCATCTTCCTCCATCTTGTTTTACAGAGTCATTTGTATTATGAACCAACTTTGTTCTCACATGGAATATCTCTGATAGGTAGATAAATTGTTTGCTGGTTAATCTCTTTCCAGTTTTTCCCCCTTTTTTGTTATGGTGATATGTATTTGCCATTTCATTTTAATTTTTTTATGATCTTAAAACATTTTTATTTTCAGTTCCAAATTCTTTTCCTCCCTTCACTTCTTACCCACTCATTAAAAAGGCAATAAATGTGATTCTCATTATACATATGAAGTTATGCAAAACATATTTCTATGTTAGCAGTATTACAAAAAACAAAGCAAGACAAAAGAAGAAAAAAATATGCTTCAACCCATACTCAGAATCCATCAGTTCTTTGTCTGGAAGCAGATCACATTTTTCATATTGAATTCTTTGGAGTTGTGGATCAATGTATTGGTCAGAGTTACTAAGTTTCTTGCAGTTCTTTGTCTTTACAATATTGCTGTTATTGTGTATATCATTCTCCTGGTTCTTTGTCAGTTCATATAGTCTTCTAAGGTTTTTTGGAAACCATCCCCTTTATCATTTCTTACAACATGATAGTATTTCATCACCATCAGATACTACAACTTGTTCAACCATTCTCCAAATGATGGGCATCCCCCAGTTTCTAATTCTTTACCATTGCAAAAAAGAGCTCTTGCTTTGTTACTTATAATGTATGATATTTGAGGCAGGTAGGGGAAGCAGTAGATGAAGAGCTAGATTTGAAATCAGCAATACTTGGGTTCAAATCTTGCCTTAGCCACTAATGTAGGAACCTTGATAAGCCAATACAACCACTCTTAACCTCAGTTTCCTCATCTATAGAGGAGATGATAATGGCACCTACTTCATAGGATTGTTGTGAAGATCAAATGACAGAACATATGAGAGCTTTTGTACACTTTCCAGTTCTCTATAAAAGCTATCTAGTCTAGAGTTGCTCTCTAGGCACTGCCCAGCAGCACACAAGGGCTAGTGACTTGTTCATTCCTTGTTCTTTATCTACCATTGTGGTTTGCCTGGATCTCAGCTTGGCGATGACTTGGCTTCCTGGTAAGGGAATAGGCTCTCCAATTCTCACATTCTCTGGTTTATGATCCCAACCCTGACTATCTGGGGACAATTTTCTCTTTGCCTCTATTTTATGGTTTCCCCCAAATGGAGGGGAGGAATAAAATAGGCACCAATACATCATATAAATCAGGTCTAAGACAAGTCATTTTGTTCTCATACAGAAAGTAAGTATAAGCATGAGAATCATAGCATATATTAACAGAACAATTTAAATGCGGTTCAGAAATTCAATTTGTAGCCAGATTAAAATCTGCTGGGAAATTGGTAGTAAGCTTCATCAAGACAATGCAGTTGAGCATTTTTGCTAATTAACCATTTACCATTTCAACCTTACTGAACACATCCTGAGAAGTTACCAACCACTATCTTAGACTGATCTTTTCTGGTGGCTGCTCTCTCTTCAGTGCTGACTCTTCTCTTGGCTCCAGTCTGCAAATGGCTACTCCAGAGGACACTGCAGCAACTACTTCTCTGGCCTTCTGGGAGTTCCTGAAACCCATAAATTCACCCATACTTGTCCCAGGAAGCTTAGTGGCACAATGGTTATTCCATATTGTTAATTATTAATATTTGCAATAGAGTGATCTTTTGGGGTCTACGTCCCCAATTATATCCCCATTGATACATGTGATCAAGCAGTTGTTTTTCTTCTGTATTTCTACTCTGGATATGGATAGTGTTTGTACAAAATTGTACTGGGTCATTGCATTGTTGCTAGTAGAGAAGTCCATTACATTAGATTGTGCCACAGTGTATCCATCTCTGTGTACCATGTTCTCCTGGTTCTGCTCCTCTCTCTCTGTATCAATTCCTGGTGGTTGTTCCAGTTCACATGGAATTCCTCCAGTTCATTATTCCTTTGAGCACAATAGTATTCCATCACTGTCAGATAATGCAATTTGTTCAGCCATTCCCCAATGAAAGGGCATCCCTTCATTTTCCAATTTTTTTGCCAGAGAAGTTAGCAGTTTTTTAAAAGAAAGAGGAACCCCAAAGGGATGGATCACATCATGCCTTTGGTATATCCATGGAGTTTGGGCTCTGTAGCCAGTTAAGGAGCTCTGTTCCTAAACCAGTGACAGTCTCTTGTCAAACACAGCTGGAAACAGGCTTCCTAGTTTCCAAATGTTAGCTTGGAATTGAATAGTAAATAACTTCACATGTATAGCTTACCAACAAGGGCAAATCTGAGTATCACACTAGCTGTCTATTATTATGATTATTGTTACCCTCATCCTCATCTTCATCCTCATTGCTACTACTATTTGCTTGACTTGAGGTGCTCTTGACCAATATAAATTAAAACAGCTTTGTCCTCTAAACCAGGAGCCACCAAGGAGAGAAGGTCCTCTGCTTTTACGGGGGCAACAGAAAGACTTCCTCCCATTTCAGAACTAGAACATTTCTCTACAGTGAATGGGGAAGATCAATATACACAGTAAGTGAATAATCAGTTTTATTGTTTCTTTACCAAGGTGAAAGAATAAAACCATGTCTATTATAATCCTTCAAGAATTCATGATCCTTTCCTATCCATGTAGTATAATAAGTTATTATGGTCCCCAAACTACCAAAAAAAAAACAAATAAAAATCAACAAGTAATGGCCAACTTTCTGGTGAAAAGCATCTTTAAATTTAATTAAACTGGTTCTTGGAAAGACTGTGATGTAGCCTATCTGTGCAAGCTTCACAAAAGGCAACAAAGGGCAAGCAGTGTGAAACTTCAAATGAACTTAAGAGGAATTCAATTGGTGTATGTGTATGTGTGTGTGCACATGCGCACACATGTGCATGTACATACATGCCCACTGACCCATAGAATAGATAGAGGGCTTCCAATACCTTTCCCCAGGATCACAGACAGGGAAACATATCATGACCTCTTATGGGAAGTGGCGGAGAGATCAGTGAGGAACTAGCAAGAAATGGACCATCCAGTAATTTATTATTTTAATCAATTATTCCATGAAACTAGGTATCAAACTCAGGTGCTTTCATGTTGCTTTTATTAGTCACAAATGTCCCTTCCATTTCAGTATCCCAGTGGCAGTTCTGTTTTCACTGCCCTAACACTGTGTCTGGTGCTCAAAATATTCCTTGCTTCTATAGTTTTTGAGAAGCCAGAGTCACCCCCAGACCACAAGGAGGTAACTGAGTAACACTATAGTGCTGGAATGAACCTATACTTTACTCAAAATTACATTTGCCATGTGGTTGGGAGGCAAAGGTAGTGACCTTGGAAAACCAGTTTCATTTGAATTAGATGGCATGAAACAAAATCAATACTTCTTCAGAGTGCCATGACTGATCGATAAACTAATCTTTTCGTTTGTTAAACTCTGTATGCCCCTGAAGACTTCAATTCATCCCTGGGCTCTATATCCCTGGTTGGAGTCATTTTAAACTGCATGCTAATGGTTGCTCTGTAAAGGAGAGTATGTATAAAATTCCTCTTTTTTTTAAAGCAAAGTATTAAAAATAATTTACTAAGTTCACCAGCCTGGAAATCCAGATTAATGTACTCTTTATGAATTTGTGCCCAATGCTGCACTCAGCAGATTTTTTAGAAGAATTCTGTGGACCACTGATCCTGAAATAGAAAGCAACCTTAAGGAAATAGATCTATGACCCATACTAGTAAGTTAGTTCAGTGCCTCTGATTATAGGCTGCTTGATAGCTTAAAGGATTTATGTAGGTGAATACAATAAAGTGTCTAGGCTCAGAGCTTAAAAGGATCTGTCACTGTTAAATCTAAAGAGATTTTAAAAATAGAAAGTCTTCCTTATGGTTTCAGCTCTTTGGCCTGCCAGTTGAACATGATTTGCTTCACATTGCGGAAAGTGTATTATTTAGGGTTTGGGGCAAATCTATTTTTCATTTTCCAATTGGGAGGGAATGAAATCAGCGTGATCAATTGTGAAGAAGACTTAATGTGGGGAGATGGATCCCTTACTCTCATGTCATGAGAAAAAAACATAGAAGCAGGCTATTTTTGTGTAATAAAGGTTGAGACCAGAGTGTGACCAGTATGGTTATAGCCATAGATTAAATATATGGGTGCAAGAAGACAAAAACTCTGAGCAAATGTGGGCAAGGAATTATTCTTAGGCTTTACTTGCTGTGGTAAAAGCCCTTAATGAATAAATACTGAGATCTGAAAGATTTGAGGGATGAGTCAAATGCCTTGGGAGAGCCCAGAAATAAAGTTTGACTATAGACTCAGAAACCCCTGGGAATGACTATGAATGCAATAGGCAGATGGTTGTTTCAAAACTATAGGTTCAAATAGTCTGCCATCTTGGACAAGAATGTGAAATCTTGAACTACTTCAACTAACTAGTCACCTTTGTTTTAAAAATAATATAAGCAGTTCCATTAAAGTCCTACTGATAAATCTGTGAGACTAACAGGATAGATAATTTTCTAGGTGGGCACCATATTTTGTCTCATTTGTCTCAGATGTGTGTGATGTATTATTTTTTGTAAACTATCTTTTCTATAGATGATCAAACATTGTAAAAATATTTTAGATTTACTCCAGTGAAAAAGAGATTGGATATCCTGACTCTTTAGGAGAGTGATTTTGTTGTCTGGATCTGAAGAATCAAATATGAACTTAGTGAAAGGGGGGGAAAGGATTATTTTTAAAAGGGTTGGACTTGATTATTTAGGAGTGGTCGCCAGGAATTTAATTAATTCCAAAGAGATTTATTTTACAATTTATTTACAAAATATAGAGAAGAATGAAGTAGGAAATCAAAAAGAGTATAGGGTAAGATACCTAGCCTAAGCACTAAGTAATTTACTCTCTGCCCTCACTGGGCAGGGAGAATTAGTTTCAACTGGCCTCAGCAAAGCCAAGGACCCAGGGAAGTCTCTCAAGAGGATGGGTCTTTGGGGGCAGCTGGGTAGCTCAGTGGACTGAGAGCCAGGCCTAGAGAGGGGAGGTCCTAGGTTCAAATCTGACCTCAGACACTTCCCAGCTGTGTGTCCCTGGGCAAGTCACTTGACCCCCATTCCCTAGCCCTTACCACTCTTCTGCCTTGGAGCCAATACACAGTAGTGACTCCAAGACAGAAGGTAAGGGTTAAAAAAAAAAAAAAGAGGATAGATCTTTCCTGAGGCTGGTCTCTTCAGAAAAAAAAAAAACAGCAGTTAAGAGTCAGCTTTTCACTCACCACATGTCAGTCCAGTCAGCAGATTCTTTATCAGTCTCCACTCCAAGTCAAACTCCCAGTAGAATTCTCTCTCTCACAGAAGGTTCCACTCCAAGTGAGAGTTCCAAGTCAAACTGTACTCAGGCAGTTGTCAATCCCTTTTAAAGGCACATTCTTTTGCGTCACTTCTCCTAATTTTTATGTCTACCAATCACAGTTGATGCTTTTGCTTTTAGAGGTCAGTCAGTTGATTTTGGTTCATCACCTGCTATTTCACACATGGGTCACAGACATCCCACTTAATGTGTGAAATGGGGTGTTTATACCTTTGGTGATTAAATCTAAAATATGGGCAGATCTCCCCACTACTATAAGTAGGGTGTTTATACTTTTGGTGATGAAATCTAAAAAAATGGGCAGGGGTTACAATTTAATCTTCACAATCTGGGGAGAGTTAATTAATTTCATTTTCATAATCAGCGGAGGGGTAAATTTAATCTTCACATTAGAAACTGGTTTGGGGATCAAGAAGGGGTGAGAGGAATTCATAAAACATAGGACTTTCTAGAAGAAGAAATTTTTTGTAGACTTATTTGTTAGCTACCATCAAGATTGGATTAGAAAAGAATAAGTCTCTTGAATTGTCTGGATGTTTCTTATTAAAATTTCAAAGACCTTTTATTAAACAAAGGGAGGGAAATGGCTTTTACAGGCTTATGATCTTGAGTAACCAAGGCAAGTGAAATATAATTGAAAAAAAGAGAACTAAGAAGTAAATCCCAATACTGAAGTCTCTGGACTAATAGTCTAAGCTTAGCAAATATCCATTTCTAAATTATGTTTAATTATAATTACCAAATAAATTTGTATATAAAAATGCTTTGTGTGAGTAACATTTTCCTTATAATTGCCTTTCATAGGTTACCCTTTTGAGGAAATAAAAGGAGTAGACTGGCTGCTCTGGACAACTTAGACTTGATTCCCCATAAAATATCTGTGATTTTTCTTCATTGGAGAATATGGACCTTGCAAATATATTGGAACTTGTTTAGTGTACTCATGAATGCAGTTAAAGAACTGAAAAAAAAAACCTGCTGAAAAATATCTAAGGAATCACTTGACCCTTGGGAAGAAGGGAATAATAGATATTTCTTCAGTAAGCTCAGTCATGGAAAAAACTGATGAAATGTGAGAAATGCTAAGAGAATTCTTATTACCTTCATTTATTGATCATAGCACGAGTGATGATGACATCAAGATTTAATTTTGAAGAACTGGAAATTAAACTTATATTATTCCAAGAAAGATCCATGATTCTGAGTTTTGCCTCTTCTCACACTCCGAATATGAGTTTATTAGTCTTCAAGAAGACTGCAAATGCCTATTTCTGTGTTTAAGCTTTTGCAGACTGATGAAATGGAATTGTTCCTACTTGGCAAATTATTTATGGGCTCCTCTGTTGTTTATTTATAAATCTATTTGCATTTGTAAATCTCATCAAGTTTCCTAGATTCCTTTTGAGTACTAGGGATATTTAAAAAACCCAGATCCCTGACAAAAATGAATTTAAATGAAACACTTGAACATGGGAGTCAATTTCTATTCCTGAAAAAATTCTGCAATGCTAAAAACTAAAGGGATAGTTTGTTAGTATTTACAAAAAAAGCTGTTATTATTAAGAGGAAATACAAATTCATCACAATCAGGTTGTGCCAGACCTTCTGATCCATACTAGATGGTTAATGAATACTTTTTGAATTGAATTGAAGCTCATCCAGTCAATAAGCATTTATTAAACACCTGCTATCTAAGTGCTAAACCCAGAGATTACAAAGAAAGGTAAAAAATAGTCCCTGTTCTCAAGGAGCTCACAGTCTAGTCTAAGTGAGACAATATGCAAACAATTTTGTACAAATAAGCTATATCCAGATTAAATGGGAAATTATCAATGGAAGGGACTAGGTTTAAGGGGGATAGGAAAAGGTTTCCTGTAGAAGAAAGAAGGTTTTATCTAATATTGAAGGAATCCAGGGAATCCAGAAGGTGGAGATGAAGAGGGAGAACATTCTAGATGAAAATACTTGGGAGTCAGGAGATAGAGATCCTTATTCAAGGAAGACCAAGGAAACCAGTGTCACTGGATTAAAGAGTAGGATAGAGAGTATAAGAATACTGGAAAGATGAACTGCAGAAGTATAAATTAGGAAGGGCTGTGAATGCTGAACAAAGGATTTTAGATTTGATTCTGGAGGTGACCAGGAGCCACTGGCATTTTTTTTGGAAAATTTTAGTTAGTCAGTTTAGAATATTATTCCTTGGTTAAAAGAATCATATTCTTTCCCTTCCTCCCCTCCCCCCACCTCTTCCCAAAGCCAATGCACAATTCCACTAGGTTTTACACGTTTCCTTGATCAGAACCTATTTCCATGTTGTTGATGTTTGCACTAGGATGATCATTTAGAGTCTATATCCCCAATCATATCCCCCTCAACTCATGTAATCAAGCAGTTGTTTTTCTCCTGTGTTTCTGCTCCCACCATTTTTCCTCTGGATGTGGATAGTGCTCTCTCTCATAGATCCCTCCAAGTAGTTCTGGATCACTGCATTGGGACTAATGGAGAAGTCCATTACATTCTATTATACCACAGTGTATCAGTCTCTGTGTACAATGTTCTCCTGGTTCTGTTCCATTCACTCTGCATCAGTTCCTGGAGGTCATTCCAGTTCCCATGGAATTCTTCCAGTTTATTATTCCTTTGAGCACAATAGTATTCCATCACCAACATTTACCACAATTTGTTCAGCCATTCCCCAATTGAAGGACATTCCCTCATTTTCCAATTTTTTGCCACCACAAAGAGCACAGCAATGAATATTCTTGTACAAGTTTTTTTCCTTATTTTCTCCTTGGGGTATAAACCCAGCAGTACTATGGCTGGATCAAAGGGCAGAGAGTCTTTTAGCACCCTTTGGGCATAGTTCCAAATTGCCCTCCACAATGGTTGGATCAATTCACAACTCTACCAGAAGTGCATTAATGTCCCAACTTTGTCATATCCCCTCCAGAATTCATTATTTTCTTTTGCTGTCATGTTAGCCAATCTGCTAGGTATGAGGTGATACCTCAGAGTTGTTTTGATTTGCATCTCTCTGATTATAAGAGATTCAGAAAATTTTTTCATGTGCTTATTAATAGTTTTGATTTCTTTAACTGAAAATTGCTTGTTCATGTCCCTCGACTATTTATCAATTAGGGAATGGCTTGAATTTTTGTATAATTGATTTAGCTCTCTATGAATTTGAGTAATTAGACTTTTGTCAGAGTTTTTCTTAAGAAGACTTTCCCCCAATTTGTTGCTTCCCTTCTAATTCTGGTTGCATTAGTTTTGTTTGTACAAAAACTTTTTAATTTAATGTAATCAAAGTTATTTATTTTACATTTTGTGACTTTTTCTAACTCTTGCTTGGTCTTAAAATCTTTCCTTTCCCAAAGGTCTGACATGTATACTATTCTGTGTTCACCTAATTTACTTATAGTTTCCTTCTTTATATTCAAATCATTCACCCATTCTGAGTTTATCTTGGTGTAGGGTATGAGATCTTGATCCAAACCTAATCTCTCCCATACTGTCTTCCAATTTTCCCAGCAGTTTTTATCAAATAGTGGATTTTTGTCCCTAAAGCAAGGATCTTTGGGCTTATCATAGACAGTCTTGCTGAGATCATTTACCTCAAGTCTATTCCACTGATCCTCCTTTCTGTCTCTTAGCCAGTACCAAATTGTTTTGATGACCACTGCTTTATAGTATTATTTGAGATCTGGGACTGCAAGGCCACCTTCCTTCACATTTTTTTCCATTATTTCTCTGTATATCCTTGATCTTTTGTTCTTCCAAATGAACTTTTTTATGGTTTTTTCCTAATTCAGCAAAAAAGTTTTGTGGTAGTTCAATGGGTATGGCACTAAATAAGTAAATTAATTTGGGTAAATTGTCATTTTTATCATGTTAGCTCGTCCTACCCATGAGCAATCAATGTTTTTCCAATTGTTTAGACCTAATTTTAATTGTGTGGGGAGTGTTTTGTAGTTGTATTCATATAATTCCTGTGTTTGTCTTGGCAGATAGATTGCTAAGTATTTTAAATTGTCTAGGGTGATTTTAAATGGAATTTCTTTTTCTAATTCTTGCTGCTGAGATGTGTTGGAAATATATAGAAATGCTGATGATTTATGTGGGCTTATTTTGTATCCTGCAAATTTGCTAAAGGTGTTGATTATTTCCACTAGCTTTTTAGTTGATTCTCTAGGATTCTTTAAGTAGACCATCAAATCATCTGCAAAGAGTGATAGCTTGGTCTCCTCATTGCCTATTTTAATACCTTTGCTTTCTTTTTCTTCTCTAATTGCTACTGCTAGTGTTTCTCTTACAATGTTAAATAATAGAGGTGATAATGGGCATCCTTGTTTCACTGCTGATCTTATTGGGAAGATTTCTAGATTATCCCCATCACAGATGATTTTTGCTGATGGTTTTAGATATATACTGTTTATTATTTTTAGGAAAGTCCCTTCTATTCGTATGCTTTCTATTGTTTTTCAGTAAGAATGAGTGTTGTATTTTGTCAAAGGCTTTTTCTGCATATATTGAGATAATCATGAGATTGTTGTTGGTTTGCCTGTTAATATGGTAAATTATGTGGATGGTTTTCCCAATATTGAATTATCCTTGCATTCCTGGTATAAATCCTACGTGGTCATAATGAATAACCCTAGTGATCACTTGCTGGTGTCTTTTTACTAGTATTCTATTTAAGATTTTTGCATCTATGTTCATTAGGGAGATTGGTCTGTAGTTTTCTTTCTCTTTTTTTTGACCTGCCTGGCTTTGGAATCAGTATCATATTTGTGTCATAAAATAAATTTGGTAGAATTTCTTCTTTGCTTATTCTGTCAAATAGTTTGTATAATATTGGAATTAGTTGTTCTTTGAATATTTGAGAGAATTCATTTGTGAATCCATCTGGTCCTGGGGATTTTTTCTTAGGGAGTTCTTTGATGGCTTGTTCAATTTCTTTTTTTGATATGGGGTTCTTTAGGTTTTCTATTTTTTCCTCTGTTAATCTGGGCAATTTATATTTTTGTAAATATTCATCCATATCACCTAGATTCCCATATTTTTTACCATATAATTGGGAATAATAGTTTTTAATGATTGTCTTAATTTCTTCTTCATTAGAGGTAAGGTCTCCCTTTTCATCTTGGATTCTGTCAATTAGATTTTCTTCTTTCCTTTTTTAAATTAGATTGACCAGTACTTTGTTTATTTTATTTGTTTTTTCAAATTACCAGCTTCTAGTCAATATTATTAAATCAATAGTTATTTGACTTTCAATGTTATTAATTTCTCCTTTGATTTTTAGGATCTCTAATTTAGTTTTCATTTGAGGATTTTTAATTTTTTCATTTTCTAGGTTTTTAATTTGTATGCCCAATTTATTGACTTCTGCCCTCCATAATTTGTTAATATATGAATTCAAGGATATAATTTCCCCCCTGAGTACTGCTTTGGCTACATCCCATAGATTTTGAAAGGATGTCGCATGATTGTCATTTTCTTCAATGAAATTATTAATTGTTTCTATGATTTGTTCTTTAACTGATTCTGGAGAATTGTATTGTTTAATTTCCAATTAATTTTTTATTTGCCTCTCCATGTACCCTTATTAATTATTATTTTCATTGCATTGTGATCTGAGGAGGTTGCATTTATTATTTCTGCTCTTTTTCACTTATTTGCAATGTTTTTGTGCCCTAGTACATTGACAGTCTTTGTGAATGTACCATGTGCTGCTGAAAAGAAGGTGTATTTCTTTTTGTCCCTATTTATTTTTTTCACATATCTACTAACTCTAATTTTTATAAGATTTCATTACTTCTCTTATCTTTTTCTTATTAATTTTTTGGTTTGATTTATCTAATTCTGATAGAGGAAGGTTTAGGTCTCTCACTACTATAATTTTTCTTTCTGTTGCATCCTTGAGCTCCACTAGTTTCTCCTTTAGAAATCTGGATGCTATGCCATGTGGTGCATACATGTTGAGTACTGATATTTCCTCATTGTTTATACTACCTTTTATCAGGATGTAATTACCTTCCCTGTCTCTTTTGACTAGATCTATTTTTACTTTGGCTTTGTCAGATATCATGATTGCTACTCCTGTCTTCTTTTTCTCAGGTGATGCCCAATAGATTTGGCTCCATCCTCTTACTTTTACCCTATTCATGTCTACCTTCCTCATGTGTGTTTCTTGTAGATAGCATATGGTAGGGTTTTGGTTTCTAATACACTCTGGTATTTACTTACATTTTATGGGTGAGTTCATTCCATTCACATTCAGAGTTATGATTACCAACTGTGTATTTCCCAGCATTTTGGTTTCCACTCCTAGACCTGCCCTTTCTTCTTTCACTAGTTCCTTCTATACCAGTTTTTTATTTTTAATCAGTCCCTCTAATTCCCACCCTTATTTTACTTCCCTTTTTACGCCCCCTCCCTTCTTATTCCACTCTTATTTTCTTTATAGTCTTTTAAAACTAACCCCCTCCATCCCCCTCCCTTGTATTGCTTCCCTCCCCACCAATCTGTTTGTTACCCTTCTACTTCCCTATAGGACTCAAATCAATTTTCTGCCTCAATGTTTGATTGTTCTTTCCTCATTGAGTCAATTTCAATACACATAAGAATTGGGTATTTCCTATCTCCAACCTTTTTACCCTTTCAGTGTATTGATGTTCTCTCCCCTCTCACCACATGCTTCTTTATGACATTTAAATTTACTCCATTTTGTTTCTCTTAGTATTAACCTCTTTTTTAAAAGTCTAGTTATATATATATATATATATACATATATATATATATATATATTTGCACACAAAATACCTATATACATATTTATGTCTTGGCATTTTATCCTATATAGTTTGTCACTGTTCCCTCTAAGTATAATTCTTCTAGCTACCCAGGTGATAATAACAATTTTAAGAGTTACCAATATCCTCTTTTCTTGTAGGTATACATATCCTTTTAACTTATTGAGTTCCTTAAAAAAAAAGTTTTAGTGTCTTGAGAGTCAAAATTAATCAGCTTGAAAATTAGGCAAAGGAGATGAAAGATCAGAAGAAGAAGGATGACCAAAAATTCAAGATTGAAATTCAGTTTTTAAAACCCAAAATACAAAAATTAGAAGCAAGCAACTTCACAAGGCAGCAGGAAACTATAAAACAAAATCAAAAGAATGAAAACATTGAGGAAAATATGAAACACCTCATTCACAAAACAGGAGATTTAGAAAATAGGTCCAGAAGAGGCAACTTAAGAATCATTGGTCTACCGGAAGACCATGACAAAAGAAAAGGCCTGGACATCATCCTACAGGAAATTATCCAAGAGAACTGCCCCAATATTCTAGAACAAGAGGGAAAAGTAAAGATCGAAAGAATGGCCTCCATACCACCTGTGTTCAAAGTCCTAAGCCTGACACAGCTTTGCCCTCAAGGTACTCCCTCTAGACTAGCGCCCTTGCCCACTCAGAGACTGGAGGTTCTGTACTGTAGATGGGGGAGGGGTTCTGGGACCTTCCTTATTCCTTCCCCTTAAACCCAAGTGTTCTCAAGTTCAGGGTTTTGGGGGATATACCTTTTAAGTTGAGTTCAGCAGGAGGGTTCCTTAGCTCTAGCCTGTTGTTAGATTTGGTTTTTAGTCCTTTAGGAGCATTTCTTTTTAATTGGGGAGGAAGAGTTTTCAGAGGTCTGAAGTTTCACTGCATCTATGCTGCCATCTTGACTCTGCCTCCCTCTGTTTTTGTTTTTTTTGTTTGGGGCGTGAACAATGCCTACTTGTACTTTAGGAAAATCCCTTTGGCAGCTGAATGGAGGATAAACTAGAGAGGAAGAGATTCCAGGCAGGCAGACTCATCAGAAGACTATTACAATGGTCTAGGCATTAGGTGATGGTCTATGCCAATGTGTCAGAGGAGAGAAGGGGGCATATAAGAGAGAGGTTAAGAAAGTAACATCAATGGGGTCAACTTAGATTTCAACAAATCATTTTCTAGATTTTCTCCTACTCTCATTAGGTACAAGAGGGAGAGATATAGATGTGATGTTCAGTCTGAAGAAGGGAAGAATTGGGGAAAAATGATAGCTGTATTTAAGTATTTTATACATGAGGGAACTAGTAGAGGTTATGCATCTTGCTTCTGGTTAGCCCATTAGCAAGTATCTGGTTCACATCTTTTCAAATCCAAGTTCAGTTCCTTATCCAATGGGCTGAGTCATAAGCTAATGGGATCTCCCTCACAGAAGGTCTCTACAGAGAAGCTGAATCATAACCTTTTGAGGAAATTGAAAAAAAAAGAACTCTTGACCATATAAATGCTAGATTAGATGGACTTTTGGGTTCTTTCCATTTCTGAAAGCCTGTGAAACCTGTGAAACCAGTAATGAGCGTAATTAGTCAAGAACCCATAATTAGAGTCAAGATCTGAGTTCTTTTTTTTTCTTCCATTTAGCAAAGCAGATGGAGTGCTAGACAAGGAATCAGAAAGTCCTGAGTATGAATCCAGACTTCGACACTTAATAGCACTAAACTCTGCCTTGGTTATCTCATCTATAAAATGGGGACAATAACATTAACAACCTTCCATGTTACTGTCAGGATCAAATGAGATAATATTTGTAAAGTGCTTTGCAAATCTTAAAGTATGACATAAATGGTTGCTGTCTCTGTTGTATTATTACTTCCTCATGATTCCAGTAATGCTCTTTCCACTATACTATGCTTCTCCACATTTACTTTCTAACCACTGATTTCTTTAAAATATGCCTCCATCTTTTTCTCTCCTTTTTTCCCAACCAGAAGTGTTTTATAGATGACTAGCTGCAATATGTTTAAAGTTCCTGCCTTGTTGTTGTTGGTTTTTTTTTCAAAACTGACAAATTGCTTTGAGTTTAGAGACCTGTTGTCAGAAATAATCCTTTCAGGGATTTGGCACTTGGAAAATATAGGCACCGGTTTGTGCGTGTTCTTATAAGCAGCTTTTCATCTTCAAAGCATTCTATAAATGTTTGTTCTCTTCCTACATGAAATTCATGTTTAGAAAAGAATGGGTTTGCTTTAGGGGAAACATATGTTCTAAGGGTCTCAAAGCAATTATTTGTTGCCTTTGAATCCTGCTCAACCTGGCTGTATGTGCTCGGCAAGCCTTCCTTTACCTTTAGTTTACGCAGATAGATGACTGATTTTTAAATTCCTTTTAGTTTTCATTATATGGTGCTTATAAAAATAAAAGACCCCATGAACCAACTGAGACCAGAGGTGAGGAATGCAATAGGACATACAAAGAGGAGCTAGTCATTGGTTTTCTCCCACATAGGTAAAATGTCAGGCAGAGGGAAGAAGGTAGATAAATAAGTGGGTTAGCAAATAGTACTGTATTTCCCTATAGTTCCATTTAAAAACAGGCCAGATTTCCTTTTCTATAGCACTGTTACAAAGAAATGTCCCATATTATTAAGTCACACAATAGCAATACTTTGTTGACCTCTGTGGAAGCATATTTTAAAGAACAACCCTTATTAATTCACCAGAATATGGTAGGAAATAATATTTATCCAGTCTAAAACATTTCTCACATTTTTTTCCTTTAGGAAAATGTCAGTTTGAACATTTCACTTTAATATAGAAATGCTTTGTTTCTGGCATGTGCCCAAAACAAAGAACATTCTATCTGTAATTTTCCTTTGACACAGTTTTAATGCCTCTTTATGACAAATATTTCTCTGGACTATTAAAAAAGGGTATTTCCAGCCATCAGTCCTAGATAGAGATTGGCCCTATGATTTTCCTGATATAGGAACATCTTGGAGAGGAGGTTCCTTCCATCAATACAAGTTAGCACCTTCCTTGTAATTTCTAATCTCCAGAAGTTGACTGAAACATTGATTGGTTCAGAGACTTTTCCCAAGGTTGCATAGGTTGTATGTGTCAGAGGCAGGACTGAACCCTGGCTTTGAAGCCAGAGGCATCAAACATGTGGCCATGGGACCATGCAACCTGTAACACTCCCAATTTTGGTCTGAACTAGATTAAAA
Organism: Monodelphis domestica; assembly: GCF_027887165.1. Taxonomy (NCBI): domain Eukaryota; kingdom Metazoa; phylum Chordata; class Mammalia; order Didelphimorphia; family Didelphidae; genus Monodelphis; species Monodelphis domestica. The sequence continues at coordinate 126,560,020 of NC_077232.1, read as the reverse complement.
TGGAATTTAATGCTAAAAAAAATTTAAAAAATACAACAAAACAAGGATAACATCACATTTTTAAGTCAATAAACATCCTAAAAGAGGCTATTAGGAAGCATAATGGATAGAGTTCCAGACCTGGAGATGGGTTCAAGTCTGACCTCAGACACTTCCTAGCTCTGTGATCCTGGGCAAGTTGCTTAAAACCATTTTCCTAGTCCTTGGCTCTCTTCTGTCGTGGAATTGATACCTAGTATTGATTCTAAGAGGCAAAGTAAGGGTTAAAATATATATATATATATATATATATATCCTGCAGAGGCTTACACATGGATGGCTACATCCCTTATAAATGGATTAGTGGTCCCTGTTTTTATTTAAGTTTGGTACCATTCAACTATACCATGCTGCCAAGTTGATATTCTTAAAAAACTTATTTGACAATATTCATGGTTCATAGATCTACATGTGGAAGGGATCTGAGAAGCCATTTAGTCTTTTCATCATTTCGTTTTAGAGATGAGGGAACTTGCCCAAAGTCTCACAGAAAAGGACATGTCAGATGCAAGCTTTGGACCCAGGTTCTCTGACTGCAAAGTCAGTGAATGCTCTTTCAATTGCATCATAATATCATTTCCATCCTCAAAAAATTCAACATTTTCCTAATACTCCTGGGATAAAATATAAAATCCATAGGCTGGCATTGAAGGTCCTTTGCATTCTGGCTTGCACCCACCTTTTCACTGATTTCATATTATTCCTCTTCATACACTCTCTGGTCTAGTCCATCTTCCACCTCTAGATACAGATGGTCTTCCATGTCTAGGATAACTTCTTTTCTCACTTCTGCCTCTTGGCATCCCTAGGTCCCTTCAAATTCACATTCATCTTCTACACCAGAAAGACCTTTGTTAAATCTCCTAGTTATTCTCTCTCTTCCTTTTGAAATTATTACGTGGTATTTTGTATATGCTTATCCGAATAGCCAATGTTTCCCTCCAGTAAAATGTAAGCTCCTTGTGGTAGGGATTGTTTTATTTTTTACATTGTACACCTATCTTTTAGTAAATAACTTGCACATAAAAAGTGTTCTATAAATGTTTGCTTAATTGAGTTAAAGTACTTGCATGACTCCTTTTGGGGATCTTGTAAAGAAAAATCTCTCCTTAAGTATGGATAAGATCAGATGATCTGCTGAATTGAATTCAATGATTTCACATAAGTCTTCACATAGGGGTAGGAACTGGATCTGTGTTTTAACTGGTAAAGGGACTCCCAAGGGAGAAACCATTCTCTACCAACATATATTGACACATCCTCTTTAACTTGTCTTAGAGAGTTATCTAGAGCACTAAGAAGCCCAGGACCATACAGTCACTCTGCATCAGAGGTAGGAACCCAGGTCATTCTCCAGCTCTCTCTCTCCTCTTCTCTGGGAACCTTCTCATAATTTTCTAATTCCTCATATTCTTTGTTCATATGGAGAAGTAATATTCCACAACATTCATATATCATGATTCATTTGGAGGGTTGTTTCTGTCTTAGGAGAAATGATTGCTAGTATCAAGTGGTGTTCCATTTTGTTGGGGGAAAAAAAAAGGTTGTGTCACAGGCAGTTTAGCCTTTGAGAAGGAAGTCATAAGGAAATTCTCAGAGAAGAGGCTTCTGTACTTTGTCAAAAGATCTTGCAAGCCATAAAAGCATCTTCTCTGAGAATTTCTTTATGACTTCTGTCTCAGGGGCTAACCTGCTTGTGACAGGGTTGGAGAATCATAGTCTCCCTCTTTTGTTTTAACATTTAATGCCATTGCAATTTCAATTTTGTTCTTATTGTATAACATTATGATTGCTTCGAGGAATAATGCATTCAATAAAATTCACTTCAACATATGAAGGCCTTCACTGATGCTTCTCAAAGCACAGAACCTAATAAGTTATTTCACACTATTTGGTACTTATCACTCCTGTACGGTATTAATTCCTTGGTAATGATTGATCAACTATAATATTAACAGTGATCTCAATAGGTGAAGACCAGTTGAGTAACAGATTGGGAGTCATTTAGCAGTAAAGGCAAAAGTTTCTTCAAGCCTGAGTTCCCTTCCGAAAATGTGAAGAGGTGATTTTATAGTCTTTACTCTAGACAGCTTAATTGGTTGGTTGTATGGCTTTAAAGGGAAAAAAAAAAGAAATTTGAGGCTCTTTATGCTTGGATTACAACATTTAATTTTTAAATTTTAATGATCAGACCATAGTGTTAGGTGCTATAAAATATATCAGCAGGGACTACTTAACTGTCACATCACCATCAAGGTTGTAAAGAAAGCAAGTTTGAGCTATGCCTTTCATTGACATTGATGGAAATCCAAACTTTGACAAGGAATAGAAACTCACAGACCCCTGGTGAGTTAAGAAAAATGCTAAATAATTATGTTGCCTTGGCCCTGAATGGTAGAATCCATTCATTATAGGCACCAAATGGTTTTGGCAATACTAGATAAATTACCGACCCATTTTTGTACTTTGGGAAGGTTATTAGTATTCCAATTCATTATCTCCCATGACTTTTCTTTACTTCCCATTTATTATTGCCCCTTGGAGTATAATGGAGCTATTTGGCCAGAGTGAAGCTTTAAATTCATTCTACCCTGACACATTATTTGTGTCTACAATTTCACCATAAATTTCTAAAGAGAGACAGAAATTGCAGATGCAGGGATTCAAATTCCCTGGTGTTGAATTCATCAAAATGAACAGATTGTAAACTGCCCATTGGAAATATGATATGCAGCAATTCAGCACCATGTTAATACTTCATAGCCATGGTTCCTTACATTTATATGGTTTTTCTCTGCAGAAGCCTTCTGAAATTGCTTCTGGAGTCATTATGTATCCCAGAACCGTCCACGTTTAATAGGAAGATTATAATGGTTGGTTGGCTACATGTTTTTGAAGCCTTTTACATTTAGTTGCTAAGTTTGAAATTATTATTTCCCCTTTTTAGGTCATCTCTTTACCTATAATACTTTCCTCTTTAGGTTGGACCTCCCTAGGGAAAGCAGGGAAGTACATTGGAAATAAAGGAAGCAGTTAGCTTTATTTGATAAAAAATCTTGATGTAAGAGAAAGCTGGAAGGGAAATGGAGACAGAAAATATAGTTTGTTTTCTATCAATTCTGGCCCTAGCCTAAGTGAAATGAAAGACTATTCAAACAAACATACACTGAAGGACAATTCCTATTTGACTGTAAGCTCCTTGAGGGCAGAGATTATTTTCCATTTCGCTTTGGTATCTCTATTGCTCCAGGGTTTACACATTTTGGAGGTGGGGGAGGGAAGGCCCACATCTATGATTTCATTAGTATGGAGGATTCCCATTGCAGAAACGCTCTCCACCAATGTAGTAAAATTATGATCATAGCTCTAGAGCTGGAAGGGGGCCAGTTAGCCAATTAAAAGAAGAAAGAAGCCAAGGGAAGTTAAGTGACTTTGTTCAAGTTAATGCAGATAGTGTCAGAGGTGCTATTTGAATTTGGATCTTTTAATAATGAGTAGGAGAAAAGAGAAAACCTTTAGCTGAATAAGACAAAAGGAATCAGGTAAGTGAGTTGGAAGTATTTGGACCATAGAAGCAGATCAAAGGCTGAATTCCTAGAGGAAAAATTTAGTAAAATTTAAGAGAACGTGAAAAAGATATAAAGGAGAAAATTTCCTGGCTCAGGTTTCTAATTTTTCTTTCAAATAGAAAGAACAGAAGGATTAAGGGCAACTTAAAAGGATCAGAAAATGATTAAGAGTGACCAAGGAAGATGAGGAAAAAGTACTTGAAGAAAAAACTTAAGAAGGCTAAGGAAAAGATCATTGGCAAAATTAGGCAAGGTAATTAAAAAAATGTAACTGAAAAAATTAGAGGATAAAGAAAATCAGTGGGTAGAGCACATTGGTGAAACCATTAGAAGACTGGTTTGAGATTGAAAGGAAGTAAAGATGGCTATGGAGTCACTGAAATTAAGAAAATCAAGTTGAGTTAAATTGTCAAACTATTAAAGGGTGACAATTGGTTGTAAAATGTTTAACCAGGTGCTTAGGATTGAGATGCAAACACCCCAAAGTAGTTCTTTAAAAAAAAAAAAGACTGAAGGTCTCACCCATTATGGAGAATAACAGTAATGGTGCAGTGACTTCTATTGAATGTGCAATGTTTCTATTTTATATTTCTACTAGAGTTGAAGGACTATTTTCTATTGAAGTATTATTTATGGGGCAGGTGAGAGGCTGAGTGGATTGAAAGCCAAGCCTACCTAGGTTCAAATCTGGTCCCAGACACTTCCTACCTGTGTGACCTTGGGCAAGTCACTTAACCCCAATTGTCTAGCCCTTAACATTTTTCTGCCTTGGAACTAATACAGTATTGATTCTAAGTCAGAAGGTAAGGTTTTTTGGTATGTTTTTTTTTTTTAAGAAGTACTATGTATGCTTGGACAAAAATAGAGAATGAGTGAAGAGTTTGGGAAACAGATTACCTGTCTGGTTCTGAGGCATGATTTTATGATAGGACACATGATATAGCAGTTATGAAGAAAAAATTCCATTATCTAGACAGCTGCTGGAGCTCTCTGCCAGAAATAGAGCAACTAATAACTTCTTGACTTGACTTAATGATAATTCCACTTGGTGATAATTTCATCCTCCAAAAAGTAGAAGAACAGCCAGGGGAAATTCTATTTTGGATCTAATTGTCGTTAAAAGGGAGTTGATTGTTGAAATAAAAACTATGAAAACCTTGGAGAGAAATGCCTGCTCCCTTCTGGAATCTGTGAAAAGAGAAAGAAGAAATCCATGCATAATTTCTTCCTGTCTAAAGGTCCTGTGGTGAATACTGGGTCAAGGAAGAGAATCTCAGGACTGCCCTAAGTACCTGCACTTTGTACTTTGTGATGTTTTATAAGAAATTCTCCAAAATATTTCTTTTCATTATCTAATCCCTTTGAGACCAATAGAAGAGACAGGTCTGTCAAAGGAATCAGCCGGGACTATAGTGCTGACATAATCTTATTACTTTTTTGGCTGATAGCTCATGGGAAGAAAAATGCACTTTGATCTAGGCCAATGTAAGTACATTTAAATGCAGAATGCAGGATTCTGGCCTTCTCCACCTTGCCCCTGTGCCAAAATTGTTTTAACTACACATGCTGATCATACTATTGGAAGCACCATTAATAAGACTAACTATGAGGTTGTAGTCATTTATTGCAATCGAAAAAAGACCTTCATAATTATGTAGAAGAGTAATATAAAATGAACAGGTTATTTGAGGAAGTAAAAAAAAATTTGAAAGTAACTTCCTTTATTTGGCTTTGTTCAATAGATATGGTGCAAAATAAATTACAGAAAAATGGTTAGAAAAGCCAGTCAACCAGCCGACAAGTCAAATCAAGTCAACAAGCATTTATCACGTGCCTGGTATATACTCAGATACTAGGGATATAAGTGGAAAGAACAAAACAATTCTTATTCCCAAGGAACTTACATTCTAACAGGGGGTACAGATCTGGTCATAGCATAACACTTCTGGGAAAAAACCCAAATAAATCATTAACTGTGTGCTCCCTTTGCCCCCAACGTTTGGGTGAAATAATCTTAAGTATAATTGAGAGAGATGATTCATGTCTGGTAGAACTTTTTTCCAAATCAACTCCTGTGGCATTTTGTACTTGAATTGCTTCAATGAGACGTGATGAAGTATCATTTTTAAATGCAGATAACTGTTTTGTTAAAATTTTTCGAAGTCCATTTCCAGGATTAGTAAGGAATACTTAGAGAAAGCATTTTGAGACCTAATAAAATGCTGGGTCTGTCTAAGAGTAACACAAAAGGATCATATTTTCCATTATGAAACACTGGCTTGACCAGGAGAAGAAAGATCCATTTAGGTTTTATGTAATACACAGCACATTTACTGTTTGTGGAGAATTTTTTTAACCCTTACCTTCTATCTTATAATAATACTAAATATTGGTTCCAAGGTTCCAGGGCTAGGCAATGGGGGTTAAGTGGCTTGCCCAGTGTCACATAGCTGGGAAGTATATGAGGTCAAATTTGAACCCAGGATTCCCATCTCTGGATCTGACTCTCTATCCATTGAGCCACCCAGCTGCAACTTGTGGGGATATTTTTCAGGAAATAAGAGGAAAACCATCTCAAATTTTTTGTTTAGTGGTTGCTCTGGGGTGTTCTGTCCAGGACTATCAGAGATGACCTCAAGTAGAATATATCTTTTGGTTCCAGTTCAGTTTGAGTATGGCCAGGCTATGGAGAAAGTGACCATTGTTTATAAAATTCTGAGTATTTGGTAGGGAAGGTGAGGGCAATGGACTTCAAAATAGTCAAAGGGAAATCTCTGATAACTAAGCCTGTACCCCCAGTACTTTCCAAACACACATTCCCCTTCTTTTACCCTTGAAACAATGCTGCCAAAGTAGTTCTTACTGGTAGAGAGTTCCTGTTCCTGTTACTCCACTTAGCTAAATACATTATTCATGTAAAATTAAGCCAGGAACTGGCTTTTCAGAGTTGGAAATGACCTTAGAAGCCACATAGTTCAATTCCCTTATTTTACAGATGACAGAACTGAGGTCTATAAAGGTCCCAGTGACTTGTACAAGGTCACAAAAATAAGTGGTGAAACTGGGATTTAGAACCAAGTCATCTGACCCCAAGCCCAGTGCATTTTCCATTACACTCTGCTGTTCAAAACATCTTTGTGAACTAGACCCAGTAAAAAAGGTAGTCAAATTGCCAGCAGGAGAGAATATTTCCACTGAGGTATGCTGTTTTAATGCCCTGTGTTGAACTCTACTCATTAAGCCTGTAAATGTATGCACCAATACCCAAGAGGAATTTTTCTCGAATACATTGTACTTTGAATTGGAAATATGCTTTTAAAGATTTTCATTTAATAAGGGTGAAGCACAGAGCACATGCATAATTTAGACAAGTGGCAATTTTGCACTAGATGCAAGGGAAAAATGGGGATCCTTGTTTAGTATTGATGGCTCAGGCAAGTGAACCAAACACACTTAAATCCAAAATAGATTACCAAAGAAATAAAAAGTGCCAGAGGAATAAATTCTTGATAGACCATCAGTTCAGTAACTGATTACCAAAGTGTCAAAACAAGATTGCCCAAATCTGGATCCTGACTTTCACTGAATTGAAAGGCTCAGAAGCAAACAAACAAACAAACATAGGAATAGGATAGGAAGTGGCTACAGCATTGCATTGACAGAAAACTCCAAGATAAGGAAGTTCCATTTGCAGTGCAGATAGGCACTTTCTTGGAAAGTTATAGTCTTAGGAAACTGCAGAGAGCACTGAGATGTTAAGTGTCTGGCTTAGAGTCACATAGCCAATATGTGCCAAAAATGGGACCCGAATATAGGTTTTCTTGACCAGGAGAACAACTCTCTTTCTGTGTCCTGATTCTTGTATTAAATAGTGATGACAAGAGAATCACCAAAAACAAGGAAGAATGGAGAGGTCCAGACCTTCTTCAGTGGGAGGAATGCCTCGGCCAAGGATGTCATGGATCTTTCAAAGCATCAAAGTAAATGATAAATGGCACAAAGGGAGTGTGATTGCTAAAAAAAGGACAGTTTGAGAAGCAACTACATTTTAAGTTATTCATCTCTTTATAAGCAAGGGTTGCTGGAAATTATGGTTTTGTTTGCTTGCCTAAAGAAATTTAAAGAGAAAGTATCTTGAAATAAAAACAGGTTTTTAAAAATGATCTAGTACTTTTTCAATTCCTAAAGGAATTTTTTTCATTTTCTGGATAGGAGGTGCTTAGGTTGTGTTAGGACATACGAAGAAAAGTAGCTCTTGACCATGGGCTTAAAAATCTTATTACTGAAATCTTGGTCTTGGCTCCAAGTTTTTTTTAAGTTTCCCACTTAATTAATTTAATGTCTGTGAAGTTCTTTCATGCTGAAATCTTACATACAACAAACACAATTCTGCATATATTCTTCTCTTGCTGACACCAAAGGTTTTATTCAGCCTTACAAAAAAGGCAAAAATACAAAGATTTCATAACCCTCACACTGTTCTGCAGGAATGACTTCCCATTCTGTTTTCTCATCTATAGAATAATAATTTTCTCTCAAGGGGTTTTGTGATACTAAAATGGGATAATATTTGCAAAAGACTTTGCAGATCTATAGTGCAAACACTATAACATGCAAGTTGTTACAACAGAACCTTCCTATAGAAAAGCATGTTTTTCAGACCCTGTAGCAAAGCTTCTTAAGGCCATCAGACTCTAGATAAATAAAATTCTGTGGAATATGAGAGTAAACAATGGGGGGTTGTGAGGGTAGGGAGTAGGTATACCCTACCAGAGAGATAAATAAAGTTATATGTGTGGACAAAGGCATATGTAGCTCTGAGAACATTTATAAACCAACTGGCCTTTCATGGTACTGAAGGGATTCACTGGACAAATTATCCTTCCTGGATTTTCAGTAGAGCCCAAGAGGGAAGAGAGTAGACAGAGTAAATAGCCACTATTGACTATAGGTTCATAGGTATGAGCAGCCATTTACAGTGATGACTTGTGAAGGTTTTCCAATAGGCTTCCTAAGGATTTTACTTATCATTCAAGTCATGTAGCATCATCTCCACATACAAATGAATCCATAAATAAATATTTGAATTTTAAAGACCTTGTTACTGATGTTGATTCATGTTTGTTATGCACCTATTGTTTTTTTTGTTGTTGTTGTTGTTTGTTTTTTGAGGTATTGTGTTAAGTTCTGGGGAGAAAAGGCTGAATAAGACACAGTCCTGACCTTCAAGGAGCTTACAGTCTGGTAAATCTATGTTGTCATGCACTTATCAAATCAATTCCGATTGCCAAAAAACTCTTCTTGCATTAAAAAAATCATTTAATAGCACCAGACTGATATATTACATGGTCGATTAGAAATAGATATATGTATATAAAGTGAACAAGAACCAAAGTATTAAAGACAGTCTCTATTTTCCTTACTCTTTAAATTTTTTGCAGGAACACTGCTGATACTTTTCAGGTTCAGTAAATTATAGTAAAACTCAAATCAAAAGCTCTTTGCTTTATTACGGATTTGATTTGATTACATCTTGGGAGTATATAATTAGGTGGAGTGTATACAGTCATATAGAATTTTAGAACTGGGTGAAAACTTCAGGTCTAGGGATTCTTAGTCTGGAATATATGAATTTTTAAAAATGTAATAACTGCTTTTTGATATAATTGGTTTCTAATATATTTTATTTTATGCTTTTATAAACATTCTGAGAAAAGCTTCACCACACTGCTAGCAGAGTCAATGACACAAAAGAGGCTAAGAACCTCAAATCTAGTCTAACCACCTTATTTTACAAATTAGAAACCTGAAACCCATAGAAATGAAATGACTCATCCAAGTTTACATTGTTAGCAGAGCCTGAATTCAGGTCCTCAATATTTCCATACAATGGATGCTTTCTACTATACCATACTGTCTTAGTAGAAAAGATGAAAAATTTGTAAGGTAGGTGTTTTCCTTGTCCCTAGTCAAAGATACAATAGGGCTTTTCTACATCACATTTAGTATATTGTTTAAATTAAAATATTAAAAATTAATGCTTGAAGAGTAGGAAATTTGAAACCATCTGGACACAGGATTTGAAGAATTCAGGATCCTGGAATCTCTTGACACAGCATGATTTACCAATTAGAGGACAGGAATTATTTTTGTGAATGGAAATATATTCAACTAACACTATTTTGAATATGTTTGCTATTTCAGTTTAAATTAATGTGAAGAAAACATTACTTTTTGCAAAAAAAAGCTGCTCTAACAACCATATACATTAAGAGAAATGTCTTTAAACATTATTTTCAATACTGTCTGTGCAAAACTGCTGTAGTGTCCTCCAATGGGCCTTCTGGGGCCAGTTTTCTTTTAAGGCATCCCCTTAACCACAAACCCTAAAAGGATGTGGCTGTGGCTGTCTTTCACATGGTGATGGATTCTGGCAGCTGTCACTGCTCGTCTTTCAAACAATTGGTTTGGATATGTGAAATCTGCAGAACAGGAAGCAACAGCTGGAAAGCATCCTGGATATATGTAGTACTATTGGCGCCCTAATGAGGGAGGAAAAAAATGTGGTTGAATAACTATTCTTAGAATTGAGTTTGGCATTATCCCTTTAAAAATCATTGTTTATTACCACTTCCTCATCCCCTATGTGATGCTCAATTCCATTTCCTCAATCATATTGGAATATAAACAAAATCTAAGTACATCCTGTCTAAGGGAGTCAACTCTTGATTATGAGTTCTATCAGGCAGAAGGATTTATACCAAATGGAAACATAATTAATGTAAGCTCCTGGGATACAGTTAAAGAATTACGCATTTACTAGCCTCTATACTTAACCTCTTCCTCCATTGGTCCAATTATCTACATATCAAGGCAAGGAGGAAGTCTTAGTTTGCTACCACCAAAGCAGATAATTAGCTAATCTAAGGAGGAGGTCTGGAGCAAGGCACCTGAATATTTTGGAACTGCTGGATAGTGAGTGCCATTCTTTCCATCCTACTCTGTTTTTAAGCAACATATATTATAAATGAAGGGGCAAACCAGATTAAAGTCCAGCTTTAGCAAACAAACAAGAAAACTCCCTCAAACAACCCCCAAATATCCCCCAAACTCTAACTCCAAAAATGTGAGGTATGAATTTATCTTTGATTTCTTAACTTTTCCCCCAATTGATTTGTCTTATCATATTGTCAAAGTACCTTTGAGGAACAGAAAGTAGGGAAGATTTTCTTAGTTTACATTATTAAACTAAAAACCAGTCAGTGCCTTAGCTTAGTCTAGGACATTAGCTACTTGCTAAAAATGACTTGTAATATATCTATTGGTTCAAATATTGATTATATTTACCCCTCACATCTGGCTTGTACACAATCTGAATGTGACCTAGAATTGGGCCCTTAGTGAAAGAATGACAATGAACGAAACAAAAATGAAATGGGTAATGAGGACAAAAATAAAACACTGCCATATGAATTGGGGGAAAAGAAAAAATTTTTAAATCCTTTCATGGGAAATAAATATTTTAATAGGGTAATTTTGTATGACTATTTTATATGCATACCTTTCAAAGGGAGTTTTATTTTTAGGGTAGAGGTTATTTTATTTGGGGAAAGTTTCTATTCAGACTAATATGGTATATATAATTCTTGATATTACTATTCTGTATCTATCATTACATATATACATATATAGACACATATGTGATATATTTTGTAGCTATACCCTCAGTTGAATTATAATTTGAGAGGCAAGTATATTTAGTAAAAATATAGGTAAACTTAATAGTCAAGAAACCTAGCTTCAAATTCTGACTTCTCTATTCTCTATGACCCCGAGTTTAACCATTCTGAGTTCCATTTTCCTCATCTCTAAATTGGTAATAAGAATATCTGTAATAGCAACTTCAAGTGGTAGTTTTATAGACTTAAAAGTATTATATAAATGTAAACTATTATCTTGTTAATGTCCTATAGCTCTAGGCACTTGCTTATATAATAGCCAGAAATTTTCCTCATTAATACATTGTTGGTTCCCTTTACCTACAACAGGTACAATATAGTATTCGGGTAGACTATTTCTAGAGTTCTCTAGAACCTAGCCCCATGAATGGGGAAAAACTGCTATATTCCTTTATCTTCTCACATATCACAATTAATTGCAAGGTCACAAGTAACTTCAGGGTCACTAGTTTAGTGATTCTGCTATAGCAGATGATGTTTAGATTTTGGGCCAGGGAAGATCAGATCTCTTGAGTGTTGTATATAGATAGACAAAGCTTAGCTAAAGAATCACTTTTGTAAGCCCATAGTCACCCACCGTATCTGGCAAGCTAGGCTGGACCGCATTGTCCAAGAGATTCTAGTGTGTGTGAGGAGGGATAAAGGTTCAGATTTTCATGAGACCAATTCAAATTTCAGCCTGCCACAGAAACCAGTAATTACAGTGTTAAAACTAGTGTCACACTTTTCAGCAACACATCCAGAGCCATTTGATAAGCCTAAGGCAACAATTGCAGAAAGAACATGCAAGGCTAGCATTTCTCTTTGCACTCAGAAATCCTTGAAAATTTAGCTACTGTTGATTTACTTCAGGGTTTCCATAGAAAAGGGCTGCTGATGACATACTGGAGAATCACGGTAATACTTTCTTCTTAAGATAAAGACAAGGAAAATGTATCCTCCATATCTGCTTCTATTCAAAGGCACTCTATCAAGCCATCTCCAAGTGACAGTTATAAGCTTACCTCTAACAAAACACTATTGATCATTGGGTTAAGTACTTCAGCCTTCTGGTTGCTCTGTGAAATCAAAACATAAATCAGGTAGATTGAAATCTATACTGCAGGGCCACACACAATGATATTGGTAAACAGAAATATATTTGCTCTAAAGGATCATTTGTGAACAATGGATTGGAGAATTAAAAACAAGAGGGGTCCTGAGATATCACAGGAAAATATAATTTGAATGCCTCCTTATCTTCCAAATGTCTTATTGAAAAAATCCTGGATTAAGGATAGATCTATGATCTAGCCCCAGCTAGTCCCTTACTTGTTACATGACCTCACATAAGACATGGAACATTCCTGGACCATAATTCCCTAATCTGGAAGATGGGGCTACAAATGAATGATCTGTCTGTTTTACATGCTTATTGCAATGCTCAACTAAATTAAAATGTTCAGTACTAGGGATTCAGACATAGCATATTTGTGAGGGGTAGATGGTAACCTTAAATAATGATGACAATATGATCATAGAGTAGGAAGGGACCTCAGGGACTTCCTAGCTGATTTCTTACATATGTGGAAACGGAGACTTAGGGAGATTAATTGACTTGCCCAAGATCACAAAGTTAACAAGTATGAGAGATAGGATTTGAACCCAGGCCATCCGTATCCAGAGTAAATATACTCTTTCCACTGTACCAGGAAAAAAGAAATAGATCTTCTCTGTTAAGATAATGGCTTTCTTCTAAAGAGTCTAATACATTTTTATTTGTCATTTGATCTACCTTACAATGGCACAGAATTTATAAAGAGGCTATATTATCTTTCCGTTCTATGAGGGGAAGGATCTGAACCCCTAATTTCATTATTCCTGGAGGATTCCATCATCATTCCTGGATGAGAGAACTACCTCTATCTACTGGTGAGGATTGATACTTTCCATTCGAAAGGAGCTATCCAATATACTGAAAGGTTAAGTGACTTGCTCAGAGTAACATAGTATGTTTCTGAGGCTAGACTTGAATTCATGTTTAACTGGATCCAAGATCAGTTCTTTATCCACTACACTACCGTGTGTTTCAGTGGAAAGAGAGGTGGTTTCTATGTCAGAGGACTTACGTTCAAACGCCTGGTTTTGCTGCCTCTGATGACCTCAGATGAGTCCCTTTCCCTTTCTGAGTCTCAATTTCCTCTTCTGTAAAATTAGGTGATTGGAATAGGCAGCTGCTAAGATTTTGCTGACATTTAAAACTATTCCATTGTATAGTGAAAAAAATTAAGGGAAACAGGATATTAGGTCCCCTAGGTTACATAGTTATTGGTGAGGCTGGGATTAAAGTGATGATTCAATCTACCCTCCACCCACCACTAATCTAGTATTTACTATTCATCATCATACCACCATATGAAAAAGGGGAAATTACCCAGACAGCTAGTTTTCTTCACTGCATCTAAGATGACAGAAACAAAATTTGTGCTAACATAAGTAGCTTCGCATAGCAGCTAGTTATAACTATTCTAATATAAGCAAAATCACATACACTGCATATTATTTCTAGGGACTCTAAAATGGAGTCTAGGGAAAAACTCTTTTGAAATGTAATCCTTATTGTCAGTAACCAGAGAATCCATTATGATATTTGCTCTCTGTTGATCTGATTATCAATAAACCGTTGAAATATAATCAGAATGAGGGTAATAAAATGACATTGATTTTGAGAATGTACAAACAATTTGAAAGGAGTCTGGAGAGCAATGTAAACTCATTAACTTCTAGTTATGAATAATAGCTATGTTTTAGGAGCTAGAAACAAATTCACAGAAACCATGACTTGAGATTCATGAATAATAGCTTTACAAGAAAGTACCATTGTATTCTGAGACCATACTTTCATAGTAACTACTATTTAAATTTTTTGCTTACTTAAAATATAAAAACAACAAAAAACTCCCCCATCTCTTGCTGAAACTTCATTGTCCTATAATATTCCTTAAAAAAACCATTTTATTCTGGTATAAGAAAATTTATAAAATGTTTTATTTTATGTATATAAAATATATACTATATTAATCTATTATGGTTATACCTCCCCAAAAGAATACAATCTCCTCATTGGCAGAGTCTGTTTCATTTTGTACTTGTACCCACAAGGCCTACCATGTTGCCTACTATACTGTAAGCATATAATAAATGCTTAAAGATTGGTTGATATGATAGCTAGAGAACTATAGAAGATGATAAATGGTCATTTGCCAGGTGGACTGTGAAACAATTTGCCTGGTATCATTAATAAGTTTGGGGATAGAAAGAATTGGCCAACATAAAGAAATCAAACCAAGCATAACAATAATAAAGTAATGGAACTGGTTTTCTCCTATAGCTTGTAAACTGGCTTTGAAGGCCAAGCCAAAGAAGAATAAACAGCATAAAACAAAACAAAGGAAAGTAGTCAATGAAATAAAAAGTAAAGGACATTATAGGGGATCCATGGACCTCAGATCATAGCACATCCTTATTTTGCAGATGAGGAAACTGAGATCTTAGGAGGTTAAATGATTTACTCAATGATACAACTAGCCACAATAGCAGCCAAGCCAGAACCAGAATTCTGGATCCCTGGCTCTCAATTTATTTCTTCTTATGATTCTCTGTGTTCTCATGGAAAGAGATGAATTTAGAGACAAAAGACATCTGATTTCATATCCCATCCCTGACATTATTCATTATCAAAATGACTTCAGGCAAGTCAGTAACCTCTTGAAGCCTAATTTTCCTCATCTGCCAAGTGGGGATAAAACAACTTAGAGTACAAATGTTGCACAGGTGTGGTGACAAAAACACCTTGTAAACCTTCTAATGTTATACAAGTGGAAATTATTCTTCCTTATCATACCACCAGTTTGGTATCATTACAGAGAAAACTACTAACTCAGGTTTTCTAAATTGCATTTTCAAGGTTATTTGGTTAAATCTTGTTGGAGACATCCATTTAGGTCTTGCAATCCTACCACGTTTCTCATTCTCTTACAAATGCATTACTCTGCCTAAATCTTCATGATAAATCAATGCCACAAGCTATATCAATAGAAAGCTGACCTCAGAGTCACAGAGATCTAGTTTTCTAAGTCCCATCTCAAACATGTACTGGCTGTGTGAGACTCTGGGCTAGTCACTGTCTACCTTCTACCCTGGGCAACTCTTCAGCTGCATGATTACATTAGTGGAAGAAGTTTCCTCACGGGGGAGCATCTTATACAGATGAAGTCAGAGCATCCCACCCTATCTCCCATCTCCCTTAAAAAAAAAAATCAATATTATGGTCTTACCCCAGTAGTGGTTAAAAAATCAGAAAACTTCTTAGACAAGGAAGTCACTTCATTACACATTGCACTGGTTAATCTGAAAAACACACACACACACATATGCATGAGGCCAACAGATTATCTTAAAGTTAAATATTTTAACCAAAAATCTGAAATCAGAATCTTAAAAGGTAATAGATTCAATCTTGCCATTGGAGAAATTTCTTTACTTCATGTTTCTTCATGGAGTTTTGAAGAACTAGGCAATGGGTTTACTATGAAATTTTGGTTTATTTTAATATAATCATTGTGAAAAATAAATTTTCATTTGGATCTCCATCAAAGTTAGGGGAGAAGGTTGGTATATTCATTTGCTGATTCTCTTGGGTTAGAAGATGGGGGGAGGAGTAAGGGATTCCCTTTCGATACCTTGTCCTATTCATAATATAGGACTTCTGAAAAAGCTCCAGTGAATTCCCTGATTGCTGTTATTTTTTTACTGTTTACCCATTTTTTTCCTTTAAAAGAGATCTCATCCTAGGGGAATAACCTCTATTGAAGGAAAGCAGCCCCTGAGTTAAGGGAACAAGGCACTTTGAAGGAGTGACGAGAGGTGCCATGTGCCCCAGGAAGAATAGATCTCCTCTTAACCCTGCTTCCAGCCTAGTCATAGCCATCACCCAGGGAAGCAAATCCTTGGCAGAAGAGGAGAGCTACCCTTACCCACTACACCCATAGGGCAGGCAAGTCAGCCAAGCTAAAACATCAGGACACCTTGAGGAGGTGATAAGAATCCACATGTGCCAGAAAAGTCAAACCACCACTACCACTACCTCCTCTCTCATCCAAATAGGAATAGCCCAGGATACTGAGTACAAGGACCCAGGGAATAGCAGCATCTTCTTATTCCTTTCTCCCCACCACCACCACCATTCCTAGGTCTAGCCAGCTTCCTACATCTGTCATCCAGGGAAACATACCCCGACTCTTGGCAACTATATGTGCCATAGTGCTCAGTGGACATAGCTATTTTAAAGACCCAGAAAAGAAGATTCAAGCACCATAATCCTTGCAATTATCAAATGGTTCAACATCAAAAACTGATATGGTTTAATTGATGGAAATGAGACTAAAGAAGATGATTGCCATCTGCTTTGCTACTAAAAACTAAGGACCACTGGCCCTTTCCATCTGACTTGCTACTACAACCTCACATGTGTGTTGTTTCTTCATTAGAACGTGAGCATTTTGAGATTCAATGCTGTCTTGCTTTTTTTATTTATATCCTCAACACTTAGTACAATGCTTTAAGCTCTTAACAAATGCTTTTTAAAATTTTTATTCATTCACTCATATAGGTAATTATAGGACTGGCACACATGGTTATAGTCTTGTCCAGATTCTGAAGAGGTTGAGATGGTGGTTGCTGTAAGGGTAGAGAGGATGCTAACTGTGCATTTTCCATTCCGCCATTTGTAACAGCTTTCCTGTGCTTCTGAAATGTGTGAGCTGATTGCTATCACATGGCCAATATCAACTAAGATTTTCTAGTAGTGGTCAGAAGACCAAGCCTTTGCTTCAGGCTAGGCTAATTTGGAAGTTGGAAAGTTCAGGGAATTTCCAAGGAAGAGGAAAAGACATAGTTGCCCTGAATGTGTTCCTTGAGACAAAGAAAGATTTTGTTTATTTTCTCTTTCTATCTTTAGTACCTTACACATAGGAAATACCTAACAATTGATGATTGACTTGATTTGACTGTTGTTTACCCCTAAGAGAATATAAAGGTTAAGTTTGGGACTACGTCCTCTCTGTCTTCATCTCCCAGCACATAGCACATAGGAGGAGCTTAATAAACACTGCTGAATTAAATTAAATTGAATTGGTGAAATAGATTGTCTTGTTAAGTGACAAAGGAGAGATGGGAGGCACATCTACTGTTACTCTCCATCTGACAAGACAATTTTAAGGTCCTTTCTTTTGGCTTCCATGAATGTCTGTAACTAACAACTGCCAAGGAAAACATGATGAGGCTGATTCATCAATTCAGAATCTGAGAATGTGACTGCTGGAAATGGCTATGAACATCTGGGTGCACTGGTAGATTTTGTTACTCCAGCTGTAAGACTGAATTAAGGGGTGGCAAGGTAGCACAGCAGATAGACAGCCAGGCCTGGAGTCGGGAGGCCCTAGGTTCAAATCTGGTCATATGTCTTCTAACACACCCCAGGTAATCTTGGTTTAGTAACGCATAGATGCTATTACATCTGATTTCCATAATGCATTTCAATTGGAATTTCTCTAAGCATTTATTTTCACTGCAAAACAGAAATTTGTTGATGTAGGAACAATCTTTATGAACTCTGAGATGAATGAGGATGAGAAAACCACCAAACTGATATGAAAAGTACAGGGGGGGCGGGGGGGAAGAAAGTTCCATTTACTTTATGAGAACTTTTGCTTGATCCTGGGCTGGTTTTTCCACTTCTTGGCCATGAAGAATTAGCTCTGCTACTTTATGCAGTTGTTCAATACAGCGTGCAGTTACTTCAGCAAGACTTTCAATTGATAACATGTACACTTCCTATAATGAAATAACAAACGAAAAGCATAAATATTCATATGTAGAGTTTAAGTTGCTATTCATTTTGAGCCCAGGGATAACACAAAGCAAACCCTAATGCTTCTAAGTGATGAATTTCTGGAAGTGACTGAATGTTATCTGTTATTGTCTACTGAAATACCATGAGAAATTGTAAAACCATTTATGTATAGAAATAACAATAATTTGAATTGGAAATTTTGTCCTCAGTGTTATTAAGTTGAAAAATTATTTCTCCTGAAAATATTATTTCATATAAAATATAAATATTGATATTTCATGTAAAATATAAAATATTTCATGCAAACAAAGCCTTTGGCACTGCCAAATGGTTCGACATCAGAAACTGACAGGATCTTATCAGTGAGAATGACATTAAAGAACATTATTATTTGCTTTGCCTCTGTAATTTAAAGATCACAGAGCTTTTCCTTGACTTTCTGACTTGCTGCCTCAACCTTTCATTTCATTTGTTGTCTCCCCCTTTAGAATGTGAGCCCCTTGAATACAGGGGCTCTCTTATTTGTCTATTTGAATTCCTAGCTCTTTGGCATAGAGTTTTGCATATAGTAAGCAACCTAATAAGTGCTTTATTCATTCATACTTCAATAGCTTTGCAAGCTCATAGGTGTGGGTATTTGCTTCTTGATGAAGATTGCAATCCATCCATGCATACTCTGCATCATTGTCTTCTTGCAAGTATTTCATTGAATAAATTATTGGCTCCAACATTTAAGTATGAAATTAAATAATTATGGCAAGTAAGAAGAACATTGAAGACTACGTTATCTTATTTATAAAATATAAAGACAAATGTGATATTTTATAAAAACAAATCTGTATACAAAATTGGACCTTTCTCTGACTTTAAAAATGACTGTTGCCTTAATAAAATTTTTTCTTTATAAATCTCATAAAACCATGAAGAAACTACCAAATCTATAAGAATCTGAAAGTTGATTTACACTAACAAAGTTGTTCTGTATTTGTGAAATTATCACAAATGTCTGTGGAATGATGGGAAAAAACAGCTTACAAAAAGAAGCACTGAATGCAAGATTAACCCTTGGCCATTGTTCTAAGGGTAGAGAAGTCGTTTTTACCTCTAGTGTCTTGGTTTTCTTTTCTTCTTTATTTTCATCTTCAGGGACTTCAGGATTCTCTTCTTCATCATCTGGAGCTTTCTCTACTGGCTGTTCTATCACATCAGCTGACATCACAGTTTGAGCTTCTTCCACCCAGTCATGAGCCTTTTTTCTAGCCTATGACCATCCCCACCCAAAGAAATACATTTACAGTATGAAAATGGATGAGGATGATCTGCTATCAAATACAAAACAGGTAAATAAATATCCATCTAGTCCAATTCTCCAACCCTTAGTCTCAAAGTCAGTTGATAAACCATTGGAGAGTAGTCCTTGAGGGCTCACCACCTTGTGTATGTGGTGTGATCCTTTCACTTCTTTCAAACACTTCTTTAAGATTTTTTAATGAAAGCTTACTTTCTTCTATAGCTTCATTGTTCCTCAACACTTTCAAGGTATATTTTAATATATAGTAAGTATATAGTAAGGAGAAAAGTATGTTTTAAAAACACTTTAAAGGGGGTAGCTGGGTAACTCAGTGGATTGAGAGTCAGGCCTAGAGGCGGGAGGGCCTAGGTTCAAATCTGGCCTCAGACACTTCCCAGCTGTATGACCCTGGACAAGTCACTTAACTCCCATTACCTAGCCCTTACCACTCTTCTGCCTTGGAGCCAATACACAGTATTGACTCCAAGATGGAAGGTAAGGGTTTAAAAAAAAAACACTTAAAAAAGTTTAAGTTTAAAATTACATATTTTTTTAAATTCTCATTTTCCATCTTAGAATCAATACTATGTAGAAGAGTGGTTAGGGTTAGGCAATGGGGGTTAAGTAACTTGCTTAAGGTCACACAGCTAAGAAGTCACTGAAGTCATATTTGAACCCAGTACCTCCTGTCTCTGGGCCTGGCTCTCTATCTACTGAGCTACCCAGCTGCCCCCAATTATATTTATTTTTAACGAACTTTTGCTACTCTCTGGGCTGGCTCTCTGCTCTTTGCCCATGAAGAAATAATGCTGCTACTTTGTAGAATCACTTGATACAATGTGCAGAATAAAGAAAAGCAAATATGTCAAAAGAAAGAAATCAGGATGGAAGAAAATCGTCTGTAGACTCCCAAGGACTCACAAAAACCCCAACAGTTAGAGCAAGAGGGTCAACTGTGATTTTATCAGGTTAGGCAATTCCCAGTATGAAAACTGCCCCCATTGATGCAGTTGGGAAAGTCATCTGTTAACTTAGTCTTAAAGAGTTGCCTGTAGGTGCTCAGAACTAAAAGGTATGGATCAGAGCCAAGACCAGAACCCAGGCTTTCTAGTCTCTAAGGACAACCCTCTATTGATAACACCATGCTGGCTTTATAATTAAGATATAATAAAGCTAAAATGATGGGCACATCCAGAAAAAAGAAAAGAGCAAATGTAAATTTTTCACATTTCCTGACCAACTACAAAAAAGATAGCCCTCTAAAGAAACTGAGCAGAACTGAGCAGATGCCTACTAAAAAGAATTTCCTTATGGGACATATCTCATGGAGCGAGCGGCTAATGTTTCATGGGCATAATGATATCATCTGAGAAGATAAGCAATGGCTCAGAGACTTTTATTTCAAGCAGAAGAAAGAATTGTTGCTGATGTTCTAGTGCTGTCTTGGGCTAAATCAATCTTCCTGGCATTCTTATTATTCTTGTTCAGTTGCATCCAACTCTTCATGACCCTATGGACCATCACTTTCTTTGGGATTTTCTTGGCAAGGATCCTGGAATGGTTTGCCCAATCTAGGTGAGTCCTTTTGCCAGGCAATCAGAGCTCACACAGCTAAGAAGTGTCTTGGGGCAGCTGGATGGTACAGTGTCTAGAGATCCATGTCTGAGTTGAGAAGACTTGGGTTCAAATCTAGCCTCAGATACTTCCTAGCTGTCTGACCCTGGGCAAGTCACTTAACCTTATTTGCCTGACCTTGCCCTTCCAGTTATTATTAAGACAGGAATTAAGGTTTTTCTTAAAAAAAAAAAAGGAATTATCTGAGGCCAAACTTGAACTCAGATCTTACTGACTCCAAGACCAGTCCTCTATCTACTGGGCTACCTAATTGCCTTTTAGTCATACATAGATTAAGTGACTTGTCCAAGGTCACATAGCTAGGAAGTATCTGAGGCTGGATTTGAATTCAGATATCCCTGACTCCTGTCTGAGCTATGGTGTCATCTAAGTCATTCCTGATTTTAGCTACTCCCCCTAAACCCAACCCAAGCCTTCTCTTTGGGTGAAGTGTACAAATGGAAAATGACATTTCTAGGCTCTTTCGAGACCTGGAACTTCTAGAATTCATGCCTGAAAAATGATGAAGAAATCACTGATTTACCATCTTTTCCTCATTTTGCCCATTCTTAACTCACTGAATGAAAGAAAGAAAAAAGAAAGAATGGAAGGAAAAAAGGAAGAGAAGAAAGAACAAAAGAGATGAAGGAAGAAAGAAGGAAAAAGAAAGAATGGAAAGAAATGAAAAATACACTAACAACTATATTTAATAAAGAGCTTCTAGCTGAAAAAGATGATGAAATAATTAAATCATCATCAGATGTAGCTACTCACTAAAAAAGTTCTTCAGAAATATTTGATACTAAACCTCTAAGACATTAAAATATTACCACCAAACCACAAAATGGAAGACCTGAAACCATCCTGTAGTGGTTTGGCCTCAGGATGTCTTTACACTAAAAAATTATTGAGGTCTGTCTCCATCCCCATCCCCCAAAGAGCTTTAGTTTATGTAGATTATATCTATTTATATTTACAATAATAGAAATTAAAACTGATGAATTTTAAAATATTTATTTGTTAATTAAAAATAACAGTGAACATGTGTTAACATAAACATTTTTGAGGAAATATATTTTATAAAACAAAAAATTTAGTTGGAAGAATGGCATTGTTATACATATTTTTGCAAATCTCTAATGTCTGGCTTAAGAGTAGTCTGCTGGATTCTCATAACTGCACATGCATTTGGTATGTTGTGTGACATAATTTTGGATGAAGTATGTAAGCCTTACACATCTCTCTCTCTCTCTCTCTCTATGTGTGTGTGTGTGTGTACATGTATATATTCATATATATAATTGAAAAGGGGAGAAGTATCTTTTTTTTAAACCCTTACCTTCTGTCTTGGAGTCAATACTATGTATTGACAGCTGCCCCCACTGAGCCACCCAGCTGCCCCTGAGAAGTATCTTAATAGGCAAATAACATCTCAGTATTATGATGGAAATACTTTTGGTCATATGGTCCTGGAGAAAAGGTTTTGGGGACCCTCAGAAGTCCTTAAAACACACTTTGAAAATTGGTAGTCTAGCCAGAGGTGTCAAAGAACTGCCTGGATCATTTCCCTCTGTGAACCAAATTAAAATGTAATTAGTCAGGAGGATGTAGGTTTAAATCTGGCCATGTGACCCTAGGCAAGTCACTTAACTCCAATTATTTAGCCCTTACCATTCTTCCATCTTGGAATCAATATTTCGTGATGGTAAAGGTCTAAAAAATTTTAAGAGAGAAATATTTAGCAAAATAAAAATATAATAGAGCATGAGTAATGTTAACATATAGTTTTCCAAGTCAATATGCTGCCATTGGATCTTTAAATAAGGCTTAGTGAATCAGTTTCTATTTTAGTTTGATATCACTGGCTGAGAACAGTAGTGTTGGATCTCTGCAGGTGGCATATTGACACAGAAAACCACCAACTAAAATTATCTATGTTGCATCCTTATTTATTTCTTCAAACATTTCCCAATGACCTTTTAATTTGGTTCAATTTGCGAGTTTCGAGGGGGATACAGACTTCAAGTTCGACACCTCTGGTCTATGCCAACTCTCTCCTCTTTTTAGAAGTAAAGAAATAGAGGCTCAATATATGTTAAATACTCCTAGAAATAACAGTTAGTTAGGAGCAGAAGCAAGGTTTCTGAATTCTCAGTCCAATGTTCCTTCTAGAATACAAAGCAAATCTATGCTATTCCATTATATGTTTTCCTATTTAAATCATACCTGTGGAACTCGATATCCTGCCCCACCGTCAATAGGATACTGGGCTTTTCTGTTCTCTTTATATTTTCTTCTTTTTTTAAAAGAGTCTCTGAGATATAACTAAAGTGAGATTTTTGTAGAAAGTGATTTTGATAGGACCAACCTTATTGAGCTTGTCAGGAGTCGCTGCAACATGTAACTCAAAGAGAAGTTCTGTTAGCATGCTAACAAATTCTCCCTTTTCATCTACGAAAGGAAACAGAAAGAGGCAGAAATCAGAAACATAGACAACTATTCGCTTTTCTGAGGGCAGTGACTCCCCATAACCTTAGGTGAGGACAAAGGAGAGAATAAATTGGCATCTGTAACAACTTCCCCTCCTGCTGCCGGGTGAATTTCCCTCTTTGACTTTGAAGTGAGCAAAGCAATTTTCCCAGTGGAGCAGTAATGTATAGAAAATTATCACAGTTATGCTGCTGTTGGCTTTGCCTGTGGACTTTCCTAATAGCCTGGGAAATGTCCTTTTTCAGCACTTTGTGACCTAGAAATGACTTAGTGGCACATTAGGACACTGTTCTATCAGTTATCTATAGAGGTATTGTGGATTCCATTTAAGGTGATATTTGGCTTTTGCAAATCAAATGCTTTTTCACAATCAACAAAAAATAAACATGGCGAGTAGGAGCTTGTATTCCTTAGATCTCTCCTCCAGTTGTCTAATGCTTTCATTTTAGTATACCTTAGAATAATAAGGATTGGGAAAGCCTGCCTTTTCCCTATTAATACCCTAATAAAGAAAAGTGTCAGCTATACATGTAGATGAATCTCATACAAATTTAATATGAATATAAAAGTAGGCATATGGGCCATTAACTGTTGATGGTCATTCAGTCACATGTTTCAGTAGTAAGGTATTATTTATACAGTACTTATTATGTACTAAGTGCTTTTTTAAAATATTACTTCATTTTATCTTCACCAACAACCCTACAAAGAAGGTGCCATTATTATTCCTATTTTACAATTGAAATCATTGATGCAAACAGAGATGTTAAGTGACTTGCCTAGAGTCACACAACTAGTAAATGTCTGAGAGTGGATTTGAACTCAAGTCTTCCTGATTCCAGGTCTAGCCCTCTATCAATGGTGCTAATTAGTATTAAGAAGATGTATGATTTTTTCCAAGCCTTTGGTGTCCTCCCTTCTTTAGATACTCAATAACTTAATCCCTTAATGCCTTCCTAATTATATCTCGTCTCCAACATAGATCTCTCAGATCTCTCATGTGTACAATTGGTTCAATCAGGATGCTTTTCCAGTTTATAATTTCCTAAGATAATTTCCACTTTTCTTCTGTTAAGTTCCTTCCTTTCTCATCCTTTAATAACCTAATGATAGCATTGTTTAATTGAGTCTTTCATAAAGCTTTCTTTAAACTAGTTTTGTCCTCTATTGCCTGACTGCATCAAAAAAGAGACATTGCTTATTATCTTTCCTTTTCCTTTTCTGTAAGATCTTACAAAAGGTCCTAATTCTAAACTGTCATTCATTTCTTTCTGCTTGCCAACTACATCAAATTTTTACTGACTAAGGTACTGTTTAGGCTCTTTGGGTCTCCTCAAAATATCAAGTCAGGTAATCATCTCCTCTTGAATATTGTCTCTTTTCTGGACTTTCCTGACATTTGTTTCTCTTGGCTTTCCTCTACCTGACTAACCACTTCTCAATCTTCTCTGCTGGTTCTTCAAAAAGGTCACGTCCACATGGGTATTACCTAAAGCTCTGTCTTGAACATTCCTCTCTTTTTTCTTTTACACTGTCTTACTTGGTGCACTTATATGCTTTCATGGATTCAACTATCATCTATATGCAGATAGTTCTCATACCCATACACACAGTCCTACCCTCTCTCCTGAGCTTTAATCCCATATCAACAACTGGCCACCTCAAATCTGATGTCTCAAAGACATCTCAAACTCAACATGTCCAAAATCAGAACTCATTATTTCCCCTCTAATCCTCTCCTTTTCTCACTTTCTTTTACTGGTGAGGGTACCACCATTCTCCCATCAACCTTCATCCTCAACTCCTCCCTCAAATTCACCTTATATATGATGTATTATAAAATCTTGTTTCTACCTCCACAACATCTCTTGCATACGTCTCTTCTCTAATCACCCAGGAAAGTATTCATGACAGTGAGAAATGAGACTTCTATGTAGTGTACAAGTCTTTGATGCAACACCTACTTCAAGCTCCCTATTAAATTTCCTGACATACCCACCTATTTTCAACTTTGCATTTAGGTCATCAAGTATCAAAATGTATAATGATTTAATTTGTAGGACTTAGTCATTTTTTCATAGAACTTCTTGACTTTTTCTTCCTCTGCAACAGATATTAATACATGAGCTGCAATTATTCTTATGATGGTTGTTTGGTACTGTAAATAAGGAGAAGATGGGGGAGGAGGGAAAAGGGGGAGAGGGAGTAAAAGGGGCTGTTTCTCACCCCCCGTTACTTATGGGGGGAGATAAGCCAGGTCCTGTCTCCTTGAAAAAGAGTATGTCTCCACAAGAGTATATCTGAGAGAGGGAGGACAGAAGACTAGAGTGGGATTGCCCCAATGAGATGGCAAGACGCCTCCCTCAGAGGAGCCCAGGGATCCCAAGATCAAATCTGTCCTTGAGAGGCAAGATGATCTCTTATACTTCTGCTTTCCAAGGTAACATTAACTGTCAGCCTTTTCAGGGACTTATAAGTGGTCAACTGCAAAGGAAAGATGTCAGTTTCCTTGGACAGACAGACTTGAATTACTGGGTTTTGGAAGGCAAAACCCCCTCTTGGTGAGAGGTGTGACCCTCCTAAACCTTTGATCCCCTTCATTAATGTTATTTAAAGACAGGCCCAAACCCCAAATCCTAAATGTCAAATCGTTTATTGAGGTTAAAGTAAGGAAGGGAAAGGCAAGGATATGAGGCAGGGAAGTGGGTAAAATGGAAATCCTAAAGATTTTTCCCTCTTGCAGGTTGGCCCTCCAGAGTCTGGAGGTCAAAGGCTTCTCAGCTCTGACCTCTCCTTTTTGTCAACTGCTTTCTTGCCCCTATTCTCAAACTAGTTAGACTTTGAAAGCAGAAGTCCAGGGACAAGTAAGAGAGAGAAAGAAAGAGACAGACAGACAGACAGAAAGACAGACAGACAGACAGAATGACAGACAGAGAGAGACAGAAAGAGAGAGAGAAGAATATCTCAGGAAAAGGTCTGGATGGTTCCATTCAAAAGTCCAAATCCACAATCCCTCTTGAGGAGTTAGACAGCTATAGTTGAGATTTTTAGTGGAGATGTTCAGGGTTGCAGAAGGGGTAGTAAGTCTCCATAGAAATGGATTCCTTCTCAGCTTTCAGGAAATCCCCCTTTCTCCTCTACCTTCCAGGCTGGAAGTGAACTGTCAGTTGGGTTCCAGAGTTTTGATTCCTCCTTAGAACTCTCAGCTTTTCCTCACCCCTCCTCCATTCTTTCTTCAGTTGGTCCCTCCAAGAGACTGGCTTCTCTCCTAAATGCAAAATCTCTCTTCTCTTATCTTACAGTACATAGATTAGCACTACAGAAAGGCATTTACAACCCATGAAATGATGCTTCTGATTATCTTTGGGCACATGCTAACATCAACTCTTTTTTATGGATAAGTGATCTTTCCATTTTACTTCAACTTCTTTCTTTTTTTCTGGCATCATTTATCACAAGGTAAAATTATTAGAATTTAGTTCTTACAATAATATATCTACTCTCTGGTCACTGGATAAAAATTTCACATTTATTGAATTAGCAACTACAATTGAGAAACAATAGAAAATAGTGACTATTTCTTAGTACCTTCTGCTCCTTTATTTCCATTCCTCCTCCACTATTATAGAAAAAATAGGGGATGACACAGAACCGAGGGCCATTTTGTATTTTTCTTTGTTTCATGAGTTACCTTAACCAAGTAATTAATTACTAGTCTACAAGTGAAGTGACTTTCTGATCTTTAGAAATTAAAGTTGATCTGTGCTTGAGTCTCTATACAAAACTTTTCCAGCAAGATTGAAATGATAAGAACTTGTATTCTGGTGGCACAGCTTTCAAGTTCCTGGTTCTAATGGCACAACTAGATTAAAATGTAATTGGGAAAAGACTAGCACAATAAAGGAAAATGCAACCCAACATAGATAATGTTAATTTATGGTTTTCAAGTCAATATGATACCAAGAGATCCATTTTTACTTGAATTTAAGACTACTGATATAGCCAGTAGTTCTTGAACTCCATCTTGAAGAACAAAGGGGATTATGAAGTAAAAGTGTGGAAGAAATACATTCCAAATTTAGAGTACACCTAGTGCAAAGACATGGAGATAAGAGGCAAAGTGTCTTGTGAGAAACAGAAAAGGACTGTTTGTTTGAATTATAAAATGTGGAAGGGGGAGAAATGGACTGAAAAATAGGGATGAAAAGAGAGGTTGGGGCCAGGTTCATTTTAACCAGCTTCAACTGGGCCTTCATTGCATCAAGATAATCTTTTTATTCTTCCTCAGATGCAAGAGAGAGGACTATGGGATGAGTTGTGGAATAGTTTCTGTGAGGAGTAAGATAAGAATTCAATTAAAAAGGCATGAAAAGACCAATTTCCTTCCATGAGGACCCAATTGAAGTTGGATAAAATTAATTTATAATAACCTAGATAACACAATTCTGCATTTTTTCCAGCTTTGTTTGGCAGCTGGTATAGAGGAAGTGAGGATGGTTGAGGTCTGGCAAAAGATAAGAGATGATAAGACAAAGGAAGAAGAATCCAAGAAACAACATATAGAGTTGAGATTGCTAACTTTAAGACTGGCATTGGAAAAAAAAGAAAATGGATATCAAATCAGAGCTAGTTGTTTGAGAAAATTTTGAGGGGTACAGAGATTGGAGGTCTTGAGGAAAGTCAAGAACAAGTTTAAGAAGGTAAGGCAGTGATGGAGTTTGATTAATAGGAGGTTATGGCTAGATTGAATAGGTATATGGGTAGAAAGAATGTTAGATTTTCTTATTAAGAAATTAGAACATTTATTGGTACCAGTGAGATTCAGCATGTGGCCATCCCTATGCAAGGTTGAGGGACATTGAAAGAATATGCCATGATATTTATGGCAGCTGAGAAACTGGGAGACAAAAGAATTTGAAGGAGCATCAATGTGAATTTTAAAGAATCTCAGTATAAGGGCAGAAGTTAAAGAAGAGTGAGTCCAATGTTGAACACCTTTGAGAAAAGAGGAAAACTGACCATAAGTACAGTGTATTGCCATATGTCAACTAAGTCCTGCCAATTCTATCTAAACATCCTTCACTTTAGAATATTGCAATAATGCCCTAATGAGTCTCCCACTTCCAGTTTTTCTAGCCTAGATATTCTTGACAAAATAGCTTTCTAATAAGTAGCAATGCCTTGATCATGTCATCCTCCTATATGGAACCCTTCAATATCTTTTAATTGCCTACCCAAAAAGTCCATTCAGTGTTCTCTAACATCATCATCTTATCCAAACTACCTTTCCAGGCTTCTTTTCCATGATTTCCCTTTATTCACCTAAGTTTGTCTACTCCATTTTTTCTGGAGTCTCTGTGCTTATCACATATAAAAATCACAGGGAAGATGTATGAAACTTAACATTTTGTGAGCTTCTTGGATAAGACTTTGATGGCAGTATCAACTTTAAGCAATGATAGGAGATTGTGCATTATATTCACAGCATTAAAAAAAAGAATATTCTACTTTTAATTGACCATTCCAAATAAACAGCCATAGACCTACACTTCCATAAGAGAGGCAATGGGCTCTATTCCCATTAAAGAATTTTGTTTTCCTTGTAGACAAGGACTTGCATCTCACATAATTCCATTACAATAAATGATGGGGCCTTTGTTAGTCTTGTGCCTATAACAAAAAAGCAAAACATCTCAAATAAAAACATCCTAGTGTTTAAATATAGAACTTAAATTTATCCTATGAGAAAAATTCCATCTTTCCCAGAAGAAAATCCCCCAAAAGACCCGCCACTTCTAACATTACATTTCTTCTACTTTCTTCTGTCTGTTCATACAAATATTTGAAATGGGGGCATAAACAGTATCATATTTTTAAGGTTCCACTTATGATACTCTTTTCTTACTTATGTAATTTAACACATTTGGAGGGCTATTTTTAAAAAAATCAAGTTCACAAGTAAATACAATGGCCGCATATCAGGTCATAAATTGTTATATTTCCCCTTACCCTTCTCTTCTTGATTCTCTTCACTCTCTGATTCCTTTGGTATAAAGATGTCTTTAATGGAAATTAGGTCCTTTTTTAAGATGTCCAGTTTCTCTCCATCAAAGGATGCTAAAAATGACTGAACCTGCAAACAAAATGGGACACCTTAATGTCTGTCTACACTGTTCCTCTTTATTAATAAGTATCACCTCCATTTCTCCATAAGTTTCATGTATCTGACTCAGTTACTACCATTGAGTAACTTAGTGAGTAGGAGGATATTAGGATTTGAGGAACAAGTTAGATAGCAAGTTAGGCTTTTCAGCCATGAGGCTACCAGTGATAAAAAGACTACTGACATGACATTCCAAAGTAACTACTTTACAACCATAGAGGAATTGAGGAACTGGGAATAATCAAGCTTGGAAATAATCAGCAAGAGACACATTAACTGTTAGCTCTTCATCAGCTGGAATACAATTTAATTGCAAATCAATAACTGAAACAAATCTATACTTTTGAGATTTTTGCAACTAACTCTTTTTTTGGATAATAGAAAGTCTTCATTTGTTTACACAAATACCACTCCTATTTAGGTTGTGGGCAAACTAGCAAACCTTTACATTACCTTGTGTGAATCCAGTCACATTTTCAAAAGATTTTTTAACATTTACAAAAGCAAGTTTAAGACCGAGAGGCAGTGTGGTACTGATAGAGAACCAGTCTTGGAGTCAGGAAGACCCAAGTTCCATTCCTACCTCATAGACTGTGTGACCCTAGGGAAGCCACTTAATCTCATAATGTCCTCAAGAAACTATTTTAGAAGATAAATTTTAGAGAAGGTGCTAATTTGCATTGATTGAAGGAATTCCTCACTAGGAACTTGAAAAGCCAATGAAATACCAAGCCCAGTCCAAAAAAGAAAAGCTTAAGATTAACACATTAGGATACAGCTTCTAAAGGGCAAAAAGATATGTAGTAATTCCCACATTCATATTTCAAACTAAAAAACAGTATTAAGAGTTTCACACAGTTTTGTCATTTCACTTCAGGAACATTTATTAAGTTTCTACTCTGTACAAGGTACTACTCTGGCGGGGACTGGGAATACCAAGGAAAAGGTGAGTTCCTGTCCTCAAGGAGCTTATATTCATCATAGTTTTGAAATGGATGTTCCTTTTAGGATGGTATTTACTGAAATATTACTCAAGTTTTTTTGCTCCCAGAACTAAATACTACTTTCCTTCAGTTCTTTGAATGTTTCTTGGGTTACGAGGACCTGACAACAACTTGTTAAACAACTTCTTTGTCCACTTAGGGTTTCAAATAGCATTCATCTTTCTTTTCTAGAGAATCAATCCAAATCAACAAGGAAATGCATAGTCGAAAGAGCCCTAGGGTTATAGTTAGACAAAAATGGTTAGAATAAAAGCCCTGTCACAAGTTAAGGTATATGGAAATATGAAAATTAACATCTCTAAGCATCATTACAAAATAGGGATATCTGTACTATGTACCTCAAAGGATTGCTGTAAAGAAAACATTTTACAATCTTTAAAAGTTTTGCATCTGTCAATATAATATGAGCTATTATCATTAATCCATTCATTTGACAAACACTTTTTTGGCATTTACTATGTGTAATATACTGTGGAGGAATATAAAGATAAATTTTCATGGCTGCTAGTCCCAGTAGAAAATAAGCTCCTTGAAGGCATTTTTCATTATGTCTTTGTATTCCTAGTTCAGAATGTAATGACCAGCATATAGCAAGTGCTTAATACACATTTGTTGAATTGGTTGGACTCAGAATGTTATAGTCTAGTAAAGATTTTATGATCTCTTTCTAAACTCAATTCATACATCTATTTATTAACTTACTCATTCATGCAATAAACATTTTTTGAGAAATTATTTGTCTCGTAAAAGCTGGGTGCTGTGGGAAATAAAGAGAAGTATAATATATACACTTGCTCTTAAAAATATTGTAGCTTTATTGGATAAGCAAGGCATGAACACAAGAAAATTAAAAAGCAGAAGTAAAATAATTATGTAAGGCACCATTTTAAGAATTATAATTAGCCAATAGATGATTAGGTGTCCAATGAGTGGTATAGTCTTCTTTTACTAGTCAAGCAGTCTTATCTATATTTCTAAAATTTTTTAGGGTTTAGGATTCAGTGTGGTACTGAATCTTAAGATCATTTATCTCAGAATCAGCAATTGTTGAAGACCACCAATGCACTCAGAACTACTTCAGACTGAGCTTTGAAAACAAACGAATGGTAACGAAAAAAAAATGAACAAAGAGCAACAGAAAATGCATTGAAATGTTACAACTTAGAAGATTTTTAAAAGGGCACTATTGGCTAAATGGGCCAGCCAGATGGCTCAGTGGATAAACTGAGGAAGACCTGATTTCAAATTTGGCCTCAGACACTTACTAGCAATATGACTCCAGGCAAATCATTTCCCTCTGCCTCAGTTTCCCCATATGTAAAATGAACTAAAGAAGGAAATGGCAAGCTACTCCACTATCTTTGCCAAGAAAATCCTAAAAGGTGTCATGAGGAGTCAGGCATGACTGAAAGCACTAAAGAAGAGCAATACTATGATAAATAGTAAATGGACTTGTTTTACAGAATCTTCCACTTTTTACAGGAATACAATAAATGAGTGCAAGCAAATACATAAGAGCCAATATAGTGATAGAAAGAATATCCTAACCATGTAAGAGGAAGCAGTGTATTAGAGTAGAAAGAGTACTTGTTCTGGAGTCAGAGGACCTGGGTTCAAATCTCAACTCTAACATTGGGTGATCGTGGGCAAATCTGTTAACTTTCCTGGGCTTCCACCTTGGTAAAATGAAGGGGTTGGGCCCAATGGCTTCAGTGGTCCCTGTCAGCATTCTATCTATGAACTTAAGACAAATGTGCTTGTGTCTGGGGTTACAAAACCCTTTTCTGGCTGCAGTTCATGTACCAGGAAATAAGCATCAGGATGTTTTGTCAACTTCGTCTCAGAACAGGGGTTTTCCGTTAACAGCGTCCATGAAAGGACTGTAATCATTCAAGATAATTTATGTAAACATCATATATGTAAAACAAGGAAATCTGAAAGTGCTATATAAATGCAAGGTATTATTTTTATTACTATTCTAAAAAATCTTTACCTATCAATTCCAAGTTGCCAAGTAGACTGCTATCAGTTCCAAGTTCCAAAGCAGAAGAGAGGTAAGGGCTAGGCAATTGGGGTTTAGTGACTTTCCCAAGGTCACATTGCTAGGAAGTGTCTGAAGCTAGATTTGAACCTATGTCCTCTCATCTCCAGGCTTGGCTCTCTATCCACTAGTCACCTAGCTGCCTCCATATACCTGGCAAATAATAGGTGATCAATAAATTTCATGCACGTTGAGCTTTTTGACTGAACAGAGTAGATGCCTGAAAGAAGAAAGATTCCCTTCAAGAACAGTGAATTCTTTTCTTCCAGGCACTCGACTATGATTATTATTAGTACAGCTTGTCTCAGAACACAATGTCTCATTCTTCATTAATAAGAGTTTTGTTTTCCCAAGTACACTGTGGTCAACATGTTTGCAGATAGGAGAGTATTTGGCTCTCCTGTAGGATGAATTTGCCTGGTTCCTATTGGTCTGAGAAAACAGAAAAGTAACCTGGCTCTTCATGCCACAGTATTTATTTCTAACACAACAGTGATGTAAATCCTTGAAAAATCAAATGTTTCAAAGACCTGCAGTCCTTTAGCAAAGCCTAAAATGATGGGAACCTCCCTATTTTGTTGAATGTCAAAACAAGGGCATCTGGAGCAGGGTGATGCTCATGAGAGCAGTCTCCAAGAAGGTCCTTCACGCCTGCTTGGCCATGTGCCATCTCCCATATAGCAATGACCAGATCTTTAAAGATTGCTCTTCCTCTGAGAAGCTGGGGAGGGGGACCCACACTTTTTGTAGTGACCCTCTCCTATCATGCGCTGCTTGTTATGAGGACTTGTGTCCTTGGGCATTGGCAGCAGAAGCAATAAAAATTAGAGTGTGCAGGTAACCTGTGAACAGGAGTGGTTCATCATTGTTACTAACAGACATGGTAACATAGAGACAAATGAGACTTAAAAAAAAAATCAGATCTGGATGGTGGGAGTTCTGATATTCTTAATGTTGAAGAGAAAACATTTAAGCAAGTATTATAGTGAACATTTCTAGGATGAACTACCTACCTTGATTTCACTTTCATTAGAGAGAATTTCTAGGGCTTCCAGGTGTGACAAGCCTTGATACTCATCAAAAAGCATCCCATAGTGTGCCGTTCTTTCCACTGTGAGCTGCTGAGCCAATCTCTGCTTCTCTTTTTCTTTTGCTTCCCTTAACATCTGCAGAAATATACAATGTTTGCAAGCTTGGCTGCTTATTTAATATTCTCCAGCCTCCTCTGATAAAAAACAGAAAATTTTAAGAATTGAATTTGCCTTTGGAAAGATTGAAGTTTTAGTTACTCTGGTATTTCTTAGGAGGCTTCGTTCCCACTCACCTCCTTAATAAAATATTTATGTTACATTCTACTTTTGATTTTCCATGTGGCTGTTTGCAAATGTCTTTATTTATTGATTACTTTTTAAAAATCACTTCAGCAACAACCTACAACTCTAAGAAATGTTTTTATCACCAGGAATAGAATACAAATGAAAATCCCAATTTATTAATTCAATCTCCTAGGTTCTTAAAAGATGGATTTCCTTCTCCAGAAGTATGACTGTGGCTGAGTTCCTCTCTGTATTGATGGGTTTTGCTAGTTTTTATTGATAACATTATCAAATAAAAAGACAATAAAATTGACACAAGGACAGCAGGCGGTTTCAATATGCTGCACTCGCTTTTTTTCCTTCTAAGCATGCTTTATTTGATTCCTCGTTAAATTTATGAGGGTGTTGGGTTTATGGCTTTATTTCTTCTATCCATGACAGATACTATAAAAACTCTGGGCACAATAAGCTCTGGCTCACACGTAGATCACCAGGGGAAGAATCCCTGCTTTCACTGTTTATTTTATAACCAAGAAATAAAAAATAAAAAAAAAAAACCCTAATCAGCTTTATTCCCTTTTATGTACACAGGAAGAGTGGCCAGGATCCTCTTAGTGCACAGATGACTCTTTCTCCCATCTGTCTTTGAGACCAAATTAGTGCCAGTTTTTCAAAAGCTTTCCATCTAAACCAGCCTAGTTATTGCTGGGGATTCCTTTTAACTCCTTCAATATAACCAAGTATAATCTCTGAGCTCTGGGCCTAAGGTTGGAAAATGAACAAACCTAAAGGAAGATAAATGGCTGCCCAATTTTTCCAACCCTTTTCTTTAATGACTTCTACCTAATACATTAAACTTTAGAGAAAACTTTAGGGAAAAGGGGGTTGGGGAAGAAAAGTCAACTAAAAAGATAGAAATTAAGAATATTATTTTATGATGGTTTATATTACTCTGAAATGGAATACTTTCATTTTGATACACCAATGGATCTGTGGTCTAATCTGTGTGGCCATGCCCCTCCAGTAGTGTGATCAGAATCCATCCATGCCTTCCTGTTCTTACCCAGACCATTCCCAAAAAACATCCACAAGGGAGCCACATGATGTGATGGGATCCTTCCTATGGTTTGATTGACATTGTGTGCCTATTAATGAATCTCTAGGTGATAGTCAAAGAAATGAAAAAGCAGTCTTCAAAGGAAGGAATAAAATCTATCAGGAGTCATTTGGGGTGAAAAATGCTCCCAAATCACCAGCAATAAGAGAAATGCAACTCTGAGGTTCTACCTCATACCTACCAGTTGGTAAAAAGGGAAAGTAATGAATTTTGGAGGGATAAGGGAAAACAGGAAGATTAATGTACTATCAGTGGAAATATTAATTGGTTCAACTATTCTGGAAAGCAATTGGAACTATGCTCCAAAAATTTTTCAAGTGTTCATATCCTTTGATCCAGAGATAGCACTATTAAGCCTATGCTACAAAAACACTGAAGTACATAGGAAAGGAACCATATGTCCAAAAATATTTACTATAACTCTTTTTATGGTGACAAACTGGAAACTAATTAAGCAGTAGCTATTACTTATTGGTAAGAGAGAAAGAAAATAAATGCTCATTTCCATGTAACTTAGGAAAACTATTGAAAAAAATTGATGCAAGTTTTAAGAAAAGACAAAAATCTCTCTTTCAAGAATAATCTACATCAAATCCTACTATGAATCAATAGGACAAACTGTCCAAGGCTCCTTGAACTGTATGATATTAATTTTTTCCATGTCAATTAATGCTGGAGAATGGCTAGCATGTTTCCCTACTATTAAAAATAGTATCTATAAGGCAAATTGCATACCCAGTTCCTTTCCACTTCTTTTATTTTAGGTTGTTTGTCTGCTTCTCAACCAGTTTTGAACTCCAGGCCAGTCTTTTCTATCTCATCAAGTCTTGTTGATGGCTGCCTTTTACTCTTTGCTTCTGTGACAGAGATTTCACTTCTCTACTATTGTCTAAACTTTCCTGGGGTAAGCACCTGCTTATCAATTGTCCCAAAAGCTGACTTTTTATTTCTTGAATCTTGGATCTGCCTCTTATGAAAGTCAAGTGGGACTTGATAGTTACCAGAGAGAATGAAATTTCTTATGAATGTTTCTTCTGCAAAAAACTGAGACACTAATGCATTGCTGGTAGAGTTGTGAATTGCCAACTTTTCTGGAAGGCAATTTGGAATTATGCCCAAAGGACTTTAAAAGAATGCCTGCCCTTTTATCCACTAATAGTACTACTAGGTTTGCACCTCAAGGAGATTATTTAAAAATGGAAAAGGATCTATTTGTACAAAAATACTTAAAGTCGTGCCTTTTGTGGTGGCAAAAAATTGGAAAATGAGGGGGTATCCCTCAATTGGGGAATGGCTGAACAAAGGTATATATGATGGTGATGAAATACTATTTTGTGCTATAAGGAATGATAAACTGCTTGATTTCTATAATAACTAGAAAGACCTACATGAACTGTTGTGGAGTGAAAGGAGCAGAACCAGAAAAACATTGTACATAGTAACTGAAACATTGTAGGACAATCAAATGTAATAGACTCTGCTACTAATAGCGATGCAATGATTCAGGACAATCCCAAAGGACTGATGAGAAAGATGCTATCCACGTTGAGAGAAAGAACTGTGGGGAAAACTGTGGGACAAAAGAAAAACATATGACTTATCACTTGTAGCTATGAGTATATGATGTGGGTTTTAGGTTTTAAAAGATTACTCTGACAAAATGAATAATATGGAAATAGGTTGTAAGTAATAATACATGTATAACTCAGTGGAATTGTTTGTCAGCTCTGAGAGGGGGAGATTAGAGAGGAGGGAGAGAACATGAATCATGGAAACATGGAAAAATGTTTTAAAATAAATAAATTAATTTTTTTTTAAAAAAGGAAAAAATGAATGTTTCATCTACAAAAAAGTTAAAGGGAACTCTTGAGTCTCCTTGGCTGAAATAAATTTTGAGGGATTGCTGCTAAAATGAGACCAATAAAAGCACTCAGAGAAGCCAGGCCCTTTGGATTCCAGTGATTGAATCATCGAATTATGTACAGATATCCCTCCCATATTGGGACTTTCCCTATCACAGTTTCGGTATGTCATGGGTCAGCATAAGAAATTAAATGGGAATTTTTAGGGAGTTTTGCAAAAGTCACAAAAAAACACATGAAGGCCAGCAGACGACACAGAAAAAGCTTAGAAATTCAGATATGCATAAAAATGTAGTATTATATAATATTATAATATGTAATAATATAAAACCAACATATATTATTTCTTAATGTCACAAATATATAAATTACTTTTACTGTAAATACTCCATAAAAGAAAAAAATTCAGACTTCTTCTCTGGTATGAGGGGAGAGCCAAAAACTTTTATGTGGATTTTCCTGATCAAGGGGGCACTGTGTCCCTTACCCTCACAACGTAGCCGGGATACCTGTATTTATCTGCCAGTGCTGGTATAACATGGAATGTACAACGCCAGATGGTCCTTGTAACAAAATCACAAGTCCTAAGGGTACTATTTTTGATCTCAGATAATTAACATCTTCAGCAGATGAGGCCCTCTCATTAGTTTACAAGGAGTACAATAATACCACTGGGAACACTGACCTCCTGTCTAGATGATGCGCATGTTAATAAGATGCACCTTACTTCACAAGAGAAATGAATGGAGGAATTTACTGTCTGTTCCAATGCAAATAAACCAGTTACTACTATGAGTACATAGCAAAGAGATATGCTGTAGTGGCTGTGATTACTGTCTCAGGCCAGTGAATCTTATTTATGGGGAGTAGATATGTAGTAAACCTCCTGGTTGGTCCTGGCTTACAAAACTGAGGCTTTGCTTGGGTTGTTAATAAAACCAAGCAAGGGACTTCACGCACTAAGTTCAATGGACTGGAAGTAGAGATTTGGAACTTTGGTGTATTCTGTTTTGGTTCATTTTCTTTCTCTAGTCAAAGTATTGCAGTTTGGAGCTATACTTAAATTCAGGAAGACTTTGGTTCATGTGCCACTTCTGACAATTAATTAGTAGGTATCAAGAGCATCTCGAGCCTCAGTTTCCTCATCTTTAAAGTGGAGATAATACCTGTAGAAGCTATCTTTCAGAGTTGTGTTTTGAGATGCAAATGAGATTATCAAAAGCACTTTTCCTTGCAAATTCTTGAGGCATGATCATTATCATCACCACCATCATTACTGGAATCCTCTTCAATAAAAATATTTATTCTCAACTTCCTCTCTATAAAAAAGGGTTAATGATTACTATAAGGATTAATGAAATAATGTATGCAGACTACCCTTAGGCATTTGGATGTTGTACCCATACTGTTATTATCATTTGTGAAAATAATAATTTCCCTCTAACTGA
This sequence comes from Monodelphis domestica, assembly GCF_027887165.1. Lineage (NCBI taxonomy): Eukaryota > Metazoa > Chordata > Mammalia > Didelphimorphia > Didelphidae > Monodelphis > Monodelphis domestica. The sequence goes on along the minus strand of NC_077232.1, from coordinate 126,521,435 downwards.
TTTCACTGTTTTAGATGGAAATCTAATTCAGATACTTACAACCCCAAATTAGGGGCAGCTAGATCATCCAGAGGATAAAGAACTAGATTCAGAGTCAGAAAGACCTGAATTCAAGTCCTTCTACAGAAGTTCCTCACCTATAAAAGGGAGATACTAATAGTACCTACTTTATAGGGTTGTTGTGAAGATCAAATGAGGCAAAACATATAAAGCATTTTGCAAATTGTAGAGTTCCATGAATGCTATTATTATTATTTATTAGTAGATAGCTTGTACTAGATCAAAGGCTTTTTTTAACCTTTTATGTGTCACAGACTCCTTTGGCAGTCTAATAAAGACCATGAACCCCTCCTCAGAATGATGTTCTTTAATGCATAAAACACATAATAAAACACAAAAGAAACCAATAATATTGAAAATCAGTTATCTAAACATAAAAAAAAAAAACCCCAACAGTTTCATGGCCTCAGGTTAAAACCCTTTGCCTAGGTGGCTTCTAAGGTTCCTACTAACTTTAAATCTATGATCCTACCTGAGACAAAGAAACTGTTCGCTCCATCAATATTTTGGTCCTCTTAAACCCAGGATCATTTTCTGCAAGGACATTCATGGTTTTCTTGCCGATGAATTCCAAAGCATCCAGGCCACCACTTAAGACACTTTTACCCTATACAAGAGATGATTCAACAAGATTACATTTTTACTCTATGCTGTCTTGCCAGAGTGACAACTGAGTGTCAGTTACTCATCTTTAAATGTTAAATTCAATATAAATCTTCCACTTTGACTCATCACCAGGTTTATCACCCACCTAATTATCTCTTTTCCTAAGGGATCTCTATAAACCATACAGGGACTATCTAGATAAAATGAAGAATAATGCTCAGTAAATATAAAAATATTACAGGTTAATTATACTGGGTCCCTGTGTGTATTCAATACATATTTATGACAAAAAGCATTAGTAAGTCATGAGATTAATGGCTTAGTAAAAAACAAATTTGAATAAAAACACAAGAATTACTTGGTGCAGTCTATTAATATGTCACATACTCTCACCAACTTACTGTACATAGTGTTCTGTAAACCATCACCCTAGGGTAAAAAACCCTCAGGCTATTTTTGATGGGTTTTGCTCATCTCAGAAGTCAGCAAGACTGGTATACAATTAGCATATTCATGAGCTAGCTAACTTGAATGTGCTGATTTCCAAGTGCTTCTGGATTCAGAAGTCATTGTTCTTTTGTACAGTCTTCCCTATAGGCTTTCTGGTGTTTTCTTTGGAAATGTAGCATTGAGCATCTCACAGCTCAGACTCTACTATCTTAGAGGCCAGTCAGGGATTGTGGAACAAACTGGACACACTAGAGGCAGGACATCTACCTTAGTCTTTATTAGCCTTGACTGACTCAGCTAGGATGGTTGGGACCGAGTCTTGGAGGATGAGGCACTATTGTTAGAATAGTTCTGAATTACTCTTAAATATTAGAATCATTGGTTTAGGCTCAGAAATATCCAAGCTTCTCTTGGCTCCTGATGACTGCCTCAGGCTTGTCTGTAAATCTCTCATAGAAAACTTGAATTCAGATTAATAGTGGCCTGGAAATCTGAACTAGTACCAAGGTAGTAGGAGTAGATTATGGTAAAATGCTCTGTACTGTGATCTGTGCCCTTTCGTATTAAACCAAGATGGAAGAAGCCCTCTGGTTTTAATGGAAATGAGACTACGTTTTACTCTTTGATTGGCTCTCCCTATGAAGAGTATTTTTACAGCCAGGAACACCATCTTGAAAGCTATTAAAGATACTTTCTTTGTCCTGTGTACTTGTTGATCCATATACAATTCAGACCTCAGTGACTGGGGATGATTTGCTTGGGCCATGTTCATTGGATCCAAATGGGCTCATCAAAAGGAACAGGATCTTCAGTCAGACTATGGAGGAGAAAGAGATCCCCAGTAGAGCTAAAAGTGGGCTGAATTAGCAAGGTGCCTTGCTTAAAATGAGAAAATAACAGAGTTTTCTACTATGGTTTCCAAAAGAAGATAGGCTATAATTTTCCCTGCTCCCCCCTGCCAATTCCTACCCCCAGTACAATGTAAACTCCCTGAAGAAAAAAAAAAGCCCTATTTTACATTTTAATCTTCCCCCTCAGATGTCACATAACCCTACCTTCCATTTTACACCTTTCTAAAGCACTTACTGTGGAATTGTATATATTACAGTTAACTTTGCATTTTATCTACATACTGAAAAGTGAGCCCCAAGACAGCAAGAACCATGTCTGTCTCTCTCTCTTTCTCAGCTTTATATTGACCTCTATATCTACTATTATGCCTCACACAGCACCTTATGTACAGTAAGTGATTTAAACATGCTTGTTGCATTTATGAATGATGAAATCCAGTTCCTTGGGCTGGAGTCAGTCACACTGAATTTATTAAGTTCTAAGTTTGAGTCACTGTGCTCAGTGCTGGGGATACAAAGGGGAAAATGTGGATCCTCAAGGAGCTCACATTTAATGGAAAGAACAGAATTTCTGGATATTTCTAGACCCTCCCCACAAGGTGTTAATATGTTTGTCACCCTCTCTCCAAAAAAAGAAGCAACTCCAAGGCCCAAACCCTCTTTTCTATCAAGGTGTTATTGGTGGATGTATTCCTCTCTCATTAGATTGATCTGGTTCTCCTAATTTTATTTCCTTTATCTCAGCTTCTCATATCCAATCAATCAAGCTATCACATTCTAGGATCAGCAAGGCATCTATTCTTTAATCCCAATTGTCACCACCCCCTACAGGTCCTCCTTAGTTTCCACCTAAACTACAAAAATAGTCTCCTAACAGTTCTTTCTGCTTCTACCCTCTCACTTAACTTTCTTTCTGCCACCTGAGTAATCTTCCTTGTACGTACACTTGTCACTTATTTCACTCTTCTGTCCCAAAACTTCCAAGGACTCCCTGTTGTACATCAAGTAAAGCTCAGACCTCTTTATTTGACATTCATGGCATTCTAGTCTGGTGCCACCATACCCTTCTTACCTTATATCACTCTTTCTCACATTGGTGCCATTCCCTATGACTGCCATAGCTCCTGCTGAATCCCTGCCTGTTCCTTAAAGACTAACTCCACAGCCATCTCATAAATGAACTCTGTCTCTTTCCTGTTGATAAGGATCTTGCCCCTCAGACATCAGATGGTGCTCTCTTTTGCATCTTTATGTACTTATTATGGAATGTTGTGTATTACAGTATTACAATTAGTTTTGTTTCTGCTTTATTTATATACTGAAAACTGAGCTTCATGACAGCAAGGAACTCTCTCTCTCCCCACCTCTCTCTCCCCAGACACACAGCTGAGAAGTTATATGAGACAGAGGTTACAAAGCTTGTCTTGAAATCAGTAATCCTGAGATTCAAGTAATGCCTCTGATTATATTGGCTGTAAAATCCTGACATGTCATGTAACCTCTTGACACTTGAGGCAACTCTAAGGCTATATATAAATTGCAGAACAGTTAGTTGCCCATCTTTGTTGGTAGATGTCTCCTCACTAGCAATTCACTAAAATGATGAAATCGCTGGTCTAGATAAAAGGAAAAAAATGTCCAAAGCACCATATAGGCTGTGGCACCATGTTGTTACATTGTGTTACTCTGAACTGTAATAAAAGGCAGGAAGAAATGCAACCTTCACAGACAAGAAGTTTTCTTAAAACTCCTAGGAAGACTCTTCCACAGCCATAACATACAGAAGTACCAATGGTCCAGGTGTTTAGGAGGCAGCACCAAGAGGTACATCATTGGAGAGGAAAGTCCCAGTACTATACTAGGTCTTGTTTTGGATAATCAAAAGTATAAGCTGTGGTCCTTCTCCTCAAGGAGCTGACAGTCTCCCTGGGGAAAAGAAATGGAGACTAACTAAATGCTCAACAATATTGTAATAACTATAGATCTAATAAGAATTCAGAGAAAGGGAGGATCAGTTGTGGGGCTAGTATCATTACCGAAGACCTCTAAACTGAAGCATAAGCTGGAAAAAAGGTCATTTTTCAATCAGATCTTAAATGTTATTCCTAAACTTATCCTTTCTTCCTGCATAAAGGTTACTTTTTTTTATTTTATTCCTATCATTTCTATATCAAGGTCACATTTTCTCTGAAGTAGAAATCAGACAAAAAAATATTTCCCACAGTGTTATGAGTAAGGCCTTCTCTTCTTGGATGTCCCTGATCTAGGTCACAAGTAAATAGAAGAACTAAAAAAAGAATGAGAAGGTACAAAAGAAAACAGAGGAAGCAGCCGGATGACTGACTGTGTTATGAACAACGGTGGTGATAGTTGACAGCATCCCTCGGGATCCTGATGGGGAAGAGGGTGGATCTTCTCCAGGGCTCTGATCTGTGCCAGCTTCTGGTACTAAAGAGACACAAAAACCGTTTTAGTGGATAGATCTAATGTTCTGAACTTTATATCATCTTCATTATGATAATTAAATATTGAGAGATCAATAAAGACAAGAAATTGACTTGAAATTGCATCCAGAGAAGAGCAACAAGAATCAAGTCCATTCATTAGAGGACTTGTTGAAGAGAAGAAAACTCAGGGGAAACCCAACAGCTGTCTTCAAGTATTGGAAGGAGAGTATTGGAAGGACCATCATATGGAAGTAAGGTTAGATTGATTCTATTTGGTTTCTCAAAGCAAAATTAAAAGCACTGTGTGAAAATTGTTAAGAGATCCATCTTATCTTTATGTATGAAAAACTTTCTAACACAGCTGCCCAAATGTGAAGCAAGTTCCATTGGGTAGTAGTGATTTCCACAATACTGGCAATATTTAGAGAACTGATGACCACTTGTTGGGAATATTGTAAGAGGGCATTCTTATTCAGGAATGGGTTGGATGAATTGGACTCTGGTATTCCTTTCAATTATGAGATTTTGCAATTCTTTAAATCATTTACCTGGTGAGGTAGCGTAATCATGTTGTTTCTGCTTACTGTACTCCTTTGACCCAAATTTCTCTTTTCTTAACAAGTCCCATATTTGGCTTTGGATTTCTACTGCTCTATAGGTTCCTTGCCATTCACTTCTGCCTAAAATTATGCTATCTAGTCTTCAAACTCACCACTATCTAGTCATCTTTATACAAACTTTCTTAATATGTCTGCAGGGCAATCTTTCTTCATCTTCATGTGTTAGAATCTTCATCTGCTTACAAGCCTCAGCCCTTGTCCCACTTATGAATATTTCACTTTTCCTTGGTCCATATGCTTATTCCAACCACTTCCCTGCTTTCCGAATTTCCTTCTCCAAAAGAGTTCTTTAGACTAACTCCAGGTACATAACAGAGAAAATTCCTTATACACATAGTATTTAGTAGAGTCTGTTCTCCCTCATCCCTAGGAAGAGTGTCCAAGGTACCATACCTTGGAATGTTTTGTTATCTGTATCCACCTGTTCACCTTCAGATGATTTAGAATTTGCATTATGAATCCTGAGGGTGGCCCCTGCTTTTTCTTTAACTGCTGTTAATCCTTGACCTGTCAGGGATGATAGAAGTAGTTTAGACATTATTAGAATGGAATTATTATTATTGCAAATTTTAATACTATACTCATGTCCGTTTAATTTGATCAGTACAGGCACTCCAGTGATGAAAACTGAAACCTCTATACATGCAATCAAAAACTTCAATAGATAAAAATTCTTTACATTGTTACAAAGTGAAAATCTATATTTTAATTATGATAAAGAAAAGCCACATGGTGGATTGCCAGTCAGCTTTGAAGTCAAGAAGACTCAGATTAAATCTGGCTGGTGATATATTTTAGCTATGTATTCATGGGTAAACCATTTTACCCCTCAGTATCCCAGGCAACCTTTGAAGGTTCTAAGGAACAAATTCCTGATCTACAAAGGAAAATTTCTACCCAAAGAGCTCCCTATATTGAAGAAATCAGAAATCTTGGGGGGAAAGAGAGTTAAACTAATAAGAACAAAGTAAAGCCTTTAATTACCTGGGATTTTTTTTTAATTTTGTTTTTGGAATGAACAAATCATAAGAAAATAATCTAATAACAAGAATTAAAGTAGCATACTCCAGGGAGCATTTTGTCATGGTTTCCAGTTCAGTATATTAGAGGAAGGAGGTAGTAATAAAGTCTTTCTCTAGCATTGGCAATATATTGTAGTGGAATCCTTTTGACGCCATCTCAAATGAATAGTGATTTGTCCAATCATTATTTGATTCACCTCTACTGATGGAGAATACTTCCTAAGGCAGACTATTCCATTTCTTTTTTTTAACCCTTACCTTCTGTCTTAGAATCAATACTATATATTGGTTCCAGGCAGAAGAGCAGTAAGGTCTAGGCAATGGGGGTTAAGTAACTTGCCTAAGGTCACACAGCTAGGAAGTATCTGAGGTTGGATGTAAATCCCAGGACTTCTCATCACAAGACTTAGCTCTCAATCCATTGAGCCATCTCTCTTACTCCAGGCCATTCCATTTCTAAGGAGCTCTAATCATTAAGTTCCTTCTTATATTTAATCCAAACCTACCACCTTGTAACTTCTCCCCATTCATCCTAATTCTCCCTTTTGGAGTTATACAGAAAAAAATCTCTTTGAATACTTTTGACCTATTTCCCATATGACAGGGAATCCAGGGTTCTAATCATACTGGGTACCAATGATCTTCTACAGGTTATGGCCCTGGGTGCTAATGACCTGTCTATGAATAGCAATTATGTCTATCCTTTATCTTTTCATGAGTCACAGGCCTGGCTTCAGGAAAGGCCAAAAAAGAAAGAGAAGAGTTATTTACTCTTTTCTGCCCAGAAGAATGCTTAGCACAGAGCTTTGTACCTTCTAGGTATGTCATAAATTATTGAACTGGAATAGATACAGTCAAATCCTCCTATAAGCTAAGTAAGGTAGGAGACAAATTTACCAATCCCTTTCAATTATAGTAGAGAAGCAAATTGATTCAAAATTTATTTTCCTCTATGGATTACTGAACATAAGATTTCTATTTTCATTTTCTCTTTTATTTTCATTTCATTCTCATTCATTTCTATCATGACAAAATTTTAATTTTCATTCATTCATTTCATTTCTCATTCATTCATTTACATTTTTTAAAAACCCTTGTCTTCCATCTTGGAATACTGTGTATTGGTTCCAAGGCAGAAGAGTGAGAAAGGCTTAAGTGAATTAAGTGACTTGATAATGGGGGTTAAGTGACTTGCCCAGGGTCACACAGCTGGGAAGTATCTGAGGCCAGATTTGAACCTAGGACCTCCTGTCTGTAGGCCTGACTCTCAATCTACTGAGCTACCTAGCTGCACTCTCATTTTCATTTTTGTCTCTTGGTTTTATAACTTCAGATAAAAATTATTTAACTCCTTGGCATCTCTGATTTTTTTTTTTACCTAAAAAGTGAAGGTAACCAAGTCAAGAAGGAATGCTAAGAAGACTAAGACATGATCAATTTGAAATGCTGTAATATATACTAGGCTGCAACAGATATAACTAGAAATTATTAATATTCTATGACATGGAATTGTTATATTAAAATCAGAACACAAATTTTCATTTGTTTTTATGCATATAATGTGATTTTTAAAAAATTGTTTTAATTATAAATCCTTCTTTCTCTCCATTTCTTTCCCTCTCTCTAGTTAACCAATACAAATGCCAGAAGCAACATTCATAGAGAATTTATTAGTCCCCATAAATTTTATAGTAACTGTTCCATTTAAGGATGCCTGGGTCCTATAAAGATGATATTGGAAATTAAATCTGGTTATATTAGTTTAGAGACAAGAAGCAGAGAAGCTGGCTTGAGGAAGAATTGGAGTTTGAAGCAGATCTGAGACAGTGTCAGTTTCAAATGTCGACAGTGTAACAGTTTTTCTCCAGCAATTGGTCTCTGAGAGTGGCAGTTACACTCTCTCAAAGTTCTGGGAGCTAGTGACATCTTCTTTTCTCTCTCTCCTCACTGATTTGAAATAGAAAGAAAGGGGGGAAAAACCTGAAGGTGCTAAGTGATTTTCCTTTTCCAACTGGGGAAATACTAGTGACTATCTATTGCTGTTACATAAATTGTTTTTATATCTGAGAAGACCAAAGAAAGACCCGGTCTTTGATTTTGACTCTGAGTCTGTTAAGGCTCAGAGTCCTAACTTGGTTCTTGCTGAGGCTCAGCCAGCTAGCCTTTGTTATTTTTATAACTTGGAGACAAAGTTAAGAGTTATATACTTCGTATAAGGATAATAGTGTTTAGTTTATTGTAGAATAGCGAAAATTTGGGTTAGTCAGATCAGGAAGGATCATGTAGTCTGTGGAAACAGGAGAAGTGGTTCCTGGAGGAACCAGGGAGTTTTATTTGGGTGAAGTTAGAATCTCTTAGAGTTAGAAATCCTTTTTTTTATCCTTATACTCTCAATAAATAGTTTATGTTTATATAACAAGAGTCTCCTTAGCATCCTTGAGCCTGGCCCTATAGAGAAGTTCACTTATGAATGAGCTTCACTTCCCTGATATAAACTGAACATACTTTGTAAGCACAGCAAGCAGAGTATTTAATCAGTTTATAATCAATACATTGCCTATTATTTTTACAGTTTCCACATCGTCTGGCATGAGTTATTTATAGAATACTGAAAGATATATTAAGTAGAAGTTTGAGGAGAAAGTAGTATTGGCTTTTAGTCTAGTGTTCAAAAAATAATAGCAAATACTTTGCATCCTCCTACTTCTACCTAAACCTACTTTTTGAATTGAATCAACAGAGTGGAGAGGAGAAAGAAGACATATCCAATATCTGTCAATGTTTCTGCATCATCTGTCATAAGATGACTGACCTATCAATCAACATCAAATCATCCTGGAACAGTATAACAATCAATTAAAACCACAACTACCTAAGGCTGATTAGGATTAGGATTGACTGATTGGTTTAGTCAGTCAATGACACTGTAAACAATAGGGAAAGGATTTCTATTTTTTGTGAAACAATGCATTTCAAATTGTTGCATGAAAAATGTGCAGTTTTATGTGGCCTTTTTATGCAGCTATTTATGGGGCCATGTTATTATAAAATTCTTGCATATAGCTCATTTATAATATTTTTAAAATAATTTCTAGGTGTCAAGAGTATAATAGTATTATTAAAAGTAAATTAAAAGTAAATAATTTCTAGGTATCAAGAGGTATAAAGAAAAGAATACTAGGAAATTACAAGATGAGTAATAGGAAGAAAACAACATTTTATACTTTCATGGCATCTTCCATCAAAAGGATTTCTCTCTAAGAATTATTTGGTAAGTATACTTTCTTTTAGATTTGGACAAAAATCAAAAGGCAAGTTGATAGTGAAACCAGGAAGAAAATCTAACACATTTTGATGTTACAGCTCTTACCCTTTACTTACATGTTGGCCTACCTTACTGAGTACATGACTAAATCAGCCATTAGAAGATCAGTTGCCCAGTGGGAGGGACATTGGTTTCATATGAAATGTTCTGCTAAAGAAGTGGTAAACTGAACACTGGGCAAAATTAACCTTGCGTTCGGTGAGAAATATTAATTTGGAGTTTTTCCCTCTCAGAGTATATTAGGTATCATCCTTGAAAGCAATCATTTGACTAAAAATTCTCTAAAAGTCCTGCTGATAGGATGTGATTACTAATGGATTACTATTACTATTAACTATAACAGCATTTATTCTTCCATGACTATGATAGCTAGTGAAAGAGATTTTGCCAAAGCCTGGACATCAGGAACGAGTTTCAGCAAGCCAATCATAGGATTTTAATTTTTAATATTGGCAATAATGTGAGAAAACTCACAAGCCATTTCTGGACATGAAGCCTAAACAGTTAGAGCCTTCTTGTCTTACTGAATATACAACTTGTAATCACAAGCTAAACAAAAGACAGCATGAATGGACCCCAAACCTAAATAGTCTCTTACTGATTATATCATTGTTGACCAAGAGGATCTAAAATACAGTCAGATAACTAATATGTTATTATGTATATATAACTAATAACTGAAATGATATGCTGAACATAGGATATCCAGTCTAAGACATTGAAACACTCATATATTAAATAAAGAAGTCATTTAATATCAGAAAAAGCCAGTTTTATTCAATAGAAACCTTTATATTTTGATAGATGTAATAAATATTGGAACTCCTTCTAATGATGCAGATTATAACCCTTTCGCACATTCTCATCTTAAGCAACTCTTGTCCATATATTCCCATAACCCTCCAAAGACCTAACCGTAGGTCTGTTAATAGCCCCTGGGTGCTTGTGCAGTACCAAGACAATCCATATGTTATTTTTAAATTTAATTTTATTAAGAAAAATTTTCCATGGTTACATGATTCATGTTCTTTCCCTCTCCTCCTAACCCCCTCCGATAGCCAATGTGAAATTTCATTGGGTTTTACATGCATCTCCATTTGTTATTCTTCATGCTTCATATATGACTAGCCCATATCCTCCTCGAATTATGCATTTCCTTGAAAATGTCTTGTATATCTGTCTTGACTATGTAATGTCCTTACCACTTGATATGTTAATATAAATTTCTTTAGATACTGGGAGAGGACATGAGCTATTAAGGGATTTGGGGGAAGATGAAGAGGAGAGAGGGATATGGTAGTCAATATGGAACCAATCTACTTGTTCCTTTCAGTCATTCGCCTCTGTTAAGACTTTAATAATCAGGCCATGCCTTTTGGTCATAAACAAAATGTTGGTATGGGAGTGAATACAGCAAAGTGAGCAGAGGAGCAAACAGTTCAGAAGATAGCAAGTCAAGAAGTGATGAAACTCATGGAAGTTTCTGGAGCATGATCAGAAGCCATAATGATCTGTTTCTTTGTCAAGGTTAAGCAACCCAGATATCATGCAGATGCTGTGTTTCCTATGGAGACAGGAAAAATGGGTCTTCCAACATTCTTACTATAAAAATATTCTCCTAACTTGCTTAATAACTTGAGCAAAATGAAGTTGTTTGTACCAAGAGGTTAAATCTTATAGTTAACTAATGAGTGAATAAGAATTCATGATAGCCCTCCTTAATCCTTTTGCTTTTATTGAACCAAGGAAATGTTTGTTCTAGTTATATATGTTAATTCCTTCATAATCAGAGATAAAAATAGATGAGATTCGAGAGGCCATCCAGTACAGCTCACTCTTTTTATAGATGAGCATTTTAGAATTGAGTAATTCAGAATAATATTCTGGGAAAGAGACAAAGGGGATTAATCAGCTGGTAGGGGAGTGGAGATGAGAGACTTATTGACATACTTCAGTGACATTCTAAGAGCCAAGAAGAGAAAATGTCAGCCAGCCTACCTCTGGATATTAACAGATTCATTGAATCAGAAAGTTGGTTGTATTCAACTACAGTGGTATCTAATGTTTCTATATATTGGTAATATACTACAGCTTATTGATGTACATTATGTATCTCTCAATTGCCTTTATCAAGAACATAATTTTGATTCTTCAGAGATTATGGCATTCCATGGTTCATAACCATAAAGAATCACCCAGATACACTTAAGCAAAAAACATTTTTATTGTTTTTTGGACAAGGAGAAATTTAATATCATTGAAAGGATGGTACTATTTCCCAAATACAATCCAGCTTCGTCCTACTCAATTTTGGAACTGACAGCATTCAGATAATAATAATAATAACTAACATTTATATAGTTCTTACTATGTGCCAGATAGTATGCTAAGTGCTTCAAAAATTATTTCATTGGGTCCTCACAACAACCCTAGAAAGCAAATGCTATTATTATTCCCATTTTACAGATGAAGAACCTGAGGTAAACACTGGTTAAGTGAACTTCCCAGGGTCACCCAGCAAGTAAATATCTGAGAATGGATTTGAACTCAAGTCCTCTTGGCTCCAAGTTCAGCGCTCTATCCACCAAGCCCTCTAGCTGCCCCAGATGCAATGCCTACTTAAAATATATTTTCTGATAGTATAACAAACAAGGGGAGTGTTTGGGGATAAGGAAGAGAGCCTGTGGGAACAGACCATCTTAAAAAAAATTAAAATTTAATCATTGAAGGGCATCTGGGTGGTTCAATGGATTGAGAGCCAGACCTAGAGACAAGAGGTCCTAGGTTCAAATCTGACCTCAGACACTTCCTAGCAGTATGACCCTAGACAAGTCACTTAACCCCCATTGCCTACAAAAAAAAAGTTTAATCATTGAAATATTATACTCTGTTTACAACAAATAAAAGCAATATTAGGTAGATGAAGGAGAAGATAAATGGAATTCCTAACTTTAAATATGAATGGATTAAATGACCCAATAAAACAAAAAAGAGTAAAGACTGAATAGAAAAACAAAGTCCTACAAGTCTTTGCTTACAAAAAATATGTCCTTATGGATTAACTAAAAAAGATGCTTATCTAACTGAATAATATGCATATTTTATCTGTTTGGTCTTTCTTGGGTAAATTATTAAACAAATTTCCATCATTTGATCATGAATCTCATTGAGGACACCTTATAATATTTTATAACTTTAAACAATTAGCAAAATATTAATCACCAACAGGAGCATCAGGAATACTTATAAAGTCAATTTGACTTCTGTAAGATAACTTCCAAAGAAGTGGAAACTATCATTGGTAACATACATGTCCCTGTCTTATGCCTTGGTATTAAAAATAAGAACATTATAGAACAAAGTTATCTATGCTGCATCTATCAAGGAATATTTTGTTATTTTAACATTGATAGGAAATACCTTGTTGGTGATAGCACTTGTTTTATTAAGACAAATGCTTCTTGGTAAGCAGTAAACAATAATAAAAATCTGCAAAAATCTACTAAATACTATTTCATATGAATTTTAGGAATTACTGTTAATATGACCATAAATAATTTAATAGTTTTACCAGAATGAAAAAATACAAAGAAGTAATATACATAAGTAGTTTCTGATGTCCTCTTCACTTCCTTATTTTAGTAACACTACAAAACATGATTTTTTCTTCATTCTTTTGTTATAACTGAGATATGTTAAAAACCACTTCACCAATGTCTTCAAAATTGGATTGCCTCTGGCATAGATTTCTTTTGTATGTACTTCATCTTCCTAATTTCATCTTTTAAAATGCTACTTCTTCAGAGAATATTGGTTATTCAGGTGCTGAATCCAAATTCCACTATTATAGAAATACAAGCAAATCTGTTTCATTTCATATATATATATATATGTATATATATATATATTTGTTATCTTTCAAGCAAAGTTTTTATACTCATTTCCCACTCAAATGCTTTTCACTATTTTGTGATGAGATACTCTGCTTGTAGTTTACCACTAACCTCTTCTATAATGTCTAGTGAATGAGGTTTTACTTTAAACTGGTCATTGCCTTGGCAAGTTGTTTCTCTTCCACTAGCAAAAATTAAGTATTTGCTCATTAAAACAGTTTTGGGATTCTTTGGGGCTTCACCTCTTATCTAACTCTTCACCTTTGTCACCAACCTCACCATCTGCTTTTTGCTCCCTCCAGACCACCAGACCTCCTGAGACTAACCCCTGGGAGAGGGTCTCAATTCATTCAACTTTGGCACTACTACTTCTGAGCCATTGTTGTCTGGATTAGTGAGTCATTGCTAATAGACATGACCCATTATATTTAGATGGTCCCAGATATAGACCATATTTCATTTGATTATTTAACTCAACTATTTTCTTGCCATCTGTACTGATAGTTCTTGTGTAACTCTTCACCTAATCTCTCCATCTCTTTTTTGCTCTCTTTTGCTCTGGGAATAGTAATCAAATTAATACTATGATTGCCTCTTGGAGGGGAATGTCAGTCAAATCTCTGGGAATGGTCATCAAATTAATACTATGATTGCCTCTTGGAGGGGCATGTCAATTGACTTTTCTATGGTTCTACTCATTATCCTAGTGATTTCTGACACCAAAGCATTTTTCTCATGTCTATGGACATATATATATATATATATATATATATATATATATATATATAAAAGAATATAAGTTCATTGAAGGCAGGGACTTGCTCTTGAAGCTTAGCATTTAGAACAGCACTTGTCATATAGTAAATATTAAGTATTTTTCCTTCTTTATTTCATTCATTCTTCATTGTGGCAACTGCATATTCCTGGATGAATTCTTTTTTGAAGATGTTTACTCATAATTTTTTTAGGGTTCAGACCTGTGTTTTCATCACTGTAAAGAACCCTTGGTAAGGGGACTACTATACTTTTAATTCAACAGCTGCTCTGCTATTTAGCTCCAGAGGGTTGTCTAGGGACGCTGAGAGATCAAGATCACTCAGGATCGTGAAGCCAAGAGGTGTCTGAGGCAAGTCTTGATTCTGAAACTGGCTCTCTATCTTTGATGTCTGGCCAAGCTCTAGGAGTTCCACAGTGCCTGCTTTGGCCACCTTCACTGCTGCTGGAATGAACTTTTCTCATCTGCCCATTCTACCAGGGGAAGCCCTCACATGCTTGGGGTAGACATTCCTCCAATTTGCTGTCAGTTACCTTCAACCTTGTTTAGCCAGTCTGCCTAGCCAACGTTTTCTGGATGTGGCTACTATCATGCTATATCTTCTTGGAGCTACAGGTGAGAGTTTAGTGAAAAGTGACCACTAAAGTTGGATGAGCAGCCCTGAAAAGGACTCAGCGAATCTTCATATCAGAGATGCTAGTCCTCCCTTGAACATTCTATGAATTCTTGGACTGTAGTAGGTGCTTAATAAATGCTTGTTTCCTCCCTTCCTTCCATGCATAAATTAATAGTGGTATAAGTTTAATAATGTAAGCTAATTAAAATACAACACAATTCCTTAAATTTCATTTTGCCTTGCTTCATGTGAATTTTAATGGAATTCAATGGAAACTAGATTGGCTTCTTGCCAGAATGAAATACATTCAAGTAACATGGTGGAATAATTATAATTTTCTTGTTAGCTTACCTATTTAAATACTAAATCTATTTTCCAAATCATACCATATATTTTCACAAAAGGAATTTACCAGAATGTTTAATGAAAGATATTTTAGCCAGATTACTGAGATGCAGAATAGAAGAATAATTTTATTTGAGGAACACTAGAGAGATCACACAGTTTAACCCTTCTTACCTCTAACTAAGCCATTTTAGAGAGGTAAGGTTCTCAGATCATTAAAAAGGCTACTCTGTACTCACTATGGGTATAAATCCAGGATTTAACTTCCTTGGCTGCCTTCCTTTTCAGTCCTCAATCTTTCAAGCCACAGATACTTTGGATCATAAAATATTAAAGATGGCAGAAATTTTAGAGATGGTCTAGTTCATTTTTCTTCTTTTCTTAAGGGAGAATAATTTGTCATGTTTCATAAAAACATAGCTCCAAATCACTGTGACTTTGGTCAATCCCAAAAGATTGATACCGATATTAGCACTACTCCACAGGTAGTAAGTGACCACAGAAAATAACTAGACTTGATAGGTGAGAGGGAGGCAAAGTAATGAATGATGTGAGGAGTAATACCAGGGATCAAAGAATGAGTTTCTGGGCCCCTAGACTTAAAATAGTTAAAAAAAACCAACACTACAACTTGATGGACATGATTATATCAGTGGAAATGACAGATGCACCACCATTAGCTTTGCAACAGCACTCTAGGGACAATGGTGGAACCTTTCCATCGGATTACAGCTGAAACTTCTTGTATGTGTTGCTTCCCTTGACTGAATGGGAGCAGAGACTATTCTTTACTTTTCTATTTGTATCCTCAGTGTTTAACACAATGTAAGTTCTTAATAAATGCCTTTTCATTCATTAAGGAAGAATAACTTGTTGGGTTTCAGAAAATGAGTGATGTGCATGGAGGAACTGCTATTTAAAAATCCTTTTGTTTCCAGAAGCAAATCTCATATGTGCCTATGAATGTCAGTGCTTAGGTATATGACTACCGCTGAGTAAAGAGACTACTGAAGCCTCTTCACTGCTGACTACTACCTCCACCCTCACTTTTTAAATGATTAATAAAACATTTTTTCTGAAAAAAATCATATGAGATTTCTTTTTCTCTAATGGACTATTTTAAATACTTTATTTAATCCTCCCCTATTGGTGATCTCGTTGCTCTTAAAACTTTACTTAGAGTGACATCTAGTGTTTTTAAAATTAAACAACTAAGTCTAAATTAGTCCTGTAGGCAGTCTTTGGATTTTATGGTGATCAAAAATGGATGAATTATGCTATTTGTATACAAATAGGCCTTCCTTAACAAACTGTACTCCTGGCTCTCCAAACTTTCTTTACCATCCTGGAAAATCGTTTCATTCCTAGACCTCTGGCTAAAATTTTTGAAGAACTCTCCAGCCCTGAGAACTTCTCCCTCTGACTGGCTTGTTTTATTCAGAATTTCTATTTTAAGGAGGACACCCAAGCCAGTCACTTTTTCATTCCTTTCCATGCTATACTGATGACTTTCTTCATGCGTAATTTCATTTTTGCATCCCTACTCCCTTATAAGTTTATTTTTATATGCCATCTCCCCCCCCTCCCATTAGAATGTAAGCTCCTTGAGGACAGGGGCTATCTTTTTTTTCTACCTGTATTTATATTCCCAGAACTTAGTTAACAAACATTTAATAAGCACCTACTATGTGCCAGGCATTGTTGTAAGGACTAGGGATGCAAAGAAAAGGAAAAAATACTGCTTTCAAGGAACTCATAATCTAATGGGGGCAATCACATGTAAATAAGATATAGATATATGTATGTATATATATGTGTGTGTGTATACAATATATATGTATATGTATATATATATGTATATATATATATATATATACCCACATATAACAAATTGGAGATTTATATGGAGATAATCAGAGGGAAGGACCTAGAATTAAAGGGGACTGGGAAAGTTCCTGACATAGTGAATACTTAAATGTTTGTTGAAAAATGTCATATATAGCATATGAAGTAGTTGCTGAACCATCAGTCAACTGTAAAGAAATGGATAAAAAAAAAGGCTTCCCTCAGAGACCACCTAATCCAAATCTTCACTGATACAGAAATCTTATCTAGTCTCAACCTGAAAAACTTCAACAATGAGGACAAATGTACCCTACTCTCCAAATGAGGCAACCAGTCAAAATTTGATCTGTGTGATGATGAGTATCATTTTTATGGAGCCCAGTTTCCTCTTATATAAAATGGGAATGATAATACCTGTGGTAGCTTTTTCACAGAGTTGTTTGAGAGCTCAAATGTGATAATGGCTATAAAACACTTTTTAAAAACTTAAGGTAATTTTGCTATGCTAAAGTTTATGATGAGAAAAAGTTATGAGGTATAGATTTTTACTTGTCACAGGACACATTTATTAATTTAAAAAATATGTATTCCTACATATTCCTAAGATTGCCATCCTAATTTTGTGCCCTATTTTCTTTTACCTGGACTATTAAATTAGCCTCCAAAACTAATTCCCCCACTGCCCAATATATCTAGATACCCCTGCACATATATACACATATATTTACAGGAACTACTGCCACACACATGTACATCCACACACAGAATTATTAATATTTGGTTGATGTCCTTTGACTACTTATCAATTGAGAAATGATTCTTGATTTTACATATTAGTACTAGTACCTTATATAAATGTCCCAAAAACTTGGTGCCATTTTAAGCTATTAAAGCCTTTCTTTAGGTGACTATCATTCCTGGACAGATATATTGTTTCCTACCGTCCACTCTATTTGATCCCGTCTGGATTCATTGTGTGTTACTGACCTGGTCTTTCTAATGAGTATGGAGTTGACAGTAAAGGACTGTGAGAAAACATTCTTTTTCATTCCCCAGAGGAATTCTCCTTGACTCCAAACCCTCAAATTCTCCCACCATTAGACAAGTTCATTGCTTGATTATTCCACTAGGGAAGTTCCTCCAGTTACTTAAAGTCCCCAGAGGTGGAGTTGTGAATTGATCCAACCATTCTGGAGGGCAATTTGGAACTATGCCCAAAGGGTGCTAAAAGACTGTCTGCCCTTTGATCCAGCCAAAGCACTGCTGGGTTTATACCCCAAAGAGATAATAAGGAAAAAGACCTGTACAAGAATATTCATAGCCACACTGTTTGTGGTGGGAAAAAGTTGGAAAATGAGGGGGTGCCCTCCAATTGGGGAATGGCTGAACAAATTGTGGTACATGATGGTGATAGAATACTATTGTGCTCAAAGGAATAATGAACTGGAGGAATTCCATGGGAACTGGAACAACCTCCAGAAATAGATGCTGAGTGAGAGGAGCAGAACCAGGAGAACATTGTACAAAGATACTGATACACTGTGGCACAATCCAGCAATGCAATGATACAGGACAATTCTGAGGGACTTATAAGAAAGAATGCTATATATATTCAGAGAAAGAACTGTGGGAGTAGAAACACAGAAGAAAAACAACTGCTTGATCACATGGGTTGATGGGGATATGATTGAGGGTGTAGACTGTAAACAATCATCCTAGTGCAAATATCAATAATATAGAAATAGGCCTTGATCAATAACACATGTAAAACCCAGTGGAATTGCATGTCAGTTATGGGAGGGAGGTTGGGGGAGGGGAGGGAAAGAACATGAATCTTGTCACCAGGGGAAAATATTCTAAATTAATTAATTAAACTTTTCCAAAACTTGGAAAAAATAAAAATTAAAAATTAAAGTCCCCAGAGGTATGGTTGGTTTGTTTGATTAACCAATTGGCAGTTCCCTTCTTGACCCAAATTGGTTCAAATATGGCTATTTCAATTTTTTAAAAAAGCTGGAGATTGGGTTAGAAAACATCCTTTATTATAATATTGTTACTATGGAAACAATCAGATTTTACTTCCATTTTATAATCCCTTTTAAAGTAACACATTTCATTATCCACGTAAAGGCTTTGCTTTTTCAGCATAGTTCTGTGTGACTGGTAAGGAACATGGCAACAGCAGAAAGAACAATGGTTTGGAGTGTATCTGGATTTAGAATTAGAATCTGAGCTCTGTTTGGATAAGTCATTTCACCTGTCTAGGGCTCAGTTCCGTCTTCTGTAAAATCAAGGGGTTGGTCTAGATGACCTTTGAGATCTCTTCCCAGCTCCGAATCTATAAATTTTTTACCCAAAACAACAACTAACCTTTCCACTCACTCCCCCCAAAAAGAAGGAGAAAATGTCTTTTGGCAAGAGTGGGGGAAAAGTAGCAGTGCTTTGACTAAGAGACAAACATACAGACTAGAACCATTTCATTACTCAGACACTCTCAAATGCTATTCATGTGAGTTCTTGCAGCTATTGGCATTGGAATTCATAGCATACATTTAGGCTAACATACAGGTCTGTACATATTTTTCTATGTTGCTAAGTTTCACTTTGATTGCTAGGCTATTATTCTCAAAATATAGTATGAGAGAGTTGTTCATTTACAGACAAGATCACAGAACAGGAGCTGGGTAAGGAAGTGTTAAATGATAGAATCATCAGCTACAAAATGGGCCAGACCCTGGGAATGAAGTTTTATAGTCCTCCCAGTCCATAAACTTCATCAGCTCACCAAACTTGTCAAATGGGTCCATGATTTAAAAAAAAAAATAAGTTTAAGAATCTGGCTCTAATGTCTTTGTTGGTTTGTGATAGCGGCTCACTGATAAGGACATTTATGCTTTGTACTCTCTTGTTTTGGGGTTTTTTCACTGAAGATAGTCATTCCTTTAGCACAGACAGGGAAAGATTCTAACAGAAGAGGAAGCATTTCAGTGACTCTAACATGAGGAGAGGAAGAAGAGCAAGGAGAGAAAAGAAGAACAGAGGAATATGAAAAGAGAAGAAGGGAAGAGATCTGGGTTCAATGCTGGCCATTACCAAGATCTTAAAGTCTCAGTGACCCAAGCAACTTTCTAACATTTGGTCACCTAAAAATTGCTGTCTGCATCAAAGGAGCTCTCCAATAACAAAATCCTAGAACTGATAAAGATAGAAAGCAAGGAAGGGAAGGAAGAAAAAAGGAAGGAGGGAAAAAAGAAAGAAAAGGAGTATGGAAAGGAGGGCAGAATAAGGAGACAAAGTGGGAGAAAGGGAATTAGGAAGGAAGGAAGAGAAGGGAGAGGGAGGAAGGAAGGAAGGAAGGAAGGAAGGAAGGAAGTGTAAACCTCAATATTTCTTAGACTTATAAATGTTGGAAATTTCACCATTGGGAAATTTATACTTGAAAAATTTCCTATTGATAGTGGGTCTTGACTATTGGAATATGAACCTCATTGGCATGGGAGGTTCCTTCTCCTACCTTCTTAAGATTACTTTAGGACAGAAACCTTTTGCTGAACAATGGAAAGGACTTTGACCTATGCTTAAGCATAGAACAGGAATTTCTTTGAGTCATGATTGATTTTAGAATTGATACAATGGAGATACTTGGAATCAATCTCCACCCTATTCAGTCCTAACAGGATTGAGTAAGGGCTGCAGCCTAGATCAAAATTTAATTATTCCAATCCCTACCCTACTCAGGTTAACAGGATTTAGAAAGGGCTGTAGCAAAGGATCAAAGATTTAATTATTTGAAAATATGACCTTCAACAGACATGTGCAAGCCAGAGACCTCTGGGCGGTCCTGGATTAAGCTAGAGCCTCCATTGGCACAGGGAAATTGATGGACAGGTGATTGGTAGAGGTGAGGACTGAGGGGAGGGAACTTGGATGGTTTCCTTAAGGATAGGGGGGTCTGAAGAGGAGAGGGGGGTGGTTGAGGAGTTTGTCTGAGTGGTGGGAGTGTGCTCTGAGAAGCTTGCTCTGAAGGAAGCTGAAGGTGGGGGCCTCTGAGACTGTTTCTCCATTTTGGTCACGTGAGTAATAGGGATTGATCTCCTTTCTTTGCCCCAGCAATCTAAGGGCTTGGGCCTTTTGGCCCAGCCTAAACAGAAGGGGTATTTAAGCCCTATTCCCTTCTCTCCCTTTTTCTCTCTCTCTATCTCTAATTCCTTTCTTCCTCCTATTGTAATTAAACTCCATAAAAGATTGACAGCTGATTTGAGTTTTCATTTAGGAATTATATAGCTGAATTCCTTGGCGACCTTAAATTAATATATATCAGTCTTTTAGAGTGATTTCCTTGTCACAGAAGGAAGGAAGGAAGGAAGGAAGGAAGGAAGGAAGGAAGGAAGGAAGGAAGGAAGGAAGGAAGGAAGGAAGGAAGGAAGAAGAAATATGAAGTCCTCAGGTCTAATGACCCACTAAATGGGAATTATAAATAGAAAAAGGTTAGGATAAGGTTATGCCCATTAGACTTTCATTTCAGGTTCTGTAGTAATAAAAAGAAAATACCTAACTGTCTTTTAAAAAGTCATTATCATTTTCTCAATCAAAAGTGAAATGATAAAGCAAATAGTAACAACTATATTACTATACACTCAGAGTCTTATTCACCATGAGCCTCTGGAATTTGCCAAGCATTGCAAGCTGTAACATAATATGCTGAACATAATCTTTATGGTGCATGAGAAAGAGAAGTGCAATATTAGCATCAAAAGTAATTCTATGTGCCAGAGTATGATATCAAACTACAGGGCAAGGTAAATGTCTTTTGGACCTAAGAGATCAGTGGAGAAGATACAACAGAAATCCTATCCAGCTTCTTGAGTGGAGAAGTGAGTATCATCCCCCACTTTAAGCTTCGTATTGGTTAGCAAAACAATGGGAGCCTGGAATGAGGCCAGCCTCCTGGTAGTAAAGTGTACCAGGCAAAGATTAGGTGACAACAGGATACCCAAGAAGGGTATGATAGTAAATCCGACAGAGCAAAGTACCAGTTAGCTATCACCAACCCCTGGAAAGTTTAGAAAATGGCTCTAGAGATGGCAGAATGAAACAAACAAAAGCTCAATACTAAACACCCAACGAAGCAAATTTCTGCGGGTGCCAGAGGACAGAATTAATAGCTGAGTGGGAAAGGTGGAGAGAGAGCTAAATTGAGGCTTGATTAAGGATTATATATAAAATTTGAAGGGGCTGCCTCAGAAAGCAATAGCTTCTTCTTTACTTGAAGCAACAAGGCACCCCCAAGGGAGACATAGGAGACCATATACACTAAGCAAATCAAATACAACTACCACCTTGACCTTGACTACCATATTCCTTAAAACTTGAGTCTTAGGAAAAGCAATTTTCCTCCAACCACCAGACTGGCTTCTAGCCCAGCCTCAGTTGAAGAGAGATATCAAGATGGAATTTCACAAACCCAACAAAGACATTAGAGCCGGTTTATTAATCACCTTTGTATCATGGACCTGCTTGGCAAGCTGGTGAATTTTATGGACTGGATGGGCTTCTTAAACTTCATTCCTGGGAGTAGCTCAGTGGATGGAGAGTCAGGTCTAGAGACAGGAGGTCCTGGGTGTAAATCTGACCTCAGATACTTCCCAGCTGTGTGACCCTGGGCAAGTCACTTAACCCCCATTGCCTAGCCCTTACTACTCTTCTGTCTTGGAACCAATACACAGTATTGATTCCAAGATGGAAGGTAAGGGTTTAAAAAAATTAAAAAAAAAACTTCATTCCCAGGGTCTGGCCCTTTTTGTTGATTTTGATTTTTTGTTGATTTTTTTCATGATTCTGTCACTTATCACTCTCTAGTGCCTACCTTCCAGCACAACTACTGACCAATTGCTACAAATGGGTAAATAGGCATAGGAGTCCTGGGAGTGACAACCTTCACCAAACCAGCAATCCTGCTTTTCATTCGGCTGCCATATCCATTATCCAGAGAAGCAATTTCTATAGAGAACGGACCAGGCCCCTGTACCATCTGCCAACTAGTTGCTATCCACAGGACTGGCAAACTAGCCTTGCTGAAGCAGCAAGGCATCCTGAGATAGAGAGACAGGAGGCAGCATGTGCCAGACACCAGAATTGTGCAACCCTGTGGTTTTGCTGGTTCCAGCATGGCTCTTCTTTCTCCCTGTTAAATTCCCATGCCCAATGTCAAACGTCTTTTTTCCGGAGACTGGTGATTTAACTTGGAACTGATGCTTAGATACATGGCTAAGGTGCATTTGTGAGAGGTCTGATCTTGGATGTCCTTTGTATTTTAAGTAAAAAGACTTGACTGCTGGAACGTAAGCAGATACCAAAGGGGACCCAGAAGAGTCAGAGGAGCTCTTGGCTACGGGGCAGTAACTAGAGCCACTCAGAATAAACTTAGAGCATAACATCAGTGCAACCAGAACCCCTCCAGAGTGAATACCATCAGAGCTTGGTCATTTGGCTTTTCATTCATTAGGGCTAATTGAAATGCTATTCTTGCCTGGATATTTGCTCCTCTCTAAGCTAAGTATAGAGGGAACGATCAGAGTTTATCTCTAATGAATGACCCAGAATGTATTCTTGGATCCATTCCTAACAGTCCTCTCTCATGTATAATGTTCTGATCTAACAGTATTCTGAGGCTGGTCAGCCTGGAAAATCCTGTTTCTCCTTGTTTTTATGTCCTGGCAGCAACTTCAGCTTAGGGGAAATGCAGGTGCATTTCCTTAAAGCTATTAACCCCAGCTGCTGACTTGATGTCCTTGCCATGGTATTTGCCTCCCTATTCCTAAGACCTGTCCTTTTTTCTTCCCCTTCTCCAACAGAGGGAACTCTTTCTCCCCTAAATTGATAACAACAGAAACAGCATAGTATAGTGGAAAGCATCCTGGCTATAGCCTAGAGACCTGGATATGAATCCTGTCTTTGACATGAGGTAGCCAGGTGATCATGGAGATAAGCCACTTACAATAACTGGACCTCAGTTTTTTCATCTATAAAATAGGTCAATAAAAATCTATAAAATACAGCGCCTTCCTTACAGGGTTGCTGTGAGGATAAAATGAGAAGTTTGTAACCTTCAAATGATATAGAATTATCAGCTTATATTATATTCACTAGGTCTGTTGAAAAGATTATGAAAAACCAGAAAATGATTCACCTAGGTTCTAACAAACAACATATGTAATAAACAACACAGACATCTTCAAAACTTGACATCAGAGCTATCCATGTATCCTATATGACTCCTCTTTTGTTATGCATTTTTATCTTTGGTTAATACAATATTTTCCCCAGGTAAGTGACTTCTAGAATCAATTTTCATCTCTGTTGTCTTAAAAAATAAATTTGTCAAAATATCAAAAAACAAAACCAAAACTAGCTAAATCTTTAATGGCCGCTCTGACTGACTTAAGAAGGACAATGTCTGCTCCCATTGCCCTTGGACCATAAGACTGTAATGGTATACCTGCAGACAGAATCCCCCAGTTAACATATATGGTTTGTCCCTGCAGCATCACAAGCCAAGTGACCACTTCCAGATGTGTCTGCAGCTGTTCATTTGATCTTTAAAAAAAAAAATCTTCACCTGACCCATAAGGGTTTGACTGAGGAGGTGGGCAGGGAAGGGGAAAGGAGGAAGGAGCAGTTATCTTTACAATGCTGCTGTCTTTGGAGCTCTGTGAGTTCATTCTGAAATGCCCTAAAGGGAGAAGGAATGACTCAGGGAATGCCATCTTCTCTCTTCCTTATGTAAGTAAGTACTTTTTTTGCCCTGGTTCAACTTAATCCCCCTATTTAGTATTCCTTCCCTTCTCTTGCCCACTAATTTCTATTTGTGTCCAGTAAGATCATAAACTTAAATAAATACTTCAGTTTGGGGATAGTTAACTGGATTCGTGGATTGATAGCCAGGGCTAGGTTTTAGGTTCAAATCTGGCCTCAGACACTTCCTAGCTGTGTGATCCTGGGCAAATCATTTAATCCCCATTATCTAGCTCTTATCACTCTTCTGACTTGGAACCAATACATAGTTTTGATTCTAAGACAGAAAGTAAGGGTTTAAAAAAAATACATGCTCAAACTTTAAGGGTATATCACAAAAGGTAAAGAGTTGAAGCTAATGCTTAACTCTACTAGCATGTGGTATTTTTCTAGTCCTATTTCCAAAGAATTCCCATCTTTGTGAATCCAGTGCATTATTCAGTACTCACCAACTGTAGCAGATGCAGATGACAACAGGGATTTCCCCCAGGATCCCCATCCTGTCCACATTCTACTTTGAGAAGAAGAATCTCCATCCTAGAAGAGGAGAAATTAATCACATCAGCCGCCAGTTTATTTCCCCAAAAGAAAAGAACAACAAAGTTTTAAAATGAAGAAGATATAAAAGTCACTAACAGGTATGACTTGATGGATCAGAGTTTAACAAAGTCATAAAACTGTCCCAACATACTTTGCAATGTGCCCTTTGGTACTGAATTGACTGGTTGTGTATGTGGTAGCTGAGAGCCTGATTAAAAATAAAAAGAAACTTATCTGTTGCTCCTTGATCCATAGTTTTCTCATTCTCTGGGAGTTCATGGCAAGGAACATGAGGTTTATGTGAAAGAAAAAAACAGTATCTTAAAGTAGGATGAAAAGACCACTTGAAAGTGTTTCCAACAACTTTATCCCAAATGCTATTTATCAAGTTGAATTTATGTGCCTCTCAAATTACAGTTAACTTTCAATCCTCTAGGTCCAATGTGTGTATAAATATAAGAAAATCACAGGTAATCTGGGTAAACGAATTGAACGGAAACTTGGCCATAGGAATAGGACAATGGATTCTCTTGGTGCCTGGATAAGATTAAAAGCAGGTAATTGAGAAATGGCTATAAAAGAAGATCAAATTCATTAACTATGAACCCCTATCTAAAATTTCCCACTGTGACAATTTATCTTTTAGCCTATCTGCATTATTGATTTATGCAAGTTTAAAAAAGATTCATGAAAATGAAATTATATAGTGTTTATGTTCACTTTGTAATTCATAGTTGTATTAGGTAGCTTCTTCCTTTCATTGTTTTTGTGATGTGACCTTTTGTAGTTAGTCTGTGTATCCATCTGGAGCTTACCCTGGTGTATGATGTAAAATGGTGATCTATATCTGACTTTTTACAATCTGCTTTCCAGTTTCTAGTAGTTCTTGCCAAATAGGGAGTCATTCTCCCAATAACTTATGTTCTTGGGTTTATTGAACCAATTGACTATAAAAAGAGACATTTTTTTAAAAGAGGAAAATTAAGACATTTCCATTAATTACACTTTCTATAGTTTTTTCCTGAGTAAATTTAAAATGCCATCTACCAATAAACAAATCTGATATTTTCACAACTAACAGTCTATAGAAATTGAAATACTAATTTTTTATTTAAGAAAAGATTGAGAAACATTCACAATGATAGGGAGGGAAAGCTCATCACTTCTGAAATAAAATGCAAGTAGAGTTTTTGGTTTATACTCTGATTTGACTCATCAAAACAATGCACTGGCAGCAATATTTTACTGTGGTAAGGACAGATGCAAGTCTGATTAACAGCATCCTTTCATTGGAACAAATCACCACCCATGACCAGGGAGGGCTAATATTGGCATGGGAGTAGCAGCTTTTGTTTCAGACTGATAATATACTTAATAGGATCTGACAGCTGGTAATTGACTAGCAAATGGAAATAAATGTTACCCAAATCCAAATTTTGGTTGTTGTTTTTCTATATAAAGGTAAATGGTTGCTTATATCCTCTTGCTTAGAAAATTTTGGTGGACTACTTCTCTAGTTTTACACATAGCTTCCCTATCCTCCCACCAAAAGCCCACTCGTTTTTTTAATGCCTAAAATATACTTGGGTGGCATAGTGGAAAGAATACTAGATTTAGAATCAGGAGGGCTTGGGATTAAAGACCAAAGCTGGATGATCCTGGTTAAGTCACTTCTGAGCCATAGTTTCCTCCTCTTTAAAATGGGATAATGATACTTGTGCTTTTTAAATTACAGGGTTATTAAGAGAAAAGGAGTTTCTAATCCATAAACCCATATTTCTGTAAAAATGTGAATTATTCCTACTAGCATGCAGTATCTAAGAGTGCTTTGCCTGGACAAGAGAAGACTCAGCAAGTAGGACCACAATAGTGGACTTCATTCATTTCAAGGACAATTCCACAGGAGAGAATTCTGCTTGGTCCCAGGTGTCAGAATTACGATCCACGGGTAGAAATTGGAGCTCAGTGTAAAGAACTTTCTAAAAATTAAAGTTGCCCAATGGCCTGACTCCTGAGGGAGTTAGTGTCTCTTATTAGAGTAGTTCAAAGTAGAAACATGCTTAGTCACTGGTCAGAGATTCAGTTCTGAGGAGTGGACAAGATGGCTTCTATGATCTCTCTGAACTCTAAGAATATATGAATGATTCTAAGAAAACATTTCATCCTTTTTATATTGGCGCATGCGTGGGGGAAGACTGAGAGCTTGAAAATGTTTTTTTCTCTAATGTACAATGAATCTTTCTTCAAACATACACTATCCCATTATTAGCATCTATATATAGGCTTTGTCTATAAGATCCAAATGTTAAAAAAAAAAGAAAGAAAGAAAGAAATAGAGGCTGGGTCAGAGAAGAGAACCAGGGATAGGAGGGATTCATACTTCTGTTGCAGACTGGTCAGAGTGGGAGAGAAGAGAGGAGAAAAGTAGTTAGGAACAGGCAGAATGACTGATTTGAGCCATGTCATCAAAGGAATTCTGCCAACTTTTGCTTTTATCATTATCTAATCTGCTCATGATTGCTGTATGCAAAAGGTGTTCGTTTTAGATCACTACATTTGTTAAGGCTGCAGTCAACCCTTGTGATAATCGGTATAAGACTTTAGGAAGCCCACCCAAAACGAGCTATTCTGGAGCCATAGTGGTGGGGAGACCCATCCTCCTAAACTGAGGTCATGTGAATAGGCAGCTTCATTTTCCAGAACCAAAGGAAGACTTATACCGAAGGTCCTTTGGTGAGGTACAAGTGAAGCTCTTTCTATCTTTTTGTATGAGTGTGGTCTACTGGTGTTCTGAATGCTATTTGTAAAACCTCTAGTTAGATAAGATATAGATGTGGCTATTTTTCTATTCCTTGAGTTCCATGTCTGTTTCTCCATTTTTATCAGTAAAAATCTTTAGAAAATATCAACTGCCATGTACCTGATAATTAATGATGGTGTTTACAGAGCATTTTCTTCACAATTCTGTAAAATAAGTGATGCATTAACATTTACATTTTGCTGATGAGGAAACTGAGGTTCAACAATGCTGGTAGTAAGACCACTAATAATGACAGCAGACATCTTTATAGTACCAACTATATGTTAGGCACTATGCTAAGTGCTTTACAATAATCATCTCATTCGATACTGACAATAACCCTGGGAAGTAGGTGCTATTATTATCTCCATTTTACATATGAAGAAACTGAGGCAAGTAAAAGTTAAGTGATTGCCCCAGGGTCACAAAGCAAATAAGTGTCAAAAGCTAAATTTAAACTCAGGTCTTCCTGACTGCCTCTAACAAATATAAGAAATGAAATCTGAAGATTTCTGAATTACTCAAAATATTTATGAAATGATATAAAATGAAAAAAGTAGAGTTAAAAGGACAGAATAAGGCCACATGAGAACACAGTAGGACTATATAAGAGGCAGACTAAATGAGATAGAATGGATGAATAGAATCCTATGGAGCTCAGAGTAATTGAAAAGTTGTTAGAATATTTTAGCATTGAAATATGTAAGATGAAGAGTTTCTAAGCAATTTAGCTGGCTGCATTGATTCAATCAATTTAAAATTAAATGTTTGGAATTTTTTAAAAAGAGAGAGAAAATAAAGCTTAAAACTAGGGCTCACAAGCTAAGTGGCTTACCTGTGTTCATGTCACACAGCTAGTAAGGGGAAGATCCAGGAATAAAGCCCAGGCTTCCTAATTCAGGGACAGGACTTTTTCTATCACATCATACTGACTTTCATATACTTCCTCAAGGATAAAGTATGAGGAAAAAGCAATGAGACATGTGCTGTGTTCTTTAGGAGACCAGGAAGTCATCAAACCCTGATCAGAAGCAATAGTGGATGGCATTAGGAATGAAAACAAACTGGCCAATCCTTTTGGAGGCCAGACAAAGAAAAGAAAGGAGATGGCTGAGGAATTAGCCAGAATATGAAGTGGTTCCCAAGAAACTATAATAACAGAACACCCAACTCTCCTTTCTCTCTAGATGTCTATATTAGTCCACCAAACCTTCAGGTTCTTATTCCTGACTCTCATTCTGTTCCAGCCCCTAAGGAACCTTGTAGCCCAGGCCAACTACATCCTAGAACTATGAGAGAGGAGCATTAGCAAAAAGTCAGAGGCTCCCAACTTGGGCT
Organism: Monodelphis domestica; assembly: GCF_027887165.1. Classification (NCBI taxonomy): domain Eukaryota; kingdom Metazoa; phylum Chordata; class Mammalia; order Didelphimorphia; family Didelphidae; genus Monodelphis; species Monodelphis domestica. The sequence goes on along the minus strand of NC_077232.1, from coordinate 126,492,108 downwards.
AGGCATGGAGATAGCATCAAGACCTCTTCTGAGATCTAGCAGGTGTTTAAATTAGCTGTCTGTTTTCTTCACTTAGACCTGAAAGCAACCTGAGAGGCCATCTAGTCCAACTCTCTTATTTTACAGATGAGGAAACTGAGGCTAAGGAGCTTCACTTGCCTGAGGTCACACAGATAATAAAAGGTAGATTTGAACCCAGCCCCTTGTACTACAGAGACATGGTAGTAATATGGTAAACTTCCATAGTAACACACTGTAGTCCTGGGTTGCTGACTCAGGTTGACCCCAACTCCTGCAAGGATTCATGTGCTCTTGTTCAGTTTTGGAAAGAATAAAGTAGACAGCAGGCAAGGTTCCAAGAGGCCTTCAGTGTCATGACTGGCCTCCTGGTTTGCTTTTTCCCTCTTGTGTGTCCTGGTGTCGGGGTATGAGACCTTGGCTACCATATGCCTGAGAAAGAAGTTAGGTAGTAGTGTAGGTGGTTTCTATCCCTTGAGGATCTTGTGTGGTCCAGGACCCTATACAGTTTGGGAGCTAGGGCCCAGAGGGCTTCTAGAAAGGGAGATAATGATGTGTCCTGCAGATTTCATTTCAGATGGATATATTTAGCTGATCCTTTATAAGCTCAATCCTCTCCTGACAGACAGGCTGATAGAGTTGGGGTAGGAGCCAGAAGAGAGAGACCTGGGCTTCAATATCACCTCTGACACTTACTGGCTATATGACTCTGGCCAAGTGGCTTAATCCAAGTCCAGTTTCCTCATCTAGAATATGGAGATCATAATACCAGGAATACATCACAGATCATTGAGAGGATCGGATGAGTCAATCTCCCTTTAGACAGTGAATTCCTTGAGAATTAGACTATCAATTTACTTTTCTTCTTTTACATAGTGCCTGGGACACAGAAGGGATTGATGTTTTATTGTAATTGTATGTTTTTTGTAATTGATGTTTATTGTTTATTGACTGATGTTTATTGACTGATTACATAAAAATATCTTGCAAATCTTAAAGTGAAATGTAAATACCTGCTGTTACACTCTTTGAGACAGATCCTGATAAGGGGAGGGGGAAAAGAGAAGAAATATCCTCAATACAACCATAGCTGGGGAAAACTAACCATAGTTTTAAATTGAAAGGGGGTGAGTTTCCATGGTAATACTGGTAAAGTACTAGACTTCAACTACAATTTGGGTTAAATGGGCTTTTGAGGTCTGTACTGGGAAGGCCACATTGAGTAGGACATAAAACACTGGACTCAGACAGAGTCCATATTATGACTCTACCCTTTATAAGCTGCATGACCTTGGGTAAATCACTGAATATATGGACTCAATTTGACCATTCAAATTGAGGGGCTTAGATCAGTGGGCCAAATACAAATAGAAATGGATCCCTCCAGCTAAATTCTGACTTAAGAAAATCACAAATTAACATTATCTATGTTATATCATATTTTTAATGCTACAATGAATGACATTGTTTCTATGGGAGAATTAATTCTGGGTTCCAACCTGATTTACAAACTTTTAGAATACAACTCATTTGCAAGTTTTGGAATACTCATGTTTTAAATAAAATTACATAAAGGCCACAAGTTTGTGAAAGCAATAAAATGACCAGGGAGTAAAATACTGAATAAAGTTAAGAAATGCATTTTCCTTGCATAAACTGCCATTAGCTACATGACCAAGTACAAATATTCTTTCATCTCCTTCCTTTTAAAAATGAGAACAAATAAGTTTTACCTTGTAAGGGAGAAAAGAATATCAAAGCAATGAAGTTTAGGGGCCTTTTACATTCATAATATTGTTGAACTTGTTTCCTCCTTTTGGTCCAAGAGCACATGAACAACACAGTCTATTAGGCTGGGGCTTGGGAATGAGGAGGATTTGAAAGGAAGAATTTTTCTCAGTATTCATCAGCCTAGAATGGGTTGTTCCCTGAGGCAGAGTGCCTCTTCACTGGAAGTGTAACATAGCACTGCATAGCATTATAGAGCCCAAAGGGACCTTAGAGATGGAGATGATGATGATGATGATGATGATAGCTAGCATTTACAGAACACTTTAAGGTTTGCAAAGGACTTTACAAATACACACTATCATCAAGGTTAGAATGCATTGTTTCCCAATCCACAGAATGTTTCTTTTACCAACCCAAATCACAATCTCCCCACAAAAATGGATAGTTTCATAATAGATCTTCTCTGTAGTATTTGGCACTGTTGAGTACCCTTTCCTGGATATTCTCTTCTCCAGATTTTTGTGACACTGGTATTTCTTGGTTCTTCTCCTATGTCTCTAACTGTATTTTCTTGATGTCTTTTCCTGGATCCTCATGCATTACAGGCCTCCTTCCTGAGATCCTCAATGCTCTATCTTGGGTCCTTTTCTCCTTCTCTTTATATACTGTCTCACTTGGTGACTTTATCAAGTTCTACAGATTCTCTGTGTAGATTACTCTCAGATCTATCCAGCCCCAGCCTCTCTCTGAAGCTCCATTTCACATCAATAATTTCCTGTTGGACATTTCAAATTGAATGTTTGATAGGCAACTCAAAGTCAAGAAGTTCAAAACAAAATTCATTATTTTTTCCCTCAAACTCAATCCTCTTTGGAATTCTCTCTTCCTATTTGAAGGTACCACCATCCCTCCAGTTATCTAGACATACAGCTTCAGTGTCATGCCTTTTTACTGCACATATCCATGAAGTTCCCAAATCTTGTGGTTTCTAATCCCCAACATCTCTTTCAAACATTTCTGTTTCCACTCAGATAGCCACCACCCTAGTTCAGAGCCTCAACAACTCTCAGCTGGATTATTGCAGTGTCCTTCTAATTTGTCTTGCTGCTTCATCTCTTTTGTTGTTGTTGTTGTTTAAACCCTTACCAATACTGTGGTAAGGCAGAAAAGCGGTAAGGGCTAGGCAATGGGGGGTTAAGTGACTTGCCCAGGATCACACAGCTAGGAAATATCTGAGGCCAAATTTGAACCCAGGACCTCCTGCCTCTGGACCTGGTTCTCAATCCACTGAGCCACCTAGCTGACCCCTCCATCTCTTCTTACTCCAAGCCATCTCCCACATAGCTGCTAACATGATTTTCTTAACACACAGGTCTAACCATCTTTCTGGGCAATAAACTCCAGCTGTTCCTTATTACCTCTAAGATCAAATATAAACTCCTCTTCTTGGCATTTAAGCATCTTTGCCCATATTGCTTTCCCAGCATTACTACATATTACTTTCTTTCATACCCACTATAATTCAACCAAAGAAGCATTCTTGCCTAGCTCCCACACAACATCCCAATATCCCATCTCCCAACTCAGTGCCTCTTACACTCTGTCCCCCAAGCATGGAATGTACTTCCTTTGTCTCTAAGAATCCCTAGCTTCCTTCTAGGCTCAGTTCAAGTACTCTCTTCTACCGGGACCTTTGCCATCTGATAGTTTCTCCCCCAGGTTATCTTGTATGTATGTACTATATGTGTTTTGTGTTTTATCCTATACATATAAATATTGTGTCTCTCCATTAGAATGTAAGCTCTTTGAGGGGAGGGACTATTTTGCTTTTGTCTCAATCTTCAGCATCTAGTACAATGCCTAGACTTTAATAAATGCTTGTCAATTGAATGATACCATGGTCACATTGGTTTTGCTTTGTTTTTACATACTAGAAAGAGGCTCTGTGGGCTTTATGATAATATAAAAATATATTGTTTTATTAACAATGTTTGTCAGTTGAGTGATACTATGGTCACATTGGTTTTGCTTTGTTTTTACGGACTAGAAAGAAGTTCAGTATGCTTTATTATAATAATATGAAAATATATTATTTTATTTACCCTTTCTCTAGCCACTTAGAGCAACCCTTAGTGGAAGTGGGGGAAGAAATATCTTAATATTCAGAGTAGTTGTTCTCTGTGTGTGTTGTTTCCCAACATAAAGGATTAATTCTTTGAAGGCAGAAATAACATTGTACACTTTAAAAAAATTGTTACAATAGCAACTGCTCCTAGCAGAGTGTGAGAGACACAGAAAAACGTGTTACTTAGGCAGAATTCAAGTTGAATTATATAAGGCCCACTTACCTGGTTATTTTGCTCATTCAATAACACTTCAGATGCAGGGTCTGGGTCAAGGCTCACAGAATCAATGCACTCAACAAGCACATCTTCTGTTACTCCCCCATTAGAAGGAGGCTCCTTTGCAACTGTGTCTTCTGTTAGAGGATTGTTAGGATGCTGGATGTGAGCCATATCTTCATCCTCTACTTTTATGTTTTTGTCTTCCTCTTCTTTTACTCCAATTGGTGGTGATTCATTCAAAATTTGGGGTGTTTCATGGTGTATTTCAGGATCACCAAGTAAAGAATCCGTATCAGGCATACTGGTTATTTCAGCTTTTTCTTCAGGTACTATAGTGTTACTTGTGTCTTCAGACATTTTATTTCTGTTCAATATACAGATTAAAAAATCATATTAGCTAATTTTGATTGTAAAATTTTCATTAGAGATCTTTAACCAGGTCATATGCAGACATGTAGAACTAAGTATAAAATTTGGAAATAGCAAATGCCTTTCTACAAGTCAAAAAAGGGTTCACCAGATCAGGGGTTTAAAGTTAAAAGGGACCTTAGTGCCATCAAATCCAATCACTTCATTACAAATGTGATAGAGGATGAAAACCTTTGCATTTCTTCCAGGCTCTGTCATTCAAAGTCTCTGGATTATTCCTCTATCACACAGATGAGGAAACCAAAGCGTAGAGTGATCAAGTACCTTGTTCTAGTTCATATAGGTAGTATCTAAGATGGAATTAGAACACAGATCTTCCTTACTCCAATGTCAAAGCCATATCCATTATATCATACCAGTTCTTGAGGTTTCTGTTAAATATAGTATAAAAATCTTGGAACTTTCATGGGGCTTTCTATTTGGTATCAAGGGAAATGTGCTTGGAGATTCTCCATTTATTTATATAACTTGAATGTATTAAACTAAAGCAACTATCATCTGTACTAATCAGTGGAAGAATAAATATAGATAAAAACCAGACTGATAACTGATAAAAATAACTTATATTAAGCTTTGAAATATGGTCATAGAAATATAGCTTGAAACATAGCTTTGACATAAATACTTATAGCATGCAATACTCTCAACCCATTCTCCCATTTGTAGACTGGGATTTGGCAGGGCAATGGCAAATGAGGGAAGAGGAGATAGGGATGGAAGAAGTTTAGGGGAAAACCAGTGCTTGGGAATGGCGAGGGGCAGTTAGGTAGCACAGTGAATAGAGCATCAGACCTAGAGTTGGGAGGACCTGGGTTCAAATTTGATCTTGGACACTTCCTGTTGTGACCCTGGGTAAGTCCCTTAATGCCTATTTGCCAACCCCTTATTCTTCTGTCTTAGAGTTGAAATTAGGACAGAAGTTAAGGAAGGAGGAGGAAACGGCATATCACTCCAGTATCTTTGTCAAGAAACCCCCAAATAGGGTCCACAAGGAATTAGACACAACTGAAAACCAGTTGAACAAAAAAATCCTCTTCCTACCTTTTCCCCATCCTCAGTTTCCTCTAGATGCTTTCCAATTTATCGATGTCTTCCCTAAAATATAGAACTGAACCCAATACTTCAGATGCTATCTGATTAGGGCAGAGTATAATGGAAATATCACCTCCTTCCTTATTTATGGGTGCCAGGTCTCTCAGAGTGCCCCAAGATCACATTAGTGGGGTTTGGTTTCTATATCATCATTCTAACTGGTGACAGTTGTGGAATATTGTGAGTACAAAGCATCAGGATTGTCTAGTGGAATGCATTTTCCAGGTTTCTAAGTTGGGACTTAGAAGCTGAAATTAGATTCATCATCCTGCTATGAGCTAGTCCTTTAGCAGCTTGAATTAAATACCCAATTTTGTCATTGTTCAGTAGTTTTCAGTTAAGTCTGACTGTCACCTTATTGGACAGGTTTTTAGGGGCATAGATACTAGGGTGATTTGCCACTTCCTTCTCCTGCTCATTTAACAGACCAGGAAATTGAAGTAACCACGATTAAGTGACTTGCCTAGGAATTGAGACCAGACTTGAATGCTGAGCTCTATTCACTGAACCACCTAGCTGTCCCAACTACAAGCACAACAATTATGAGCCAAGATACTAGAGAATAGACCTTGGGCAGTTTGAGCTAATTTTGCCCCAAGTGGGTTGACCTGAAGCCCAGATATGCACTCTATGGGCAAGAAGTGTATAAGGACTACTCTCTGGGTAGAGCAGGGAATTTCTGACACTCTACCCTCCTCCCATCTGACCTTGTGGCAGGCTGATTTTAAATGAAGGTCACCCAATATGTTTTCAGTAATTACTCCTCTGAACCTCTGAGTGGTCCATTGCACCAGATGTGGAAACTCCTATCATGCCCTCAGAAGTTAATCAGAATCCTTCCCATTTCAGGAGTATCTGGTACAAAGGAATAAGAATCTTGATCTGACTATTGGAGAGAATAAATCAGTAATTATTGAATATCTACTCTCTGCAAGAACCTATTTGTTTACTGTTTAAAGGCTTATGTGTGAACTGAAGCAAGAGGTTCCTATACAGTTTTCTTAGTATATTCTAAAAAAATAATATTTATTTAAAATTCTTTTCATTTTAAATTTTGAGCTCCAAATTCTCTCCCTCTCTCTCATTCCCTCTATCACCCACTGAAAAGGCAAATAATATGAATGAAATACGAAATGTAAAACATATTACAATAAAATGAGAAAATTATACTTCCATTTGTATTCAGAATTCATCATTCTGTCTCTGGAGGTGGATAGCATTTTTTCTGATGAGTCTTTTGGAATTGCCATGGACCATTGTATTGATCGGCTAATTTCCTAGTTGACCATTGTTATGATATTGCTGTTACTATGCACAATGATCTCCTGGTTCTTCTCAGTTCACTTTGCATCAGGTCATAGAGGTCTTGTCATGTTTTTCTGAAACTACCCCACCTCATCACTTCTTATAGCACAATAGTATTCCAACACAATCATAGGTAACCACTTTTTTAGCCATTCCCCAATTAATGAGCATTGCCTTAATTTCCAATTTTTATCACCATAAAGAACTGATATAAGTATTTTTGTATATATATATATATATATATATATATATATCTTTTTAATTTTTCTTTGACCTCTGCAATACAGATTTAGTAGTGATATTGTGGATTAATTAGGGTTTTACACTTTAGATATAGTTCCAAATTGTTCTCCAGAATGGTTAAACCAGTTCAGTACTCTAACAACAGTTTGTTATTGCACTTATATTCCCCTATCCTCTCCAGCATTAGTCATTTCTGCTATATGTGATGAGATACCTCAGGTGTTTTCTTGTTTTAATTTGCTCTTTTCTAATCAATAGTGTTTTAGACAGGGCAGCTAGGTGGCTCAGTAGATTGAGTCAGGCCCTGAGACAAGAGGTCCTGGGTTCAAATCTGGTATCAAACTCCTCCTAGCTATTTAGCACTGGACATGTCACTTAACCCCCACTGCCTAACCCTTATCACTTTTCTGCCTCAGAACCAAGGCACAGTGTTGATTCTTAGATAGAAGGTAAAGGTTTTGTTTTTTGTTTTTTAAAAGCATATTAGAGCATTTTTTCATATGACTATAGATAGCTTCATTTTCTTCTTCTGAAAACTGTCTGTTCATATTATTTGGCCATTTATTAAATAGGGAATGGCCCTTAATTTTATAAATTGACTCCATTCTCTTTCAGAGAAACTTGTAAAAAAATTTTGATACTACTTCATTATACATACCTTCTAGGCAAATGCAGTTTCTCTGATTATTTCTTTTAATTTCATCTATTTTTGCTTTGTCTGATTGCTACTCTTGCCTTTTTTATTTCAGCTGAAGCATCATAGATTCTGCCCTAGTCCTTTAGTTCAATTGTGTGTCTTTCTGTTTTAAGTATATCTCTTGTAAACAACATTGAAGGATTCTGGTTTCTAATCCTTTGTTATGTTTCTGTTTTTTGGTGTTAGTTCATCCCATTCTCATTCATTATTATGATAACTATGTATTTCCCTCCATAATATTTTTTCGGTTTATCTTCTCTCTTTTTTTTTTATTCTTTGCCTCCTCAAAAGTTTATTTGACTTTTGTTCACTACCTCCATCCTAGTAAGTCATTCTTTCCCATTCCTTATTCTCTTACATGCTTTCCTTCCTAATTCCCTATTGGGTAAGATAGATTTCTATCCATAATTCAGTGTGAATATATATTCTTCCCTCTTTGAACCAATTCTGATGAAAGTCAGGTTTAAGCATTGTCCACCAACCCCCTATTTTACCCTCCAATGTAAAAGCTCTTCCTTGGGTGCCTCTTCTATGTGAGAAAAATTTCCCCATTCTACCTCTCCCTTCTCCCTTCTCCTAGGGCATACCTTCTGATCCTTTCATTCTTATTTTTTTTTAGACCATTATAACATAACCTACTTATATACCTATGTCCTCTCTGCAAACCTTTTAACTGCTTTATTCTTGAGAGTTACACAAATCATCTTCCCCTTTAGGAAAGTAAATAGTTTAACTGTACTTAGTCCTTTAGTCTCTTAGTCTCTCTTTAATGTTTACCTTTTTTTATGATTCTCTTGAAACTTGGTTTGAATGTCAGATTTTCTAGTCAGCTCTGGTTTGCTCACCAGAAATGCTTGAAAGCCCTCTGTTTAACTAAACATCCATTGTTTTCTCCTGAAGGATTCAACTCAGTTTTGTTAGGTAGATGATTCTGGGTTGTAATCCCAGTTCCTTTGTCTTCTGGACTGTTTCTTTATGATGGAAGCTGCTAAATCTTGTGTGATCCTGACTGTGAATCCATAATATTTGAATTGTTTCTGCTTGTAATATTTTCTCTTTGATCTGGGAATTCTAGGATATCTTTCATGAGAGGATTGGTAGATTCTTTCAGTTGCTATTTATCCTCTGGATCTAATATATTGAGACAGTTTTCCTTCATAATACCTTGAAATAATGTGTTTATCTATTTTGGCAGAGGGAGTTGCCTTATCCAAGAAGGTCTTTATATTAGGGAAATCACAGGTTCAGTCTAGTCCTTGTCCTTTATGTACTTTGTATATACTTAAGTATACCTCTATATTGTTTTACAAAATAAAGCATCTGCTCTTTGGGGGCAAGGACTGTTTTATTTTTGACTTTGTATCCCTAGTGCCTAAAACAGTTCTGGAACATAGTAGGCACTTAATAAATGTTTTTTATTAAGTTTAGGTAGATAAATTATTAGAAAGGGCAGACAAGTAGCACAGTGAATAAAGTACGAGGCCAAGAGTCAGAAAGACCTGGGTTCAAATATGACCTCAAGTACTTTAGGAAGTGTTTGGGACCATAATCCTGGGCAAGTCACTTAACCCTATTTTGCCTAGCACTTGCCCTTTTGTCCTAGAGTTGTTACTAGGACAAAAAGTAAGGGTTAAAAATGAAAAAAAAAAAGACCTGGTAGAAAAGAAACAATTGCATAGTGTAAAAAGGGTCAATTTTAGTGTTAAGAAGACCTAAGTTCAATTATGCACAACAACTGAAATATTGTGGGATGATCAAATATAATAGACTTTGCTAATGACAGCAATGCAATGATCCAGGACAGTTCTGAAAGACTTATGAAAAGAGTTAGGCACAGGAACTGTTGAAGTAGAAATGCAGAAGAAAACATATGATTTGTCACTTGTTTATTTGAGCTTTTGGTCTTATAAAATTACTCTCTTACAAAAATTAATAATAAGGAAACGGATTTTGAGTGATAATACATGTATAATCCAGTGGAATTGCTTATCAACTCTGGGAGGGAAGAGGGAAGAGGGGAGGGAGAGCACACAAATCATGTAACCTTGGAAAACTTATATGTAAATTTGTTACTGGAATAAAATAAAGGGGAAAAAAAAGACCTAAGTTGAAGTCCACTAACTCTTATTGTGTGGCTATGGCCACTTAAATTTTTAGTCGCCCACTAAATTCTCTAAGACTGTAACTTTCAGACTTGTCCAGTTTCTATGCTGGGAGTTACCTATATAGATGGTATAAAAGGTCCAAACTTAAAAAAAAAAAAGGTGAGGACTGAAGAGAGTTAAGATTAAATCTTTCATGACCATTTAATCTAGACTGGTATTCAGGATCACTCTTTTAGGCATTCATTAGTATGTCTGTTTTATCAGCAAAATGCCCAATTATAGTCCCAAATTTACAAAGGTAAGCAGCTGATCACATTAGAACCTGAAGTAGGGTGAGAAAGGGGAGGAAGCTACCTGATCCCTTCTCTTTTTCCATGCCAGTTATACTATATTTCTCACATGCAAGAAAGTACTAGTTTGGGCTATTGATATTAACCTCTCAGCACATTTTTACTTTACCCATTCCAGAGACTAATGTGTTACATGATTTTTAAGGCTACATTATGATTACAAAAAATACCAGCACTTTCATAAGAATCACAATTAACAAAGGTATTTTTGACGACAGTGTAGAAAAGCAACAAATGATACAGAGATAGTCTTATAAGAAGGCATGCAAGAAAGCACCAATCCCTACCCTACCTTTTAAATAGTAACTCTCCTATTTTTTCCTTAATCCTCCTATTTATTCCTTAATCCTTGAAATTGTCCCATTAGAAATTCATTCCCTTGGCTCAAAATGCACACCTTGGTGCTGGGGTTCTTAATAATTTTTTATGTGGAGAAGCCTATGGAACTCTTCTCAGAGTAAAGTTTTAAAATGCATATAAAATACAAAGAATGAAATAGGAAACTATATTGAAATATAGATATAATTTTTTTTTTAATCTGCAGGCCCCAGGTTAAGAACTCCCCCCTTAGTAAGAGTAAATGTATCAGAACTTTTCCTAAGAGCAGATATTAATAGAAGAAAGGAAGGTGAGGCATTTGAGAGTACTAAGCAGAGTGGAGATTAGGGCAACTGATGGATAAGAAGAGATGAGGATACAATGGAAAGAGTTCTCCATATATAGTCAGAGAACCTAGGTTCACATTCCCAATTCTGCCATTTGCTATCTTTGTGACCTTTGGTAAGTCACTTGTGGTTTCTGGGCCTCAGTTTCCTTGTATGTATAAAATGAGGAAGTTGAACTTTATGATCTTTCAAGACTACTTCAGTCCTAAATCTACGATCCTGTGATGCGCATAAGAGATATTGACAGCATATTTTTAATGCAGTTTGTCTAATTCGCAGTTTTGCCTAGGATTGACATAATATCTACACACACAAAGATAGATAAACAGAGAGAGGGGAGGGATAGGCCAACAGACGGATAGATAGACAGACACATATACACACATCTTTTGCATTCCTCAGCATTCTCTGGCTAGGAATTCCCTGTTCAGGGTTGGGTGAGGGACAGATGAATCCTGCAGTAAGGAAATCCATGAAGAGTATTTGCCATTGAAAACCCTCATTCACTTCCAGTATCCTAGAGAAGGAATAGGATGAGTTGACAACAGGAGACTCTCCCTGACCAAAACTTCCAGGAGAGAGGGACTTCCCAGAGAAAGAGACTTTGAATAAATAGTTCCAAAGACAGTCCTGCCCTAAAATAAGAAAATCCTCATCAGATCCCGGAGCAAATTTGATGGAAAGATGCAGTCTCTGCAAAGGAAGGTATGGCAAGCACTGGCTGCTTTGGCAAAGAGGTGAAATATAGGGCCATGCGGCTGAAAAGCAGACAAAAAGACCCGGGGCTCTGACCACAGAAGCCAAAGTTGCTTACTTTCTCCCACTACCGCTTTCCCGACTCTCTTTTCCTTCCAGAAATCAAGGTCTTTCAGGTTCTGTAACACCTGCTGTCTCTCTTACGCGCTGGAAACTTGGGAAAGTTAGTAAAACTCTGCTCCAATAGAGCGTCTGGAAATGGCGTGGACCAGAGAGGCTGAGATGGACATTGCGGACAAGTGGGCGAGGGGATCCGAAATGCCTGTTTGTGTCTGGGGGAGATAGTCACACAAAGAACTACCACTTACTGAAGGGTCGTGGAGCTTAAAAGAATACATCTCTGCCATCACCTTTGCACTAGCGTTTCCTCCCCCCCCCCCCGGACCTTGATCCCAATTAACCTCTATCGAAACTCGGAGTCTCAGTACCGTGGAGCATCCCCCTCCCTTGCCCAGGTATCCTAGCTACCCCCGGATAGGCACAGCGATGGCACAGATACAAACTCCCTGCACTTGGTGCCTTTCCAATGGTACCTGCGCTGAACAACTCGCAGTTTCTTGCCGGGTTCGGCGCCAGAGTTTCTGCTGACACTGGCCAGATACCCCACCCCTAGCCCTCCAACTGAGCCTGGGACGCGGCACCCAGGGTCCTGCAAAGGCCCAGAGCATCGGGGAAATTGGGAAGAGCGGGCGAATGACCTTCCTGCTGGGGGAGACAGAAAGAAAAGGAAGAAAGAAAAGAAAAGGGTGCTTTGGGCTCCTTACCGCTCGAGCCGGCTGAGCTGGTCCCCCGAGCGCCCCCTGGCCTTTCCCCGCCCCGCCACGTCGGCAGGGTTTGGGAGAAGCAGGGAGGACCCAGAGGGGGCGGGGCAGGGGCGGGGGCAGGGGCAGGGACGGTCTAGCCCTGGATGGGATGGGGCAGCCGGCCCCTCCTTCCAGCAGCCTAGAATCATAAACGAAGACCCTGCGGGGCCAGCCTAAATTAGCCCTGATAAAGTGGAGATTAAGGATCTGGAGGGGCCCTCTAAAGCCATCTGGTTCAAGCTCATCCGCTGCTGTCTGACTGCCCTAAAGCCCTTATACTTTCGTTTTTGTTGCTTTGACTTCTGGTAAGGTTTGTCCGGAGCCTGGGGTGTGGGAGGGGAGGACTCTTCCTCTTTTCCCTCCCGGGCGCCCCAGGGACTGTGACAACTAAAAGAATCAGTCCAGGCGGAAGATCCGTTCCTTTTTTTCGGAGAATTCATTCCTAATATTAAAGAGTTGGAGCGGGAAAGGACAAGAGAATTTTCACTCCTGGTTCTAGATGAGGAAATTAAGGCCCACGAGGTTAGCTGTGTAGTGGCAGAACCCAATCTTCCTGCCTTCCTAGCCCACTGTGCTTTCTGCTATGTGGTGTCCGAGAAGAAAGATTAGCCTATCAAGCTCTGCCCCTGTTGGTTATCTTTTACTTGGGCTTTTTCTCTGGGTTTGTGTCTAACTTTCCTTGTTTAAAAAATGATTTTTAATTTTAAAAAGCTAGATAGAGTGCAGAAAAACAACGCAGTGAATTTCACTGGGGACTGAAAGATCCCCCCATTTTTTATTATGCCTGGTTTTACTTGGGAACTGACGTCCAGTGGAGAAAAATACTGTATTTTAGTCTGGGTGTAAATCTGGGGGAATCAAAAAGGAAATTTCTGTACATGTTACAACCCCATTAATACTGCAGATAAGTAATACTTTTTTTGTTGTTAAATTCTCCTTAAGAGAGAAGCTAGGGGAGTCAGAGATTAGAGAGCTAGGCCTAGAGATGGAAAGTCCTGGGTTCAAATGTGGTCTCAGACACTTCCTAACTGTGTATCCCAGAGCAAGTCATTTAACTTCCATTGCCTATTCCATACTTCAATCTTCTGCCTTGGAACCAATACTTTTGTACTGATTCTAAGACAAAAGATAAAGGTTTTTTTTTTTTTTTAATTCTGCTTATATTTAGAGGAACATTCTTTAATCTGACCCAGATGTAGAAGGAGTAGACAAGTCTCTAGAATGTGACTTTCTAAAGCAATGTATTTTCTAGAACATAAATTCCTTGAGAGCAGGAACTGTTTAATTTTTGTCTTTCTGACCTTGAAGCCTAACACAGTGTAACTGCTTAATAAATGATTTCTGATTTTAATTGATTTGGATATGTGACATCGGACAGGATCAATATTTTACAAGTAAACCTATTATCTACAAAAGGTGTTCCATAAGAATTGTATTTGTTATTTGTTCAGAGCAGTTCCATGGGCACTACAAAAGCATTACCAAGAATGTTTTCCTTATTTGAGGATTTTAAATCCTCTCAAGTGGATTACCAGTTCTAAATTATCTCATCTGAATTATTTTAATTTATTATTATTAAATTATTTTCATCTGAAAAGGAGTTGGAATAGGAATGATCCATCCTTTTATCTTTAGGATCAATCTCAGTCTGGGTGACTTCACTCTACCTATTGACTACTGGATCTGTGACGTTCAGGATCAGTGGTTTCTAGACAGTATTCCTGAAAGAACCAACTCATGATGGAATTTGAACTATTTCTCCCTTGAGGTATGGTGTTTTGACTCTTTCCACAGCCTGCACAGCCTCAGATTTATACCCACACCTTGATTCTAGCATCCAATGATATCAGAGGAAAACAATCCATTTGGAAAGATTAAAGAATAAAAGCCATCAAAGCAAACTTGTTAGTCCATATTTTTACTTTTTCATGCCTTTAAAATGGCAAAATCTCATTTAATTCAGAATTATACTATTTTGTAAAAATGTTTTTATATCACCCATATTTGGTGCCTGCTATTTACATGACAATCTAATTCTCTGGACCAGCCTACAAAAAAAAGTGTTGCCATTATTCTTTTATGGGAGTTTTAGTTTGCAATGAGTTTCTAACATATACAGAAATGTCCCTTTTGTAGGATTAACTTTTATTTTTAGGAAAATTTCAGTGTCCCAAGAAATCTTACAAAGTTGAAACACACACCACTTTCTCAAATGGGTTTACTTTGCCCTGCAGATGCTAGCCTCTCTTAAGTCAGTCCTGATATACTATGATTGCTGCTAGAAAGGCCAAACTGTGTTTTTTGCTGCCACCTGCAGAGAATCAAGAAGCCTCTTACATTTTTATGAGTAAGAATGAATGAGAGGAAGAAGCTGAGTCTTGGTCCTCCTAATAAATGCATGTGATGAAGCCCAGCTGCAGGGTATTATGTATGTTTTTTCATTAGTGACCTTAGACAAATCACTTAAAATTTTGTGTCTTTATAAAGCTGAGAAACTGATGATTAATGAGATTGGTTATTAAATGCTCACTCAACAAAAACATAAAGTTCTACATGCAATAAATCCTTAATTAGAATGCTTCCAATATTTCATTTAATTGAATTTTCAAGCAAATTAGACATTTCTTTTGAATCTGACCTTTGTTCATTTCAAATTCAACAAATGTTTTGAATGACCTACTGAGTGCAGAGGCTCTGCTAAATAGGATATGGTTCCTATCATCAAGGAACTTATCACTTAGTAGGGCAGATAAGATATATGTAATTTATTACAGACTAAAATAGAACCTGACTAAGTATATAGGTGGTGCAAAGTGCTGCATGAAGTCAGAGGGGAAAAAAGGTCTCCACCAACTCATGGAGTCATGGAAAGCCTCATGGAATATGGAAATAGGTCTTGATCAATGACACATATAAAACCCAGTGGAATTTCCTGTTGGCTATGGGGGGGGGGGGGGGGAGAGGGAAAGAACATGAATCTTTTAACCATAAAAAAAAATATTCTAAATTAATTGATTAAATAAAAATTTCCAAATTGAAAAAAGAAAAAAGAAAGAAAGCCTCATGGAGGAGGTGCCATTGGGCTCATTATTTGAAAGGTAAGGAATACTTCAAGAGGCAGAGAATGGGTAGGTGTTCTAGATACAGGGAATAATGTGAACAAAACCATGGGCATTTAACTTGTCTGAAACTAAGTATTTGGAGGGACCTGGAAAAGCTAAGTTGTGAAGGACCTAAAACACCAGTCTAAAGAGTCTAACATGTATTTGGGAGGCTATCTAGAAACCATCAAGAATTGTGAGCAAAGTGGCACATTGCCCCCCAAGGTCACACAGGTAGTAAGGGCCAAAGCTAGGAATTAGCTATAGATCCCCTGACTCAAAAGCCAGCATTCTTTCTAAAATTCTAAAGCTGCATTCCTCTAATAATAACAGCTTTTTAGTTAAAGGAGTTTGGCCTTGTACTGTCTGTAACCCATTCTCTAGTTATATATCATGAATCATAGATTGTGCAATGAGTGCCTAAAATTCCAGCTAGAAGTAATAAATCTGAGGGCTATAGTGGAGCTAGCTCAAATCACCTAGAGAGAGCTGATTATTAAATTTTCAATGAGAATATTTCCATCTTGATTTATTAATTTACTGACCATCAAGATTTAAGAAAGTGATGGAGAAAATGTAAATAATGAAGATTAAGTGTAAAAGTGTATATCCCTCCCCTCCAGATCCAGTTGTTAGCCATTTACCAGCATGCCTCTGGCAAATATCTACTCTCCTTTTCCCTTCAATTCTTCAGAGAAATAAATTAAATATACACCTGGGAAGTTATAAGCAGTTCACAAACCTCCTTTTCTTATCTCTCCTACATGTTTCAACTTGCTAGTTGGAAATAAGGTTTTAGAGAAAAATTGTTGTGCCTACTATGCAGAAAGATATAATAATAAGTTTTCACTAATTAATCCTTTGGGATCCCTGTACAAGCATGTTGTTATTATATTTCTGCAACAAGCAGTGTTTAAATGACATCTGCTACTTCAAAAATAGTCTGTTGGACAGAACAATGACCAACAATTCTTGTGTGATGGATAAACATGACAAAACAATCTTAGAACTCATAAAATTCAGATGATCTAAGACCATGGACCTAGGACCTTAGAACAGAAGCCATCATGTAGGAAGAGTCCCAAAACACCATACCAGCCTGGAGAAACAGGGACCATAACTCATGTTCTGAGGGAAAATAGGTGAAACTAGTCCAGGGAGAAAGCCAATTCAAATGAAACTCTGGAATGAATTATTCTTTTCCTCCTCTCAATTACAAGTAAAAAGTTTCTAACATTTTTCAAAGAATATTCCCTCTACCTCCTTGAGATAGTAAGCAATCTCATATAGATTT
Organism: Monodelphis domestica; assembly: GCF_027887165.1. NCBI lineage: Eukaryota > Metazoa > Chordata > Mammalia > Didelphimorphia > Didelphidae > Monodelphis > Monodelphis domestica. The sequence continues at coordinate 126,475,174 of NC_077232.1, read as the reverse complement.
TACATGTATAATCATGTAAAACATTTTCCCATATTAATCCTTTTGTAGAAGGAAACTCAAATAGAAAAAAAATTAAGAAAGTAAAAAAAGTTTGCTTTAGTGTGGATTCAGACTCAATTCTTTTTTCTGGAAATAGATGGCAGTTTTTATCATGAGGTCTTTGAGATTGTTTTAGATCAATCTATTGCTGAAAATAGCTGTTATCCACAGTTGTTCATTGTAAGGTATTCCTGTCAGTGTACAATGTTCTCAGGGTTCTGCTTGTTTCACTCTGCTTCAATTCCTGCAAGACTTTCCAGGTTTTTCTGAGCTCTTCCTGCTCATCATTCCTATAGAGAGCTTTAATTATTTTATTTGAGAACTACCTTTTCATATTCTTTGACCATTTATCAATTGGGGAGTTACTTGTATTCTTATATATTCAACTCATTTCTTTGTGTATTTAAGAAATGAGGCCTTTTGAGGCCATTAGAACTTCTGGTCAAGATGGTGGCTTAGAGAAAGCTAAAGTTCAGACCTCCAGAAAACCCTTCCCGACCGATCTCAAACTATAAGCTCCTAAGGCGCCAAAATTCAAAACGATCAACAGCATAGACACTGGGAATCCTCCTCCTGGACCTGGACCTGGATCAAAAGGTATGGCCCCCCTCAAAAGCCAGAACCCGAGATCACTCGGACCTAAGGGGTAGGAGCGCAGAGTCCAAGGCTCCGTGAAGCCTCGGCCCCACCCCCCTCAGAGAGCAGGGTCGTCTGAAACAACAGCAACCCTCAGGGCAGGCAAGACAACCTCACCAGCTGGATCCTTCTATTGGAGTCTCAGTGAAAGTCACTGCCCTCGGAGCTCCGGGAAGCCGCGGCTCCTTCCCCCGCAGAGAGCAGGGTCCTCTGAAACAACAGCAACCCTCAGGGCCGACAAAACAGCCTCACGGCCAGCTATTCTGAAGGCAACTTCCGGAAAGCAACCCGACCCAGTCGAGGGGGCACCTTAGCAGCAGAGAAACAGAGAGAACTGGGGAGAGTGTGGCCCCCTGGTCTGACCCTTCCATTCCAGTTCCAGTGAAAGTCATTGCCTTAAGGCATACTCAATTTAACACAGGGAAAGCTCATAGAACCGACAATCTGCCCAGGACTAAAGCCTCTGAACACCAGACAGAGATAAGAAAAGCTAATCCTCCCCATTCAGAGATGGCAAACTCCACAGAAGCACAGAAGCCCCAAAATCCCAAGAAAAATAAGAAGAAAGGGGCAACTTTGGACACATTCTATGGAGCCAAAATACAAAATACAGAGGAGATAGAAGATGATATACAAGAAAATGCTCCAAAACCTTCCAAAGGAAATGGAAACTCTCCACAAACCCATGAAGAATTTGAATCAGAAATGACCAAAAAGATGGAAGCCTTCTGGGAGGAAAAGTGGGAAATAATGCAAAAGAAATTCACGCATCTACAAAACCAGTTTGACCAAAGTGAAAAGGAAAACCAGGCTTTAAAGGCCAGAATCAGGCAGCTGGACGACAACGATCGTGTAAAAGAGCAAGAATTAATAAAGCAAAGCCAAAATACCAAGAAATTAGAAGAGAACATAAAATATCTCACCAACAAGGTGACAGATCTGGAAAATAGAGGGAGAAGAGATAATTTAAGAATAATTGGACTCCCAGAAAAGCCAGAAATAAACACCAAACTCGACATCGTGATACAAGATATAATCAAAGAAAATTGCCCAGAGATTCTAGAACAAGGGGGCAATACAGCCACTGACAGAGCTCACAGAACACCTTCTACACTAAACCCCCAAAAGACAACTCCCAGGAATGTAATTGCCAAATTCCAAAGCTCTCAAACAAAAGAAAAAATCCTACAGGAAGCCAGAAAAAGACAATTTAGATATAAAGGAATGCCAATCAGGGTCACACAAGACCTTGCAAGTTCTACTCTGAATGATCATAAGACATGTAACATGATCTTCAGAAAGGCAAGAGAGCTGGGTCTCCAACCAAGAATCAGCTACCCAGCAAAACTGACTATATACTTCCAAGGGAAAGTATGGGCATTCAACAAAATAGAAGACTTCCAACTTTTTGCAAAGAAAAGACCAGAGCTCTGTGGAAAGTTTGATACCGAAAAACAAAGAGAAAGGAATACCTGAAAAGGTAAATATTAAGGAAAGGGGAAAAATGTTATCATCTTCTTTTACTCAAACTCTCTTCTATAAGGACTACATTTATATCAATCTATGTATACTAACATGTGGGGAAAATGTAATGTATAAATAGGGGGTAAAGAAAGACCAAATAGAATAATCATTCTCACACAAAGATTCACATGGGAAGGGGAGGGGAAGAAAACTCCTATAAGAAGGAGAGGAAGAGAGGGTTTTTTACTTAAACCTTAATCTCAGGGAAATCAACTCTGAGAGGGAAAAACATCCAGATCCATTGGGATCTTGAATTCTATCTTACCCAACAAGGGTAGGGAGAAGGGAAAACCAAGGGGGGGAGGGGGAGATGGAGAACAAAAAGGGAGGGAAAGAGAGGGGGGAGGGGGAGGGAACAAAAAGGGAGGGACTAAAAAGGGAAACATCAAGGGAGGGGACAAGGGGGACTGATTCAAAGTAAATCACTGGACTAAAAGGTAGAGCCAAAGAAGAAAAGGTTAGAATTAGGGAAGGATATCAAAATGCCAGGGAGTCCAAAAATGACAGTCATAACTTTGAACGTGAATGGGATGAAATCACCCATAAAACGTAGACGAATAGCAGAATGGATTAGAATCCCAAACCCTACCATATGTTGTCTTCAAGAAACACACATGAGGCGGGTTGACACCCACAAGGTCAGAATTAAAGGATGGAGTAAGACCTTCTGGGCCTCAACTGACAGAAAGAAGGCAGGAGTGGTAATCATGATATCTGATAAAGTCAAAACAAAAATAGACCTGATCAAAAGGGATAGGGAAGGTAATTATATTTTGTTAAAAGGGACTCTAGACAATGAGGAAATATTATTAATCAACATGTATGCACCAAATAATATAGCACCCAAATTTCTAATGGAGAAACTAGGAGAATTGAAGGAAGAAATAGACAGTAAAACCATATTAGTGGGAGACTTAAACCAACCATTATCAAATTTAGATAAATCAAATCAAAAAATAAATAAGAAAGAGGTAAAAGAAGTGAATGAAATCTTAGAAAAATTAGAATTAATAGACATATGGAGAAAAATAAATAGGGATAAAAAGGAATACACCTTCTTCTCAGCACCACATGTCACGTTCACAAAAATTGACCATACATTAGGTCACAGAAACATAGCACACAAATGCAGAAAAGCAGAAATAATGAATGCAGCCTTCTCAGATCACAAGGCAATAAAAATAATGATTAGTAATGGTACATGGAAAACCAAATCTAAAACCAATTGGAAATTAAACAATATGATACTCCAAAACCATTTAAAGAAGAAATCATAGAAACAATAATTTCATCGAGGAAAATGACAATGGCGAGACATCCTTTCAAACCTTTTGGGATGCAGCCAAAGCGGTAATCAGAGGTAAATTCATATCCCTGAATGCTTATATTAACAAACAAGGGAGAGCAGAGATCAATCAATTGGAAATGCAAATGAAAAAACTCGAAAGTGATCAAATTAAAACCCCCCAGCAGAAAACCAAACTAGAAATCCTAAAAATTAAGGGAGAAATTAATAAAATCGAAAGTGATAGAACTATTGATTTAATAAATAAGACAAGAAGCTGGTACTTTGAAAAAACAAACAAAATAGACAAAGTACTGGTCAATCTAATTAAAAAAAGGAAGGAAGAAAAGCAAATTAACAGCATTAAAGATGAAAAGGAGGACAGCACCTCCGATGAAGAGGAAATTAAGGCAATCATTAGAAATTACTTTGCCCAATTATATGGCAATAAATACACCAATTTAGGAGAAATGGATGAATATATACAAAAATACAAACTGCCTAGACTAACAGAAGAGGAAATAGAATTCTTAAATAATCCCATATCAGAAAATGAAATCCAACAAGCCATCAAAGAACTTCCTAAGAAAAAATCCCCAGGCCCTGATGGATTCACCAGTGAATTCTATCAAACATTCAGAGAACAGTTAATCCCAATACTATACAAACTATTTGACATAATAAGCAAAGAGGGAGTTCTACCAAACTCCTTTTACGACACAAACATGGTACTGATTCCAAAACCAGGCAGGTCAAAAACAGAGAAAGAAAACTATAGGCCAATCTCCCTAATGAATATAGATGCAAAAATCTTAAATAGGATACTAGCAAAAAGACTCCAGCAAGTGATCAGAAGGATCATTCACCATGATCAAGTAGGATTTATACCAGGGATGCAGGGCTGGTTCAACATTAGGAAAACCATCCACATAATTGACCACATCAACAAGCAAACCAGCAAGAACCACATGATTATCTCAATAGACGCAGAAAAAGCATTTGATAAAATACAACACCAATTCCTATTAAAAACACTAGAAAGCATAGGAATAGAAGGGTCATTCCTAAAAATAATAAACAGTATATATCTAAATCCATCAGCTAATATCATCTGCAATGGGGATAAACTAGATGCATTCCCAATAAGATCAGGAGTGAAACAAGGATGCCCATTATCACCTCTATTATTTGACATTGTACTAGAAACACTAGCAGTAGCAATTAGAGAAGAAAAAGAAATTGAAGGCATCAAAATAGGCAAGGAGGAGACCAAGTTATCACTCTTTGCGGATGACATGATGGTCTATTTAAAGAATCCTAGAGACTCAACCAAAAAGCTAATTGAAATAATCAACAACTTTAGCAAAGTTGCAGGATACAAAACAAACCCACATAAATCATCAGCTTTTCTATATATCTCCAACACAGCTCAGCAGCAAGAACTAGAAAGAGAAATCCCATTCAAAATCACCTTAGACAAAATAAAATACCTAGGAATCTACCTCCCAAGACAAACACAGGAACTACATGAACACAACTACAAAACACTCTCCACACAACTAAAACTAGACTTGAGCAATTGGAAAAACATTAACTGCTCATGGATAGGACAAGCCAATATAATAAAAATGACCATCCTACCCAAACTTATTTATCTATTTAGTGCCATACCCATTGAACTACCAAAATACTTCTTCACTGATTTAGAAAAAACCATAACAAAGTTCATTTGGAAGAACAAAAGATCAAGGATATCCAGGGAAATAATGAAAAAAAAAAACACATATGATGGGGGCCTTGCAGTCCCTGACCTTAAACTATATTACAAAGCAGCAGTCATCAAAACAATTTGGTACTGGCTAAGAAACAGAAAGGAAGATCAGTGGAATAGACTGGGGGAAAGCGACCTCAGCAAGACAGTATACGATAAACCCAAAGACCCCACCTTTTGGACAAAAATCCACTATTCGATAAAAACTGCTGGGAAAATTGGAAGACAGTGTGGGAGAGACTAGGAATAGATCAACACCTCACACCCTACACCAAGATAAATTCAAAATGGGTGAGGGACTTAAACATAAAGAAGGAACCATAAGTAAATTGGGTAAACACAGAATAGTATACATGTCAGACCTTTGGGAGGGGAAAGGCTTTAAAACCAAGCAAGACATAGAAAGAATCACAAAATGTAAAATAAATAATTTTGACTACATCAAACTAAAAAACTTTTGTACAAACAAAACCAATGTAACTAAAATCAGAAGGGAAACAACAAATTGGGAAAAAATCTTCATAGAAACCTCTGACAAAGGTTTAATTACTCATATTTATAAAGAGCTAAATCAATTATACAAAAAATCAAGCCATTCTCCAATTGATAAATGGGCAAGGGACATGGATAGGCAGTTCTCAGATAAAGAAATCAAAACTATTAATAAGCACATGAAGAAGTGCTCTACATCTCTTATAATCAGAGAGATGCAAATAAAAACAACTCTGAGGTATCACCTCACACCTAGCAGATTGGCTAACATAACAGCAAAGGAAAGTAATGAATGCTGGAGGGGATGTGGCAAAGTAGGGACATTAATTCATTGCTGGTGGAGTTGTGAACTGATCCAACCATTCTGGAGGGCAATTTGGAACTATGCCCAAAGGGTGACAAAAGAATATCTACCCTTTGATCCAGCCATAGCACTACTGGGTCTGTACCCCAAAGAGATAATGGACAAAAAGACTTGTACAAAAATATTCATAGCTGCGCTCTTTGTGGTGGCCAAAAACTGGAAAACAAGGGGATGCCCATCAATTGGGGAATGGCTGAGCAAATTGTGGTATATGTTGGTGATGGAATACTATTGTGCTAAAAGGAATAATAAAGTGGAGGAGTTCCATGGAGACTGGAACAACCTCCAGGAAGTGATGCAGAGCAAGAGGAGCAGAACCAGGAGAACATTGTACACAGAGACTAATACACTGTGGTATAATCGAACGTAATGGTCTTCTCCATTAATGGCGGTGTAATGTCCCTGAACAATTTGCAGGGATCTAGGAGGAAAAAAAAAAACACTATTCATAAGCAAAGGATAAACTATGGGAGTGGAAACACCGAGGAAAAGCAACTGCCTGAATACAGCAGTTGAGGGGACATGACAGAGGAGAGACTCTAAATGAACACTCTAATGCAAATATTATCAACATAGCAATGGGTTCAAATCAAGAAAACATGTAATGCCCAGTGGATTTACGCGTCGGCTATGGGGGTGGGGGGGAGGAAAAGAAAATGATCTATGTCTTTAATGAATAATGCTTGGAAATGATCTAATAAAATATAATAATAATAATAAAAAGAAATGAGGCCTTTATTAGAGAGACTTGTAAAAAGTGTATGATTACTGGATATTACTTACTGTCCTGTGTACCCCTGTTTAGTTTCTGATCTCCACTTTCCCCAATTTGTCCTCTTTTCTACCAGCCTCACTCCCTTTCTCTTATCTCCTTCCCCTCCTATTTTCTGTAGGGTAAGAGAGCTTTCTATACTCAATTGATTATGTATGTTTTTCCCTCATTGAGCTGGTTCTGATGAGAGTAAGGTTTACATGTTCTCCTCCCCACCTCCCCATCTTCCCTCCACTATGAACATTCTTTCATGTCTCCTTTATGTGCAATTTTTCCCTTCCCCATCCTCCCAATGCATTCCTCTTTCTCATGCCTTAATTTTATTTTACTTTTTCTACAATCTCATCATATTCAACTCACAACCTTACTCTCTGTCTATGTATATTACTTCTAACTTCCCTAATGATGACAAAGTTCTTTGGCATTACAAGAATCATGTCCCCATGTATGGATACATACAGTTTAACATTATCCAATGCCTTCTGATTTCTCTTTCCTGTTTACCTTTTTATGATTCTTTTGAGTCTTGCACTGAGAGGCAAATTTTCTATTCAACTTTGGTCTTTTCATCAGGGATATTTGAAAGTCTTCTATTTCACTGAGTACTTATTTCCATCCCTGAAGGAATATGCTCAGTTTTGCTGGGTAAGTGATTCTTGGTTGAAGCCCTATGGAATATCAAATTCCAAATTGTCTGATCCTTTAATGTAGAAGTCACTAAGTCTTGTGTTATCCTGACTGTGCTTCTAAGATACTTGAATTGTTTCTCTATGGCTGCTTACAATATTTTCTCCTTGACCTGGGAGTTTTGGAATTTGGTTATAATATTCCTGATAGTTATCCTTTTGGACTCTCGTTCAGGAGGTGATTGGAAGATTCTGTCATTTTCTCTTTTGTCCTCTGGTTCTAGAATATCAGGGTAGTTTTCCTTGATGATTTTTTGAAAGATGATGTCTAAGTTCTTTTTTTTTTTATCATGGCTTTCAAGTAGTCCAATAATTCTTAAATTATCTCTCCAGAATGGATAATTCTTGCTAATAGGTGTCAAACTCTATTGTTTCTACCTGTTAAAAGATCCCAAGTGTTATAAATGTCCCCTACATTTTATCACCCTAGAAGAAAATCTCTGGTTGCCCTCCCTTAGTTTTAGGCCTGTGTAGTTGGAAAAGGGGCATGTATTGCTTATAGATGAATGTAGGAAAATTCATTATAAGGTGTAGTTCCATTAAGGTTCAATAGATGGCACAAAACCCATTCATGGTCTTATTCTGTTACTTCCTGCAGTTTCAACATATATTTTTCAGGTTGCTTAGAGGAAACTCTTTCCTCTGAAAAGAAATCTGTTGAGAATGATTGCTCTCACACTGTTTGCAAATCGAAACTGTGAAAGGTAAAGAAGGATGTTGAAAGGATTATGCTGGAAGCAGGTAGGTTTTTTTTTTTACTTTCTGTGTATTATTTGAATTCTGGAAATTAAGTTGTTTGTAGTCCTTTCCTCTCCACTGAGAGAGAAGAGGGTGTGGATGTAGCAGGATGAAAAACTAGATGGTCAAAAATATATTTGTTCATTTTATCCCCTACTGCCACCCCCTCTCCTGGGCTTGTTAGTCCTGTCTTCTCTCATCTCCAGTTGGTGCCTTGTTTGATTTTTCTATTTTCTTACATGATTTCTTCGAGTGAGCAGGTAATCTAAATACATAACACTCATCACATACTACATTGTATTTCAGAAGTCCATGGGTATCTTATCTCCTCAGCTAGACTGTAAACTTCTTGAAGAGAAAGGGATCATGACTTGTTCAGCTTTGCAATCAAAACACTGTAGAATTTTGCCTGTAGTCAGTGCTTCTCAGTGTACTTTGGTTGAACGAACAGATGAATGGTGGTTTCTCTTGAAGTCTTTTTAAAAAGCTCACCTTCTTTTTTCCTTTGTATTATGCCTCCTTTTTCTTCTTATTCTGTCTTTCCCCTCTATATTTATTTTCTCTCTCTGCTTAGTTACTTTTTGCCTTAATAATTTCCCCTTTGTTCTCTTTTTCCCAATCTTATTTTGTATCATTCCTCTTTTACCCCACCCTTTTCTTTCCTTCCTCTTTCCTCATAGCTTAAGTGTTAATGGTTTATGCTTTCAATGTTTTCCCTTAGACCTCAGGAACTAACTGTATATAGATAGATCCAAATGAACACCTGGGTTGACATACCACATAGTACTAAGTGGATGCATGCCGTCTTCCTTTAGAGATGACCAAGTTTGTATTCTGTGCCAGCCAGCCAGGTCTGGGCTGGTGGAGGAGATATTCTTGATGTTTCAGAATGAAAATTAGGCTCAAAAAGGTTTAGGGGAGTATCATTAAATGTGGAGCTATCTATTGTTACCAGATGAATTAAAATTCAAAGGGCAAAGCAGATAGATCAATTGTCAGGATCAAAGCAGAGGGTTTCTGGCAGACTCATCCATGAATAAAAGTAATGAGTCATAACTGGTTTCCAGAATTAGAGGAGTGTGTCGACAGCAGAGATTTGAGCCATTATGGAAGCAAGAATTTCTAGGCCAAGATAACTGAGGACCTGACCACATTGCCCCATTTCGACTAATAGGATGTGCTGGGTTTAACTTGTAGTACAAATAGACTAATGAAGAGAACTTTAGTCAGCCTCAATTTCCTCAACTGTACAATAAGTATAATAATAGCACCATTAGGTTGCCTCATTTCCACCAATTGCATATTCTTGAGCCAATTATTTACCTTGCTCTGCCTGGGAACTTCCAAAGGAGTTTCCTTTATTGTAAAATGAAGGGACTGAACAAGATGATCTCTAAGGTCCTTCCTGCTCAGTAACTGAACTATCTTATATATTTTTTTTAATGATACTGTTGCCTCCTTTACTATGAATCTTGGAATATTTAGGCCTTTCTGATAAAGGACAGGAGCCAGAAACCCTCCTAAGGAGGCATCAAGTATCATAATGCCTCTCAGAGAGCTCAACAAAAGGAAATGGGTTTAAATTGCTCCAAGTGAGAATTCCATTAGACATGGGGAGGCATTTCTTAACTGTAATGGTAAATCCATCCTGCCCCCTTCCTCTCAAGTAATTCTCCTAAAAAAAAAAAAAAGCAACTCTTCTTAACTAACTTCTTCTGAGAACATCTCTTAGTCAAACCCACCTGACTCCAGTGATCCTTTTTATGTCCTCTCAATGCTGTTGTGTATTGGAATATTACTCTTTACTTGTTGACTGATTTCTTTTTAACAGTCTTAAATCACATTAGATGTTAACATGTCATCTCCCCTATCTAGATTGGAAATATTTTCTGATAGATCTTAGTTGTCAGTGATTTTTTTCTTCCTTTAATTACTTCATATTTTCACAACTGTGTTTTTGTTGTATTCTCCCAGTTGAACATAAATTTCTTTAAGGCACCATTGTTTTGTTTCTCTTGGTATCCCCATTGTCTATATTTCTGTTGTTGTCCAGTTATATCCAATTCTTTGTGACCCCATTTTGGTTTTTTTGTTTTTTTTTTTGGCAAAGATATTGTAGGGTTTTGCCATTTCCTTCTCCAGCTCATTTTGCAGATGAGGAAAGTTAAGTGATTTGGTCAGGGCTACACAACTAGTAAGTATCTGAGACCAGATTTGAACTCAGGAAGAGGAGACTTCCTGATTCTAAGCCCAGTACTCTATTCACTGCATCACCTAGCTGCCCAGAGTAACTTGTTAATGATTAATATAATCTTTACAAAAACATTTATCATGTATTTTAAATAAAAATAAGACATATCAATGGCATTTTATAAAAATCAGACATCCCGCTGGCACTAATTTAGTGTAATGGTTCCAAAAAAGACTTAAGAATTGCAGACCTATACTTCTTCTCTGTATATTCCTCACTCAAAATAGTTTCTAAAAGCAGAGCATAATATTCTGATTTTGAGCCTTAAGTGTCCAAAGATTTCCTTCAAGTTCAATCCCTTCAGGTTGGCATTTTTAGGAGCACCTTCTTTTTAGAAAACATGACTCACTGATGAGTCAATCAGGTAAAATGAATACTTTTCCAAAAAAGCCAGCTCCACTGTTGTAATTTTGTGTGATCAAGTTCTTTGTTGTTATTGTTGTTTTTTGCTAATTTCTCCAGTCTATTTCTTGGCTTTGAATTTTATGTTAAAGTTGGGCTGTGCTCAACTGGGATTGGAGACACATTGTTCCAAGTTCTGAAAACAGAGCTAGTTCTGGGAGTCTGCAAGTTTTTGATGGTTCCAAGGTGGTATGATCTTGGGATGGGTATGGTCAGTCCCTGCTCTCCCAGTCTGTACTCTGGTCTTTATCCAGAAAGAATGCCTGATCCCCTTTTGCTGCAAGTACCAGCACTCTTCTTGGCCCTGACACTATGACTACTCCTCACATTCCCCTGCAGTCACAAGTGTTAGAGTTCCTTTTGGTTCTGGAACTATGATCAGGGCACCTGCTTCCTTGTGACCAACACCAGCTTTCTTCTCTGCCTTATAGGTCATCTGCTTTGATAACCAGATAATATTTATCTATGTTACAGTAATATCTAATTTATCTGACATTATTGGGTAATTAGTGCAGAGAAATTAGTTTTCTGGATAACTGAAGGATCTCACTAAAGTACAAAATTTAAAAAAACAATGATTGAAAGTGTTCAACCAAAACATGTCACGGGGTCTTTCCAACTCTAAAGGTCTTTAGTACTATGAAAACTTTCTAAAATGAATTCTATATTTCCACATCTTTATGAATAGAGTGTACAAAACATCCTTGATGGGTGGCACAAAATATTAAGACTTTTTTTTTCTAATTTGCTTTTCTTCAGACTTAGTAAAGTAGTATTTTATGTCCTTTATCTTGTTTAACTCTGAGAGCTATTCTCTGATGAAACACATTATATATAAGTAGTTTTGCCTCCAGACACAATGGGAATGTCTTCAGTTTTATGATTCCAATATTCAAGTATCTTGTTGGATTGCATTCTTAATACTATGTAGCTCATGAGACTCTACTGCTACATTTAAAAGCTCCTGGTAGATGGCAGAGTAAGAAGAGTTGCTATACAACATTCCTCTCATAAATCTGGGGCCACTATCCCACAAATACGGAACCTATGGAAAGACTGGACACGAATTTAGGATATAGTGGAAGTGAAGTACATGCATAGGAATACAATGGACGCAGATAACTCATACATCCAGGACTTTAGGACCCCAATGTCTTTTCTCCTCTAGTATAGTCCTCACTACGCTCTTCCATGGATATGGCATCTCTGTGGAGGTCCATTGGCTGAGCTTCCAGGGTCTTCTCCTCTATGCATTTCATCCTCTGGCTATCAGGGCAAATTCTCCTTTTAATCCACAATTGGTTATTTTTTTCTGCTGCCAACGATCACATTCCTCAAAGCTGTTTCTTATCTTAAATGCATCTTTTCTTTGTCTGTGTTTCCCTACAGATATGCATCTTTGGTTCATTCTGGATGTATTAGTCTTTTCCTGGGTAAGTATCTGCCCTGCAGGACTAAAGTGGGGAAGGTGGGAGGACAAGAGTACAGAAAATACTTCTTCCTTACTTCTCTGACCCTTGATGCTGTCCACTGGTAGATGTTCAACAGGCAATCCATCACTAAGCTTTTCTCTATATTGAACTGGCAAGGCTGGTAGATTCCATTTTTGAAGGGCCACCATGGGTATAAACAATATTCAGCTAGCCAGTGAGTTAGGAGCTAAACTTTCCATTTTATCTGTGAATCTCCTTCACACTTTGTAAAAGAATTCTAGGGTTTAGACTGTACTTTGTTAACATATTATCATTGAACTGGAGGAATTCCATAGGAACTAGAATGACCTCCAGGAATTGATGCAGAATGAGAGGAACAAAACCAGGAGAACATTGTATACACAGAGACTGAAACACTGTGGTACAATCAAATGTAATGAATTTCTCCATTAGTGGCAATGCAGTGATCCTGAACAACTCAGAGGGACATATGAGAAAGAGCACTATCCACATCCAGAGAAAGAACTGTGGGAGTAGAAACACAGAAGGAAAACAACTGCTTGATCACATGGGTTGATGGGGATCTGATTGGGGATGTAGACTTACCCTAGTGCAAATATTAATAATATGGGAATAAGTCTTGATCAATGACAAATGTAAAACCCAGTGGAGTTGCTCGTTGGCTATGGGAGGAGAGTGGGAAGAGGGGAGGGAAGAACATGAATCATGTAACCATGGAAAAATATTCTAAATTAATTAATTAAATAAAAAATAAAAAAAAAACATATTATCATTGCTGAGGGCAGCTAGGTGGCTCAGTGGATAGAGAACTAGGTCAGGAGACACGAGGTCCTGGGTTCAAATCTGGGCTCAGACACTTCCTAGCTGTGTGGCCCTGGGCAGGTCTCTTAACCATTGCCTAGCCCTTACCACTTCAATATGTATTGATTCTAAGACAGTTGGTAAGTGCTTTAGGAGGAAAAAACAACACATTACCATTGTATCACCTCTGTTATTGAAATAAAACAGCAGTAGGTTAAGTAGTAATAAACCTATAGCATCTACCTCATGGTGTTTTGTAAGGTAGGTACTATGGGTATAAATGTCCCATTTTGCAGATGAGGAAACTGAGCTTCAGAAAGGTCAAATATTTTACCTGTGGCCAAACAGTTAGTGCCAGAGCTAGGATTTGAACCTGAGGTTTACTTACTCTGACAAATTTCCTATCTCCTATGTAATGTTGCTTCTGTAATTTATAGGCAGGAAACTGAGGCTCAGAGAAATTAAATAATTTGTCTAAAACATTAAATTGATAAGTATATAGTTAGAGTACTAAATATAGAATTAGCAGAGACATGGGTTCCTCTGACACTTGTTAGATGTGTAATCTTGGACAAGTCACCAGAGAAATAGTGTGGCACAGAGACTAAGATGTAAATTTGGAATTAGGAAGATCTATATTCTTGTCCCATATCTGACACATACTAGCTGTCTGACCCTGGGCAAGTCACATAATCTCTCTGAGTCCCATATTCTTCATCCACAAAATGAGGGAGTTGAACTAGATGACCCTTGAAATCTCTACCAGTGCTAAATCTATTGTCCTCTGAAATCACTTAATCTCTCTGTACCTCAATTCCTCTGTACACAAAATAGAGACAGCCTCCACCTCTAGTCTCTACCTAACAAGGTTACTGTGGGAATCAAATGAGTGAGGGCATTATAAGAACTTGGTTCTTATAAGGTTTTTAATTGCCATGTAACCACTAGCCATTATTGTTTTGGGTGGGGTGGGGTGTGTGACAAGGAAATCACTTAAAGACTGATATAAATTAATTTAAGGTCACCAAGGAATTCAGCTATGTAATTCCTTAATGAAAACTCAAGTCAGCAGTCAACCTTTTATGAAGTTTAATTACAAACAGGAGGAAGAAAGGTATTAGAGAGAGAGAGAGAGAGAGAGAGAGAGAGAGAGAGAAGGGGAGAGAAGGGAATAGGGCTTAAATACCCCTTCTGTTTAGGCTGGGCCAAAAGGCCCAAGCCCTTAGATAGCTGAGGCAAAGAAAAGAGATCAGTCCCTATCACTCACGTGACCAAAATGGAGAAACAGTCTCAGGGGCCTCCACCTCCAGCTTCCTTCAGAGCAAGCTTCTCAGAGCACAACCTCTCAGAGCAAAAACCTCTCCAACCAACCACCTCTAGTCCTCAGACCCCGCTATCTTTAAGGAAACCATCCAAGTTCCCTCCCCTCAGTTCTCACATCTACCAATCACTGTCCATGTCTTCCCTGTGCCAATGGTGGCTCTACCTTAACCCAGGACCACCCAGAGGTCTGTGGCTTTGCACATATCTGTTGAAGGTCATATTCTCAAATAATTAAATCTTGATCTATGCTGCAGCCCTTCCTAAATCCTGTTAGGACTGAGTAGGGTGGAAATTGTATTTTCCAAGACCTGGTTCTGTCATTCCAAGTATCTCTATTGTATCAATTCTAAAATCAATCATGACTCAAAGAACTTCCTGTTCTATGCTTAAGCATAGGTCAAAGCCCTTTCCATTGTTCAGCAAAAGGTTTCTGTCCTAAAGTAATCTTAAGTAGGGAGGAGAAGGAACCTCCCATGCCAAGGGGGTTCACATTCCAATAGACTATCAGTAAGAAATTTTCCAAGTATGAAATTTCCCAATGGTGAAATTTCCAACATTTATAAATCTAAGAAATTTTAAGGTTTACAATCCCCCCTGATGATCATTGGGAGACTAGTCTCCCCATTGATCATTTAACATAATCATTTTGTAGTTCTAAATGCACTTCTAACTATAGATATACACAATATTCAATTTTCTAAGAGAAATTAGAATAGTGAGAGAGGAAATAGAAAAGAAAAGAAAGCAAAACCAATGTTTTGCTAGGCGCATTGACAGAAAGCCAAATTAGGGGCAGTCCCTTTTGGCATAAATGTGTACAATTACAATAAATGTTCAATCAAAAGTTCAGTCCAATCAATCATATCCAAAGTTCATTCTTGATCTTCTTCATGAAGTGTAGGTTTTCGGCATCTTTCTGCAACAGTTCATTCTCTGGATATAAAAATTTCAAGCTTCTTTCTTGAAGATCTTTTCTCGAACAGAATCAAAATCTTTGATTTTTATAACAGTAAAATCTTAAACAAAAATCAAAATTCTTGGATTTTTATAAAAATACAATCTCAAACAAAAAAATTCAATAATAAAAAAATTCTTAGATTTTAAATTAAAATACAATCCCCCCTGAAGTAAGTATTTTAAAAAAATATCAAGTTTAGCTCAGAATGCAATGTTCAGTTATGGGGGTGTATGTGTCAATTATCAAAAGAATAGAAAAATAATCAAAAACATAAGAAAAATTCAAAATAGGCTTTGTATAGGTCCAGTTTAAAGTAATTTCTATCCCACAAGTATGTAGGACAGAATGCAGTAATATTTCACTTAGCCATTTGTAGCCAAGACTACAGGAAGTTGCCATAATATAAGAAGAAAAGAATTAGAATTCTATTTTGATGGGGAAATGTCATTCCCTCGTCTGATTTTTTTTTCCATTCAGGGATATAGGGAGCCAGCATGATAGTCAAGCTTTGTACTTGTTTGAGTACTTCGTAAAGAGTGTAGATTCAAGGAAGTCCTATGACTTAAACATAAGTTAAGCGTCGCAACCTCGAGTCTCACTTTAATATTTCTTGTGTGCTCTATTGGCACTATCCAGGTTTAGTCTGTGCTCCTTGTTTTTATCCCTTTTCCTGGAATCAGACACAAACATTAATCACAGTCCTATAATATTTTATCAATAAATGGCAGGTTCCCATAGTTTAAAGCTTTTAGGCATATATTGATATTATTGCAAGAGTATATATATTAACTTGTATTACTGCAGGAAAAAAATAATATTAATATTAATTATGTATACCTTCAGTACAAAAAATGAGAAAAAAATAAAATATTCTGATCAAAAAATAAAATAAAAGAAATAAGAAAAATAAGAAAAAATCAGTAATTCAATATATTCTTGAAAAAAAACAGCATCCATTTGTCTATGGATTATTATCTCCAATTCATATGATAAGATATAGTCACAATTCATATGATAGGATAGAGTCAATCAGTCTCAGCAGAAGATGCTTTCTTCACATGTGAGCAGTGAATCCAAGAGTCTCTTTCTCCAATCTTTATAGATGTTGGAGTAGTTAATAATATTTGGAATGGTCCTTCCCATGAAGGTTGAGTTGCTCCAGTTAGCTTGAAATTCTTGATATAAACTTTATCTCCTGGGTTCAGGTCATGCAGAGAAAAGTCTAATGGTCCAGCTTGTACTGCAGCTCCGGATTCATGAAGTTCACGTAGTTTGTGCTGTAACGCCTGTATATAGGAAGCAATAGTAATATCTCCCCCTAATAGTGATGTATAAGCCGGGGAGAAAGGCTTAGCCTGTATAGGCGGATGTCCAAAAAGTATCTCAAATGGTGAAATATGTAAGTCTCCTCTAGGCCTGCTTCTAAGATAAAATAGGGCCAGAGGGAGAATTTCAGGCCATTTTAAATGGGTCTCAGTGCATAATTTGCCAATCATAGTATTAAGTTCCTCTGTACACAAAATAGAGAGAGCCTCCACCTCTAGTCTCTACCTAACAAGGTTCCTGTGGGAATCAAACGAGTGAGGGCATTATAAGAACTTGGTAGGTTTTTAATTGCCATGTAAACAGTAGCCATTATTGTTTTGGGTGGGGTGGGGTAACATACCAGAACTTTATTATTATGAATTAGTATTCATTCAACAAACATTTCATGTGGATTTTGTTCTAGGATTTGGATCTGTATTAAGATGCTCTGAAGAACAACAGTTACCCTTGGGATGTGCACTACAAAACTATGGTTTATCCCAGACCCACCTATCATCAACACATTCCATTTTGTCCTCATCTTTGTATTGATCCTTGGGAGTGTAATCCAACACTCTTCGCAAAATGAATTTATAGGCAACTATTCAAACAGCCATCTCAGTCATGTTCCACATCACCTGTCACCAAAAACAACAGTCTTAGATTTATCACTAAACAATATAACTGAGATTCAGATTGAGGACTTCAAACTTCTACCAAAGCTGAGAGTTTTAATACTTTCTCATAATAGGATCCAGCACCTTAATATCAGTGTTTTTAAATTCAACCAGGATCTGGAATACTTGGATTTATCCCACAATAACTTATGGGATATTTCTTGCCATCTTCTCATGAATCTTATACATTTAGACCTCTCATTCAATGAATTTGAATTCCTTCCCATTTGTGAGGAATTTAGCAACCTGTCCCAATTAGATTTTCTGGGACTGAGTGCTAAAAGGATACAAAAATCAGACTTACTACCTGTTAGTCATTTAAATCTAAGTAACATCCTGCTAGATCTAGAAAGATTTGGGGGAGCAAAAGACAAATTGGAGACCCTTCCAGTTTTGAACACAAAGAAACTACAGATTATCTTCCCTCCAAATAGAGCATTCTTTATGCAATTGAATATATCAGTGAATAACTTAAGAAGTTTACAAATTACTAATATTAATTTAAATAATGATAAATGTTCAGTTTTCACTGATTTTCTATCAAAAGTAATTCATAATTCAAAATCTCTGAATCTTACTCTTTACCATATTGAAGACACTTGGAAATGTTTTGTGGAAATTCTTCAATTTCTTTGGCACAAGCCTATAGAATATCTTTATATCTACAACTTAACATTGGTGGGAAAAATTGGTTTTGAGTTATTCACATACAATGAAACTTTGCTGAAAGGACTGAAAATAGAATTTATCAACATCAAAGTTTATATATTTCTACAGTCAAATATATATAATATCTTTTCAAACATGAACATAAATATGTTAACGATAACTGATTCCCGAATGCTGCATATGTCTTGCCCCTTCAAGCCTAGCCCATTTCAGTATTTGAACTTTGCTAACAATCTTTTCCCAGATACTATTTTCCCAGACTGTAAAAACTTAAGCCTCTTACAAACACTTATTTTACAAAAGAACAAATTAACACACCTTTCTAAAATAGCTGGTATGACAGAAAAAATGAAGTCGCTGAAACATTTAGATTTAAGCCAGAATTCCATCAGTTATGATGAAGAGAAGAAAAACTGCAGTTGGTCTGAAAGTCTGTTGGTTCTGAATCTGTCTTCCAACGAACTCACTGAGTCTGTCTTCAGATGTTTACCTCCTAGCATCACAGTACTTGATCTCTACAGGAACAAAATAAAGAGCATCCCTAAAAACATATCCAATCTGGAAAGTTTGCAAGAATTAAATATTGCTTTTAATTTTCTAGTTGATCTTCCAGGGTGCAGTACCTTCAGTAGCCTTTCTGTATTGATCATTCAACATAATTCAGTTTCCCACCCATCTGCTCACTTCTTCAATAGCTGCCAGAATATTAAATCACTACAGGCAGAAGACAACCCATTCCTGTGTACCTGTGAACTAAGAGAATTTAGCAAAAATATGGCCACGCTCTCGAGCCAAGTGGTGAGTGGATGGCCACATTCATATAAGTGTGCCTTTCCAGATAACTATAAGGGAACACATTTAAAGGACTTTCATTTGTCTCCCTTGTCATGTAATATAGTCCTGTTGCTTATCACGATTGTTATCGTTGTGTTGGTTTTTGTGATTGTTACAACTTTCTTCTGTGTTTACTTTGACTTGCCATGGTATCTGAGGATGATATTTCAGTGGGCTCGGATGCGACGCAGAGCTAGGAACATCCCCTTAGACGAGCTTGAGAAAGAGGTCCAGTTCCATGCTTTTATATCCTACAGTGAACTGGACTCTCCCTGGGTGAAGCACGAGCTGCTTCCCAACCTTGAGCAGGAAGAGATAAGGATTTGTCTTCATGAGAGAAACTTTGTCCCTGGAAAGAGTATTGTTGAAAACATCATAAACTGTATCGAGAAAAGCCACAAATCCATCTTTGTTTTGTCTCCTAACTTCATTCAGAGTGAGTGGTGCCATTATGAGCTTTACTTTGCTCACCACAAACTTTTTCATGAACGTTCTGATAACTTAATCCTCATTTTACTGGAGCCAATTCCCCAGTACAACATTCCCGCCAAGTATCACAAGCTGAAAGCGCTCATGGCACGCAGAACCTATCTGGAATGGCCCAAGGAGAAGGGCAAACAGGCGCTTTTCTGGGCTAACATCAGAGCAGCATTTAACAGGAAATTAACATTAGTTGAAGAAGCTAATGATGTGGAGATAATTTAAAAGTTTTTATTATGTGAAATTGCTATGAATTAAATATATTTTGTCAGCTTTATTGTGTGGTTTGCTTGGTGTTCTAAGGTCAATAGCAGTATCATAATTGATTTCACATTGTTTATTTAGTTTAATGAGATTGGACTAGACCTGTGATTTCTGATGTAAGGAGCTCCATCCACAAATGGTGTGGGGGACTCAGAGGGTAATGGAATGATTCAGAGTCATGGGATTTTTTAGAGTTGGGACTTGAACTTGGCTCTGAGGTATTCTATCTATCACACAACATTCTTCCCCCTCCCCATCCCCCAGAGATTTCTTTTAATACTTAAATAAGTCTGTGGTTTTGACGCCTTTACTGGTACAGATTCCATCTCTGCCGAACTTACTTTTTTTTTTTAAATTTTTAATTTAATTTAATTTTTTTGGTTACAATACTCACTTTATTTCCCTCCCTCTCCTCCACCCACCCTTCCCACAGCCCACATGCAATTTCATTGGGTATTACTTTTTTCTTAAATTTTTTATTTTATCTGCCGAACTTTCTTAATATATATGACTTCTCCATATTTTTCCATAAAGTCTTCAAAATTCACAGAAGACCCACCCAGGGGCACCAGTGTGTCCCCAACACCATACAGTTGGTGTCTTTGATTCTTCCTTATTTACTTTTATTCTTACTCCGTGACTCATTTACCTCCTTTTTCACTCAAACACGTCCCAAGTGAAGTATTTTATGCAGCTGCTTATAGGTAAGTTATCATTAGTAGCATTCTCCAGCCTCCTCAAAGCCTCTGTGTGTCTTTATGTTTTGGGTTAATTATAGTTCAATGTCTTTTGTGATTGCTTCATGATTTGCCATCATGATTCAGGAAGGTCCTGGGTTTACATCTGGTATTTTTTTTTTAGTCAATTTAGAACATTATTTCTTGGTTACAAGAATCATATTCTTTCCCTCCCTTCCCTCCCCCCACCCTTCCTGTTGCCGACATTCAATTCCACTGCATTGTACATTACATCTGGTTTCTGATAGATACTCTGTGAGCATGAACTTCTCAAACTGAATTTCCTCATCAGTAAAAATAGGGGAAATGAAACCACTACTACTGGCCTCAGAGTGTAGTTGTGAGTTTAAATTTAAAAAATTATGTAAAACAGGCAGTTTTAACAAAAACAAAAAAAAAAACTATCTGTAGGTAGTTCACATCTTGCCATACTGGGTTCATGGAAAGCCCTGGGGAAAAATTATTTTACTCTATTCATTTATTGCTTTGGGTAGAATATTTATATTGTCCTCATAAGTAGCCTCCTCGCCTTTTTTGTTGCATCTGGATTGGGCTTGTATATCTGCAATGGAAGATGTTGATAGTGCGATCTTTTTTTTCTTTTTCTTTTTTTTTAATTTTATAGTATTTTATTTGATCATTTCCATGCATTTTTCATTAAAGACAAAGATCATTTTCTTTTCCTCCCTCCCACCCCCCCCGTGGCCGACGTGTGATTCCACTGGTATCATATGTGTTCTTGACTTGAACCCATTGCCATGTTGTTAGTATTTGCATCAGAGTGTTCGCTCCGAGTCTTTCCTCTGTCATGTCCCCTCAGCCATTGTAGTCAGGCAGTTGCTTTTTCTCGGTGTTTCTATTCCCTCAGTTTGTCCTCTGCTTTTGGATAGTGTTTTTTTCTCCTTGATCCCTGCAGATTGTGCAGGGACATTACACCACCACTAATGGAGAAGTCCATTACGTTCGATGATACCACAGTGTGTTTGTCTCTGTGTACAATGTTCTCCTGGTTCTGCTCCTCTCGCTCTGCATCACTTCCTGGAGGTTGTTCCAGTTCACATGGAAATCTTCCACTTTATTATTCCTTTGAGCACAATAGTATTCCATCACCAACATATACCACAATTTGTTCAGCCATTCCCCAATTGATGGGCATCCCCTCATTTTCCAATTTTTGGCCACCACAAATGGGGATAATGCAATGGGGATAAACTAGATGCATTCCCAATAAGATCAGGAGTGAAACAAGGATGCCCATTATCACCCCTATTATTTGACATCGTACTAGAAACACTAGCAGTAGCAATTAGAGAAGAAAAAGAAATTGAAGGCATCAAAATAGGCAAGGAAGAGACCAAGTTATCACTTTTTGCAGATGACATGATGGTCTACTTAAAGAATCCTAGAGATTCAACCAAAAAGCTAATTGAAATAATCAACAACTTTAGCAAAGTTGCAGGATACAAAATAAACCCACATAAGTCATCAGCTTTTCTATATATCTCCAACACAGCTCAGCAGCAAAAACTAGAAAGAGAAATCCCATTCAAAATCACCTTAGACAAAATAAAATACCTAGGAATCTACCTCCCAAGACAAACACAGGAACTATATGAACACAACTACAAAACACTCGCCACACAACTAAAACTAGACTTGAGCAATTGGAAAAACATTAACTGCTCATGGGTAGGACGAGCCAACATAATAAAAATGACTATCCTGCCCATACTTATTTATCTATTTAGTGCCATACCCATGGAACTCCCAAAAAATTTCTTTACTGATTTGGAAAAAAGCATAACAAAGTTCATTTGGAATAACAAAAGATCAAGGATATCCAGGGAAATAATGAAAAAAAACACTAATGAGGGGGGCCTAGCAGTCCCAGACCTCAAACTATATTACAAAGCAGCAGTCATCAAAACAATTTGGTACTGGCTAAGAGACAGAAAGGAGGATCAGTGGAATAGACTGGGGGAAAGCGACCTCAGCCAGATAGTATACGATAAACTCAAAGATCCCAGGTCTTGGGACAAAAATTCACTATTTGATAAGAACTGCTGGGAAAATTGGAAGACAGTGTGGGAGAGATTAGGAATTGATCAACACCTCACACCCTACACCAAGATAAATTCAAAATGGGTGAAAGACTTAAACATAAAGAAGGAAACCATAAGTAAATTGGGTAAACACAGAATAGTATACATATCAGACCTTTGGGAAGGGAAAGACTTTAAAACCAAGCAAGACATAGAGAGAATCACAAAATGTAAAATAAATAATTTCGACTACATCAAATTAAAAGGCTTTTGTACAAACAAAAGCAATGTAACTAAAATCAGAAGGAAAACAACAAGTTGGGAAAAAATCTTCATAAAAACCTCTGACAAAGGTTTAATTACTCAAATTTATAAAGAGCTAAATCAGTTGTACAAAAAATCAAGCCATTCCCCAATTGATAAATGGGCAAGGGACATGGATAGGCAGTTTTCAGATAAAGAAATCAAAACTATTAACAAGCACATGAAGAAGTGTTCTAAATCTCTTATAATCAGAGAGATGCAAATCAAAACAACTCTGAGGTATCACCTCACACCTAGCAGATTGGCTAACATGACAGTTATGGAAAGTAATGAATGCTGGAGGGGATGTGGCAAAGTAGGGACATTAATTCATTGCTGGTGGAGTTGTGAACTGATCCAGCCATTCTGGAGGGCAATTTGGAACTATGCCCAAAGGGCGATAAAAGAATGTCTACCCTTTGACCCAGCCATAGCACTGCTGGGTTTGTACCCCAAAGAGATAATGGACAAAAAGACTTGTACAAAAATATTCATAGCTGCGCTCTTTGTGGTGGCCAAAAATTGGATAGTGCGATCTTAAAAATCACACTATTTAAGGTTCAGAGGGAGTTTCAGACAAAATTGAGTCCAACTCATTGACCCACATCAGATTTGCCTTTATTGCCTCCCTGGAAGCTAATCATCCAGCCTTAGTTTGGATGGAGAGAAAATGAACTTTCCCCAAAACTATCCATTCCATTTTTGAAAATTTCTCAATATTAGAAAATTCCTCCTACTGGGTGGCTCAGTAGATTGAAAGCCAGGCCCAGAGATGTGAAGTCCTGGGTTCAAACCTGGCCTCAGACACTTCCCAGCTGTGTGACCCTGGGCAAGTCACTTAACCCCCATTGCCTAGCTCTTACCACTCTTCTGCCTTAGAACCAAGACACAATATTGATTCTAAGACAGAAGGTAAGGGTTTTAGAAAAAAAAAAAGAAAATTCCTGCTTAGCTGAAGAAATGTATAGGATTATTACAGAAAGAGCTGGAAAGACCTCCATGAACTGATGCAGAGTAAAATAAACAGAACTGGGAGAACATTGTACACAGTAACTGAAATACTGTGGAACAAACAAATGTGATAGACTTTGCTAATAACAGCAATACAATTCTGAGGAACTTCTGAGAAGAAATGTGATCCACCTCTAGAGAAAGAACTGTTGGAGTAGGAATGTAGATAAAAACATATGATTTATCATTTGTTAATTTGGGTTTATGTGGGGGGTTTGGTTTTATAAGATTAGTTATTTATAAAAATGAATAATATAGAAACATGTTTTGCATGATAATACATGTATAACCCAGATTGAATTGCTTGTCAGCTTCGGGGGGGGGGGGGGGGGAGACAATTTGTATTATATTCAGCCTACCACAACTATATAGAATAAATCTAGTGCTCCTCCCACCAGAAAATCTTTCAAATATTTCAAAGTTATATGTCATTTCAAAATAGCCTAATCCTAATACATGAAGATAGGCAGCTACATAGTGCAAGGGATGGAGTGCCAGGCTCAGAATCAGGAAGACTCACTTCCTGAGTTCCAATCTAGCCTCAGACACTTACTAGCTGTTTGACCTTGGGCAAGTCACTTAACTCTGTTTCTCCCAGTTTCTTCATCTATGAAATGAACTGGAAAAGGAAATGGCAAACCATTCCAGTGTCTTTGCCAAGAAGACCCCAAATATATTCACAAAGAGTTGAAAATGACTCAACAACAACAGAAAGAATAATTCACTCAACAAACATTTAGTAGTTGATTCTAGGCTTGAAACACTGTGCTTAATATTTAAATATACAGAGGTTTTTTTTTTTTAAATCACAGTCTTTGCTCTCAAAGAGCTTTCATGTTATATATATATAGGGGAGAAGAGGGAGAGACTATAACATGTATGACATATGCAGAAATAAGCATTATATATTCTAAAGTAGGGAGTGATTAGGTAAAAGAGAGCTCCAGACTAAATGCTCCAGGAAGCTGGAGAGGTGGAGGAAGAGATCAACTGGGGGACCAGGGACTGGGGATTGCTCATCCTCTTACCCTGATCATTCCCCTCTAGGCACATTCTATTTTCTCTGTGTTCCTCATATAATATGGAGCCCAGAACTGAATGCAAACCTACAGGTATGGTCTCATTAGTTTAGAATATCCTGGGACTATTATGTTGTTTATATTCCTGGACACTGTACTCCTATTAATACTGTCTATTAACATTAATAAACATAATAGCTTGTCATTACATTACATACCTTCACTCCATCAACTAATCAGTCTCTCTGCTTCAAGTCTTTCCTCACTCTGGTCCACTCTACACAATGCTGCCCAAGTAATTTTCTTTAAATGCAATTCTGTGCACATGGAAATATATGACTTATCACTTGTTTATTTGGGTATTAGGGCTTTGGTTTTATAAGATTATTCACTTACAAAAGTGAATAATATGGAAACATATTTTTGCATGATAATACATATATAACCCAAATTAAATTGCTTGTCAGCTCCAAGAGGGGAGAGGGAAGAAGGGAAGAAGACAATTTGGATTATATAACTTCAGGAAACTCATGTGTAAATTTGTTATAAAAATAAAAAACATTTTAATTAAATGCAATTTTTACCATGTGTGTGCCTCTCTCCCAACCACCAGCTCAGTCAAATCCAGTCACTTTCTTCCATCCCTAAGACAAAATATAAAACTCTATTTAGTTTTTAAAGCCCTTGATTTGTTTTTTTCCTGACTTCTCTCATCCTCTATAATCCAGTTAGACAGACTCATATCTGACTTCCATTTTGTGCTTGTACATTGGTCCTCTCATTACATTCCTATAATGTAATTACCTCTGACTCCATGAGAATATACTCTCTTCCTTTAAGAAATAGTCTAAATCTGATCTCAGAGACTTCCTGGCTATGTGACCCTGGGAAAGTCCATTGCCTAACTCTTATTGCTCTTTTGCCTTGGAACCAATACACAGTATTGATTCTAAAATATGGAAGGTGAAAAAATTTTTTAAAAGACATAGTCTAACCACCATGTTCTACATGAAGCTTTTCCTGATCCCCCCCTCCCAAATGCTAGTGCTCTCCCTTCCATATTACCTTATACTTAATTACTTTGCATGTATTTGTCTTATTCTGTTTATGTTTATGCTGTGTATATATATATATATATTTATGCATAATTATTATCTTTTGTGTTAAAATGTAAACTCCTTGAGTATAAAGATTGCTTCCTTCTTTAAACTTGTGTTCCTATGCCTAGCTCGGGGCACATAGTGGGTGCCTGATACTTACTGCTTGACTAAAATGTTAAGGAGAAATTATTCTGGAATTGATGGGAGCCATAGCATCTTTTGAATAACGATAGATAAGCAGGGGAAAGCTGGGCATAGTTTAAGAGCTTTGGGTGAATTACACCTCAGGATACTGACTCCTTGACTTGACTCCCAAGTTACAGTCAACAATCTTTGAAAAATTATGGTGAACCAACTACCGTAAGACTTGGAGACAATCCTGATTATTTTTTAAAATAGAGTGAATTCTTCAGATGAACAATTTAACTTCAGTCCCTGGAAACAATCAAGAGTGGGTTGTTTGCATTTGACAAGGAAACAGAGATTCTCCTCAAAAAGATTAGAAGTTCTGGGAATTTTCTTGTATAATTCCTTACATTGAGGAAACTGAGGCAAACAGAGGTTAAATGACTTGCCCAGGATTACACAGTAAGTGTCTTGAGGCTGGATTTGAATTCAGGTCTTCCTGACTCCCAGCCCAGAGCTTTATTCACCCTATCACCTAGATACTTAGGAGAGCACATAGTTACGAATATATAAATCTAGGAGTTATCTTCATAGAGATGAGGATTAAATTCATGGTAGGTGATGAAATCACCAAATTTTTAATATAGGAAAAAAGAGGAGAGCCTAGGGTGGAGTCTTGGGGTACATCCATTGTTACAGACCATGATGTGTTTGATGAACCAGAAAAGGAGACTGTGAAGAAACAATTAAATATAGTGAGGGAGAACCAAGAGAGAACCATGTCACAAAATCCAAGAGAGGAGAGAGAGTTTCCAGAAGAGAAAATAGAAGAAAATAGAAAACAGTGTCAAATTGTGGACAAGAGGTCAAGAAGAATGAGGACTGACAAAATGTCAACAGATGGGATATTTAAGAAGTCACCGATTACTCTGGAGAGAGCAGGGACTAGATTCACTCTCTCTGGATGAATACACATACTGCCAATATCCTGAAAACTTCAAGTCCTTGGGGCAAAACCCCAGTCACCATGCCCTCCTTCAAAAGGAAATCTTTTGCCTCACACATTCATATTCATTCAACAAACATTTGCTGAACTCTTCCAGTTAAAGTACTTGATGCTTTCATAGGTGTGGTCTCATATTTTAATGGTTCTGATAGCATCACTGGTTCACTTTGATTATTTGGGGTTTTCTGTTTGTGGTGAGAGAGTTTGTTTAACTTTTTTACAGTTGCAAAGTACACGCATTTACCTGAACCTTCCTTCCAGCTGATCTGATTATGAAATTCATTGGGCAAACATTTGTTCTCCACATAATATGCGGATAGGCATAGTTATGTAATATATTTTATTTCTTAAAAATTTTTTATATAAAAATATAATTAAAAATATATTTTTCAGTTGAAGTTCAAAGTTAAGAACATTTTTTTCCAGCTGGCACAGTTAAACCTGAAGGATTATACTAGGCACTGCAGTTCCCAATGACAGCAACATAGTGTCTGGGTGAGATTTTAAAAGAGGAAAATTACTTAAGATAGACTAAAAATTTTTAAATATAATATTTAAGTACTTCTCTGCCTCTGGTAAATCTAGCCAGCCTTAAAGGAATCTAGTCTTGGGCTGAGTCAGAGAAGTCTAGTAAATGGAATAAGGAAGATGAAGGTTCTGTTATATTTTGCCCAATTCGGACTACATCTGGGTATTATATTTAGTTCTGGGCATCAGTCTGTTTAAAAAGGGCATTGATAGATCACCCTAGTGCAAATATCCATGGTATAGAAATGGGTCTTAATCCATGACACATGTAAAGAATTGTGCATCAGCTATGGGAAGGGGTGAGAGGAGGGGAGGGAAAGAACATGAACATTGTAACCATGGAAAATTTTTCTAAGTTAATTAATTAAATAAAAATTTCTAAAATTAAAATAAAAAGGGCATTGATGAACTGAGGCCAGTTTAGACCAGAGCACAGGCTAGGATAGCAGCGACTATACCTTTTCTTATAGCATACCACCTGTGAAGCACTAAAAACTAACATGTCCCCAGAATTAGCATTGAAAAGAACATCATGGAAAAACCTGTCCCCTTTACCCCAGGAGCAGAGTCCAACTTTAACAAACAATTAAAAGTCATGAAAGAGATTGGAAAATGAACAAAACATAAATTTAAAAAAGAACCTGATCATATAAAGTTACTGTGGTGGCAGGGGATTTCAAAACAAACTCAGAAGTGTATAGCAATGTCAAAATGGCTACAAAAAGCTTCAAAAGAAAAATGTAAATTGGTCTCAGGCTCAAAAAGAATTCCTGGAACAGCTCAAAAAGATTTTAAAAATCAAATAAGAGATGCTGGGGAAAAGAAATGAGCATGATGCAAGAGTATCATGAAAGAAAAGAGTCAACAATTCTATAAAGGAAGCAAAAAAATTGGTGAAAATAAGGAGCATCTAAGTGACTCATTTTACAGAGAATGGGGCCTGTAGATGGGAGGTCCTGATTTCAAATCTGGCCTCAAATACTTCCTAGCTGTGCAACCCAGTGCAAGTCATTTAACCCCAATTGCCTAGCCCTTACCATTCTTCTGCCTTGGAGCTGATGCTTAGCATTAATTCTAAGACACAAAATAAGGTGTTTTTTTTTTTTAATGGGGAAAATACAATATGATTAAAATAAAAAAGATGAAGTGAGAGCATATTTCCAGTTTATATAATGCAAATTACAAATGGCAAGGCAGATTTTAACCTAACTTATCCAATTTGTGCTGAAAAGGCACAAATAAAACTTTCTTCTTTACCAAAAGTTGTGGAAATCCCCGGAACTGGATGATTCTGTTTTCTGTCTGATGCTTGCATTGAAACTAAAGAATTTAACTTCCTAAATCATACCTCAAGATTTCACAATCACGTTTCCAGTTAACCAACAGTACCGTATCAGTATGCCCAAGCTATAACCCAAATAAAAATCCACTCAAGAAAGTCATTAGAACATTTTGCATTTCTCTGCCTACTTAAAGGTTTGTTTGTTTAAAAAGAACTTGGAACATTTCCATATAAATATTTAGTCTCCTTAGAGAGGTCAAAGAGACTGCCATTATATGAATACTGGAAATGTTAAGCATCATCCTTATGAAGAAAAAAATTCTGTATTGTCAGAGGTATATTTCAGATGAGAGGTAGCATGATACAGGGGATGGAGAACCAGCTTCAAAATCAAGTAGATATAGGTTCAAATCCTGACTCTGACATATACTGTATATGTGACACTGGTGAACCTCACATTGCCCTAGACAATTCCAAAATTATAGCTTAGGCTCAGATCCCCATTGGTAGAAGGACTTTCTTCATCATAAGTTCTTCACATCAATGAAATTATAGCTCTAAACCTCCCCATTGCCCCATTCAAGTTTCAGGAAAAAATAAGATGAGTGGGAATGTATTAAGGTGAGAAAATGTTGCTGATGAGAAGAAATGGGTTTAAACTGCTTCATGGATAATAAACATTAGATGTAAAGGAGATTTGTCTAGACAATGGGATAGATTAACTAAGAGATCTCATGAAAAGTCCTTTAAGTCATTAAAAATTACCAGCTATATGAAGTCTTCTGAGTATGGTCTTGTCCAGAAAGAAAGAATAAAAAACTTTTTACAGTCCCTTCCCAAATTTTGGATTTTATTCCCTCAATTTGAGTCTTTCCCTTCAATCTCTCTAATTAAAAAAATATATAGGGGCAGGTAGGTGGCTCAGTGGATAGAGAACCAACCATGGAGGCAGAAGATCCTGGGTTCAAATATGACCTCAGATGCTTCCTAGCTATGGACAAGTCACTTAACTACAGTTGCCTAACCCTTACTGCTCTTCTGCTTTGGAACTGGTACCGAGTAGTTGTTCTAAGTCAGAAGGTAAGGGTTTTAAAAACAAACAAATATAGCAGAATTTTGAGAAACACAATAGTCTATTCAAAATTGTGTGACATTTTGAAGACATGACTATTCATTCAATCATATTATCTATTAAAAAAAAAATAAAATCTTCAGGTTGTCCTTTAAATTCAACCTATTCAGAGGTGGGTTCAAGATGGCAGCTTAGAGATAACAACAGCTCAGACCTCCATAAACTTTTCCTCACCTATCAAAAACACAATGCTTCAAGGGGACTGAAAACCAAATTTAACAAAAGGATAGAGCTAGGGAACCCTCCTCCTGGACCCAACTTAAAAGGTACATCCCCAAAAAAGTCTGAACTCTAGAACGCGTGGGTTTAAGGGGAAAGAAGAAGGAAGGTACCAGGACTCTTCCCCCACCTACAGTGCTGAGCCTCTGGTGAGGGCTGGAATCTCTGGGCAGGCAAGGATGTTAGTCTGGAGGGAGTACCTTGCTGGCAAATCTGTGCCAGGCTCCGGGCATAGAACACAGGTGGCATAGAGACAGCTGGAGGAGAAGCACATAGCAGGCAGCCCAGTCACAGCCAAGATGCTCCATCTTGTCCTGCCTCTTTCTGGAGGTTTTGGCCTCAGGGCACATCCAGCTTTGCAGATCAACTCCTTTGCCCTGAGTCAATCTCATCAACAGGACAGATAAGAAGCCTTCAGAGGGCAGGTGAACTCAATCTCCAACACCCCTCCCCCACAGATTGATCTGAGAGTCTTGCTGACTAAGCTCCTAGGGCAAAAGCTGCAAAAAAAATACAGACAACAACCTTGATAACAGGGCAGGAAGCCCAGCTCTGTTTCAGCTTCTTCTATCAGTCTGAGAAGATCTGATAACCTGATCAATCAGCAGAACAGAGAACAAGCCCCTTCAGGACAGAACAGCCCAAACCCACAGATCAAGCACATAATGAGAGAAGCAAGGCTAAAGACAACTACAGGGGGAAAAGAAGAGGGAAATATGAGTAAACAACAGAAAAAGAAAAAAGAAATTACAATTGACAGCTTCTAGCCAGGCAATGAACAAAGGAGAATCAGTGGAACAGAGGAGGATCAAGGAACACCAAGCAAAAACAAAGAAACTCCAGTAAACTGGACACAGGCGTTGGAAGAACTCAAAATACAATTAAAAAGCAATTAAGAGAGGCTGAAGACAACTGGGAAAAGAACATAAAAAGCAAAATAAATCATCTGGAAACATAAAATAGTGTCTTGAAAGCCAAAATTAATCAGTTTGAAAATGAGGCAAAGGAGATGAAAGATCAGAAGGTGAAGGATGAACAAAAAGTCAGGGATGAAATTTAGTCTTTAAAAACTGGAATCCAACAACTAGAAGCAAACAACTTCAAAAGGCAGCAGGAAACTATAAAACAAAATCAAAAGAATGAAAAAAATTGAGGAAAATATGAAACACCTCATTCTCAAAACAGAAGATTTAGAAACAAGTCCAGGAGGGACAGCTTAAGAATCATTGGTCTACCATGTGTAAAAATGGATTGGAATCCAGGACTTCAATCCCCACAAGCCTTTGCTCCACTTCCCCAGAATGCCTTGTAATCTCACCTGGGCCAAGATCAAGAAGGGGTTTAACCTGATTGCAAAGGCTTTTGAGGTCTTTTTTTGGACTTCCATTTTGGGGCAGACGTGGCTCTTTTCATAATGTAGGTGAGGTTGTGTCTAGGCCTCTTGTGGCCTGGACACGTGTTTTCTTATCCTGTATTTTCTTTAATTCTTAAATTTAATAAACCTCATAAAATATAATACTCCTTGCAGAGAGAAACTAATTTCTACCTGCCTCAGTCTCCCCTAAATTTTAATCTTTACACATGGTCTACCATGACAAAAGACAAATTAGACTATCATGACAAAAGAAAAAACCTGGACATCATTCTACAGGAAATTATCCAAGAAAACTGTCCCAACATTCTAGAGCAAGAGGGAAAAGTGGAGATTGAAAGAATCCACAGATCACCTCCTGCACTTAATTCCCAATTGACAACACCCAGGAATGTCATAGCCAAATTCAAGAACTGCCAGACCAAGGAAAAAATATTACAAGCTGCTAAGAAGAAGTCATTCAGATACCATGGAACTAGTTAGGATAACACAGGATCTGGCTGCATCTACACTGAAGGACCGAAAGGCGTGGAATATATTCCAGAAAGTAAGGGAACTAGGTTCTGATCAAGGACACATGTAATACCCAGTGAAATTGTGCATCAGCTGCAGGAAGGGTGGGGGGAGAAGAGGGAGGTAAATAATGTAACTCTTGTAACCAAGGAATAATGTTCTAAATTGACTAAATAAATTATTTTTTTAAATGAGCTGGAAAAGAAAAAAAAAGTTGTAGACTCTACAAAGGTGTCTGTGTTCATGCAACTTATAGCTACCCCTAGTGTGGCCCAAACCAAATTAAAACATCATTGGGAAATATTTACCAAAATAAATAAAAATCGATCATATTTTTTAAAATGCTGTATCCCAAAGAAATAATAGAAAGGAGAAAGGATCTATTTGTACAAAAATATTTATAGAAGCACTTTTTGTAGTGGCAAAGAATTGAAAATTGAGGGGATGTCCATCAATTGAGGAATGGCTAAAAAAAGTGTGGAACATGGTGATGGAATACTACTGTGCTATAAGAAATGATCAGCAAGAAAAGTTCAGAAAAAGCTAGAAAGATCTGCAGGGAAAGATGCAGAGTGAAATAAGAAGAACTGAGAGAACATTGTATACAGTAACAGCAACATTATATGGTGATTATCTCTGAAAACTTGACTACTCCTAGTAATGCAATGATTTGGGATAATCCTGAAAGACTTTATGACAGGGAATGCTATCCACCTCCAGAGAAAGAACTGTTGGAGTTGTCTTTCATGTCAGAGTATATAGGGTTTTATTTTGGGTTTTGCTTATGTATGAATGTGCTCTTACAACAATGACCAATATGGAAGGGTGCTTTGCATGACGATAAAAATAAAATTTTAAATGATAATAATAACAATAAGAAAAATGAAAATGTTTCAATGGCCCTCTTTTTTTTTTTTGCTATTACTAGTTCTTCTCTCACTTTCTTCCTCAATTAAAAGATATGAGAGAAAAGAGTAGTTATTAGCAAATAAATATAGATAAACAAGATGAATGTATGCAGTGGCTATGTGCAGAAATATAGGTATCTTTTTGTTCCTTGAGTCTATCAGGAACTTTAGGATCTCAGGAGAGACTGGTCCTCTGGAGATATGGTTGATCATTGCATTAATCATTGTTCTTAAGTGTTTCAAAATATTTTTATTGACAATGTTGTTATCTTTGAGATTGTCTTTAAAGTTCTTTCCAATGCTAAAATTCCACAATCCTATGAAAGTGATTTCTAAGGTGGAAATTCCAATACATTTCAGGAGATAGAATAAGAAACCAGACACTATAGTTCTCTTTACAGTAAGGGGGGCTTGATTTTTGAGAAGTGTTCTTTTCTTTTCTCAGGCATTTGGACAAATCTAGATCACAAACCCGGCAGTGAGTTAAGTGGCTGTTTACCCCAAGCAGGTGAAGGCTGCTCCTGATAGAATGGACAGACGAAAACAATTTATTCCAATGGCCACTGAAGCAGGCTGAAGCAGGTACTGTGGAACCCTTGGAATTTGATCAGACATCAAAGACTCCAAGATCATCCACTGTATCCAGGGCCATTACTAGTCATCCTGATTTTTGTCTTGCCATTAGGCTTGGCTGACTCTGGAAGAGAGAGTGAGGCTGGTACTTTGAATGGCTAACCAAACTTTTGTACATAAATATTATTATCTTTTAAAGAATGATGATTATGAAAAGTTCAAAGAAACTTAGGAAGATGTATACAAAGGGATAGAATAAACTAATCAAGACCAAAACAAAAATAGGTACAATGATTATAACAGTATCAATGAAAACAATACAAAATACAATGGATGAGGTTGGATCCAAGCTGTTTAAATTAAATTGCATTTCTCCTGTCTGTTTAAAAAACTCCAAATGACAAAAGTGGAAATCAGTAGTATTTAGTCATAACCACTCTCAGTTTTCCTTAACTGTTTCCAGGGAATGCATTTTGTAGGATAGATATTTTGTTGAAGAAATGCATTTTGTTGGGATGTATCTGATATTGAAAAACCAAAAGTATTGGTTAAAAATGTATTGTATCCATTTAAAATTTGAATGTTGAGTTAAAGTTCCACTTGGGATTAGAATTTTTGGGTTTAGCAAATATAGAACAAGAATGACTAGGTTCTGTAGATTGATCATCAAAATCAAAAAGGAAAAACAAAATGAAAGAGAGGTACCAAGGGAAGACAACTGAAATTCTTTGATATACATCTCTCATTACTACACAAGCAAGAAAGACTTATGAAGCAGTCTTTAAGGTATGAAAAAGGAAACAATCTGGAGTGGAAACAGAATTCAAATCAATTCCATCCAACAGATATTTACTATGTGCCACCAATAGTGTTAGGTTCTGGGTGTAAAAGAACAAAAATGAA
This sequence comes from Monodelphis domestica, assembly GCF_027887165.1. Lineage (NCBI taxonomy): Eukaryota > Metazoa > Chordata > Mammalia > Didelphimorphia > Didelphidae > Monodelphis > Monodelphis domestica. Next base: position 126,440,675 of record NC_077232.1, on the reverse strand, counting down.
GTTTTTTGCTCTCAAAGAACCTATATTCTAGTTGTGGGGAGGTGGGAAGGGGGGGTAATATGAACACTGTTTTTTTTTAAGTAACATAAATAAATAAAAATAAACAAAAAATTATTAAATGCAGTTATCAAAAAGAGGCTCTTTGATGTATACAAAAATATTTATACTGTGCTCTTTATGGTGGCAAAAATTGGAAAATGAAGGAATGCCCTTCAATTGGAGAATGGCTGAACAAATTGTGGTATGTGTTGGTGATGGAATAATATTGTGCTCAATGAAAGTGGAGGAATTCCATGGGGACTGGAACAACCTCCAGGAAGTGATGCAGAGCGAAATGAGCAGAACCAGGAAAACATTGTACACAGAGACTGATACACTGTGGTACAATGGAAAGTGATCTACTTCTCCATTAGTGGCAATGCAATGATCCTGAACAATTTGGAAGAATCTACGAGAAAAACCACTATCCAAATTCAGAGGAAACACTGTGGGAGTAAAAACACTGAAGAAAAATAATTGCTTGATTACATGGGTTGAGGGGAGATGGTTGGGGATGTAGACTGGGTGAACATCCTAGTGCAAACATCAACAACATGGAAAACAGGTTCTGATCCAGGACACATGTAATACCCAGTGGAATCACGAATCAGCTATGGGAAGGGTGGGTGGAGGGGAGGGAGGGAAAGAACATGATTCTTGTAACCAAGGAATAATGTTCTAAATTGACTAAATAAAAATTGTAAAGAGTGGGAGCATTGCCTATTAATTTATCTGCAATGATCTGGAAGCTAATTCTGTCACTGAAGGTAAATGAAAGCTAATTCCAGGTCATGAAAAAGTCAGAATCCAGAATGAAAGGTAGTGTAATAAGAGAACAGGAGGCAGAGTGGAGAAAAGAAGATGGAATAATTAGAGAAAAATGAATGGAAGAAGTGTCCATTTAGAGGAAAGGAGTTCAAATTAAAGGCATAGATAGACAAAATGAGTGCTCCCATTCCTACAGCGGTCACACCTTGAATTCTGGTTCAAAGCCTTCCATTCCACCTCAGAACCTGTCCTTGAACGTGAGGACTTCAATAAGCATATTTTGATAAACCGACACCCTGGCCTCCCACTTCATCCATCTTCTCAACTTCCATGACCTATGTCTTCATTCCACTTTAGCCATACAAAGGGACAGTCCTTGATCTCAGCAGTCCCTGCAAAGGTCTCAAATCTAGAATCTCCCAATTCCTCTGACTATAATCTTGTTTCATTCTATCTCACCCTATCATTCTCTCCTTCAAATTTCTTTTAAACCTGTCCTTTATCTAACTGTGACTTGGCCAGGATCTGTGTGATCCTGGAAATTTATCTGACCCCAGATATGAACATGGGTCCTCTTGATTGCAGGTCTGGTGCTCTGCTTTCATATTTTCTATGGTCCAAACAAATTGGTCTTTCTGATTTCCTCACATGAGATTCCATTTTCCATTTCCATGCCTTCGAACAGACCTTTCCTCATCCCTGGAATGTATTCCCTCTTTAATTCCACCTCTTAGGATCTCTAGCTTTCTTCAAAACACAACTCAAACATCAAAGTCCTATTAAGCTTTTCCTGATTCCCCTGAAGGCCAATACTTCTCCCTCCCAAATTAGTACGTATTTTGTATTTTATATATATATTCCCCCAATAAAATAGCTATTCTTTGACAGAGAAGGAAGGGGGGAATGAATATTTATTAAATGCCTCTTATGGGCTTAGCACTTTAAAAATACCATCTTATTTCAGAGCAGGGACCATTTCACTTTTAGCTTTATACCCCTTAGGGCCTGGCCTTAGCAGTATTCCTGAAACATTATAAACACTTGATAAAAGGCTGTTGATTAATTGAGAAAAAGAGGAAGAATAAGGAACAGAAAATAAAGATATTTTTAAATGAATAAAAGTTTTTGCATTCCTAAATTGGGATAAGTAAAGAGAACTTCATCACTGCTACTGTATAATGAAATAATTAGAACTATCCAAAGATGGAACAGACTGCAACAGAAAGTAATAAGATTTCTGTCACTGGAGATGCTTTAAGTGGCATCTACGGGACCAATTGTTCATGACGTTGCAGAATCATATTTTAGGCTGAGATTGTATGACATGATCTTTGAGCTTCTTTCCAACTCTTACAATTCTAGAGGTCTATGCTCAGGCAAGGGAGGAGGGGATATAGCAAAAGGCCATCTACTTGTTGGGGTATCAGGCAAAAATAGTTATCTGGGGCGATATAGGTCAAATCTTATCAATTCATAAAATGATTTCTTGTCCAGGTGAGGTTATCCAGGCAGAAAAGCACTAAAATAATTACACAGAACAGTTCTGCCTTTGCTTATGCCCAACTGTTTCAGATTCATTTTTTCCAGTTAGATTAATTAATATGAAGTATCCCTCATTGACAAGATAAAACAGGCTAACCTTAACCAAGTTCAGAGAAGTCAAAGGACAGTGAGCTGCCATTTTTTTGTGTTGGCTAAAAAATGGCAAACCAAGTAGGTGCCAATCAGTTGGTAAATTGCTGAACAAATGCTGCTTTATGAATGATATAGAATGGTTTTGTGCCATAAGAAACAGCACATAGGTGAAATTCTGAGAAATTAGGAAGAGGCTTCTAAACTAGTATGGAATAAAGAAAGAAGAGCCCAGAAAACAATATTAAAATGACTATAAATGTGAAGAAAAACAATGCTAAAAGCGTCAGAATTCAGATGAGTGGGATGACTAATGTTGATTCTAAGGGATGGATGATAAAATATATTCCCTCCTTCCCCAACCATTCCACTAAAGGGTGGACTACAGATGGCGAACGTTGCATATATATTGGCAGATATGATAAATGTCAGTTTCTTTTGCTTGCTGGTTTCTCTTTGTTTAAGGAGGGGAAGGTTCTAGACGAATATGTGTGAGTGGGGGAGTATGGGGAAGTCTCAGTGTTTTAAAAAAAAAAACACAGAAAATATTTGAATGTTGTTTAAAAGTCATGAACTGTCCCAAAACATGCATTTTGGGAACAAAAGGTTGAATTTAATGGTAGAAAACTAGTCCACGGCAAGCTGACTGTTACTTCTCATCTATGTCTATAATAGAGTTCATTTTTCTTCTTTCTACACAGGGAATTAGCATCTCATCTTACCCAAGTAAATATTGCAATTCTTGACCCAGGAAAACACAAATTGTTTTCCTTGGTTTGCGTGTGTGTGTGTGTGTGTGTGTGTGTGTGTGTGTGTGTGTGTTTTGTAATCCCTTAAAAATGTTGTTTTACTTAATGCTGCCCAATCCTTTGATCTGGACAAAGTCATTTTAAAAGTCTATTCTTCCTTGGACCCATGCTTTGTTGCCCCACCCATTCAATTGCTTAAAAACAGTAAAAGAGGCAGTGAAACCCAGATTTAAGAATTCAGTGTGCACTGTGTGTAATACTGCAAGTGATCGGTAGGTGGTGCCCTCTCCCCCAAGCGGCCAAGATCTCATCATGCTTGGGAGACTTTTGTACTGGAGCTAACTCTGGTCTGGTTTCTCATAGATATCCACCTGCTGCTTCTGTTGAAATGGCACAAACTTAAGGGTAAGAATCCTTCATTTTACTTCTTTGTCTACTTACACAAGGAAGTCTGTGGATAAATTTCAGGAGGTCTAGGAACTTGGATGGGGGGAAAATTCTATTTTTATTTTCACTAATTTCCAACTGAAACTGAGCATTTTCTGCAGTTATGAATGCAGGCAGCAAGCCACAGTTGTATTCAACTTCACTAGAAGGCCGAAGGGATCCCTGACAAAAATAGATATAGAAACTCAGACATAAAGTAAAGCTCTTGAACAGCTCAGGTCTTTCAAAACTGCATGGTCTTGGCTATTCTCTAAAAGGGAAGAAGAGTAAAAATTTTTAAAAGCTTTAAATATTGATTAATTTTTTCTCATATTAATCCATGAGTAGTAAACTTGGAATTATTGCACTGAGGATTTTTAAAAAAGAATACGAGATCAACATGTGTTTGAATTTGAAATGAATTCAATCTGATTACTATAAAGATATGATATTGTTTACAGAAAATTAAGTCCAAGTTTAGGCATTGGTGGTAGCCTTTCTTTGCTAGCTTTTCCTGATTTTATTCAAAATCTAGTCTCAAAATCTGTTTATGGAGGTTTTCTCCAGTTTGGAGCTTATCTGTTGTCATTTGATCCAATTTATACTATGTTTTGGTGATTTATAGATAATGCATGTTTTATTGCTTATGTTTTTCCACTTTACACATAGATGCAATTTTTTTGCCTTTGTTAAATGTTTTATTTTAATACCAAATTTCCACATAACTTTTCCAAAGTCATATGGTCCATGTTGCCTCCCTCCCTTCTGCCCTCCTCACTTGTAGAGCTGACAAGCAATTCAATCTGGGTTGTACATGTATTTCCATGCAAAACATGTAGACACCATTTTAATAATCATTTTGTGACATTTTGTGATGTTCTCTTCCACCCTCCTACTCTTTCCTCCTCCCCAGGACAGCAGATAACATTTTATAGTTTGTACACGTGTTATCAGGCAATATATTATTCTATATTTGTTATGTGAAAGAAGATATAAATGGCTATTCTAGAGAAAAAATTCATGGAGGAAATAAAGAAAAGAATAGTACTCTGCATTCAGACTTAGTTCCTTCTATAGCAGTGGTTAGCCTTGCCTTGCTGTCATTCACAATTGATCATCGGACATTATTGCTGTTAGTTACAATGTTCTTCTGGCTCTGTTCACTTCACTTTGCATCATTTCAATGTTTGATATTATATATGTATATTGAAAGATTTAGTAAATGATGACTGACCCAGGTACTGCTGAATTTCAGACCAGTCATACTAGGAAATTAACTCTAACATTGTGAAAGATTGCTAATGTTTAACCATTTAACCAAGGATAGATATTTGGGTGGTAAACAGTTTGGGAGAGCACAAAGTGCTCAGGTTGAATTATTTATGAGAAGTTTATTCACTTCCTGTATTTTATGTTAATTTTTATTTATTTATTTTGGTCCACAAAGGTGATTTCATCTTGGGGAAAATTCCCAGCCAGGAGCCTCCTTCTCCCAATACATGCTGATAGTTCCTCTGAAAATTATAGACTTAAAGAGATCACAGAGCTCTTCAGTGACTTGTTCACGATCAGATACATTTAATATATTTCAAAGGCAGTTCTTGTGCCAGGAAATTCCTGAGTCCAGGGACAACCCTTTATCCACTATGTCATATTGTCTCTCTTCATGTTCATACTTATTAGGGATGGGCTTGTGATTTTATTGGTGTAAGGAACTCCCTGGTGAGGAAACTTCCCCTACTAAAGCAAGTTGGTATCTTCTCTGTAACTTATAAGAGTAGCCCAGACCCCTCCAGAGTTAAGTGACTTGCCCAGGGTCACAAAGTCAGAGACAGGACTTGAATCCAGGTCTTCCTTGTTTCTGAGCCCAGCTCTCCATGCACCATGGCACACTGTTCTTCACATTCATACTTATAACATAAATTTTCTCTAAATAGTCAAAGACCTTTGAAACCTGCAGCATTTTATACTGGTGATGCTCAAGCCTATATATTGATGGGGAAAATGGCCTGAATGTAACATAGCACTCGTACTCAAAATAAGGCATCTTTTATAATATAGCAAAACGAATTCTGCCTAATGGAAGAAAATTTCAAAACAATCTGTAAAGGTAAGTAGCCAGCAAAGACTATAGGGATGGCATGTTTAAGCCATACAAATGCCACCAAAATATTGTGTTGGTTTTTTTTTTTAATATTAAAGAGTCAACAAAACCTCAGATAAATGAACTCTCATATTTGGACTGAAAAAAAAACAAAAAACAAAGCATACTTTAGCTTTTATTCCTTGTCCATAATTACCACTCAAGTATAAAATATTATCTAATTTTCTAACTCTAAACAGCCAGCACAGTGCCTTTTACATACACTAGGCAGCTAATAAATGTTTACTAAATGGCATTGGATTGAATGAAACTCTTCTCTCGGCTCAGTCCTTTGCCTCTCTTAATTTTTTTGCACATTGTTGCCAAATTAATCTTTCTAACATGCTACTTTAATCATGTTATTTCCTTGCTCAGAATTCAGACTACAAAACCATAAAATCTGTCTTTACAGAAATCGAACTGTTATTATACCTGAGACCCTTAAGAACAATGCATGTTGTCTGGCTTGGGTGCTGCTGGGACCTGCTTGCTAAATTCAAAGAGTGAACACAAGAAACCCCAAGTCATCAGAAGATTTACTGAAATCCCAAGCAACTAAGCTGCCAATGAGGGAGGAGAGATTTTGTCTGGATGGTGTTTTCAGTTCCCAATTGGTGTATTTTTTTCATTTGAGTTTTCAGCATGCCATCTTGCATTTGCATTCCTTATCAGACCATCCCCCATGCCTGAAATAACTTTCCCAAGATTCAGGGAAGTGGTCTCTAACTGAACTCTGATCCAGTTGAATTTGACAGTTGTTGTTGTTTTTCCTGTTCTCCCCAGCTCTTAGTGCTCTCTCTTTCTTCAAACTACCTCGTTTTTGCATGATCCTGAGCAAGATGAAAGCTTTTTGAGCTCAGAGGCTCACTTTCTTCATCTGTGCAGGCCCACCCAATTCCTAGCACAATGCTTTGTCCATAGATGTTTCATAAATGTTTGGATTGACTTAACTGGATGCATTGAAGGGGCTGAGAGCTGATTTGAGTGTGACAAGTGTGGCATCTCCCCAAAGACATTTGCAGAGACTGAGTAAGGAAGCTAAAGAATCCAGTGATATCCTGGAAGGAAGAAGGAAAAAGGAGCTCAAGTTCTGGTTAATAGGAACTAGTCACCTGGGGAAACTCTCAGGTGAGTTTGGATGTTTTTCTAAAAAAATTTTTTTTGATTGTCCATTGCGGGGTTCAGTCCATTCCCTCAGAGGAACAGAGCAATGGAAAAATATTTAAATCTAATAGAAGCCATGGAAGAGGGAAGATTAGAATTACATCTGGGAATCCAGGAGCCAAATTCTTTTGCTTGACTTCTAGGAGGATCAGGTAAACTGATGCCCCTTTACTATAAATTGGGCTTTTCCTGAGAACAGTGAAGCCCCTTAACAGTGAACTATGGAGTAAAACAGTGGTTCTCAACCTTTCTAATGCCGTGACCCTGCAATACAGTTCCTCATGTTGCTGTGACCCCAAACCAAAAAATTATTTTGGTGGCTACTTCAAAACTGTAATTTTGCTACAGTTATGATTCGGAATGTAAATACCTGATATGCATTATGTATTCTCATTGCTACAAATTGAGAGCTTGAGAACCCCTGGAGTAAAAAATAAATTAATAAATGGAGTGAAGAACAAAATTTAATAATAAATATTATTATTTAAAATAATATTTAAAATAATAAATATTTAATAAATAAAAAATAAAAAGATTGAGCTGAGGGTATAAGCCAAGGAAGTTGCAGTGAGGAAATCCCAAATTTGTAGGCTTAAAGGCATTATGAAGTCACATTGTTTTATGGCATATTTTTGTGCCTTTTGCCTATAGTTTTCCTCCTCTTTGTAGCTGGTTAACTTTATCTAATCTGTTCCAAACAGTGGATTTATCTTTGCTTACTCAGCTTTGAAAATCATTTTATCTCTCTTTGCCCTTTATTTTCTAGTCTCACCTTGGTGTCTTTTAGAGGTTTGTGATACACATTTGCATCTGTGTTTGCTAGATTTGTTTTTTTCATTCTTTTTTTAAAAACCCTAACCTTCCGTCTTAAAATCAATACTGTGTATTGGTTCCAAGGCAGGGTCACACAGCTGGGAAGTGTCTGAGGTCAGATTTGAACCTAGGATCTTTTTTCATTCTTAAAACTCCTTCCTGCCCTCTCCCCAGCGCCCACTAGCTTATTGCGTGGGATAGAGGTGGAGACCACCCCTCACGGAGATCCCCTCCTCACAATGAAAGTTCGCAGTCAGAAATTATGCGCAGAAAAGACAGTTTATTTCTCTTTTATGAAAGAGGGCATCGCCTCTAATCCTAAAGCAAATGCACCCTCTTGAGCCTAGCCTAAAGCCCCCTTCCCCCCACCTCCTTTCCTGTCTCTCCTCCCTCCCCCCAAACTGATGAGCAAAAACTTATAGTCTCAAGTTTTAGCCAATCAGAAAACAGGACAACCACAACATTATCTCCTTTAGCCTGCTGGAACCTAAGCAGGGGCACAGCCGAGCAGAAGCAGGGGGTCGTGGTCTGGAGTTTCTGGGAATGATACTCCTGTTAGCATGTTTGACTCTAGCACATTGCATGGCCAGGGGGCTTTTGGAAAACATTCTGAGGACAACACATAGCCCGCTCCTCCCACTATTCATCTGAACTCCCGGGGAGAGCTGCCTAGGAAGCCACTTGATCTCTTTCACTACCTCCCCCTTTGCATGGGGATCAGAGGATCAATAGATTCTGAACTTGAGAAGTCATACAGTCCAACGTCGCTCATCTTCCAGCTGAGGTAACCGGGCTCTAAAGAGTTTCCGCGACTTGAACCGTAATCACCGAGCTAGTGATGTCAAGAGCAGGATCAGAATGGATCTAGGTGCTCTGACCACAAATCGATCCCTCTTTCTAGTGATCAGTTGAGAGGTAGAAGATGTCGGGAAGGCTTGCTTTTAAGTCCTGCTTCTGCCATTTACAGGCATCACTTAACTATCTTTTGGCTATCTTTACAGCGTTGGTATCGTTCACGACTGACTCCTGAGATGTTCGTTTTTCGGGGATTCTCCTTCCTCTCTTTCTGAGCTGTGTTCTTAGAGTATGGAATCACACCGACCTTTTCTGCGAACTTTATGAAATCAGTTTCCTTAAAGTCTAGGGAGTGCGTCTAACTGTGTCCAATAGTCAGTCCCCTCTCTGGCTTTTTCTGGGGCTCCACGATGAACAACACCGTTTCCAAAATTCCTTCGCCAACTAGTTCCTCTGCTCCCATCATTCAGCGAGCTCTCTTTTTTTGAAGTTCATGCCAACTGAGGGTTCCAATCCTTGTCTCCGCTATCCAATGATCTTTACGTTCTCTCCTTGCTAGACGCTTTCGCCCTTTCTTCAGTGACTTTAAGCACATAGGCTTAACGGCTTTCCTCCCCATTCTCTGCCGTCACCATCCTTGACAACTTCACACTAAAGATCCTTTTCTCACCCTGTCCTCTCTGTTCCTAGAGGGTTTCTCCACCTCAAGTTTCAGCTAAAACCAACTTTCTAGAAGAAGCCTTTTCTGATTTCTGTTAATGCTAATGCCATCCCTCTGGCCTCTCTGATTTATACAGTTATTTAAATGTTGTCTCTCCCCACCCCATTAGACTGTGAGCCCCTTCAGAGTGGGGACTGTCTTTTACCATTCTTCATACCCCCACGCTTAGCACAGTGCCTGGCATGTACCAGGTGCTTAATAAATATGCATTGACTGACTGAATGACCTCTCAACTCCAGAACTTCTATGTCTACTTTAATCTTGCCACCCACTAATAAAGGTCATATGTCAAACTTTGTAGCCTACAAGAATTGTGAAATATCTCCCTTCCTCCAGTCTCTTCCCTTTCCCCCTTCACTTCTTCCTCACCACCATATTTCCTCTCTATTCTCTCCTCATTTTCTCCATTGGCTTTTGGCTATTCTGACTCTGATAATTCCCAACCCTGAATGAAACTGACCATCTGCCCTCTCATTACTATTCCTGAAGAGTAGAGCAAGGACGACCAAAGAAAGTAGCCACTCTTTGCTCACTTGATCCTCTACAATTGTATGCTATCTAACTATGCTGTCACTAGCCCAGTGCCTGGAACATAGTAAGTGTTTAATGGATCCTAGCTGACACATTGATTGACTTCAATGAGACCATAGTGCTTCATGGCAGAGTTTTCATTCATCTAATTTTTTTTCCCATATCAAATTTTCTTACAGTGCTCGTCTCCAACAATCTTGTTTTCTGCTCCCTCCAACTCCATCCAAAACCACAGGTACTCTCAGTAAATCTCATCTACTTTACCAAGAACATTAAAGCCATGCAATGGGAGCTCTTTTGTTTCTTTTCTTCCTCACCTTAAAATTTCTGTTGGGGGCAGCTGGGTTCGCTCAGTGGATTGAGAGCCAGGCCTAGAGATGGGAGGTCCTAGGATCAAATCTGACCTCAGACACTTCCCAACTGTGTGACCCTGGGTAAGTCACTTAACCCTTATTGCCTAGCTCTTACCACTCTTCTGCCTTAGAACCAATATATAGTATTGATTCCAAGGTAGAAGGTAAAAGTTTTTTTCAAATCTCTGTTATTAGAGATTGTAAAAGTTTGCTAAAATTAATGCTTCCCTCTGGGCTCTTGATCTCCCAAAGCTCTTTAATATGGTTTACTGCTGGAGTTGGAGTCAGAAAGATCTATATTCTAACAAGTTTTTCCATCTTTAACTAGTCAACTAACAAATTTATTAAGCATTTACTATGTTCTAAGAAGTGCTGTGTGGATCCTGTTGCCTATGATCCTTCAATATCTTCCACTTGGGAAAAAAAGCTGACATCTATAAAATAGGACCATTTAGTACCAATCTCACAGGTTCTACCTCCTTACCCCCACCTTGTGACATACCACAGCTTAACTCACAATTCATCTCAAAATACTACCTTCTACAGGAAGTCTACCCTATCTCTCTTTTTCCTCTTTCTCCAAACCCTCAGACACTTGAGTCTTCCTTTCTAAGATGACCTACATTTGCTCTGTATGTATCTTATTTACATTTATTTATTTACATGTATGGAAGGAACTTGAGGGTTGTCTCTTATTTTTTTTATTTTTCTATGAGATTTAATGAACCAAATAGTCATATAATGTTACAAATTGTTTTTCTAGGCTTTGATTCATCCTCGTCTGGGCTTAAGAGAACCAGTGATAGCAATCAGAAGAAAATCATGGGAATCATCAGAAACATTTATATTTTGTATAGTATTGATCTGTCTGTACTTTGTGGGGCTCTGCTACTACCCGAAATGAATGAATTAACTACCAACTGTTCTCAGGAATATTTTAAAAAGGTTCTGATGGGCATGTCACTAAAAATCACCACAATGGATTTATCAAACACATTCACATGTCAGCCTCAGAACTTGGACCTTAGTCCTTTCTCTAAGCTAAAAGTCTTAATTCTCTCTCATAACAAAATCCAACATCTGGATATCAGCATCTTCCAGTTTAACAAGGAGTTGGAATATTTAGACTTATCTTACAATAGTCTGAGGAATATTTCTTGTTATCCACTTCTGGGTCTCAAACATTTAGATCTTTCATTTAATGACTTCAACAATATTCCCATCTGTCAGGAGTTTGGCAGCATGTCACAACTGGAATTTTTAGGACTGAGTGGGGCACAGATACAAAAATCACATCTGCAGAAAGTTGCTCATTTGCACCTAAACACTGTCTTCCTGGGCTTAAAACATCTTTCGTCCTATGAAGAAGGCAGCTTATCCCTTTTAAACACTGAAAGACTTCGTATAGTCTTTCCAGAGATTGCTGATTACAGGTTTATTTTGCGTGATGGAATCCACACTTCCAAAATCTTGGAAATGGCAAATATCAATATGAACCAATTTACCAACCATGACAATCAGAAGAATCCTCTTCTGGAGAAACCAAAGGGCTCCAAAACATCTCATCTGTTACTCAGTAATGTCTATGGACCCTGGCAGGAATTCCTCCAAGCGCTGCAGTTTGTTTGGCACTCATCAATTCAACAATTACAAATACAAAATTTTACCCTTGGTGCCCAAAGTGAATTTAAAACAAAAATATTTGACTACTCTAATACCTCAATGAAAGTCATAAAGGTAGAGCATGTGAGCATTAAGATATATTCCTTTCCACAGGATAGAATCTACTTGTTCTTTACCCAAATGGGCACTGAGAACTTGACAATATCAGGTGCAGGGATGCCACATATAATTTTCCCTGATTATCCCTCGAAATTTCAGCACTTGAATTTTACCAACAATGCTTTGACAGATGAATTATTCAGAAAGACACTTCTATTGCCACATTTGAAGACTCTTGTTTTGCAAAGGAATAAATTAGAGACACTTTCCACAGTGAGTTCCTTTGCTATCAATACATCCTTGATACACTTAGATCTAAGCCAGAATCTACTACAGCACACTGATGGAAACCATTGCCACTGGCCAGAAACCCTCACTACCATGAATTTGTCATCCAATAAATTTATTGACTCTATTTTCAAATGCATACCAAAAAGCATCCAAGTCCTTGATCTGCATAATAATGATATTAGAACGATCCCCAGAGAAATTGAGAATCTGAAAGCATTACAGGAGCTAAATATTGCATCCAATTCTCTAACTGATCTTCCTGGGTGTCGTAATTTCCAAAGGCTTTCTGCACTGAATGTTGAAATGAATTCCATTATTAGCCCATCTCTTGATTTCTTCCAGTCTTGTCAGGAAGTGCAGTCATTAAAAGCAGGAGACAATCCATTCAGATGTAATTGTGATTTAAGAAACTTCATCAACCTAGAAAAAAAATCCCAGGGCTTGATGATTGGGTGGCCAGATGCATATACCTGTGAATATCCTCTAGAACTAAAGGGAATTCATCTGGAGAATGTCGATCTGCCAGCATTATCCTGTAATACACCTCTATTGATTGCTGTCATTCTGATAATCGGGTTACTTTGGACAGTTGTCATAGCAATTCTCTGCATTCGCTTTGATTTGCCGTGGTACTTGAGGATGATAAGTCAGTGGACTCAGAACCGGCACCGAGTTAGGAATGTGCCCATAGAAGAACTCAAAAGAACAATTCAATTTCATGCTTTTATTTCATACAGTGAAATGGATTCTCTCTGGGTAAAAAGTGAGCTGATACCAAACCTGGAGAAAGAAGATAGGTCTATATCAATTTGTCTCCATGAGAGACACTTTGTTCCTGGCAAGAGTATCATTGAAAATATTATAAATTGCATTGAGAAATGCTACAAATCTATCTTTGTTTTGTCCCCTAACTTTGTTCAGAGTGAGTGGTGCCATTATGAACTTTACTTTGCTCACCACAAAGTATTTCATGAAGGTTCTAATAATTTAATTCTCATATTACTAGAACCAATTCCACAGTACAGCATTCCTAGCAAGTATCATAAGCTAAAAACTCTCATGGCACAAAGAACCTATCTGGAATGGCCCAAGGAGAAGAATAAGCATGGACTCTTCTGGGCTAACCTTAGGGCTACCATTAATATTAATTTGTCAGAATCTGGAAAGATGAACAAATCACAAACAATTTTAGAGTTAATGGAAGAATCACAAGCATCTTCATGAAATTTCACTTTTATACATTTTCCTTCCATCAGTCATTGAGTATTTAGTGAGCAGCTCAGCACTAAGTGCTATGATATACACAAAAGTAGATTGTGAATTTACAATGGAGTCCAGCATCTGTAATCTCAGCTAGGGGGAATCTGAAGTTCGCACATCTCTTGGGCTTGGGAGTTCTAAGTTTTGTCATGCTGACTAGATACCCACACTAAAATCTGCATTAAATATAGTGGTTGTAAAGGCTGGGGGAAGGAGTAAAAAGAATACTAGGTGGGGGGTGCAGCTGGGTAGCTCAGTGGATTGAGAGCCAGGCCTAAAGACGAGAGGTCCTGGGTTCAAATCTGGCCTCATATATTTCCCAGCTGTGTGACCCTGGGCAAGTCACTTAACCCTCATTGCGTAGCTCTTATCACTCTTCTGCCTTGGAACCAATACACAATATTGATTCTAAGACAGAAGGTAAGAATTAAAAAAAAAAAAAGACTAGGTAGGAAACAGAAAAGGTCAAAACTCCCATGTTGATCCATATTGGAATCTGGCTGCTGGCTTGAGGGGTTATCAGTGATCATTCCTCTTCCATCCTGGGAGATATATGGAGACCCAGTCTTTGAAATAACAATTATTTTTATTATTTTCAATCTAATTGGGAGATAAAAAAATATGTGACATAATTAAATGATAATTAAGTGTAAAACTGCATGGTATATGGACTCTTGCAATAGGACCACAGATCTAGAAAAAGAAGGGACAATCTCTTCATTTTATAAGTGAACAAACTGAAGTCTAGAGGAGTTAAATGACTTCTTCAAATGCTTATTGAATGGAACGATTGCTCTGGGCTAGAGTAATGAAAGAAAACTTCATCAAGGTGATGGGCGTTCAATAGCAGTCTTGAAGGATGAGCAAGCGGGACTTAAGTCTTTGACATCATGGACGGCTATCTGAAATTAACAGAGAAAGAAACTTGATGCCTAATAAGAGACTGAAGGATTTCTGTAAGTCACAAGTTCCTGAATGATGATGATTACTTTTATTAATAAATCAATTTATATGTAAGTGCACTGGGAATCTTGCTAAAACATTGGCATCTGTAATGTCATCTATATATTTATGGAATCTAAGAGTTAGAAGGGACCTCAGACACCAACCAACTACTACTTAATTCCCTCTGCTACATCTCTGAAAAGACACTGTTAGAAAACTTCTTATGAGTTATTTGTTATCTAATTTTTGAAAGGGGAAGAGGGAAGGGTGCTGAGGGAAATTTTAGTGGTGTTGAAAAGAAATACACACACATATATATGTTAATATTTATATAGCATTTAGGTTTGCTTTCTTGGGGCCAAGCAGAAAAAGTCAATTCCCCTTTGCCCCTTCTTACATTTCATCTCTTTTAACGCTTGAAAAGAATTACTGTCCCATCTCCAAGCCTTTTCTCCTCTCAACCAAAATCCTCAATTCCTTCAACAGATTATTGAATGGAATAATCTTCAGCCTTCTGATATCCTGGTCACCCTCTTCTGGATGACTTCTAGTCTTTCTGGGTAGTTTATGAAAGTGTGATAAAGAGGAAAGACTGCCCAACTTGGAATCATAAGACCTGAGTTCAAATCCAAGCTTTGCCACTAGTAAGTAGTAACCTGTGTGACTTTCATCAAATGAATTCATCTGTCTGGCCCTCAGTTTCCTCATCTGTAAAGTGGAGTTGGACTGGATTCCCTCTGAGATCCCTTCCAACACTTTATCCTAGGATCCTTTACTGAATTTATTTACATTTTTAGCCCATATTCCTTAGAATTTTTAAGTTAACTACACTAGCTAACATTTAGTTTCCTTAAAGTGCTAAAAAATACATTCTACAACCTTAAAAAGATATTCCCAAGTTCTTGAATTCTGAGATATGATAAACAATTATTAGACCCATAAACAAAACTCCTGACTCACAGTGATCAAGTTCAATCTTGAAGATATCTCAAACACAATACTGTGGTTAAGGCAAAAACAATCCCTGCTATTAAGGCATACAAACAATATACATATAAACATGATGCATCCAATATAAAGGAGAGATCATCTCAGAAGCTGGGGGTGGCGGGGTGGTGGAAGAAAGTCTCTTGAAGAAAGTAAGAGCCAGAAAAGCCTGTAGAGGCTGTAGATTAGGAGAGAGCATCCCAAGCAAGGGGGAGGAGTAGTCACTGAAAAAAAGGCACCGAGTTGGAGGTAGAGTGCCCTGTGGGAGTAACAGCCAGAAGGCCAGTGTTCTTGGATTGTAGACTTTGTGGAGGAGAATACAGTGTAATGAGACTGGAGAGGTAGGATGGTCTTAGGGTGTGAAGGGCTTTAACAGCATCCTCAGTGTGTCACAGCTCTCCCAGGAGTTGTCATACTTGGCCAACAATTGTTGATGCTACCTTTTCATCTCACTAACATAAATTGGAACTCTCATTTGCCTCCCTTGTATCTGTTCTCCCACAAGCCTCTCTTCCAAGCTTTTTGATTCCCATAAACCCTGGTATTTTTTCCCCTGTCCTCTGAATGGGAATGCTCTGTGGCTACATACCATAGAACTGGTCAGTCTTTGGGCATGAATTCCCCCTGTGCATGCCTACTTTACAAAATGTTATTATATCCTCACTCTGTCTATCTTTCCAGAGTAAAGAGTCCTTTGTGCTCATTTCCATAGTAAGCCCTTTCACTGTCAGCCTCACTTTGGTTTTTAACTCTTCAGTCCTTACCTAGGTTTTTTTCCTCTTTTTTTAAGTTCGGTATCTAGAGACAATAATCCTTCCCCTTCATATTCTTTAAAGTGCTCTCACATATATTATCATATTTAGTCTTTACAAGTGTCCTGTGGTCAGGGACAGGTATTAATATTCTCATTTTAAACACATTTTGTAGCATTTTTTACTTTGGCCCCCCTCTCTCTTGCCCAGGCGTGTTATATTCTACCTCTTTCTAGGATAATCTCTTTTCTCTGCTTAGCCCCACACTATAAGAACAACTCTCTAAAGGTCAAAGATTTCCAGAAGCCAGGGCTCAACTTGGTGTTATCCTCTGGTCAGAAGTAATCTCCTGCTGGGCAATCAACACCTAGACCCAGGACCCAGGAGCTCCTGACTTTTTTTTTTTAACCCTTCCCTTCCTTCTTGCAGACAATACTGTGTATTGGCTCCAAGGCAGAAGAGAGGTAACCAGGAGCTCCTGACTTCTGGAACTCACAAGGTGGCCACCAAAGCTAGAAACAGCCATCTCGAGACCACAGTTTGTTCACCAGAGGGTCAAAGAAAGACAAAGTGAGTTCAAATGTACCAGAGAATTTGTGAAAGGAAGTAATTTAAAGTAAGATTGAAAAGTTAGGTTGGGACCAGGTTATGATGGATTTTAAGTATCAAAGTCACTTATATTCAGTCTTAGAACCAATAGGGAGACATTGGAGTTCATTCCAAGGAAAATGCCAATGTTGTGAACCTGGGATTCACTGTGAATCTTCCAGTAAGGATGGCTGGTACCCTTCACACAAATAGAGAAGTTAAGAAGAGGGACAGATTTTGTAGGGGAGTGATCATGAAATGTGTTTTGAACATGTTGAGTTCAGAATGTCCAATAGACTGCTGGTGATGAGGACTAGAGCTTAGGCTAGGTGGGAATCTTCTGCAAAGAGATAATAACTGAATTCTAGGAGATGATGAGGTTATCAAATGAAATAATATGGAAAGAATTGAAGAGGACCCCAGGATACAGTATTGAGGTCTATCTACAGTTAAAGGCCATGGATGGAGATCCAACAAAGAAGACCAAGAAGAATCAGACAGGTAGCAGGAGAAGCAGGAGGAAACCCAAAGAGGAGAAAGCATCCAAGAGAAGATGTCCTAACATTGTCCAATACTAGAGAAAAGCTAAGAATGATGAGGATTAAGAAAGGAGACCAGCGATGGCAATTAAGACATGACTGGTAATTTGGAAGAGTGATTTTAGTTTGGGGATGAGGTTTGAAGCCAGATGGTAAGAGGAGAAGAGGAGACCAGTACAGACAGCTATTTGTGGAAGTTTGGCTGGGAGCCCAGTACTCAGCATGCTAATAATCAAATGAAAACTTGCTGACTGACTGAAAGAGGAGAGATGGAGGATGATAGCTAGTAAGAATGATAGGGTCTAGTAAGAAGTCGTTGTGTTTTAAAGGATGTAGGAGACCTGGGAGTATAGGCAGCTGGAAAGGAACCAATCGACACAAAGAGACTGAAGATTAGACAGCGAAAGGGATACGATTGTGAGGACACCCTGCACAGCAAGATGGGAGCAGATGGCATAAAGGAAACTATGAAATGTTTGGCCTTAGCTTAAAAAAAGGGCAATTCCTTACCAGAGACTGAATTAAAAGAAGAGTGAATGCTAAATAATGTCAAGGGTTCCATCGTGGTCATCCTCAATTCATTGCTCTCCTTTCACTCCTTCATAACCAAATTTTGTTAATTTTACTATCAGTCCATATTCTCAATACTGTTAATCCTGTGTTCACCAGTCTTCAGAGGCTCCCTATTGCTGGTAAGAAAAAAAAGACAACAACACAGATTCCTCATCAGAGCATTTATAGCCCTCCCCAGTATGACTCCAACTTAGTTTTCCAGACTTTTTTATATGACTTGCCTGGACATCCTTGGCATTTCAGCCAAAATAGCCTACTGGCTCTTCCTCAGATTTGGCATCTCTCTCCTATCTCTGTGGCTTCATGCACAGTTCCAACGATTCTCTGGAAAGCATTTCTTTCTCACTTTTTAGACAACAAATCCTTAGCTTTCTTTAAGACAACTCAAGAACTGTCTCCTACTTGAAGCCTTTTCTGGTTCCTTCCCTTCTGAAATGATTCTGTATTTACTTGGCTATATCAGTGTTTCTCAGACCTGGTTTACTCCTGTTGAAGAATACTTTGTTAGAAGAATTGTAGCACACAGAAGTGGTTAAGTTGGTAGCACTACAGAAAAGGCAGGATACTGAAGCACGTGTAGTTTCTCTTCAGTAAGAAGAGCCCCTTTTAATTGGATTATTTGAGATGTTCAATATCCTCCATGTTTTGAAGTTAGTGTATATATTCAATAGGCAAGTTTGGCTTATTTTGTAAATAACAAACTTAACCAAATTGCATTCACTGGGTAAGTAAATATGCAAATAAAATGTGCATTTAGCAAAATCATTCACACATTTTCTTTTATCTACAGGTAAATGTATGCAAGTAAAATTTATATTTGGAAAATTAATTTTAGATTTTATCTGCAAGGAAATGTGTACAAGTAAAATTTGTATTTGGCAAAATCATTTATCTGCAATAGCATTACATCCAAAGTTTCATTGCATAGGAGTGAAACCTACGGCACTTTTTAGAACAACGGTCATCATGTAAAACCCAGTGGAATTGCTCGATGACTGGAGACTGGGGAATGGAGGGGGGGAGGGAAAGAGCATGAATCATGTAACCATGGGAAAATATTCTAAATTAATTAATTAAATAAAAATTTCAATTAAAAAATTAAAAAAAAGAACGGTCATTATTTCTCTCTCCCCTGCTATCCCTACAAAGATCAGTCTTTTTTTCCCACTTATTCTTTGTCAAGCCCAGTGCATTTCACATAATAGGCCCTTAAGGAGTGCTTGTCAAGTTGAATTGTACTACATGATATCTAATATTCCTTTCTGCTCTGAAATTCTCTGATTTGACGGCACCACATGTACCAGGAATGTAACTACATCATAGCTAGAACCCGATTTAACATTGTTAGCTTATAAATCTACCCTCCAACATGACTTCCCAGTTAGAGTTCTGTTTCTCTGCAGGTTTTCTACCCTTTGGGGGGAAAAAAAAAGAAATAGCTTAAGATAACTAAAATAGAACTCAAACCCTGTGGCAGAGTAACAGCACTGAAGCATGCCTTCCTGTCAGATGACTTCTCAGATTCTGAGGCTGGATGGTCCCCACTTCCTCCAAATGAAGCTCTATTAGAAGCCATGGCTTCCTCTCCTTGCACTGAAAACTTCAAAACTGTGACCGCTGGAATCCCTGGTATTTGAAACTCCAGACATTTTTTTCTGATGAGCTGTAACGGGAGGTCTTTTGAAAAAGGACTGCATTTTCCTTGAAAGGTGGCAGAATTGAGAAGTATTGATCCTGCCATCACGCCGTCAAGACAGGGAGCCAAGGTCTAGGGCATTCCGGGTTTAGGATTCTCAGAAGTCAGAACTGTAAGAGAGGCAGGGCAACAGGGACGGTCAGATAAAACTGAGCTTGCTCCTAACCCTTCCCATCCTCTTCCCCTTCTCGACCAAGGTGGCTAGCCTGGGGTACGCAGGAGTGGCAGGAAATCCTCCTTAATTCTTGCCGTTGGAGGCGGAAACAACGAGCTAGAAATCTGGGCTTGCCAAAAGTTTCAGAAAAACAAATAAATTCACCTTCTATCTACCCCAACCCCCAGCGTGACCCAAAATTTGTGGGTGATGAGTGACATCTTGTGGCGGCTCTGTTGACTAGTCTTTAAAGCAATTCCGACTACCCAAAAAGGCGTCGTTCCCTCTTGTCCTCACAAAGGAAATAAATTTGAGTGATGGACCTTCTGTCAAGGATGTCCTCCTTCTGGGCTTTGAAGTTAACCAGTAGGCTTAGCGAGTGCCTCACTAAAAATCTCTGTATCCTCACGGTCCGAAAGGGTTAATTTCATCCTGTATCCTATCCAGAGCAAGTCATCATGGCTCGAGGGGTTGCGATTTAAGACATATTGTACAGACTGTAATGAAAGTAGAGTGTCAGAGGGCCAAAGGGCACTTAGAGGCTCTTTGGTTCAATTTCCTCACTTTCCTGGCCACCGAGACCCACAGTGGTCAAGTCACTTGACCCAAGGACCTACTGCAGGGAGCCCAAATGGTCTGTAGATTTCAGGAGTGTGGCAAACTCCACTGTAGAAGATTGTAGCCTGCCAGTCACTCCAGTTAAAAAAAAAAAGTCCCAGGGAAGGACTGAAGGTACATAGAGGTTGAGTACTTTCTGGGATAATAAGTATCCGAGCCAGAATTTGAATCCTGTTCTGGCCAGTTCCAGACCCAACACTCTCTCCATTTTGTCAAACAGAATAAGATAGAGCATCCCCCAAATCATAGTGCATGTCAGAACTCTTATAACCTGTTGTTCAGTCACCTCCGACTCTATGTGACCCTAGGGACAGTCCCTGGGGTTTTCTCTGCTAAGACACTGAAGTAATTTGCCATTTCCTTCTCCAGTGTGTCCCCATTTTACAGGGGAGGAACTGAGGCATCCAGTTGACTTACCCAGGCTCACGGAGCTGAGGGCAGACTTGAACTTGGATCTTCCTGACTCCAGGCTCCGTTTGCTCTATCCACTGCACCACCCAGCTGCCCATTATAGCCTCCTGCATATCAATTAGGCAAATAGGTTAAGTGCAGTACTAGAATGTGGCAAATACTTCTGCTCAGGCAGGGAAGCGACAGAGACCATGAAAAAGAGCGTTTTCTGAGGACAGGGGCTGAAGAATGCTCCCATTGCTTGGAGCTTTCCTGAGGAGCAAAGCATTTTGTGCACTGCAAATCTATCCAGGCAAGCCAGGACCTCCTCGGAGAGAAGTCCACTGACAAGAAGTGCAGAATAAAGAGACGGGCCTCGTTCCAAGCACAAGAATGGTGTCAAATACCAGGCCTTAGCCTTTCCCCCAGACTCAAGATGGATCAAAGGACTATTTTGTCCCCATCTCTCACTGACCCAGGTAGTGGGGGGGGGGGGGAGGGGGCATCGCCTGGGGTGAAGGGGAGCAGCGATCACATGAGCCTGTGCACTAAAATGCCTTGTTCTGGAGCCAGAATATACTTGGCTTGAGTAACACCCACATTATTTTTCTGCTGCTTTAAAAGAATAGCTAGAAAATACAGTGAAAGTGAGAGGGCTGAGGGACAAGGAATCCTTCTTGGTGCCTAGTGAATGAGGCTAATAAAGAGAGAAATAGAACCATTTTTGGTGTGCTGTGTTGGGGGGGGGGGGGGGAAGCAAGCCCAACGTTTAAAAGCAAGTTAAACCAACAAATCATTCAGTGTGACTTCCAGTCTCCTTGTTCACTCCCCCTCCCCCTCTCTCTTCAACATCCAATCCCTTACCCACTTCCATTTTTTCTGAGCTCTAGTAGCAGGAAGCCAACCAGGAGGGAGCCTTGGGACATATTGTGGTACAATGGAAAGAATATTTGATTTTAGAGGTAGAAGGCTTGGGTTCAAATCCCAATGCTTTGTCCTTACTACCTGTCTGATCTTGGTCAAATCACTTAGCCTCAGTTTCTTCATCTCTAAAATAGATAATGATAGTGTCAACCTCTTAAAGTTGTTGAAAGAATAAGATGAAATAATAGTTATAAAGAGCTTTGCAAACCTTAAAATGTTATGTAAATACTATCTATAATTCTTACACTCTCTGGGTCTGTTTCCCCATCTATAAAATCTCTCCCAGCTCTAAATCTGTAATTGTATTATGCTTTTATGTTATAGAAGGATCAGGGTATGTAGAAGAAGGGGATATTTGTGTAAAAAAAAAAATAGCTTCCTTCTTTGGGTATATAATTGTTCACTTTTTAAGCCCAGGGTTAAAATTGGGTTTTATGTTCCATAAGATCCTAAAGTTCCACACAAGGTAAATAGGAGTTACATTAGAATCTTATGAATATAATAATATTTTCCCCTCTAGAATATCAAATTTGAAACTATGTAGGTATCAAAAAGTGCTGCTTTCAACAAATAGAAATTTTGTTTTCTATTCTATCCTAAAAAAAAGTAAAAATAGAACTAATTCCTCTGTTTTGCTGTGAATGTGGATGTGGATGTTCCTCAAGGCTCTGTTCTAAGCTCTTTCCTCTTCTCCTTATCAGATGTTCTTAACTTGGGTTCCACAGACCCTTTCAAGGTCTGTGGATAGATTTCATCAAGTTCATAAACTCAAACAGGAAAAATAAAATACTGATATATTTTCACTTAACTTTGGTTTCCTTTGAATTTTGTTTTCCTATGTATTTTGTTTTTTGCATTTAAAAAACATTCTGAAAAGGGATCTATGGACTTTACTAGAGCACCAAAGTTATCCATGATATAAAGGAAGGTTAAGAACCCCTGCTTTGTGTATTATCAGATATCTCAACTGCTCCCAGAAGTTCTTATCATCTCTGTGCAGTCCTATATTATAAGCCATCTGCTACTTATATACCCGAATATCCCATCAATATCTCAGACTCAATATGATAGAAATAGAATTCATTATCTCCTTTCTGAAAGGTGCTCATCATCTGTACATTCTTGTTTCTGTCAGACTATATGATTAAAAATCTGTTACCCTAAAAAAAACAAAACTACATTTCCCGGGAGCCCACTGACTTCCTATCATTATGTACTTCCTGTAGACAGAGTATATAACGTGAGGACAGGGAGAATCCCACCTCTTCTTGGGCTTGCAGCCAGCAGTTTCCACCTCTGCTGCTATTATTCCGTCCCTGCTGCTATTAGCTGTAACATATATTTCAACATATACACTATGTAGACAGACATATTTATGTTCATATATATATGTATATATAATTTTTTGTCATTCACTCATTTCAGTGGTTTCTGCCTCTTTGTGACCCTATTGGTGCTTTTCTTGGCACAGATGCTGGAGTGGTTTGGCATGTCCTTCAGCTCATTTTGCAGATGAGTAACTGAGGCAAACAGGGTTAAGTGAATTGCCCAAGAACATACAGTTAGTAAGTGTCTGAGCCTAGACTTGAATGGAGGAAGATGACTTCCTGATGTCAGACCTGCGTACTACCTATTAAGGCTCACACAATAAAGGGACTGTTCACACATGGGCAGGCTGAATCTGTTCAAGAAAAGAAAAAAGAACCTGGAGTTTAAGCAAAAGTAAATTGAAAAACAGTTTCTATTGAGTTGAAAAATAAAATTAACAAACATTTCCATTTTTTAGAATTAATGACAACTTAAAAATTAACTGGTTTTGAACCTAATAAAGATAGATTTTATTTAACTATTGGATCAGCAAAGAAGAAATTGGATTATGCCCATTTTGATTATGCTCATTATGACTATTATCAACTTGGGTTCTTTTTTTATTTTAATCATTCTCATCAAGGGCTCCCAGAATATTCAGCAATTATTTAAAAACAAGCTGTATTAGCCTTGTAAGCCAAAAAGCATAAATTATCATTTGTTGGGGTCAGCAACTATTTTCAATTACTAACAGCTCCAAATGAAGCCAACAACTATTAATTTAGTTAGCAAACAAGTAGCTTAAGAATAAATCATTGTACATTATCCAGCTGATGGACATTAACTGTAATTCAAATCAGGTGTGACTAGAAAGTAGCATGGCTGGTTTTTAAACAAACATACTAGAGTTTAGGCATCAAAACCAAATGTTGAACCCCTTCAAATGATTGTAGTCACCCCTTATTCAAACAAGACTGCTGTCCTCACAATAAAGGGGTGAAATGACTTCCCCGGTTTCATAGAGCTAATGAGAGACTCTTAATTTCCAATCAGGAACTTTGTCATTTCAGTCTCAGTACCTACCACTTTATTTTATTTTATTTTTTAATCCCTTACCTTCTGCCTTGGAACTATGTATTGGTTCCAAGGAAGAAGAGCAGAAAGGGCTAGGCAAAGGGGATCAAGTGACGTGCCCAGGGTCAGACAGCTAGGAAGTGTCTGAGGCTACATTTGAACCAGGGACCTCTTATCTCTAGATATGGCTCTCAATCCACTGAGCCATCCCACTGCCACCACCACCACTTTAGAACTTTTAAATGTCCTCGAGGGTGACAGATTTTCATCTTTCTAGATAAAATTGTTAGTCCTTCTGGAAGAGGCTATGGACATTTTTACCATGTCTTGAAGAGACATTTTGACAGGAAGGCGTTATCACTATCTTTGTGGAGGGTTAATAATAATGGTTGAAAAGAGATTATGTGAAGCCCTGAGAAAAAGTACTCAGAGAACTTCTTTCCTGATAAATCTAGATGAGTTAACTATCAAAGAAAAAAACTGAAGATGCTTGAGAGAGTTGATTCTTTTGATTTTGATTTTGCAGAGAAAGAATATCAACAATAATTTTTGAGACTTTGACTATTATTCTGAGACTGCTGAATAACGGGACTATGTTTCCAGAGTTTAAGAGAAGTTCGTAGGCATAGTTACTAGTTAGAGGTATTTATTATGTTATGTTATATTGTATCATATCATATCATATCATATTATATTATATTATTGTGTTATATTGTTATGTTATATTGAATTGTGTTATATTTATTATATTATGTCATATTATATTGAATTGAATTATATTATATTGAATTGTATTATATTTATTATATTATGTTATATTATATTGAATTGAATTATATTGTATTATATTATGTTATGTTATATTGTGTTATATTATATTGTGTTATTTTGTTATGTTATATTGTATTATATTGAATTGTATTATATTACATTATATTATGTTTGTTATGTTGTTATATTGAATTGTATTATATTGTATTTATTATATTATATTGTGTTGTGTTATATTATATTGTGTCATATTATATTGTGTTGTGTTATATTATATTTAATGGTATTATATTATATTGTATTTGTTATGTTATATTATATTGTTAAGAAACTATTTTACCAGTAACAATGATGTTTATTTGAACCTAGGGGTTCTAAGAAGAAGTTATGGGAAAGATTGAACAGGTAGCAGAGTCAAAAGAATTTTATTTGTTTGTTTGTTTTTAGGATAAGGGAGATCTGAATGAAAGCAAAGAGATAGGAGATGGAATGCTCAGTCTAGGTATCAGCTGATAGGCAGGTTTGGTTAGAATGTAAATGTGTGAAAGGGAGTGTTATTAAATGAGTCTGGAAATGTAGGTTAGAACCAGATTGTAGAGGCCTTTAAGTGTAAACAGAGAAGTTTATATTTTATTCTAGAGAGAACAGAGAACCAATGAAAAAAAAAATTAACAGATTAACGATCCATTCAGACCTATATCTTGGGAAGAATATTTTGGCAACTATATGGAGGGTGGGTTAGAGAAGAAAGAGACTGGATGTAGAGAAACCAGTTAGTAGGCTCTCAAAATGGTCCAGGTCTTGAGATGCTTATAGAGTTTATAATATAGTCTAGAAGTGATAAGTACCTCAATTAAGGTAGGATCATAGGATCACAGGCTTAGAGCTAGAGTAAACTTTAGAGGTCAGTCATTACCCTCCCCTCACTTTAAAGATGAGGAAATTAAAACCCAGGAGGGCTCAGTGGTTTTCTAAAGGTAGGAGAGCCAGAATATGAATCAAGTTTCTCTAATTCTGAATCCAGGGCTCTTTTCCTGGATGAGGCCACATCACATAAGTGAAGAAAAGGAGTCAAGAGGTATTGTAGGGATAAAAGTGGCAAGACTTGGCAACTGATTGGACACGATGAGGATAGATGTTGGGGGGTGGAACATGAGGGAGACTCGGGGATGAAGTTGCAAATCAAAGTTACTAGATGGGTGGTGGTGTTTTAAAAGCAGGAAAATTTGGAAGAGGATAAAGTTTAGAAACAATTACAATTTTTATGTATGTTTCCCTGGCCAAACGTATTATTTGTGTATGCCTTCACCACTTGTGATATGGTAACTTGTGCAGGTGTATTCCCTAAGTGTATTTGGGGGATGGCGGGTCTGGGAAGTTTGTTGAATAGAATATGTGTATTACCCTGTCTCTTTCAACATACCTATCTTTTTTAAAGTGTACATCTATCTGTCTTTCTTTTTAGACATACTCTGAATATGCATCTATTGTGTGTATTTTCTCCCTTCACCTCTCCCCACATCACCCCCTTCCTCCTCAACTCCACTAATTTCCAATAACTGGTATTAGAGAAATTGTTTTTAGCTTTTAAAATGAGTGGTTTTTTAAAAAATTAAGTTACTTTTTTTTTTTTACTTATGGGAATCTTGAATGATTTTTCTCTTCTGTGGATTAGTGACGGTTGATAGAAAAAAAATTCTACTGTTGAAATAAATGCACATGAACTGAAGAACTTATGTGGATAAAAGTCAAACTTGTCTTGGGGCCACATGATGATCAGTCTGGTGTTCAAAGTCAGCACTTTCCTAAGAATTGAGATTTAGTGTTTGAATAATAAATTATTAGCCTAGCTTCCTTATGTGGGGTAATACTTGGACACCACCCAATTCCACTGGGTCCAGTGCCAAATAAATGCACTAGCCACCAAAAGACTTATGAAGTCCTTCCTGGTCAGGAAACCAGTTTTTTGAAACCTTGAAGGAGAATCAATTCCAGAAAACATTATATCTTTTGCAAATAATGTCCCAAACTCTATATTCAATCTCTTTTTCCTAACTTTTTTTTTTAGCAGGGATACGGTATTAATCAAGGATCCTAGCAAGTCATTCATTTGTGGCTTATAAAAGCAATAAGAGACACACCCATTTCTCTGTGGGGACAATGCTTGGCATAGATTCTCATATATCCAATGAGTGGCAAACCTAGTCAGTGGGATTCAGACTTGCCTAAGCATGCAGTGGCTCTAGCCTATCCAGAAAGGGGACAACCACAGGGTTTTGCCTTGCTGTGTTTCAGTATCCCCTCCAGAATACATCAAAAAAGAAAGGGCTTTCTGACTCTCCATCTATTTTTAATCTTAGGGCAGGTCATATATTATTTCTGTTATCATTTTTAGAACTAGGATGCTTCTCTTTCTGAAAAATATCATTTTCAGGAAATCAATTTTGAGGAGCAACTCAGACAGGCCAAATCCTGAATTTTGCTAAGAAATAAGCAAGTAAGCCTATGGAGGCAATGGAATTCGATGACTATAACTTAGTTCCAAAGGATTTTCACTTTTAAGAAGGAGCACAGAAGACAGAGCAGTGGTTTCTTTATTCCAATTCTACCATTCCTCTGCGAATGACTTTCCATCATACTTTTATGATATTCAGAAAGTCCTGAATTACCCACGTCCATATTATGAGAATTGAATGAGCTCCTTTCGTCCTTCCCAGTCATTCTGAGCAACCCCATCCACCCCTTCTTACTCTTTCCTTGGTTCTATATGCCTCCTCTATTTCTGCTGAATACTCTGGCATGAGGAATACTGGAAACCCAATGGGAGAGATGGAAGGAGCCTGAAGGGTCACTTATTCCAACCTTCTGTCTCCAAATGAGGAAACTAAGGCTTTCAGGGAGGAAGTGATTTGTCTGAAGTTTCAAAAGTAGTTCATAAAACTTGGAGAACCTATGAGAAAAACCACTATCCACATTCAGAGGAAAAACTGTGGGAGTAGAAACACAGAAGAAAAACGACTGCTTGACTACATGGGTCGAGGGGATATGGTTGGGGATGGAGACTCTAAATGAACATCCTAGTGCAAACACCAACAACATGGAAATAGGTTCTGATCAAGGTCTCATGTAATACCCAATGAAATTGTGCATCAGCTATGGGAAGAGTGGGGGGAGTGGAGGGAGGGAAATAATGTGATTCTTGTAACCAAGGAATAATGTTCTAAAATGACTAAATAAATTATTTTTTTTTTAAAAGTAGTTCATAACCAAACATCTAGGTGAGATAGTAGATAAGGCAGCCCCAGAGTCGGCAAGACTCATCTTCCCATGTTCAAATCTGGTCTTAGAGTCTTAATAATGATATGACTGTGGAAAAGTCACTTAACCCCATTTGCTTCAGCTTTCTCATTGGGGAAAATAAAAGCTGCAGAAGGAAATGGCAAACTATACTAATATCTTTGCCAAGAAAACCTCAAATGGGGTCATGAAGAGTCTGACATGTCTGAAATAACTCAATAACAACAAAGGTAGTCTGTGTCAGAGCTCAACTTCCATTTCAGCTTTCTTTCTAGCACAACTGGATGAGGAGAGAGCAATAGAAAACCACACTAATGTCCAGGGCCATAGGAAGAATGGCTTAATTTCTGAGTTATCCTGAGAATGGATAGCATGATGCAGAAAAAGTATTATGGAATTCAACAAGCATTTAAGTGACCCTCCTTATGGGGCAGACGCTATGCTGGGTATTTGGGGATAATTAAATCTGGGGATTAAATATACTTAAAATAAAAAAAATCCTTATATTCTATTTTAGGATAGATTCTAAGACAGAAGAGCATTAAAGGCTAGGCAATGGGGCTTAAGTGACTTGCCCAGAGTTATACCACCAAGAAGTGTCAGAACCCAGATTTGAAGCCAAGATGTCCCATCTCTGGACCTGGCTCTCTGTCCCCTGAGCCACCTCGCTGCCCCCACAAATGTCCCTTTAATCCTTAACAATCTGCCTCTACATTTCTAGTCTTGATGGATATTATTAACCTTTACGAACTCAACATTCTTGTCAAACTGGCCCTATGTGCTCCCCCTCCTCCACAACACTCCATCTCTCATCTTCATGCCTTTGCAGAGTCTGCACCCCATGCCTGGAATGCACTCCCTTTTTACCTCCATCTTGTCCAATTTCTGCCTCAAAAAAACTGGAAAGACTTCTCTGAAGCAATGCAAAGTGAAGTGAGCAGAACCAGGAGGACACTGCATGCATTAACAATAATAAAGTAGGATGATCAACTGTAAATGACTTAGCTAGTCTCAACAAGGCAAGGAGCCAAGAGGAAAAAGAAGGAACAGATGGAGGCTGAATGCCCATGGAAGCTTCCCATTCTTCACTGCATTTTCTTCAGGAGTTTTTTTCCTATATAAGTGACAAACATCTTCTTTCACAGGATGAACACAGAAATATATATTATATGAGAGCATCTCTTTAATCTCTGTCATATACCTGATGTCTTGGGAAGGGGGAGATCATGGATCACAAAATGTCAGAAAACGATTGTTAAAAATTGTATCTACAATGACACATTTGACATGTGCTTTACCCAGTGGAATTTGTGTTAGCTATGGGAAGGGAGTGGGAAGAGGGGAAGGAAAGAACATGAATCATGGAACCATGGAAAAATATTCTAAATTAACTAATTAAATAAAATTTTCAAAAAAAAAAAGTATCTACATGTAATCTGGACAAGAAAAATAGAAGTAAAAGATTTTTTTTTAAGGAAAAAAAATCCCTAGCTCCTTTCAAAGTTTCTTTCTACTCGAAGTCCTGTCCTGCTCTCCCCCAGTTGTCAATGGCCTCCCTCCCTCCAAATAATTTTGCATTTATTTATCTCTTAACCTATTATTTCCTCCCAGTTGAATGTGAGCTCTGAAATCTGGGGCTGCTTTGTTTCTCTCTGTATCCCTGGCACCTAGTTCAGGGCCTGCCATGTAGCTGATGCTTGCCAAATGAATGTTAAATGAATATAGGACCCCTCAAAATCCTCGTGGAGACTAAATTCAGCTAGTCAGTAAGTCTAGCTAGTCAGTAACTGGCAACGTTTGCACTTCACTCTCAGTCTTCTGAGTCACCTGTAACAAGGGGCATCTTCACATCTCACCGTAGAACAGTGTGAGGATAAAAGGGCAATTCAGAGAAAAAGAAAATCGCCTTTTTTTTACATTTATTTTTACTTTTTTGAATGTAATATTTATTTGGTGAATTTACATGTGAGCTCATTTACAAAAGAAAAATTACAGATAAATGAAGCTTTCAGCGCCGTTTCAAATATTTTAAGAACAAGCCACAGTCCGTGAGGATTTGCAAATCGCCTTTTTTTAAACAGTTGTATCTGGTTGAAACACAGATATTCGGTGTGCCTCTCCCTTTCTTTTCTTTGGTATTTAATTCTGTGATTCACTGGTGGGGAAGGCGAGGTCAGCTGAAGTTCAGAAGTTCCTTCATTCTTCCTTCCCCACCACTTTTATTGTTTATTGATTTGTGGGCTCTTCCCCCCCCGGATGTGCTCCTCTCCGAGGTCTCTCAGGATATGTACACAATGGGGCAACAATGGGGCCCTTCTCTGTCTTGCTTACCTTTCCTGTAAAGCCAGGGTGTGGCAAGAATGCCTCCATGCGCAGAGACATTAGACGGGCACAGACGTGCGCAGGGACCAGGCGGCCGACGTTTCTCCTCATTCTGGCTGCTGAACCCCCAAACAGCCCAGTGCCCAAGGCAGAAAGGCCCTGGCCAGGAGAAGTGAAGGAGGCAGAGCTGCAAGAGACAAGTATGGACTTGGAATTAGCACCCCCAGCCAGCCCTGGCTTTGAATCCCAGGCTCTGCCACTCACTAGTACGGGGACCCTAGACAAGCCTGTAAAGGGCTTTTCTTCACCATCCAGGAAACAGAGGAAGAAATAGTCACGGAGGGAGCAGCTGGCTGGCTCAGCGGGCCGAGAGCCAGACTTGGAGATGGGAGGTCCTGGGTTCAAATTTTTTTAAGCCGGTATCTTCTGTCTTAGAATCAACATTCTTTTTTTTTTTAAATCAAAATTTCTCTATATTTCCAAGAAAGTCCAGCAGCAAAAGATGGAAAGAAAAATTCCATTTAAAAAGCTTTAGACAATATTAAATACCTGGGAGTTCACATTCCAAGAGAAACAAAGAATAGAATCAATATTCTATTGGCTCCAAGGCAGACGAGTGGTAAGGGCTAGACAATGGGGGTTAAGTGACTTGCCTAGGGTCACATAAGTAATTTCTGGGATAGGTTTTTAACTTAAGACTTCCTAATTAGTGCTTATCACTTTTATCCCTCTGGTTTTCAGCTTCTTTTTTTTCCTTTTCTTTTTTTTAACCCCAATCTTCTGTCTTAGAACCAATACTGTGTATTGTTTCCAAGGCAGAAGAGTGGTAAGGGCTAGGCAATGGGAGTTAAGTGACTTGCCCAGGGTTACACTGTTAGGAAGTGTCTGAGACCCAGGACCTCCCATCTCTATATCTGGCTCTCCATCCACTGAGCCAACCAGCTTGCACCTCTCCCTCCACCCCAGGGTTCAAATCTGGTCTCAGACACTTCTTAGCTATGTGATCCTGGGCAAGTCACTTAATCCTAATTGCCTAGCTACCCTGGAACCAATACACAGCGCTGATTCTAAGACAGTGGTAAAGGTTTTAAAAAAAAGTCACAGAATGCCTGTGCATAGTCTGAATTGAGGATAATAACATTATACTAACTATAATATTAAAATGTAACATTAGTGTTATGTTGTCAATCTGCAAAATGAGAATAATAATATTTCTATCACAAAGGGATCATGAGGATCAATGAGATAAAATTCATAAAATGAGTAAAGCATTATGTAGGCCTTGAGGGCAAAATACAAACACCATCTGGAAACGCCATAAATTAGCTTGAATTCTTTTAGCACGTAGAGTAAGACCTTGAGGACACAGATCAGTTTTTGTTGGAGGAGCGTGGAAGGAGGAAAGGAAAAAGGCAAAGATCCCAGGAGAGTGTAAGCTCCTCAGGAGCAGAAACTGGGCTTTAGCCATCTCTGTGCCTCCTTCTGTACCCCATCCCCTAGGACTTGTCAGAGTCCATCACAGGGAATAGGCATTTGAGAAATGTTTGTTTGATTAATGAATGATGAATGAATGAAGCCCACGTCCTGCTTAGGAGTAGGAACATCAATAATAACAATAATAATAATAATGTGTTTTTATATCCCTTTCACATTTGCAATGTGGTGTGTCATCTCCTATGACCCTTACTCTCATATGACCTTGGGAAGCAGATGTTATCCCCCATTTTATAGATGGGGAAACTGAGTCTGAGAGATGCTAAATGACTTGCCCATGGTCATACAGCTAGTAAGGTAGCACTGTGGAAGAGATGGAGGGATCCAAAAAAATTAAAATGCGCAGAGTAGGAAGGGGAATATGAAGCCAAGTTTTTCTTCCTTCTCAGTTCCTCCTAGGTTTATCAATGATTTCAAATTTGTCAAATGTGTGTCATCTCCTCTGTAAAATCTTGAAATTTCTCAGACTTGTGAATGTTAAAAATTTCCACATTGAGGAATACTCCATTGGAACAAATTCCCTACTGGGAAACATTCCCCATTTTGATGTGAGAACTCGCAAGGATCAGAAATGGGAGGACCTCTACTCCACCCGTACTTAAGACTGCTTTAAGGGAGAAAAATCCTTGCTATGGGAGGACCTCTACTCCACCCGTACTTAAGACTACTTTAGGGGAGAAAACTCCTTGCTAAACAATGAAAGTACTTGGACCCTTGCTTATAATAAGGCAAGGAGTTCTTTGAGCCATGCCTGTTTTTTAGAATTGATACAATGAGATGCTAGGTACCTAAAAGGGTCGGGCAAGTTTTCTCTTAATGAGATTAGTTGACTCAGCTGTGTTTTCATTGGTTCAGATTTACTGAGGAGATTGGTCAATTTAGCAGGAATTCAGATGGGCAGTCCTTTGGAAAGCGTCTGCAGTGATTGGTAGATGTAAGGACTTAGGGGAGGTGACATAGGAGAAAAACCCCTATATAAGAAAAAGCAGAATCTCTTGAGAAAAAAAAAAATCCTTTTGAAGGATCTCTGATGAGGATCGCTTGGGAAGAATCTCTTGAGAGAGGCTCTGGACAAGGGAAGCTCTTGGAGGACAATCTCTAAGGAGGTCTCGCTGGAGCTCCTCTGAGGGGACTCTGTCCCTCTGGAGGCTCTGGAGAGAGGCCCTTTGGAACAGTCTCTGGCTGGAAGGCTCTTTAAGGAGGATTCTGGCTGGAACTCTCTCTGGTGAAGTCAGCTGAGATGGAGCTGGCCTGGTGTCACTAGAATCCTTGCTTAGACAGACCTTGTGGTGAGTGTTAAAAGTCTGACTGACTGATCTCTCTCTCTTAAGACTCAGGTCTAGGTCATGTTGGCTTAAGGCCCTTTGTACTTATTTCATTTTTCTCTCTTTCTCTCTTTTCTTTAATTCCACATTTGTATTAATTAAAATCTCTATAAAACCCAGTTGACTTGGGTATTTGAATAATTGGGAATATTTCCCTGGCGACCACCTTATATTTGATTTAAAAACCAAGACACTGTAGTGAAACATATTTTCTGCGGTCAAATTTACTCACCCTCTCTTATATCTATCACAATTTATATCTTCCACCATTTTAACTCACTACAGTTTACAACATCACTCTTTTAACTGTTACAGTTTAAGGCCTTCAACCATTTTAAATCTAACACCTCCATTAGATTGTGAGTTCTTTGAGAGCAAGGACCAGCATTTACCTTTCTTTGAATCTCTGTGCTTAGCCCAGTGCCTGGAACAATGGTAGGAGTTCAGTATTTACTGACTGACTGGCTACCCTTCCTGCAGGATGGTTCCAAGGACAAAATGAGTATGAAAACACTTTGAAAAAGTTCAAAGAAAAACATAAACACAGGATATCATTATTCTCCCCATTCTGTTAGACTTTATAATAGGTTAAATGAGATAATATTTGCAAAGCACATTAGCACAGTGCCTGGCACATAGTAGGTGCTTAATAGATATTTATTATTTTCTCCTCCCTTCTTTTGTCAAAAAATTCCCCCTGGGATATCGGGTATTCTTTGCATGACTTCTCCTCATATTTGTCTTCCCCAAATGCCCATCTGAAAATATTCCTCCCTTTGATTCCACACTGAATTGATCCCCACTTCCTAGACTCTGGTGAATTCTAGAACCGAGGAGGGACTTTAGAGGTCATCTAGTACAACTCTCCTATTTTATGGATAGAGAAACTGAGACCCCAAGAGGAAAAGTGGCTTAGCTATCTTCAATTCCTTTAGGGATGAGCAAATGAGAATCCAGGTGTCCTGACTCCCAGCTTAGCACCCTTTCATCTGGGCAATGGATGCCTCAGAACTGTTTGGTCCTCTCCCACCCTGGACATAAAAGCCAGAAATCCCAGCTCCAGAGGGGAAGCCAACATGAAGGGGTGGGTGGATGTTCCTTTCTTCAAACAAAAGAATCTTTATAGGTTTTTGTGGGCACATTTGCAAAGATATACACAGACTAGGAGTTAATTTATCATGTATAATTATAACCAAAATACATAATAAAACATTTAAAGTTTGCAAATTGTTTTCCTTACATGAGGACAGTAGTGCAAGTATTATGATTTCCATTTTACAGATGAGGAATTGATACATAAGAGACACTACATGTGTCTTGTTCAAGGATACATAAGTATAAATCATTTAAAAAAAAGATATATAGGTATTTTAAAGAAGGATACATAATTAAGTGTCAGAGATGGGACTGGAAACCAGGTTCCTGTCTTTAACATCAGTGCTATAACCATTGCACCACACACATTGTTAGTCTGTTCTATAAATCTGATTGTTTTATAGTTTCTAGTTTAGATCATAAGATAACATATCCTACCAATTATCTACTTTTTTTGTTTGTTTATTTTTAAGGAAGCAGAATTAAGACATGGCATCTGTACAGGACCTGGGAGATAAGAGCTCCACCATATTTGGCCATGGGGAAGCCACATGTGGCGATTGTGTTCAGTTATGGGTAGCATATTCTAGGAAGAGCATCAATAAGCTGGAGAGAGTTTAGAAGATGGCCAACAAGGTGCTGAAGAGCACTGCACAGGCATGATTGAAAAAAATGAGAGAAGACCTAAGGGAAGGCAATATTGCTTCAAGTCTTGGAAGAGACATCAAATGGAAGAGAGATTAGACTCGTTCTACTTTGCCCTCCATATTGCTGAGTTAGCAGCAATGAGCAGAAGTTGGGAGGGTTCAGATTGAGGTCCAAAATCAGGGAAAACTTCCTAAAACTTGAGCCTTAGGAAGCAGTAGGCATTCCTTCCCTTGAGGTCTTCCATTGAAGGTTAGGTGACCATTTGTCAGTTATATTGTAGAGGAATTCCAATTCAGTCCTCTCATTCTAGCACATTGAACTAGATGATTTCTGAGAGCATGAGAGAAGAGACCTTTGAGCTCCCCTAATCCAATTCCTTCATTTTTCAGATGAGTAAACAAAGGTCCATGGGAGTTAGATGACTTGCCCAAGATCGTAGAGGTGATAAGAACCAGAGGTCATATTTGAACTGAGGTCTTTTGATTCTATACCCATGATCTTTCCATTGCACCAGGTTCTTCCATTTTTTTTTGAGACAGTGATTTTAGATATGTAATAAACGTCCATTGATAGATTCATTGATTTGGCAATAATGGGCCTGTTTCAGAGACCTGATTTTTCCTAAGCAGTTCCATGAAGGGTCCTGTGAATTGTATTTAATCTTTATTTTTGAAAATTCTTCCTCATCTCCCATGTTTTGGAATCTAAATGGCAAAGTTGACCTACCTTCTAGGGAAGAGGTAAATTCCTCGTGTGTCTGACCTTTGGTCACATTAGTAGCATTAGCCCAGAAAGCTGGCATAAAAATTAATAAATAAAATAACTCAGTTTCAAAAATAATTCCTACTTTGTTTGGATAAATTGGCTTTCCTTTCTTCTGCATGACTTCTAAAAATGGTAGGATGTATAGTGGCTGGGTTGAACAGAGAAGAGACAGGTGTTATGTTAAGGATTAGGGGTAAGGATCAGACTTCCAATTTCATTGATTTGGGGGTGATGTCAGGGCTTAAACCCTTACCTTCCATCTTAGAAACAATACTGTATATTGATTCCAAGGCAGAAGAGCGGCAAGGGCTAGGCAATGGGGGTTAAGTGACTTGCCCAGGATTACACAGTTAGGAAATGTCTGAGGCCAATTTTGAACCCAGGACCTTTCATTTCTAAGCTTGGATCTCCATTTACTGAGTCCCCTGACTGCCCCATAAGGCATTTTTTTTTAAAGAAAAGAATCCATCCTATTTAGAGAGCTTCTGAGATGCTCAAAGTGAGGTTCATTTAATCAATTATTTGTACCAAACTCTTGATGAGGAAGGTAAAGAATGATAAGGAACCAATTCACACATCTTATAGCCTTGAGAGATCACCCAAGGTTTTGTAACTAGTCAATGGCCAAGGGGACAAATCCTTTGGAGCTTCTAGCACCTTCCTCAGTGTTTGTTTTTCCCCATCATTATGAACAGACATGGGAATGAGGCCAACTCTCTTTGCCTTGAGGGCAGCTTTTTCAGGTGAAAGAGGCAGGGGAGCACTCTTTAACTTACTATACCAGGGCTATCCTTCCTGGGAGCCATGAAATGATAGAAGGATGGGGTAGGTGGTGCACTAGATAGTCAGGAATATCTGAATTTAAATACTGTCTCTGGCATTGTGTGACTGGTCACTTAATCTGTATGCCTTAGTATCCTCTTCTGTAAAAATAGAGTTAATCTATCTGTGCTCTTCCTTACAAACTTTCCCCCTTCCCACCCCAAGTCTTTCCAGATAATTAAAGCATTCCTTCTTTCCGCTTGATTATACTGTTTTTTTTTTTCTGAGACAATCTGTGACATTGTCTCCCCTCCTTCTTTCCTCTCTCCCTCCTTTCTCTTTCTACCATATGAAGTGCCTTCAAATATTTAGAAGATTGCACTATGTATTCTACAGACTTAAAATATCCCTTCCACTCTGGCTTGTATCACCATTGATTCCCTACTAGAAACCTGGACTCTACCTCCCTTCCCTGCCCCCACTAATGCCCTACTCATATTGACTCCCTGCTCTTGTTTATGTATTACCTTCTCCAGCTGGAATGTAAGCTCCTTGAAAGCAGGAACAATCTTGCTTATATTTGATTTCCCAGGAGTTGGAACATCATTTCAGCTGTCCAAAAAATCCATGAGATAGCTCACATTTCCTCCCATTAAATCACTGTCCATC
This sequence comes from Monodelphis domestica, assembly GCF_027887165.1. Taxonomy (NCBI): domain Eukaryota; kingdom Metazoa; phylum Chordata; class Mammalia; order Didelphimorphia; family Didelphidae; genus Monodelphis; species Monodelphis domestica. The sequence goes on along the minus strand of NC_077232.1, from coordinate 126,403,572 downwards.
ATTTCTTGGTGAGCTCTACCATTGATCTCTAATTTATAGAATATACCCACACTTCTGACTCTGTTACAACTAACACTTAATAACAGGGTGTGAAGACTGATTTTCACTCTCCCCTGATTTTAACAATGAAGATACTTAGCTCTTCCTTTATTGGGAAGATAAAATTGTAATCTCCTGATTGTAACAATGAAGGTACTTAGCTCTTCCTTTATTGGGAAGATTGGATTGTAATCCAGTCTGCTTTTAGATTTTAATCTACAAAAAGATTATAACTCAGTATTTTAAGTACATCTACCCATTTTAACCACAAAAAAGTGTTAAGTAACTACAAAAGGTGAACTTACCAAAAAAGGTGTTAAGTAACCCAAAATATATATAGTCTAACCAAAGAAGGTGAGAACTAAAGAGTGGACAGTCCTGGAGAAAAGCCTCTGCTGTGAATAGTAGACCTGAAAATTTAGGGGAGGTGACACAAGAGAAAAAGATCTTTAAGAGGTCCAAAAGGGCAGAAGAAGCTATTTGAATTTTGAGTTGGATGAAGGATCAGCCTCTTGAGCTTGGATTCAGAAGAGTTCTCTTACTCAGAGGAGAGACTGGAAGACAGACCCTTGAGCAGTGATTAGAAGACAGACATCCAGACTTCTTTCCAGTTAGACTGTCACCATTGGTGAGTGAAAGGCTGACTTAGTGACCCTGCTTTTCTCTTCCCCTGGCTGGGGCTTAGAAATTCTAACTGATATCAGAAGAAGCCAGAGTTTTCTCTCTCTCTCTCATTCCTTAATATCTTCCTTCTATTGTAAATATTGTAAATAAAGTTCCATAAATTCCACTTACTTTATTAATTCATTTTGGGATTTAGAAATTAAATCCCTGGTGACTAAATATCCCTGGTGAATAAATATTCAGGGTCCAACCACAATTAATTTTAACATATTATTTGGCTGACCATGTCAGTTGTGACAAAATACCCTCAATCTTTTTAACTTCCCTAAAGTTTTCCTTTACTGTGACTATCCCTAAGTCAGCTTTTAATAGCTTATTTTGATCAGCTGTACAGGTAAGTTCAAATTTGTTTTTTTTCCCTCTCTTCTTAAATTAGATAGAATACAGCTGTTTTAATCTTAGCAACAGGGTCCCAAGGTCCTAGCTGGAAGAACTGTTTCTAAATCTCCCTTGCCTTAGGGAACAAACAACCCCAATTAGCCCATCATCACTGAAAATACTGACAGGAGTGCTCTTAAGTAGCTGTGAGAAAAACCTGGAGAAAGGAGCCCTACTAGAGAGAGTGTTTGTATGAAGTTTTAGCCTTGTCCCTCTATGACCTTTCATCTAGAAGACTTAATTGGATAAAAACTTTGAAAAGGGCCACACCCAAACACCTGAAAAATGTGGTTACAGTCAGCACACAACTTAATTGACAACTGGCTTTTCAGTAAAATAGCCAAAATTGGACAAACGTTGTTCTTTGTCTATTTCATAATCCCAGAGAATATATGGAAATGACTATACTCCACAATGCTCCTGGTTGGGATTTTAATTTCTCGAGCTATAATATTGTATCTATTTTTTTCTAAGAGAAAACTGGAAAATGCCATACATAAGCTAGAGAATCAGTCTCCCTGTGAAAAACCCATTTACCGGTCAAACCGACCAACTGTTGCTTTTACTACTCAACAAAATGTGGAACTAAATACTCAAATTGAGTTTATAGAGGAAAGTTTGGGGGAGCTCATAGCTTTTATGAAAAGCATTAAAAGGGATTCAATAATATCCCAGAATAGGAGTGACTTATCTCTCCATACTTCTTCATTATCAGAATCTCTGTCCCACCCTGCTCTAGACAATATGGCTCCTAGTTCACAAACCATCCCCTGCTACACCCAACTTACTACTACCCAACCCATTCCTCCCCCTCCAATATTGACTGCTCCATTCCCTCCACCCTAACTTTACATCCTGCCTATGCCTCCTACCCCACCCCCCCACCATAACTTCACACCCTGCCCATGCCTTCTGCCCCACCCCCTCCATCCTAACTTCACACCCTGCCAATTCCTCCTACCCCACCCACTCTGCATCCTTCCCCCCAGCTACTGCCCCTTTTTCCTTTGCCCCTCCTTCCCACCCTGCCCAATCCATTTCCCATAATGGTCCTACTTCTCTCATCATTCTGGCACTATGGAGCAACAACCCCTCCCCCTCAGCTTGCCCACCCCTTCCCTTTCTCATATCTAACCCATTGAAAATGGAACAAGAAGCATACAGACAGAAACACGAGAAAATTCAGATAAAAGTTTATTCCCTTTAAGGGAAATTCCAACTTTCAATAAAAATGGGAACTTGGTATCTATAAGACAACATATATCTTTCAGGCCTGAGGATTTAAATAAATTCAAGGACGACCTTCCCTCATTTGAGGAAGAGCCAATATTAATTATAAAAATATTGGAGAACACATTCAAAACTTTTGACCCCACTTGGATAGATGTTGAAAATTTATTAGAAAAATTTCTGACAGAGAGAAAAATAAAGTTATCTCTTTGGCTAATCAGAAGCGAGGTAAGAGAGGAAATTATTGGCCAACTGAAGATCCATATTGGAACTCCAATATTGAACCAGATTATACAAAACTAAACCAGGCCAGAGAAGCATTATTGATAGCCATGAGAGAGCATGCTCTGATAGACCAGATTCATCTTCTAAATTCGACAGCATCAAACAAGAAATAGATGAGATTCCATCTCAGTTTATGGATGGTCTTATTGATGTGGGGAACATATATATGGACTTTGATCTATCCAGGGAAAGAGACATTAGACAAATACATAGACAATTCATTAAGAATTGTTGTTCAGTGGTAAAAGAATATTTTAAGACTAGCTGCTGTGAATTTTAAAATCTCCATCTTGGTCTAGCACCCAAAAATTGTGCACACCCACACTACACAGGCATGTGCTAGTCAATGACAAATCAGAAATAACTAACTGCCCACCTGGGCTGTCCTAAGCCAAGCTTGAGCCACCATTGGCACGTGTGAGGCATAGGAAGTGTTGGAGAGAGCAGCCTCCGGAATTCACTCACTTCCTGTAGACAGGGCTAGACAGGAGTTCGTGTTAGAAGCTTGAATAGAGAGGAGGCCTGCAGACAGCTTCCCTTCAGATGGGTCACCTGAGTCAAGGACTGATTCCTTCCACCTTGGCCCTTTGGGCCTAAACTCCCTCTGCCTTGGTCAAAGGTTGAGTAACCCCTTTCCCTTTCCTCCTCTCTCCTTCTCTCCCTCTCCTTTTTCCTACTCCCATTGTGATTAAACCTCCATAAACTCCATTCTGACTTGAGTGTTTCATTTTAGGAATTTCATAAGTAAATTCTTTGGTGGCCATTGTTCAATATTATAATACTCTTAAAAGGTGAAAAATTTTCACCACAACAGTTGGCGTAACTTTTTTTTTTTTAATAGCTTTAATAGCTACTGCCTAGATAAAAAAAAGAAAAAGAAAACATCTTGATCAGCTCCTGCTGGCTATCTGCTCTTGGCCCTGCTTTAGTGCTTCGAAGGTTATCGAACCTCAATAAATTTCCTGAATATTCTTGCCTTTTCACCCCACTTCCTCCTCACTCAGTCAGTCCTTTTACCAGATACCTTGGCTTAAAGACACAGGTGCCAGAACAGGTAAGTATAAAACACCTTTTCTCTCTTCTCTTTTCTCCTTAATTTAAATTGGGGTCAACAGGTTTTTTTTTCTTTGTCTCATTTCCTCCTCCCTTTACTTTAAGGAGGTGGCTCAGTGGATTGAGAGGCAGGCCAGGCTTACCTAATAAACTGATTAGCAAGGAAGAACCTCTGGAGAAGGAGCTCTTAGGAGCTCCTAGCCCACAACAAAAACAGCTGAATACAGCTAGGGAGCTAACTTAAAACCCATTTTCCTGTTTTCCTGGCCTTTCTAGTCTTAAAAATTTAAGTGGGCTTTGCTCAAGGAAGGCAGCACATGGTCCTAGCAGTTTTACCCTGAGGGCTAAAGAAGATTGCTCGGACCCTCCCATATACACACTTTGTAAAAGAAGGAGTTTTAGCTCTACCCTTTGTTTACAGCCTATTCACTCCTAATCAGCCTTTTCATAGCCTCTGCCTCCCCACATGGCTTTTGTGACCCCTCCCAGAACCTTAATAAGGAGAATTTACAACAGAATAGGCCCTTAATCTGTATAGGGTTGTAGACTGTAAAGGGAGCCACCTACTGACAAAAAAAAAGTTACAGGCAACTTAGTAATTGATTAAATAAAAATGTGGTTTCAACCAGTGCATGACTTGCTTCGAAACTGGCTTATAAGTTCAATAACCAAGTCCATTGGATTTCTAGTAGGTGTTCCTGTAGGATGGTTTTTTTCAGAAACTATAAACCTCTTGGTGACCCTTACATTCATCTTCCTTGGGATTGTAATTGTTGTACTTGTAATAATATACCTAACCTCTAAGAGAGAACACTCACTTGTTCCTTCTATTACGAAACAAATTAAGGAACAAAATATTTTTATTGATCAAAAAATTAAAGAACTAAACACTTTTATTGATCAGCAAATTAAGGAACAAAATGTTTTTATTGCTCAATGAATTAAGGAACAAAATACTTTTATTGAACAACAAATTATGGAAAAAAATACTTTTATTAATCAACAATTGGTGGAACGGGATGAAGTTAGGGAGGAAAAATGGGGAGAGATAAAAACTTTCCTGGATGAAGTTAGGGAGGAAAAATGGGGAGAGATAAAAACTTTCCTGGATGAAATTATGGAGGAAAAATGGGGAGAGATAAAAACCTTCCTGCAAAACATTGAAAGGGAGTTAAAAACATCCCACAATAGGAGTGATTTATCTCTCCATTCCCCATCATTATCAGATTCCCTGACCCACCCTGCCCAAAACGATTTGGCTCAAATAGCAGCCCCTTCACAACAACCAGCTCCTCCCCATCCTGACCACCCAGCCCCTCCCCCTGCCATTCTTGTCCCTCCCACCCTGATTCCTCCCTCTATTCATGCCTCTTACCCTGCCCCTTCAGCCTCACCCCCTGTTCCTGTCCCGGCCCTTCCCCTGGCCCCTCCCCCTGCCTTCCCCCCGCCCATGCTCATGCTCTAGCCCCGCCCCCTATTCCTGTCCCAGCCCTTCCCCCTGCCCTCTCCCCCACTCATGCTCTAATCCCCAACCCCCATGCCCCAACAGCCAATAATCCTAACCTTTCCCCTTCTCTTACCTATCTCATTGAAAACAGAGCAAGTAGCCTAGAAACAGTAATACCAGATAATTTGGACAGAAGTTTATTTCCATTGAGGGAAGTACCCACCTTTAATAAAGAAGGGAACTTGGTGTCTGTAAGACATTATACACCTTTTAAACCTGATGATTTAGAAAAATTCAAACACAATATTCCATCATTTGAGGCAGAACCAATATTGGTTATAGAAAAATTAGAAAATATATTCAGAAACTTTGACCCTTCTTGGTTGGATGTGGAAAATTTGTTAGATGCATTTCTGACAAAGAGAGAGAAAAATAATGTCATCTCTCTAGCTAATAAGAAAATCGGTAGAGGAGCTCACCACTGGCCAATTGTAGAGCCACACTGGAACCCCAATATTACACAGGATCACACAAAACTAGTCCTGGCCAGAGAAGCATTATTAAAAGCCATGAGAGACTGCTCTGATAGCCCTGATGCATGGGAAAAATTTGAACAGTCCTGACAGGAAATTGATGAGACCCTCTCCTACTTTATGGACAGACTTATTGACGTAGGAAGTACATATATGGACCTTGATCTGACCAGAGAAAAGGACATTAAACATATATGCAGACAATTCGTTAGGAATTGTTGTTCAGCAGTAAAAGACTACTTTGAAACTAGCTGTCCCAACTGGGAGTTTATGGACCTCGAAGAACTGAGGAAAGTAGCAGCATATGCCTATAAGAATCGTACAAAAAAACCTGAGACACACAATACATCAGTGGCAGACTTAAAAAAAGAACTTGAAAGTATGATACAGGAACAATTGAAAAGTAAGGGAGAGACCATGGCCCCTTTGCAGGAATCCACAGATAGATCATTAACAAACCCCTTAATATGCCTCTTCTGTGGGAAGAGAGGCCATGCAATGATAGTCTGTAGGAGCAGGCTACGGGAAACAAGAAATAATAACACCTTTAGGAATAATAACTATAGGAATCACAATGCCAATCAAAATGACAGTGCTCAAAATACAGAAAATGATAATACCCCAAAAAATGCCCAACAACAATATATAAGAAATGGAGTTCGACCATGCTACACTCAGGGTGAACACCCCCAACAGCGTGGAGGGTCCCAAAAAACTGCCCAAGCATCTTTATGAAGGTGTGAAGGAGGGGTGAGGGCCTTGGAATCAAAGAATGAAACCTTTGATTTTCCAGACCCTGATATTTTAATGCCAATAATCCCTATATATCCCCTCCCCCCCCCCAAACAGTAAGGAACCTCATGTCACTTTAAAGGTAGGAAATTCATACTATGACTGTCTTTTAGACATTGGAGCATCAAGGTCAGTTCTAGTAAGCAAGCCAGATGAGAACAGTGATTCTATTGGCTCCCTAAATGTAGTAGGTGTTTCAGGAAAACCATTAAAGGTCCCAAAACTTTCTCCTCGCATGGTACGCGTGGGACCCCTAACTGTTGAACATTCTTTTCTTCTAATGCCTGGATCTCCCACAAATTTGCTGGGGAGAGATTTACTATGCAAATTACAAGCCACAATAATGTGCACCCCAGATGGCTCCTTCTCCTTAGAAGTGCCCGAGGAAACCTTAAATTTACTCCTTGTATTTCTCTCAGAGATCCAGGAGGCAAAGGAGCCTCCCACCTTTGAAATACCTACAGATATACCAGTCTCTTTGGGCCACATCTTCTACTGATGTAGGCTTAATTAAATCAGCTGCTCCTGTGCAAATAAAAACTAAATCCAGCCCACCTCCTTGCATTTCTCAGTATCCTCTCTCCAAGGAGGCAACAGAGGGCATTACCCCAATAATAAACTCATTAATTGACCAAGGAATAATTTTCCCTTGTAAATCTGAATACAACATGCCCATCCTCCCCGTTAAAAAACCAAAAAGGGGGCCCAATGGCAAACACCTCTATAGATTCGTACAGGATTTGAGGGCTGTGAACAATCACATTATAAAGAGACACTCTGTAGTTCCCAATATCAATACTATTATTTCTTCTATTCCTAGCACAGCTACATAATTTACAGTAGTAGACTTGTGCTCAGCCTTCTTTTCCATACCCATACATGAGAACTCGAGGCATATTTTTGCTTTCACCTGGAATGGCATCAAATATTCCTGGAGTCATTTGCCCCAGGGTTTTGTAGAAAGTCCAACCTTATTTGCACAAATTTTGGGACAAGATACAGACAAGTACCAAAGGTTGGCTACCATCCTGGCTCCCTCCATCCCTGAGTATGAAGGTAAAATCAGACGAGGAAATGACACTTCCCTAGATATAAAATAAAAATCTGGTCCTTTTTCTCTCCTATAGTATGGCAACTTCCTGTAGCCTTGGCTGCAAATGGGTAAGTGAAATTTGCTGCATTCTGTCCTACAGACTTTTGGGATTAGAAATTACTTAACTGGACCCTAATATAGGGGCCTGTGAGAAAATTTTATTCTTGCTTTCTCAAATTTTTGTATACATAGATTTTTTTTGATATTTTGATACTTATTTTGAATTCTTCTTTAATATAAATATATGTATATATAAAGGGTCTATATTTTTCCCTTAATTTTTTCCCTTTTTCTTCTTTTGATTTTGTTTTTTTAATTTTATTTTCATTTTGTTTTGTTTTCCTTTTGGATTAACTCCCACACCCCCACAACTAAAACTTGCATCCTCAGCTGGACTCAGTGTTTTTTCAACACTTTCTTCAGGGGGGATTGTATTTCATCAAATCCAAGATTTAAATTTTGTTCGAGACAAATCTTCAGAGAAGAAGATGCTACCTCTCTGAATCCAGAACTGAACTGTTGGAGAAGCCACCATGAAGAAGCCTCCAGACCACAAGTTGCACAAAATTGAACTTTGGGTATGGTTGATTGAACATTTATTTGTATGTATATTTTTATGCCAAAGGGGACTGCCCCCTAACTGACTTTCTGTCAATGCGTCCAATAATTATTGGTTTGGTTTTTTTTTATCCTCAAATTATTGTAATCTTTAAATTGATTATGTTTTTATGATCCTTTGGGGAAGGACTTCTTCCCAGAGGATCAAACGGAGAAATGTAAAAAATAGGCTCGAATACAGGACTACAATCCCCACAAGCCTTTGCTCCACTTCCCCAAAATGCTTTGTAATCTCACGGGAATTTTGAGGTGGGCCAAAATCGAGGAAGGATTTAAGCTGGTGGCAAAGGTTTTTGGCTCTCTTTTTTGGACTTCTGTTTTGGAGCAGAGGCATCTCTTCCATGATGTGAGGTTATTTTGTCTAGGCCTCTGGCCTAGGCACATGTTTCTTACTTGTATATTCTTTAATCCTTAATCCTTAATAAACCTTTAAAAAATATAATACTCCTTGCAGAGAGAAACTAATTTCTACCTGCCTCAGTCTCCCCATATTCCTACATTTTAATCTTTACACTGCCCGAACTAGGACTCTATGGACCTTGAAGAATTGAGGAGAGTATTTAACTATTGATTCTGATAAGACTTCCCTATTGATGGATCTGTACTATTTTATTGCATTTTATTTGTGCCATATAGTATTTTTTCCCTTTCTCTCATTTTTTGCATTTGAAACACATGTAATTGTATTAAAATTTTTTCTTTTAACTATTTGTGATTCTCTGACTTAGAGGAGAGACTGGAAGACCCTTGAGGAATGATTGGGAGACAGACACCCAGACTTTTTTCCATTTAGACTGTCACCCTTTGGTGAGTGAAAGGCTGATTTAGTGACCCTGCTTTTTTCTTCCCCTGGTTGGGGCTTAGAAATTCTAACTGATATCAGAAGAAGCCAGAGTTTTCTCTCTCTCATTCCTTAATACCTTCCTTCTATTGTAAATATTGTAAATAAACTTCCATAAATTCCATTTACTTTAGTAATTCATTTTGGGACTTAGAAATGAAATCCCTGGTGACCACCTATATAAATAATCAGAGTCCAACCACACACACACACACACACACACACACAAATTAACAAGGGAAAACTACATCCCTACCCAAGAAAAAAAATCTCCTCCCTCCAATGTAGGCAGTAATCCACACTACCCACTTTTTTCCCTCCCTTGCCCTTGTACAAAAGCAGATCTATGTGTGAAAGTCACTGTGTTCACCTGAGGACCAGGTAAATATGCCCTCACCTCATGCTTTCCCAATCTTTTTTCTCTAGATTCTAAACCATTTATTCTTACTTTTATGCCCCCCATCTACCTTTAATGTTTGGCTTGAGTGAAAATGTCAAGCAATGAGTTCACTTAAAAAAAAAAATCTTACTTCTGCTTCCAGAGATGTAGTTTCAAATGACGTTTAAGGAAGACTCAGAAAGGGAAAATATCTTAGATTCGGTGAAAAAGATGAAAAAATATTTATTTGAAAAACAAAATCACTCAGCTAAGGAGTAAGTCAGTTATCTGTCCAGGTTGCAATGTTATCTGATCTAAAATGGGTCTGTTTGGAAGTGGTAGAGTACACTGTGGATATAGTATTTTGAAGAATGTTTACTATCCAAACACAATCATAGCAGTTTAGCAAAAAAGAAATCAAAGTCCAGGGTGGCACAGGCTGTTACAAAAGTCATACAAGCAGTCAAATGGCACAGTGGGACTATGAACCCAGATCCTCTACCTGAAGGCAGCCAGGTGGAAGTGGTACACTGTGCCGAGTCTAAAATCACCAAAATCTGAACCAAGAGTCAGCCTCAGACACTTAAGTTGTGATCCTAGGCAAATCACTTAACCTGTTTGCCTCAGTTTCCTCAACCCTAAAATGGGAATGGCACCCTCCAGGATTGAGGATCAATTGAGAAATCTGTAGTTGCTACATCAATACCATGATTACTTCTAACAAAATTTATTACTGTATTAGTACTCACAAAACGCTTTTCTACTTTTCTCTTGGTTTTGTTGCCTTTCTCTTCTTATGTAACCAATTATGCTGACCAGGGAAGGTCTCTAGCAGTTGATATTATTCTTTCCCCTTCAGATGTATCTTTGATCCTTTCTGATCTTTTGGGTCTCATGTAATAAGCATGTGATCACATTTACTATTCAGATGGTTTTATTAACAAGTTTATAATACATATATTGCATATGGTATATAGTATGAGGACTGTACAGTACAAATTTATGTTCACAGTTTGACATGACAAAATGTCATTACTGAATTCCCATTGGACTACCAAAGTAGAAACAGTGAAGGAACATTAAACATTCACATCTTTAGTAAGAAAGATTACCAAAATGTTTCAGTATTTGCAAGTTATACTAATGCATGCTAAAAACCTTTACCCATTCAGTCTTATTAGCTTATAAAATATATTACACTTTATTAAAAATTTCTGCATAGTTTACACAAGTATTAAAGTACTGTAAATGTAATAATCCTGCAGTATTGGCAGGCATGGTTTAAGAGATGCTAAGCAGAAAGATTATTTTGACCCTCTAACTTTAAGTACATAAATAGCAAAAAAAAAAAAGTGCTAGTATTTGTAAAACATAATGTTGTAGCCCTCATTTAATGCATGTAAAATGGCTTTATTTTAGAAGGAATTTTCAGTCATTTTAGAAGTTGTTAAGCTTGACTGAGAGGAGAAAGAAGACAACATACTCAGACCAACTTTATGTACTCCAGGGATTAATCAAGAACTAGGGTATATTTTTCTCAACAAATCAAATCACTGCCAAACCTGCTTCCCTCGAAGAGATTGTCTTTCAAATAAATTGCTCCCAAATGACACAGACAGGGCTATACAGTATCAGCAAAATCACCTTCAGTTCCTTTATTAGTGCAATACTGATATGCAGATGAGTGTTTCATTTTTAAAAATATATATCTAGTTCTCCTTTGAATCTGTTTCAAGGTTCTAGAGAAATTCCTGCTAATTTAGCATCTCCTTAGTTGCATGTAGTAGCTATTCTGCTAATACATTCCCCAACTCAAAAGTCCATTAGAAAGTTAATGCCCATTTAAGATGTAGATTCACATTTTAAAACTCTAATATAAGCCAGATTTATTGTCAAACTTCCTGACTTCTTCCCCATGACACTAAGTAATTTGAGAAATCCTAGAGCAAATGGAATTTAAAAAAAAATCCGTGTACAAATAATTATTGTTGATTTAAGGATGTTGTCCCTAAAACTGCCATTGGGAATGACAGGGTTGACATTGTAAAAATACGTTCAAGGGCATTTCAAGATGATGCTTATTTGAGTCCTTCCACAATGAACAGAAAAATGGCTAAGAGACTAGAATTTTCACCTATAATAACAAAATACAATATTTATAAAGGAAAATTTGGTGAAGGGCCAAATAGTACACTAAAGAAAACAGAATAGCAAGGAAACACATAATCATGTCTCAGGGTTGCTTTTCTTTCAAAGTTGATTAATTGCCGATGGCTCTTTTATTACTCCAACAAATCCATATTAAACAAATTAAAAGCATAAACAAAAGTTTGGTTTCATTATTTCTAATTTCAATACACCAAATATGCAATTGGCAAATTTCAGTGCACCCCACCCCCCTTCTGTCACACAGACTCATACAGGTAACAAAAATCGTACAGGTCACTTTTTTTGAGGGCAGAACACCACAAATTGGGCTCATTTATCCAGATATGCCTTTTGTATTCCATGTTGGTTCTCGAGTTTGTGACTGACTGGTACGCTGGGTGGTGTGCCATGAATGTAGTATCTATCATATACATGACAGTAAACTTCTCCACAATATTCTGGGAGGGGGGATAGGTGAAGGAGTAATCAAATTGTGAAATTTTAAAATCCATAAACTGAACCAAATTTTGTCCTACTTAGGAAAAAAAAGTAAAACGATGAAGAACTGAGATAATGTATTCATTCCCCAAACATCTTATTGGCTAAAATGTGCACATTTTATTTTTTAAGGTGGGTCATTGATACTGGACAAAAAGGGCATTAGAGATTTGAAAAATACACCTCTATTCCACATTTGATTTCTTGGAAAATGATTAAGATTTCCTGAGTCTTCAGTGTATTGCCATGACAACTGGACATCCCACAAGTCATCCAGGATTCAAAAGGCGATGGGATCTTCAAGATGGCGAATTACAAGAGCCCTCTTTTAGTTGTTCATCCAGCCCATGACCATCTTTCTTTTTTAAACATTAAATAAGTTGAATGGTACCTAGGGATAAACTTTTCAAGTGTTTACTTGCTCCTCTCCTCTCCCTACTTCTGCCAAAGAACACGAGCCCATCTGATCAGCGGTGCCCACTTTTGTTCCTGGGTGTCCCTCTCTGCTAATTTATACCCCCAAATACTCCAGCATCTCGACAGTACTGCTCAAAAGCCAGCTTTTGAGGAAGAACTTCCTCCCAGGATGGGTGCTGCTTACTATGATCCCAATTCAAATAGGAGTCACGACTTTGGTATGTTCATCCCATCGCCAGGAGACCAAGGATGGATGGGATCTCGCCAATGGCAACCATCATCCTGTGGGGAACCTCTGGAAGATGCCACTCATCGCCAATGGGGAAAATTGCAAATCCCTCCATGGTGGTTGGCTAAGTGACTTGGAAATCTGTTACAGAAGTATGGCGGGTATGTGTGTGCTTCCTCTTCACTAGTTCTATTTACAAAGTGTCACTTAAGAGGTCTTCAATGGAACGAATCTACCAAAGCATTAACAGATGCTTATTTAGGATACTCGTTATAAACACAGACAAGAGCCAAGTTGGCACATTATAGCTCATGCAGAATCCGGTTTCTGCATAGAGTGTGTGTGTGTGTGTGTGTATGTGTGTGTAACCTAACTGGTTATGGGAATATTATTTTCAAAAATTTTCATTTGTTTAAAAGTTATGCGCCGATACGAGAAAGATGCCAATCCGGAACCCAAAAGATGACTAAGCTTTAGAATAAGGAAGGCAGGTTTTTTTTTTTTTTGAGATGTTACCCCAATTCACTCTTCAATGATTCATCCGCACGATTTGAGAACTTGGGTGATTTGTGCTTTATTTGGTACTGAGGTGCCCGGGCAGTGCCCAGAGGTGGGGGTGAGGGAGCAGGAGGGCATTTTCATTCCCCTTTGCCAGGAGAGGCCCAAGGACCAATGACAATGCCTTCCCCGGGGCCCGCCAGCCCCTGCGTGTCTGACATTCACTGAAGACCATCGAGTCAGTAACTGAGAGCCTCTGGTCTCCCCACCTCTGCCTCCCCCTCCTCCCGGGTGGGCAGCCACCCGAGGGAGCAGCAGGAACTCATCTGCCCAGTTTGAGACATTTTGTACTGGGCTGAATACTGTCAAAGAATAGAATTTAGATCGAGGCAATAAACCCAAATTCTGGCGAGTGGGATCTGCTGAGAACAGGGAAGAGGCGACGACGCTCGCGTCTCCCCTTGCCACGATTTAAGGGCATCCGGGGGGTGGGAAGGGTCCGTCCTTTCCCAGATTGTTGAGCAGATTCTAGGGCACAGAAGCATGAACATCTCTGGCAAGGACTAGCAGTCTGGATAGGATATTTCTAATACATTTACTGGTTTGTCAATATAGGATGACGGAATACATGGAGAAACCAACACATGGCTAGGTTAATTTACATTAATTCCCTTATTCGCAGTCCATTCAACAATGTCTGTGGGAAGGGTTTGCTTAGCATCCCCAGAAAGAAAAAAAAGTGTTCACATTCTTTAGGTCTGACCCGTGGTAAGGAGAAAGGAGGGTTAGATAACATCTATTACTGACCATATGGAAGTTTTTAATGGTATAAACTCAGTGATTCAGACCAGCTGAATCAAAATTAAAATGTACATGTAAAAAAATGAGTTAGAGAATGGGAAGGAGACGGAGAGAGGCAGGAGAGGAGGGACTTGATACAGGAGATGGAGGCATTCAGACTAGCATGTGGCGTTTCCTATGTAGGGCAAGGTGATCAGAGCGAGAGAAGCTGCGGTCACAGTCTGGGCACTGGAAAGGTTTAATTCCAGTATGTTTTCGAAAATGCCTTGTTAGTTCATCAGACCGAGCAAACTTCCACGTGCATCCCTCCCATGTGCATTTGTAGGGTTTTTCCCCTGTAAAAGAAAAAAAGGAAGCATAAATTTTTTTTTAGAAATTAAAAAAAAAAAACATATATATATAAAACTGACAACACAGCCAAAAACAGCCTCATGGTTTCACTAAGAATTTCAGTGAATACGGCTTCCATAGTTTTTAAAAACAATTCCTTAGAAGGATGGGCAAATAAATGGATTCATTCTCTAATGTTTAATGGAATCAGTGCCAAGAAATGGAATTTTAAGCATTATTGCTAAAGCGAAGGTCAGGACTGAACGGCTGCCCTGGGGGGCTATTACAAGCTCCAGCAAGTCCATCCTTTCCCAGGAAGTGTGAATATTTGCTACAATTGATAAATACACTCGATTTGGACTCTTAAGCTTATTTGAGGCCTGTGTGGTATGAGGGAAAGAGCGCTAGATTGAATATATGAAAAAATCAGGTTCAAATACATGTTTCCTAGTTCCTAGGTGACCTGTCTGATCATGGACAAAAGTCACCACCTGATGGGGCTTCAATTACCTTATCTGTAAAGATGAGGAGGTGGCCAGACTAAACAAATGTTCTCTAAGGTCCACATTCCATCACCCAAACTCTAAGACTAGAAGAGTCATGAATTACTCTCATTGTTTTGAGAAATTCCAATTAAAAGACTGGTGGACTTTCTAGGTCTGGATCGTTAGATAAATTATTCTGAGAATAATAATAATAATAATGAGTAAATCATAAGAAATTTCTCTTATCAATAATCAAAAATGCAACTATCTCTTGCTAATTTGTAAGTGATGTGTTTCATGCCTCTAATAGTGTTTAAATTTGAATTGAGAAAGTTCTAAAAGTATAAACATTAACTGCCAAAAGTAACTTTCAATGTTCCAAGTGATGGAGCTGGAAGAGACCCCAGAGCTCATCTGATTCCAGCCCCCCTTTCATTGGGCTATGAGTTCAGAAATTGTGTGCCAAGGTCAAGCAATGTGATAAAGCCAGTCCCATAATGGAGTTCCCCAATTCTCAATCCAACATGACTTCACAAAGCCTTCCCTATGGCCTTTGTTCATGTTCTTGAAAAGGCAAGCACCCCAAAAGGGTTCAAAGTGCTGCTCCCAGAATATTATGGGGAAGTAGTGTATACACTGTGCAAATTAAGACACCTCGACCCAGGTGCTAGGGATCCTGGAATGAATGCAGCCACTTTTAACACACGGACATCATTTTCCTGACTTTTCCCTCCTTAGAGTCCCAGTTCCATTAAACTGACAAAATTATTTCCTTCTTACACATATAAAATACAAACAAAAATCCTTTCCCCTTCATAGCTTTAAATTCAAACTTATTCACATCATCTTTGTTGCTCCATAGTATGGCAGATCAAGCTGTAGATTTGGATGTCATGAAGAGCCATGGTCCAATTCAGCCTTGGACACTGAGTAGCCATATGACTATGGGTCAAGTCACTTAATTTCTGCCTTGGTTTCCTCACAACTATAAAAATGGGGATATAATAACACTATTCTCCCAGGGCTGCTGAAATGAAGTAATATTTATAAAGTGCTTTGCAAACATTACAATGCTACATAAATACTTTTATTCTTCTTTAAAGGTCAAGAACAGTAAAGTCCAGAGTTTTAGTTTGACACAATACCTTTAGATTACTGTTATAACCGCTCTCCTCGCCAAGCTCAAACAGAAGCTAAAAACTATCTGGCTACTCTGGCCAAATCCTTCTTCATAGAAAAACAAAATGGCGCCATGTTCATTCATACCTGTATGTGTTCTTCTGTGGGCTTTCAAGTGAGAGCTTTTAGTGTATACTTTGTTGCATCCCTCATAATCGCATCTGTGTATCCTGCGTTTTCTTTGCGTATCTGGAGATTCCACTGGCAAAGGTCTCTTTCCGGGCTGCACTATGACTGAAGGGTGGTTCCTGTTAAAAGTTAATTTAAAAATCTTAAAATTCCAGACCAAAAAAGTCTAACTTTCTGTCCTCCTCTCAGAAACAATAACGACTTCTTTGCCAATTTGATTCATTTTACTACTAAGCACCAGCAATCATCACCTTAAAAAAAACCCACAACTCTAGAGTTTTAGAAGCAAAATGATTAGAGATACTTTTCATAAGCTGCCTTGAGTTTTGTTATTTGTAGGAAATAAAACCACAGGCCAATGTCCCAGGCAACTCTACTCTAAGATCCCTGCCTTAGGGAATGGAGTGGGGGGAGTGGTTTCTAATAAAAGAAATTTGCTTTTAGTTTTTAAATAGCAGCTTTTTTGTAACATCAAAGGGACCCTCTCCAAGCAGAGAGGAGAAGAGAATTTCTTGTTTGGTCTCCCCCCACCAGCTCTGTATCAACTCCACAAAGCAGAGTTTTGGCAGCCATCGCACCCACAGGATGTCTGCCCTTAGCTTTCCACCCTCAAACAGCCTACCCTGGTCTTTAACCCCACAGGTACCGACTGTGGACACCTTGGAAGGAACACCACTAAGAGGCACTCATTCTACTCACTGCTCAGAAGTTTTTTGGTTTTTTTTGCATCTCTAGCACTCTGCACACAATAGGTGCTTATACAGGTACTTCAATGCAATACTATGGGATGCAGCAAGGTGGCTTGGGGGATAAAGAGCTGGACCTAGACACAGGATGTCCTGGGTTCAAATCCAGCCTTGGACACTTCCTACTTGTGTAACCCCAGTATTTAACCCCCAATGCTTAGCCTTTCCTGCTTTTCTGCCTTGAAATGAAAACACTAATTTTTAGACATTAGTTGTGTTTTTTTTTAAAAGATCATTTTGTAAACTTTAGAACACCATATAAATAGCAGCTGCTATTATTCAACAGAAATATTAAGGCCAGTTTTCCTGCTGTGTAAAAAAAAATTGAAATCCTGCCTAGCGGCTTAGTAAAAAAAAATTTTGTATGTCTCTTTCTAAGGACCAATTAATCCAGAGTTCGGTAAACTTTATGCTTTTTAACCTTTTAATTAAAAGGTCACATGCTTTATGCACCACTTGGCTCCCATTTCAATGAAAAAATTTTTGTATTTTTAGGTCTGATGACATAGACACTGAAATGTCAACAAGTCCCAACTTGTCCCTGGTACAATTGCTTTTTACCTTGTAGGCATCTGGGTTTACAGAATGGAAAAAAAAATGGGTAGAAAAGAAAAAGGCAGAGAGAACGCCTGGTCTGGAGTTAGAAATCATCTTCTTGAGTTCAAATCCAGCTTTGGGCACTTGCTAAAAACTCTGTGACCCTGGGCGGGTCACTTAACGCTGTTTGCATCCATTTCATCTCTCATTGAGATGGAGAAGGACATGGAAATCACTGCGGTACCTTTGACAAGAAAGCCCCAAAAGGTGCCATCAAGAGTTAGACAGGATGGAAAACAACTGAAAAAAAAATCCCTCTGGGTGGACTCTTGAAGCATCTCTATCTTCATCCCACTTCATTGAGGTTTTGTATCTCATTTCTCCTACTAGACCACACAAGCTCCTTGGAGAGCAGGGACGGGATCTTATCGCTCTTCCTTGCTCCCTGTTGACCCAAGACAGAGCCTTATGTATAAATAAAGTAAGTGGGTGTTTAATGAATGTGTAAGACTGAATGAGGGACTCAGGAATAAAACTAGGAAGACAGGATATTCCATAGGGAAAAAAAATCAGTATGTATAGGAAAATGACCTAAGGAAAGAAGAAGGAAGAGGAAAGGAAACTGGATGAATTTCAAATAAAACTCCTCACTTGGGGTGAAAATGCAATTCCTGTTCATGCACAAAAGAGGAGAAATCAAGGTATAAAAAACTAGGAATATGTCTACTCCACTGGCCTAACTTTCCCTCTATGTTTATTTAGAACAAGACTTAAGAAGGGAAATTTTAAATTGTCATATCTCAAAAATTAATAACTAAGGGGGCAGCTGGGTGGCTCAGTGGATTGAGAGCCAGGTGTAGAGATGAGAGGTCCTGGGTTCAAATCTGACCTCAGACACTTCCCTGGGCAAGTCACTTAAGCCCCATTTATTCTGCCTTGGAGTCAATACTCCAAGGTAAGGTAAGGATTCAATACTCCAAAGGTAAGGATTTTAAATTAAAAAAAAAAAATTAATAGCTAGATGATGCTATTTTGGGACTAAATTACCCTCAAATCTTCCCCACTACTAGTGTTGAATGATGATAAAAATAATAAAAATAAACTATAATGGTAATAATAATAATAATAAACTATACTGTTAATAATAAATAATAATGACAGCTAACATTGATAAAGCTTTTACAATGTGCCAGGCACTGTGCTAAGTACTTTACAATGAGCATCTCATTGTTTGGTCCTCCAAACAACCCTGAGAAGCAGGTGCTATTATCACACCCATTTTACAAATGAAGAAAATTGAGGCAGCTGGGTTAAGAGACTTGCCTATGTTGCAAAGTTATTACAAGTATCTGAGGCCAAATTTGAACTCGAGTCTTCCTGACTCCAGACCCAGTGTGTTCTATCTACACCATTTCCAAGCTACCCTGCATTTGAGCAGTCTGATTCATCTTGAAATGCAAAAAGGCTTCTTAAAAAAAAAAAAAGCCTGTCTCACCTTTGTCCACATTTAAATTTCTGAATTTAAGTTATTTCAAGGAAAGCCTATAGATCCTATATTCATCTGCTTATGAAACCCACCCCAACAATTATAATTCGTGTTTGTGTATTATATTGGATTACGATCTTTTGGGGGAAAAAAAATTCTAAGACTGGAATCAGTAACATTTTGAGCAGTGGATAGATAATATGTGAACTAGTAAGGTGAGGAAGAAGAGGAGTTAAAGGACAAGGAGAAAACTCTTCAGGTTTCCTTCTTTTGAGGATTTGGGGTGGAATGGGGAATACTTTTCAACCTTAATGAGGTTTTAGAATTTAACACAACACTTTATTTTCCATTAAGACAAAAGAAAAGCCAAAAACTTTTTAGGAAAGAGAAATATTTCTTTAATTTCATGAACCAGTAGTTAAATATTTCATATCTATAAGCTAATTATTAACCTAAAAAAAAAAAGGCAAACAGGGTGAAGGTTGCCCAGGATCATAGAGCTAAGGACTGACTGTGAGGCAAGATAGGAATCCAGTTCCTCCAACTCCAGGCTTGGCACTTTCTCCACTGTGCCACTAGCTGCCCCATTATTAGCTCTTCTTAGTAGATTCATGAACTTCACATTCAATGATGACCCCTCACCCCTCTTTAGTAGCTAATTTTATTTTTGAGGGTAGCAGACTATTTCTACCTCTTTCTAAAGTTAATAGTCTCTTGCTAAATTAAAGTTTTAAAAAAAGTTTTAAGAACCAAAAACATGCAAAAGCCCTCTTGACGCTATCATAGAGAAGAGAAGCTATCTTAAACTTCAGGTGAGAATTCCTGGCTGAGTGACTGTTCATAAAGCTTTAAAAAAAACCCAAGAACAGGGACATCCTCAGCAGTGACAGGTTCCATCCCCAAGTCCCCCAAATCGACCAGAATCCAAACTTAAAAGGCGTTGGTGCTTTCACTTTTGACCCTAAGCTTCCTATTCTGAAGATGGTATTTTGGGATAGCTGTGGGAAAAAAGGAGCCACGTTTAAGCTCTGTTTCAGGATAAATTTCTTAACCGAGTTTCTCAAGTTGGTTTCACTTAAGTTTTGCTAGTTTTAAAAAAATTCAACTAAAATAAAAAGGTAAGCCATTCCATCCTCTGCAATTTTCCCTTCCAAATATGGATGCCTGTGTATAAAGATGACCTCTCATACAAAAAGCATCTTCCCATAGACTCAAGAATGGTTTTTAAAAAACCTGAAACATTCCTCTAAAGCACGCCAGGCTTCAAAAACTGAGTTTGAGTTTTCCAGTCTTATTCCATGCCTCCAGAGAAAGGAATACATAATGGAAATATCCCCAGAGCTGTCTGATGCAAGGATGCCCAGCTATAGGCTGAGGGTTACAAGTGATTCTTTCCTGGCTAGCTAATTTACAATGTGGGACACCACTGGGCAGGCTCCAAGACATGACTTCATCGCATCTGTGTGTGAACGACATTCCTCCAGGAGCACCCTGTCCAAGTGGAGGAAGCCTTATTTGTGAAGTTTTTGGTAGTGTATCACAGAGAATTAACCATTGCTCATTTATATATGCTTTAACCAGTGTTTGATCAATGAAAAAGTCATATAAAATTGAACAATCACTCCTTGATAGCACCGTATGGTCTGCAGATATTTTGTGAACGGGTCACTGAGGGCATTGGCTAAGGTTTTTTGTTACTACTGGTGACAATAATTAAAATGAGCATAGATGAGAGATTTTAAAGAACAGAAACAAAAGTTTCTTTGCAAGTTGTGATGTAGCAGAAAGCAGAAGAGGACTGGAAGAGGAGACCTAGTTTAGAATCCAGTTATGACACTTATGTCCTGAGGGATCAGTGATCTCATTTGAGACAACTGAATTTTCTGGCACTCCTTAAGAAAACGAGGAATTTTAACTAAAAGGCCTCTTAAGTCCCATCCAACTTTAAATAGGAAATCTTGAAAGGAAGGCTATTCTCAAAATATCCTTTTAAAATGAAGATCCATAATAATGAATATTTAGGGATATTGCTGTACTTGTTTTTAAAGCAAGGGTTCTTAACCTCTTTTTTTGTACCATGGAATCCGTTGACAGTTCAGTGAAACCTATGGACCTTTCTCAAAAAAAAAAAAAGTTTTGGCATAAAATACACAAAAAAATGTTCTCTCCTGATGAGAGCTCCTATTCATACAACCCAAATTAGAAAGACAAGATTCATCCAGTTTGTACTGAACAAAACACAACTTATTGTGAATATGACAAAAAACACAGTATCTACTAGGAAATACTTCTGAATCTGGAAAACTGGTGTTAAAAATAGGAAAGACTCTCCTTGCTCTGAATAAATAAACGGTTTACTTAAAAAAAAGAGAATGAAACTGAAAAGGCAATACAGGGAGTCAAAGATGGAAAGGTTAATGGAGACAGCAACTTTTGGTCCCCAAACTGAATTCTATCATCCCAGATGCCTCGAAGAGTGACTTATTAGAATGGGCTTCCAATGGCAGAAGATAGAAACATCTATAGTGGAAATCCATCCAGGTTCTTCAATGCATAAATATTATCACCATTTACTGGGCCTATTTACTGATTCCTTAAATTTGCAATCAGGCACAAAGCATCCCATCACCCACTGGCTATCACACACCAGGGCTGACCGGTCTTGCTGTTGCCACAGGCTCTGCCTGCTGAGGGCAAAAGGCATTTGTGGAAGTGATGAGTGGGTCGCATCATACTTACTCTTGCAACAATGGAACTTGTGGAGGGGAGACTGAGTTCATTAGTGGGGGCGACATTTCTTCAGGATAATAATCTGTCCTCTGTGGTTCAATCCCAGGCTCTACTTTTATTTTTTTCTGTAAAATAGGCTTCTCGTAGGATTCAATGACAGGTACTGGATGGGGAGAAAAGAGAAAGTGAAATCAATTTAAGGGCTTTTGTTGAAAAATGACACTCATTTTACCTATCCCCTGGTGAAAACACTTTCTGAAGAGACACCCTGTCTCTCACCAAAGATGTACCTACTTGCCTCTCACAAAAATGGCAGAAAGAATGAAGCAAGGCACAAAATCTCCCCAAAATTCTTATTTTTGTGGCTCCTATTTTGCCAGAAAGAAGTGTCTAAGAGTGGCCCTAACATGACTCTTCTTTGGTCTGGAAAATCTGGAAAACATCCCGTCCCTCTTCAAGCCTCCTGCCATTTCCCAGGTAGAGAATAGAGGCCCTCAGGGCTCCCCCTCGAAGCTCTGCGGGATGAGGAAGGCCGGAGCCACGGCACCCTCTGCCCCAGGTCTTACCTTGCATGCTACTGGCATTGTCCAACTCGTCCGCGAGAACAGTGGACACCATGATAGGCTGCTGAAGGTGACTGGCATACATGAAAGGGACGGGCTGCACAACAACCGGCTGGATGACTGGGAGGATCCCGGGGCTCCGGATCCCGTGTCTCGAGAGCGCGGCCATGACGGGAGGGATGGACAGCGGCACGCTGAAGGGCTGAACCCCCGGCGGAGGCGGGGTGAACTTTTTCATAGGCGGGCTGGGCGAAGGCAGAGTCAATCCCGGAGACGCTCGCCTATGGGAAGTCTGAAATTTCAGCGGGGAGGGAGAACTTCCGGCCGAAGGGGGAGAACTCCGCTTGTTCACTGTGAGATCCACCGGCTCCATCTGGATTCCATTGGAAAGGCCTTCCGGGGTTGGATAGAACTTATTGTGTAACATGTTCGGTGTAGAATAAATGACGCTATACTTGTTTGACTTCATTTGCTCGATGTAATTAGATGGATATGACTATTCAAGGAGAAAAAAGAATTGTGTAAGCAAAGGAAAATAGGCCTATTCGAGGTCTATTAGCAGAAAAACACTTTCAACTCTTGATTCTTTTCTTCCCTTCCTTTTTCTCTCTCTCCCCATCTCATCCTTTTTTCTCCCTCTGTTATCTCTCTTTCTCCCTCTCTGTCTCCCCCTTCCCGTCCTCACTCCCTTCATAAATCCTTCTCTTCCATCTTAGAATCAACACTAAATACGGGTTCCAAGGCAGAAGAGCGGCTGGGCGATGGGAGTGAAGTGACTTACCCAAGGGATCACCCAGCAAAGAAGTGTCTGAGGCCAGATCTGGACCCAGGACCTCCCATCTCCAGGCCTAGTTCTCTCTCTCCTGACCCATCTAAGTGCTCAAGTCAGATATTTTCTTAACAAGTGTGACAGCTTTAAATCTGGTACCACATCCCAAGGTTGCTAAGCTTTGACCCAGCCGGTCTTGTACCCCCAGAGTCCAAAGGAAGAGGAAAAAGCCCCCTTTAGAGTCACTGCTTATTGCAAGATCCCCCAAACGGGGGTACCAACCGATTGGAGAGGGGCTAAACAGATTGTGTCTATACATGTCGTCAAATATTATTTTGGCAAAGTAAGGATGGAACGAAGAGTTTCAGAAAGTGAGAAGACATCGAGGATCGCATGAGATGAAGCAAACAGAACGAGGAGAACAAATTTCACAACCGCATTATTGAGAAAAACAATTCTTAAAGACTTGAGAACGCCGATGAATATAATGATAAAGCGCGAGTCCAGAGGACTAAGGATGAATCGCACCACCCACCTCCAGGGACTTAAAATCCGGGATGAGCCAGGCCTATTTGGACCGGGCCAACACGGGAACTTGTTTTGCTAAACTATGCATATTTGCTTGTTTGTTTCTTATATTCACTGGGGTTGAGGGGAAAGTGGTGAGAGGGGCAGACAATAAACGCTCTTAAAAAACAACAGAAAAAAAGGTTAAGGGCTCTAGTTCCACAAATTAACTAGATAATACATACAATCCTAAGATATACTTTGTGAGAGAGGTCCACAAAAATGAAAAGGCCAAAGAAGTAGGGACAACATGATCATGAAAACATATGGAGAATTGAAATAAAACCCTCTGTAGATTCCCCGACTTCAGATGGAGTTGAGCAAGGTGGTGGTGAAGAAGATGCCAGACGGCACCGTGGATAGAGCCCTGAGCCTAGAAAGAAGATCTGAGTTCAAATCTAGATTTGGGTACTTAAGAGAGGAGGAAGAAGAATAATGTGATTCTGGGCAAGTCCTTTAACCCTTCTTTGCCTCAGTTTCCTAATCTATAAAATAACAGCATCTACCCCTAGGGTTGCCGTGAGGATCAAATGAGATTAAATATACATATAAAACAAAAAATAAACATGCAAAATTATATTTATATATTAAATATAGTAAATATTATAATATGTATATGCGTATATGTACATGCTTTTATACAATATACAACACATACTTGTATCAAAATATTATTTACTATATTTATATTTAACATTAATAATAACAGCAACATATGACACTCAGTACCATTCGGCACAGAATAGGTGTTATGGGTTTGCTAGTGTGATTACTCCTCCCAGGTGATATTCTAAACTATATCATTCAGCATACAGTTTGTGACTTTTTAGAAAGCACCTAGCAGGCACAGTAGACAGAGCAGCAGACCTGGAATTTGGAAGACCTGGGTTCAAATCTGGAATTAGCCACATACAACCTGTAGGATCTCTTAATTCCACAGCCTTGCCCTTCTGTCTTAGATATCACTAAGACAGAAAGAAAGGGAAGGAAGGAAGGAAGGAAGGAAGGAAGGAAGGAAGGAAGGAAGGAAGGAAGGAAGGAAGGAAGGAAGGAAGGAAGGAAGGAAGGAAGGAAGGAAGGAAGGAAGGAATGGTTCCTCAGGAGTTGTCTGAAGAGCAGCAGTCGTCCAAACTAAGCTCCTGTCCTTTGAAGGGGACGCCTGAAGCACCGGAGGAGCCTCTGGATGTGCTAGTTATCCTGAACCAGCGAGATTCAACATTTGATCCAGACAGAGAAGAACTACTTATTACATACGTAAATGACACAAAATTAGACACGACAACACCACCTGATGCAAAGCCTGATGCAACTATGTAAAAAGAAAAAAGTGAATGCCATCCCGGGCTAGAAGGATACCCAAACCTGGGGAGGTAGAGTGACATCCACATCGCTGCAGTTCACTTTGGATGCTACACTTTAAGGAACACTGACAAATCGGAATGCATCTAGGAAGGTGGCAAACAGGACGGCGAGCGGCTTTTAATCCATGCTAGGGGAAGAAGGATAGAAGGAAGAAAGGAAAGGAAATAAGCGTGGATAAGTGGAATACCACAATGTAGCAGGCACTGCACCAAGTGCTTTAGAATGATAACCTAGTTGGATGTTCACAACAATGCCAGGAGGCAGGAATGATGATCATCTCCATTTTCCATTTGGGGAAACCGAGGCAGACCCAGGTTAAGAGACTTGCCCAGGCTTTCCTTAGTCCCTGGAATGCCCTCTTTGTTTCACTACCATATTGGATCCTTCTCTTCCTTTAAGATGACACTCAAACCCAATCTTTTATAGTTAAGTCTTTCTCAATTGTCCTAGCCTTTAATGTACTTTCTCTCAAATTATTTTATTTTCAGTCTTATTTATGTATATTTTTATTTTTTATTTTACATTTCTGCTCTATTATTATTTATATATTTATTATTATATATAACATATTTATATACTATAATTATTATCTATAACTGATGTTTGTATATACATAGGCATATACATGTTTGTATGTATATGTAATGTTTTTGTCTTTTCCAATAGAATATAAATTCCTTGTAAAAAAAAAAAAGGAGAAAGATATATCTTGTTCCAAAGAACAGATATACAAAATAGCCAGGCAGATCTTGTTTCAATATCAATTAAGAACATTTTCATGTCTCATGAAACACCAGCGCTGGAACAGACCCTAAAAGCAAAGCCT
This sequence comes from Monodelphis domestica, assembly GCF_027887165.1. Lineage (NCBI taxonomy): Eukaryota > Metazoa > Chordata > Mammalia > Didelphimorphia > Didelphidae > Monodelphis > Monodelphis domestica. Next base: position 126,377,900 of record NC_077232.1, on the reverse strand, counting down.
TTGGGTGATAACTCAAGCTCTTACAACTCATGATTCTTTGCCCAACATCAAATCACCTCCCTGTCACTGAAAATAGTCATCAAGTGAGTATGTACGCAGAACACATCCATGCACATTATCCATTCCATAATAACTGGTACTTAGGAATACCACCGCACTGGCCTTAATCATGGCCCTTAATAACAACAGCGAGCCTCTTTAAGCTTTGCAACAAAGTGTTATTTCATTTGATGTCTGATGGCTGTTTCTAAAGAGCGTGTATATAAGGACAGGTATGTACACATGATATAATTACTTGCCAGTGGCATATTATTGGTGTGGACTTTTCATTCAAAATACACAAGCAACTTCCCCATAAAACTCACCTATGAATTCACCGTCCCCATCTAACCATGTCCCCTAGATGGATGTGAATTCTTCCTTTCTGTGGCATTCTTCCCGGTCCAGAGGATCTGCCTTTCACTGCAGACTTTGGAGGGCCGTCTAACCTCAGCCCCAGAGCTTTCACACCGGACATGCACAAAATATGGGGGTTTTGTGGTGATGATACTTCACTAGACAGATCCAAATGCAGCCCAGAATGAAGTGTAATGTCCTGTCATCGAATGAGCAGCACTCATAGGAGGGAGAAGGTTTAAAGAACATCCAGGAATGGAATGCAAAAAGAATTTCTACTGGGTCTTAGAATGCAAGTCAAATCTATCCTTCCCCTGTGTGGTGCGGGCTTGGCCCCACAGAGTGGAAGGTCTAGTTTCAGGTGGCGAGGAAACCCAGGTCCTGGCAGATATGATCTATAATCACAGATTAGTTATCTGTTCCTAGAAAAGAGTGTTGAACAAATGACTCCAGCTCCATATAATGCTAGAAGTCAGCTCTTCCAGCCTAAAGCAGCTACCACACCCACAGCACAGCCAAGGTCCTTAATTATAGACCCAGTTCTGAAGAGTTTCAGAGTAATCTAATTTTAATGTAGATTAGATTCATTTTTTTTTTTTGCGAAGACCCGTATTCCACAGGTTTAGGTGTACCCTGTGAGAATCAGAGAATTGGGGGATTTGAATCCCTCCTCTTCAGTTTACTATATGGGTGACCTGAGACAAGTTGGGCCTCAATCTCCTCATCTGTAACAATGAGGGTTCTGGGCTAGGTGATCTCTCTGGTCCCTTTCCGTGAAATAAAGTCCTCCACAGACTTAGAATGATCCAGAAATTCTCACTGCAGTGCCGTTGGATATTCTAATGAGAGGGGAAAAATAAGCTTCTCTACACAGAATTAAAAGCTTGGAAAAACAACACTGCCTTGTGGATTTAAACCATTTCCAATTCAAAACAAGGAAGTGGCACAGTGAAGCCAGCCTCAAAGCCAAGGCTACCTGGGCAAGTCTTTGACTTCTCAAGGGTCTGTGTGATTCTCCAAGTTGCAGAGAAGGGGCTGAGGGAGTTTTCTTATTTGGGAAGTCACAGGTCCAGGTCCTACCCCAATAATGGACACTATTCCTACTTAAAAAAAAACAACAACGACAAAAAAAACCAGGGAAGTAATAGACAAAATCAACATTAAGATGTAGTAAATTGCTGGTTTTAAAAATGGTGACACCGGATTTAAATACTTCAAGGATCTGTGATTTTGTAGGGGTGTATATTCTCTCCACCTTGTAAGAGCTCTGCCACTGGGCAGGTAGTTTCTAAGAAAATCTTAGTTGGTCTTTGGCTAGACTGGTCCTTGAAGAGCAGGAACATGGCACCCACCACTGGCACAGGCCTAAGTCTTTCCATCCTGGCAAACTTTGAGAACACAGGGTCACCTCCAGGCCCCAAGGAGGCATGAGAGCAGGACTTCTATTGAGGCAGCTAGGATTTATCCATAAAACACACACACATGCCCGCCCTAAATCCCAAAGATATTCCACGACCAAGGGCTTAGCACCACAATAGAAGGCAGAAAGCCAAAAATGGCACCAGGTTCACTGCAAAGTCAACAAAAGAATATAATAAGGAATGTACAGTGAGGGATTAGTTTATGACATTGCAATTAAACAGAGCACAATGGGAACTAAAAAAAAAAAGGTTTCCATCAATCTGAGGTCTCCCTAAAGACAAAAGGTCTTGCTTATATCATCCACTTATACAAAAATGAAGAATTTTCCATTGTTTTGATTCGGCAAAGAGCAGCTTTCCTCACCTATCTCCACCCCCCTTCTCTTTATCCCTTATAAAACTGCAAGTATCTAGAACCTTAAGTGGAATTTCTTGCTCTTTATCTTGCCTTAAGGAAAAGCAAGAAACCAAATTATAAACAAAAATCTCAAACCCCTAAATTCAGCAATCACTTTGAGAGCCTTTCCTGAAGTCAGAACACAAAGACTCATCTTTCATATTCTTATAGTTACCTTTTATACCTAGAAAGACCATCAATAAAGACTGCCAGGAAGATGGGCCTCCACACCACCTGTCCCAGTATTAGATCCCATTTGGTCTTTTTGCTTAAATGTATCACACTACTTACTAGTCCCAGAATCCTACATTTGAGGAAGATTTTTTAATAAAAAGTTGAGATGTTTGAAACCCTCCATAAAGGCAGGAATTAAAGCCATCCTGATCATCTCATTCCTGGAGTATTTTAGTCAACCCAACTATGGAGATAGCCTTACAAAGGATGCCAAGTTCTGCAACATCTTAAGATTTAGAACCCAAATAATCTTTAAATAAAGGACCTTCCTAATTTAAGTTCCCTCATTTTATAGATTATGGAAACCCTGTCTCAAAGAGTGATTTGCCAAAATCCTAGAAGGAATAAGCTGCCAGCCAGACCAAAAACTTATGTTTCTCCTGAGGAACTTCTGCACTTTTGGTCCTGTTCAGAGAACCAGGATCCCACAGTAGGGACAGGTCAAAGGCAAGGGTTGAACCAGGGTCTAGAAGCAGAGGAACAGATGAGCTGGGCAGCATCCTCTGCCCATGGACTTCCTTATCCTGGCAGGCAAATAGGACATACTTTTGGTTGGTGCAATTGTTGGTTTGCACTATCCATTGTGGCCAGTTTCAGGGAACTAGGAATTTAAACTGGGGAGGATTTTCAAATTTAATAACATTCTTGAGTTTTTAGAACCATAAACTAAGGGAGGGGGGAGAAAGCCACAAATAAGACTAAGCTTCATAAACATTATGTGCATTTTTGGCTTATACCTTTGGTTTCAAAGGAATCCCTTCTTCTCCCTAGATAAGGATTCATTCTCTCCCTTGAATCCTGGAAACCATTTAGGGCCACAAGAGTTTACAAGAACAAATCACTGAGTTTAAGGCCTCGATATTATTTCATATCAGATTTTGTTAGCGACATGGGCCTGTGAACATGACTAATTAGATCATGTCTCATTGCACCACCAAAGAAGGCATGCAATTGTCATGAATAAAACCTTCTTGCTAAAGAATTCTGCTGAGATGTTTACCTGGACCTTATAAAAGATATTTATTTCAATTATTTAGGTGGAGCTAATAAGCAATTATAATTAGCCTCGTTTTACACCACCTCTTAGTATTATCTTCATTTGGTAGAGAATCCCTGGTGCAATACAATTCTCTCTCCAGTAGGACTGATAAAAGGTTCATAGAGGGTGTGTGCCTTGGGTGTGTGCCCTGATCACCTGAGAAGCATAGTTATAGCTCATTACCTGGCCTCCTTGAAACACTGCCCTTAGAACAAAGTCATGCAAATTATTAGGAGGGCATGGCTCAGAAAGAAATCAAATCAAAGGCAGGAATATTACTACACACATACAGAGAAAGAAGGAGTAATTCACCCAGGCTGCTAGGGATGGTAGATCATATTTGAATATGGAGGGGGGGAAAAGTTAGTAGGTCTTTTAAAAAAAAGGTCATTTGCTCAAATATTGTTTGTTAAGGAAAATACAAAGGAACCTCCTCTTCTCAGGCCATCCACATACTAAATAAGATGCATCAGAAACAAAAAAGAATTGATATTAAGAAAAAAAAATTTAGTTACAATGTGCATCCAAATATTGGTTTTAGGTTTATCTGTTTTTAAAAAATTATTAAGGTTGAAAGTCTGTTTATTTTATACACACACACACACACACACACACACACACACACACACACACACACACACATTCTATATTTAAACCCTATGTATGTCTAAAAAATACTTTTAAAAGGCATAAAGGGACAGATGATTTAAAAATATGTTTGGATATTCTTCTGAGGATTCTAGCCAAAGTTTTAAGCAGTATCATAGTAAAATGAGGATTTTCTATACTTCCTTTTTTTTTCAGGACTAGTTTAGGAATCTACCTTACATACTGTTGCCAGAATTACATTTTTTTAAGGAATAGATGGTGTTTGTCAGGTCACAAAGGCTGAAGAGGCTGACAAAGAAGAACTCCTTCATCTTGAGGTTCAGGAATTCCACAACCTGGCACCTCTCCTGATAGCTTTCCAGTCTTTTTCTCCTATCATTCAATATAGTCCTCTAGGATCCAGCCAAAAGGAATTCTTCTTTGTCTCCCCCAAAGCCCCCATACTCCCAGGGAACCATACCCGTCTCACACTATTTCCCAGTAAGTGCTTCATCAATGGTTGTTGTCATTGATTAAAGTCATTTTTTAAATGACCTTATTTCCATCTCTCCCTGATACAGATTTCAGGATACCCAATATTTGCTGTATTTAAATATAATAAAAAAATAGCTTAATATTGGCTGTATTGTATTTTATAACTATGTTCTGGGACTGGTGAGGTGGGGTTCAGTTTCTTTTAAGCCAATCCTAGAGGTGAGATCTTGAGGGTTCAAATCTGACCTCAGACACATCCTTGATGTATGAATCTGGGCAAATCACTTTGCTCCAATAATCTAGCCCTCACCACTCTTCTGCCTTGGAAGGAGACAGAGAGAGAGAAAACCAGGAAAAAACTGATCCAAGTTAATCATTAGTAACAGAGATAGAAAAAAATGACAAACAGGATGTGTACCAAGTTTTATTTATTTGAATCAGTAAAAATTGACATTAAAAAAAAAAAAGCTATCAATAGAACTCTGCCTCAGGTTGCCTCTCCAGGTCTCAGTTTCAAAGTATGGAAGCCACAGGATAGAGCTGCTGTTATGGTCCAGAAGAAGTAAGGGAGAAGGGCAGGTGGCAAAATGCAGTGGAGGAACTTGAAATCTCAGTGTGGGGAAGAGTTCTGCAGCCCAGAGGGTTAAAAAAAAAACTTGAAGTCTCTCACTTTGTGGATGAAGAAAATGACTATTAAGAGAACCTAGATGACTTAGCCCAAGATATTTTAAAATTTGTATTTAAATTAAAAATACTTAAAATATACTTTTAAAGTCTGTATTTAAGATATATTTAAGAGCTTTTAAATTAAAAATTCTTAAATGTTTTAATTTTGTATTTAAATATATTAAGTTTTTAAATTAAATTATATTTTAAAACATATATTTTTAAAAGCTGTACTTAAACATATTTTAAAGATTTGAACTTAAATATACATATTTTTAAATGCATTTAAGAGTTTTTAAATTAAATTTAAAATATATTTTTAAAATTTATATTTAAATAAGTGTGTGATCCTCAAGTTAAGAACTGCTGATGAACCCCCCCCCCCACATATTGCAGGTAAAGAAACTGAGTTTAAATGAATTGCTGAAAGTTTTACAGATGCCAAGATTCAAACCCAAATTCTCTACTGCTTTTCTTGCTCCACTCTACCAAGGAGAGGACTTCACTCACTCCTTCAGGCAGATGTCCACTAAGGAATGGGGTCGATGTAGGAAAGAACAGAGTTCTATATAATCTTTTGCAAATGAGAAACGTAAAGAAGCATTGATTACCTCCTAACAGACTCTAAATATGTTCTAACAGGTTCTAGACCACTTCCATTCTTTTTACATATATCTGAGAGAAATACTTAGCCCAGAAGAACCGAAATCATGAGACCGCTTCTAACAGCCTTCACAGGGGCTCTGCCAAAGGAATTTTCACTGTTTGCTTTAAAAACAAAAACAAAAACAAAAAACCAGCCAGCAGAACCTGAAATTTCATAGTAAATGCCATTCCCCTTCCTCCATTTTTTACTAATAAAAGTGCACTTTCTAAGTGAAGGACTAAGGACTTCTATCCTGGGACAGGACTGTAACTAATCAAAGGAATCTCCAAGGCCAGGGTGGAGTTCCAATACCAGGAAGGTGTGGTTTATTTATAAACAAACAGTATGTAGGAAGAACAAATGACACACCCTTCCATGCAAACACAAAGCTAGAGAAAGGTCCCTTTCTACCAGACTCACCAACTTCATATAAAATGTCCCTGTTAGAAAAGAGGAGAGAAAATCAGTAAATAGAACCCCAGCTCTAGAAAGGAGCTTGTTACGGAAGGAGGATTTTTTTTAAGAATCATAAAAGAAACACAACTTCAGATGTCATCTCCAAGAGAACTTTATAAAGAGAACTTATTTACTACTTTTTTTCCCCCCACTTTCCTCCTCCTCCAATTTCAGGAACATTCCTTCAGGGCTTTATTTTAGTTGCAATGGAACCCCAGGGGTGCCCGTTCCACTCTCCATTTGGCAGGTTTTATAGAATCCTTTAACCCCAACCCAGCTCAGAGAGCTCAGGGGTGGCATAAAAGGATAGTGGTATTCTATTATAAAATCAGAAAATTTATTTTTCTCTCCTAACTCTGAGGTTGAAATGACCTAAAAAAAAAAAACAAACCTCAGTTAACCCAAGTGGAGTCAACAAGCATTTATTTAGGCAGGGACTAAGAATCAGGCACTGTTTTGTAAGAGCTGGACCAGTTTTTTTTTTTTAAATGTTTCATTCTGCTCTTAAGGCAAGAGTCAAAAATTACTACAAACATGAATTAATTCAGAAATAGGTTTAATATGGGTATAACTCACGTTATTGAATTGCTTGTCAGCTCTGGGAGGGGGAAAGGAAGAGAAAATGAATCCTGTAACCATGGAAAAGTATTTAAAAATTAAAAAAAAAATTTTTTTTTCAATTAAAAAAAAAAAAGTCAAACCAGGAGATGGCAAGCTTCTATTTGAGTCAGGGGATAACAAAGACTTTCTAGGTCTATATTGGGGAACCAGCTTCAGCACCAACTTCCTAAATTCCTATTTCTGCAGAACAAGAGTTTGCATTCAGAATGATGATCCTGAGCACACTGTAAGGTCCTAGAAATCAAAGTTAAACTCACTGTCTTCTGCCTCTAAAGAGAACACACCTCATTTTAGAAAATGTTCAACTAGAAAAGTTTCCATTCCCTTCTGAATTCTAATAGGCTGAAATGTTTATTGTATCTAAACTGAGTTTCCCTGAAATTTTAAGGATTCCAATCTATTGCTGGGGAAACAAACAGACATATGGAAAGGGATCATGAGTTGCAAAGGGACACAGAATACAGGTATTGATGATTTCATGTAGGAGCACAAGTTAGGATGTTACAGAAACCAGTAAAAACTTAATTCATTTTATTTTTAATTTTTGCAGTGAGGTGAATATTCTTGCTCTCAATGATCATATTAACTTAGCAATACAGGTCTTTTTTTTTTTTGCTCTAAATTAAGACTTCTGAAACCTAGTTTCACACTTGATTCTAAACCCTGGAAGCACAGTGGATAAAATGCATCATTTACAAAATTAATCCCATTTTCTGGTGCTGAAAAGTTATTTGTATCTTAGTGCACTACCTCATATTTAGCAATATTAGTGTGTCTGGGGAAATCTTATACCTTGATTTTCTTTCATATTATATATTCAAAAGCTGTGAGAGAAGATCCTTCAAGAATTGGGGGGGGGGGGGGGAAGAAAAATGGAAGTTTTAAATTATTCTTATTAATACCAAACAACACTATGAGTCTTCATTTAAATATTAACTCATTCAGATTCATTTAAATATTAATTCTTTCATTGTTAGTTTCCCCGAACCTGTTCAAATATATAATTACTCTGTGCTCAATAACAATGTATGACATATTTCCTGTAAAGACAATTATTGCTTTCTGCTTAATTGTAGGCAATTGTATTGAATTTCACTGGGCTACTTTATGAAGGTTTTCTACCAAAAATTACAAATAGTCATATCCATGGCAACTCAGTTTCTGCAGCCTCAGAGTGACCCCTGTGTGTCTTGTATAATAAACACTTTTGGCAGAACAGCCATGGCCAATACATGAAGATGATCTAATTTTAAAAGCTTCTCATTACCAGCCTTTGGTCCAAGTTTTTCCCCTTGTGAATATTTTCCAAGCACATGGAAATAAAGGAAGAAGAAAACAAGAAAGAGTAAGATTTGTTATTTAATATTGACTAAGCTGGATCCTCCCAAAGCTCCACTTACTCCCCCTCCTTCTTTGAAGTCTGGGTCCTTTGCTTTAGTTATTAACTCATTCAGGTTACTCTAAGACCAAATAACTCACCACACTAATGACTGGGAACCAAAGTGACCTGAAACAATTCTAAAGGTGCTAAATGACAATAAGGGATAACTTAGCCAATGGGCCAACCAGAGACAACCGATGTGAATTTTGTTTTAAGTGCTATAAAGAACAAATGAACAATAACAACACTTTATTGGATTGATAAAACACGTCATGGTTAACCAAGAACTTTTTTTCACAACAAACCTGTGCAAGTATCAACAACATCCCAATTTTACAGATGATAAAACTGAGGCAAAGCCTCAGTTATTTGCCCAAGGTCATATAGCTAGGTAATAATCCCAGCCCTGTTCCAAGAGTAACCTAGAAAAGCAAAGCTTAAACCCATTTAAAAAGCCACCGTGTCCTGGCTTGTCTCTCTTTTAACAGTTATAGTGGCATAGATCTAAGTAATTGTTTTAAGCAAGGCATTTTATACCTAACACATTTCACATTGAATGGAGAAACAAAAGCAGGAACATTCGTTGTTGCAAACATTATAATGCTATACTCAGTCTTTCTCCTATTTTCCCACTACTTAAGTGATGGAGTATTTAAAAAGAAAAATAGAAGTTTTAAGTTATTCTCTTAATGCTAAACAACACTAAGAATCTTCATTTAAATATTAATTCATTCAGATTCATTTAAAATCCTTTCCGGCCACATGTAGGGTGCAAAAGAAGTTCATCACCTATTTTTCATTATCAGCGGTAAGGATAGGAGACACAGATATCTCTAGCCTTGAAATCAAAAAAAGGACCTACCTCCGACCCATACTGACTGCCTAACCTTGGATAAGTCACTTACATTTCTCAGGTCTCTAGGAAACAAACTATGAATTACAGAGAAAGTGACTGCCTGCATCAGTGGAGGGGCTTTCTTCACCTGGAAGTTCTTACTACCAATAAAGTCACAGTCCTATAATGAGTTGCTTTAGCATTTATCTCTGAGTTATCACTGGGGGCTTTGGGAAACCTTTTGCTCATAAAAATTCTTCAGGTCACTACCAATAATTTTAAGCAAGAACATCACATTAAGAGCCCTTTTGTAAGAGAATTAGGAAAGTCTTTTTCATCTTTGAAGACCTTACCACTGAGACAGGATCCATTGCCTCTTGCTTAACAGGGACAGGGTCAAACATCAGCATTCTTTTAGTTAAGTCCTCTAAGATGCTCTTCTGGTGTTTTGTCTAGAAAACAAAAAAAGAAAGGTAGACAGATGAAACCAAAATGAAATCAAACACAAATTGGTGTACCCAAATTAAAATGAAAATTCTCTCTCTCCTTCTCCCCCCCTTCTTTCTCTCTCCCTCTCTCACTCCAGTAGGAATGTCTGGAATTTGCTTCCTTTACTTAAGAAAGATGCCATTTTATGTAATCAAAACCAGACCTATGGTCACCACCAGAGGATAAGTCAACCAGCATCTCCTCCAGGAAAACGTCCAACTCTTCCTCCTCTCCTTCCCATTCCAGTTCTGAACGTGAGATGTAGCCACTGGCCTGGCTTTCTCTTCTTACAATAAAGACCTAATCTTAAAGCATTTTATGCCGAGATTCCTAGCCAGGGCCTCTATGAAAATAGGAAATCCATGAGCTATCTGGTGCATGCTATCACATCTGTCCTTCCTGCCTAGATACTCAGAACTACTAGAGAATTGGAGTTATCTGGAATGTTTGCGTAGGCAAAGGTGTACTCTGTCCTCAGGCTCACATCCAGTCTTCTTACGTACACATGTGAACTAGATGGGCCGCCTTATGGACTTCTTCCAACAGATCTCAGCCCCAGAAGGAAGCGCTCCCAGCTCAGAAACCCAAAGACCCACGGAGGAGCCCAGCCTGGCTTCTGGGGGACCTCACTGGGAAGAGAGTGCTCACCTGTAAAATGAGGGTGGGCCTCGTCTTACTTGTCTCACAGCGTTGTTGGTAAGGATTAAATCAGAGAATGGGTATGAGAATACTAAAATCAGCCCCCAAATAGAGGGGAATGGCTCCCAAAATTTACTTTAATACTAAAGTTATTAGCTAGTTAATTAGGACCCAGGGAGCATTCAATGCCAGTCATTTCGGATCAAAACAGGCACTTAAGAGGTAGGCAAAGGGGGCAGCTCGGTGGATTGAGCCAGGCCTAGAGACAGGAGGTCCTGGGCTCAAATCTGGCCCCAGCCACTTCCCAGCCACGTAACCCTGGGCAAGTCACTTGACCCCCATTGCCTAGCCCTTACCACTCTTCTGCTTTGGAGCCAATACACAGTATTGACTCCAAGACAGAAGGTAAGAGTTTAAAAAAAAAAAAAAGAGAGTTAGGCAATATGGAATAGTGCTGAAAACTCTGATCAAACCCTGCTTTTCCCATTTACTGCACTCTGAAGGACCTTGGACAAGTCAATAAACCTCCCTGGGCCTCAGTTTTCTCATCTGTAAAATAAGGGTATGGATAAGAAGGTCTCTCAGGTCTCTTCTACATCAGGAACCTACGATCCAAAGGAATCTAAATAAAAAAGGCACTTCCTTCAGCCCATCCTGTTCCCTTCTATCACATCTTATTTCCAACACTGTGGACATCTTTCTATCTACTCACACAAAATGCCAACAGAATAAACATCATGGCTTGCTTTTCTAGATCCTCCATCCTCTGTCCAGCCAGCCTTATCTCCATTACTCACCTTTCAGAACCCCCCACTCCAGCCAAACAAGTTTAACCATCTCTCCCTAAAACATGTCTTGTCTTTCCTCCCCTCTGCTCTTTTGTCCATATTGTTCTCCTCTCCAGAAACCTCCTCCTTTTCAATCCTACCACTCCTTCAAATAAACCCCAGGTCGGAATTCATCTCCTCTAGAAAAGTATCTGAACTTCACCACCCTAAAGCGATCACTCTTCTCTCTTTGTTCCTTGAGAAATGACTCTCCGAGGAAATCATGTATTAATGTAATCATGCCTGATCCCCAAATTTCTCATTTTACTGTACTACATTTAAACCTGTTTTTCTTTCTGTCTTGTCTTCACAACTAGAAGGTAGAATTTACTAAATACTTCTATCTTTGTGCCCTAGACTTAATAAGCAATTGCTACTTGAGCTGATGATTTAATGATTTTCTAATCTATAGTTAGACCATCTTTCTTACCTTAGTACTGTATTAATATTAAAACTCCATGGCACAAATTAACTCCCCTTAGAAATAAATGCACAATAAAGGACGGTGTCTTCATGACACTGGTTATCACAAGGGGGAAAAAAAGTCCAGCAAAAAGCACTAGGTCTATACCATCACAACTAAATACCCTATATTGGGAAGGCTGATGTTGAGCTCCTGCTGAAGCACTGTCATGGTCCATGTCTAAAGGGTTACCCCATTTAAACAGAAGACCCCAGCGTGTTTGTTACAGGGCTTACCCCATCTATAATCCTAGTAACATATCATTAAAAAAATCAGTTTCTTCTGTAAAAGGAATATTATACTTTGAGGAGACTGCAACAAGATATAAATATAGAAAGACATTTACTGACAAAGTAATAAAAAAAAGACTAAGGAACTGGGGAAAGGTCAAGGGATGATGTTCAAGCAGAAACATCCTGAGCTCTCATAAATAAAAACAAATAATATAAAATTATTAACATTTTAAAAAAAGACAGAACACTGCATTGCACTCAAATCTCTATCTCAGTTTAGAACTTTTAGAAACATTATCAGTCCTTTAACTGTTTTTCTCTGGGCCTAAAAGAGCTGATGGAGTCTCCTCCAACTGTCTAACCTGTATCTCAGAAATAATTTCGGTATCGGCAGAGTCTGGATTGTTTATGTGACGTGGTTTTAAATAAGGCGTGTGTGGTGTCCAGCTCTAGGGTTGTTGTTGTTGTATTCAATGGAATGTTGCTCCAGAACCTATTCTTCCTACAGAAGACCTCATACTAGGTTGCCTTTCTGCTTCTTTCCGGTAGATGGCAGGCTAAATCCATCTATCCACTAAAAGCTCTCTATCAAATAGGTTTGATTTATGTAGGGGAATTTTAAATCACTTAACTTTAGTGGTTACAGACGCTACTAAAGAGGTCCACAGGTCTATGTAATATGTCCCTGTGGATATAATGCTGTTTCCCATCCCCTTATAAAAGCTTCCTAATCAGCAATACTCCTATGTTTTAACTTTAATTTTTAATTAATGTATCCACAACCAAACTACAAAGTCTGAAGTATTAAAAAGTTAGGGGAAAAATTTCCCAAGTGTGTAAGGATTATTAAAGTTGAATATAAATTACACTTTAAACTTTCAAGGAGAAGAGTTTAAAAGTGAAAATTAGGCCAAGCAACACTAAGGTACCATGAAAAGAGAAACAAATGTTTCCTTGTTAATCTGAGGAAGCATGGGGATGGGGTGAAAGAGGTTAAGGGGGAGGGGGGAAATCAATGAATCCTAGTTTTTTCCCTCAAAAGGAGGAAAGGTAGCATTGGAATCGCCTTTTATCACGTTCTTATCTTTCAAAGTTGTCACAGCAAAGGCCAGTGTTTGGCTAAAAAGTTTGTAAAATGTTTGTGTTACCTACTCAGTGAACTTTTAGAAATGGTTCCATTCCTATTATCTAGGCTCCCAAAAGGCTGGAGAAGTTCAAAGCGTAAGGCAGCCCCCATTCTATGAAAGGATTGTGCTCCAAAGGTTTAGAAGTCACCTTTGGGGGAGTCAAAATGGCACTTTCCAAAGAAAAATGCTATAAAGTGCCCAGGTTAGCCCTGGAAAGCCTGCTTAACCCAGAACTGTACTGGCACCTTCCTAAGCCAGTGTTCTGGGAGCAGGGGGTCATCTGGTAAAGAAGTGAGAGTGTTTTGTTGTCATTATTGTTGTTTTTTGCATTTTTCTGCTTCCTGGGGTCTTGCCTTCCTCTCCAGGCCCCCAGTGCCCTCCAGCTGCCCCAGCTCTTAAAGTCCTCTCCCTAACAGTAGAATCCCACGGCGACAGGCCCTGCCCCCCTCCACGTGCCTGTAGGCTCCTAAGTGATTTCGCCTTTCTAGTTAAAACCTATTCTTCCCTCAAGTACAGCTGCTCTTAACTGCATATTAGGAAGAAAACAATTCAAATGAATATATAAATGGATAAGTAGCCTTTAACCTTCCTAGTATTATTATAATTTTAAAAGAGGATATTCATATAGCAAAAAAAGTTAGGATAACAAAAACAAAACAAGTTCTGGCAACATAGGGGAAGGCTTTCTTGGAGCAAGAGAATCCCCAATGAAGCTGGCTGGTATCCTCCTAGGCCCTCTCTCCCCTACCCCAAAGCCCCCCCCCCCCCATTTACCCAAATACTAAAGATTATCTAAAAGTTTCCTAATGTTAGTTCCCAGGACAGTAGGATTCCCTCATCCTTAGGCCCCGTTTTACCAATATTACAATGGAAAAAAGAACTTACAGAGTTACTTGGAAATTAATTTTACTTCTGTGACTTATCTTCAGAAACCACAAGCTGGGCCTGTTTGCATGAAACTTAAAGACCATATGGAACATCTTTGGAGTCTTTGCTCCTCATAAATTAAAACTAGTTCTTTTTGCATTAAAATGCCTTAAATAACCATAATAGTTAATGATTTCATTTCAGATTAAATACAATGATCCACTAAGCAAACTTTCCCATCCTGTCTCCTCTCGGTTGCCCTCTCTTCTCCTTTCGAACAAGCCACCCAATTTTACTTTCCGGGATCCCACCCATTTTGCTACACCCAATGGATCTGGGCCAAAGCAGTCCAACTTGTCCAAACAGGACATGGCTTTTGATAAGACTCTGCCCACACCCTGTACTTCAGAAAGACAAGTGAAGCAATTGATTTTGCATGTAAATAAGGACAGGTGCAAAAGGTAAAGTCCAAGCAAAATCCCTCCCTATTTCTAGCCCCAAGTCTCAGAAATGGAAAGAAAAATCCACACACACAGAAATCCTTTATCAAAGGTCAACTCTCAAATTCAATGCCACCTTGTTGCCAGCAATCCACACCTTCTTCAAGAAAGGTTAGCAGCCACTAATCATTTTCCCTCCTAAGGTTACATACTGGTTTTCTTTAAATTGTTGAACAATTTCCCCTTTTGAGGTTCCCGGGAAGGGAAGATTAGCTACCTATCACTGGGAGCCTGCTGTATATAAATGCTTTCTGACTGTATCTCCCAGGACCTACAGTGAGAGTTAATTATTCTCTTCTGTAAAGTATTATATAATCAATTCTAGAAGGCTCACAGCAGCCCTTGGGCAGACCACATCTTTCCTCATCCTTCCCTGGTGTATTTAATTTCTCATCTTTGCCTACCACATCTCACCCGAACTGAGTCCCACCCTGCTCCGCCCTGGAGGGGACCCCACCCATGGTCCCACCCTGCTGGGAGTGGGAGGATGGGAGGGCCTAATTGGCTTCAGTCAGTAGCCAGTTCCTGGAAATTCCGGCCTGAACAGGGATAGCTGGCAACTTTGTAAATAACCAAAATGTATCATCTGTGACTGTGGTAATTTATTGAAGGCTCCTGGAAAAAAAAATTTTTTTTTCAAACATTTAATGGACAAAGTTTATGATATTTAGGACCCCAAAACAAGGGTAGAGTTTTATATTAATTGCTTTCATCCTCTAAGAAACATCAGAAAGCTTAAAACAAGACCATCTGATATAAAAACAAAAAATAAAATAAAATTCAATGTCTATAAATGAGCCCTCTTAACTCTTCCCCCCTCCTTCCCATTCCAAACCCCATAACCAGCTTTTCCTCTCTTTAGCTTCTTTATTTCTTTATCAACAGCTCCCAATTCTTCCAGTTCCTCAGGCTGGAAACCCTGGGGTCATCCTTAACTCCTCCCTTTTGGTTCTTTCCTTCCCTTCTCTTTCCTTTCAGCCAAACAGAACCAATCGGGTCTTCAGGTCTTCAATTCTTCCTTTGTCTTTCCTTTCCTTTCTACTTCCAAAGCCAAAAACGTATTCCAGGACCAAAGACCTCAAACTGAGATCAAGGCAGTAACCAGACTCTACTTCTCCCATCTGCAGCCATCTTGCCTTAATCATATGCCATATAACCCGATCAAAGTTCATCATGTTCAAAAATCTTTTATTAATTTACTTCTCCCTTCCTCCCACAAACATTAATAAGCACCTTGAGTGTGTATAATAGCAATGCACAATGAGTTTCTGATATTAGGCAAAGCTAGAAATATTGGAATATTTGGAAAAAAATGAATTTTTAAGCACAGGAAGGATAAGACCAGATCTATATACACAGCAGTGATAATGAGATAACAGAGCTGAAAAGGAACCTCATTCATTCTCTCCACCATCCATCTCTTTTCCAGACATGGAGCCACAAACCTTCGAACTCCATGTGCTTATGGAGAATGGAAAAATTCAACAAAAAAGTGCAAAGAACTAATATTAAATTCTTGTGAGATATGTAGGCTATGTAGTATATTTGTCCTTATTTTTTTATATAACCAACAAGTCAGGCAACCAGCATTTATTAAACCAAGTGTGGCTTAAGAGAATAGCTCTGAGGCTCCAAGTATCTCTAGTCCAACCTCCTCCTAAGAAACTGATCGAGTGAGTCCTGAACCCAGGGAAAGAGAACAGAAGAGACAAGATCTATTGTGAAGAAAGTGGATTACAAACTTCAGAGATCATAAAACGTGAATCATTATTTGGAAATTATAATACTTAGTATGTATTTACTATAGACATGAAGGCTGGGTACCTGAGATGCGATGACAACTGCCCCTGTCTTGGAAGGAGCTCCTTCCAAGGATGTACCCCAGGTAAGTATTTAAGCTAAGAAAATTTAGGTGAAACAGTAACACTCCCTGCAGCCCTTGTAGAGTTTACATACAGCCCACTGGACTCAGGAGCTCCTCTTCAGGAAATTCAAGTCCTATTCCCTTTCCTCTCCAATAATGTAAAGTATCCTCTTGATTATCTCCTCTTAAATTGTTAATTCCATAAAGTTCTTCAAACATGTAATACTTTTTGTATTTAAACAATGTGATCATATTTTGTTGCCCAACAAAAACCTAGTACATTTCCGGCAATGTCTCTGGTTCAGTCCTAGGCACAGACTCTCTGCTGAGTTAATTTCACTTATCCCATCCTACATCTAGTGGGAACTTGGCAATCAAAAAGTTCTTGGTAGAAAGTTATTACTAACTTTAGCCTACCTCCTTTTTGTTAAAATTCCCCTCCACCCAGGAAATTTAAAGCCATCCTCTAAGGATATAAGGCTCTAAAAGGAGAAAATGTGAGAAAATTGACAGGAAAAAAAAAAGGGCAAACTGATATAAGGCTAATCTATTGAGGAAGGAAAGGCAGGAACAGTGACTTCTAGAGGTTCTTTGGTCAATGTTATCTTCTTAAGTAGTAAGAACTGAATGGGTACATTGCTCTTCTCCAAGGAAGTGGAATGGTCCTTTCTGAAAAATGTTTGTAATCAGATGTTAGACAAGGTACCCTTTCAGTACTAATATTCACAGCTACTAGGTCTTAGGACCTATCTAAGAACACGGAAGAATTTAATATTAATTGACGCTAAAAAAATTCCAGGAAACACACACATATAAAGGTTGAAGGGAGAAAAGATGGATGGATGACTTCTAGCTCAAGCCCCAAATAGGGCAGTGCCCTAAATGCCTCCCCTCCCCCAGAGTAATTAATTATAGCCCCAGTCCCACCATCCTTGGATTAATGAAAAACAATCTAGGCACCCAAACTTAAAGTTATTTATTCTGCCTCTCTGACACACCTGTACTTTTGTCCATAAAATCCACAGGAAAAATTGGCAGCTTTATCTAAGTCAATACGGAAATCCTCACTGTAATTCTATGAAGTTGGAAGGGTCAGGCACTTTCATCCCCATTTTAGAAATGAGGAAATAAGAGGGACAGAGGTGGAAAGACTTGCCTAGGATCAAACAGCTTGTCTGAATTGTAGCCAGGACTAGAAATAGGCCTAATTATTTCAGATCCTTCTATGTAATGAGGACCTTGCACAGCCCATGCTGTGGCCTTGTCTTTTGGGTGAAATCACCCTGTAAGGGGCTTTTTTTTTGGCAGTTCAGTAATGACACCTCACTGGATGGGGTCCAAGAAAAACTTGCCTTCTTCTGAACTCTATTCTTTATCAGTATCATAGCAAAGTTCCAGGACAAGAAATCATATAGTAAGTGCTTTTTTTTCAGGTTTGGTCCCTGAAGAACTTCACATAGCTCAACCTTACAAATAATAGGGGTATAAGAGATCACTACTGAATGAAACGAACCTCAAAATACTCCCCCCCCCAAATCTGGTTAACATTAACCCCACATTCCTGTCACAATTAAAAAAGCTTTCTAGTATGTTCATTTGTAGTTACAGTATATACTCTCATAATCTACAATGATTAAAATGAAAATGTCATTTAACTAATAAATTATTTCTATTACTAAAAATTATCCTAAGCGATTCACAGGAACAAAGTTAAGAGAAAAATTGATTTTCTAGATTGAATAATGGATAGCCTTAACTTTTAAGAGTACATACTACTAAGTAATATTGGAAAGAGGATCTTTAGTGAGTATCAGGATGCAAAATACTGAAATAGATAAGGGAATCCAGTCAGGTGATTAAGCTCCAAGAACTGTAATTGGGAAAGAGAAGAAAGAATAGGAGCAGGAAGAGGGAAAAAAAACCCTTTATTTACAAGCAGCCCTTTTTGTGTAGAATGTATTGAGTTAATGACTATTTGACTCATGGATGTTCTGAGTTCTGAGGTCAGTCTGGTTCTGGCTAAATTCCTAACATTTAGGTCTAGACTGACCCCAAGTCATCCCTAGGGATGTCAGGCCTGCCAAAGACTGACACCAAACTCAAAGGTGTCCCAGAACCAACCTAGGTGCCTCAAGAAGTCAATTCACATTCCCTTCTCTCTTAATTCTGGACTAGACCCAGGGATTTGGCTGGAATGGGGCAGACTCAAGCATGTAATCAGTTTAATGCTCAACTAATTTATTACATTTTACTACTGTCTGTCTTTCATCCTTTTTCTGTAGAGGTGATAGATGATAGTAAAAGGGGGCAAGAAGAAAAAAAATGGGAGAATGATACAGTACTTTGCTTGAGTATGGAATAGGAGGAAAAAGCTCCTTCACCTTGTTTTGTGTTTTTAAATATGAGTTTGTCTATTTTTTAATATATATTTTTAAATATCAGTAAGTCTAAAAAATTCACCCAAGTATACAGATAACTCCAAAACTGCCTAGAAATGCATCACATTTTCTAGAGTTTATGTAAAACTGGCTAAAAAAATCAATATATTCTTAATACTAAAGTATATATAGCTCACCCACTTTTGATGAAAACAGGAAATCAGAAACAGGAGATTTGTATAGCACTGTGTCTCCTTTATTTTAATAACCACTAGACTCCAAGGAAGGAGGAGAATGGGGGGGGGGGGGGCACAGTGGCTACCTCCCTTAGACAATACTCTGCCTTATCAGGGCAGACTGCTGTCTGGTTTCCTGTCTCTGCACTGGAGAGGAGAAACAAAGTCTAGTAAAGTGAATTGATCTATTCTGACTTCTGAAAACAAGTATGCTGAAAAGTGTAATAATCCTCTCTTGCACATGACTTTAAAATTAATTTGGTATGGAATCACATAGATAAATAAACCAGGCCTTAAGTTTTAAAGAAGAAATCTGGGGGGGGGGGGTGCTCAATGTTGGGGTCAATTTCATCTCTTAAAAGAAAAATGCCAAAATTTCCTAGTTTTTAAGGATGCATTTGCCTTTTTTTTTTTAAACTTGCTCAAACAAAACTGGGTCACCCATGAATAGATCTGACAACAGGGTATGAAGTTAGCATCTAGGAAAGCTGAAGAATAAACAATTCAGCTTGTTAATTTTATAGAAAGATGAGGATTTAGAGATCGAAAGGAAGTGGGAGATAAGTATCCAAAGGGATTTCACTGGGAGAAGAGTAAAGATAAATGGGAAAATGATTAAATAAATGTGGATTTTTCTTAAGAGATGAGAGGCTGTCTTTCTCCAGCATACCAATGTTTGTTAGTAATTAGAATGACAGTGCCCCAGACATCACTAAATCCCACCCCCATTATTTTTGAGTTTACTATTTAGAAGTTTGCTCAAGTTTTATCTTGCTTTTTTTTTATGCTCCCTCTGAAGCCAAGGATCATTATTAGAGTCCCCAAAGGGAAACAATTAGGGAAACTTTTTCAGGAAGGGTTAAACTTCTGTCTGAAACCATGTCTGCCAAATACCATAGTTTGGACTGGAAGCAAGTTGCTTTAGAATGAAAACACAAAAGCTTCAATTTGGGTTATGTAAAAGTTTTGATTTTAAGGGCCTATTACCCCAGGGATGCTGGCTTTTCCTCTCCCAAAAAGAAAGCACCATTTTAGTAAGGAAAGCTTACTTCTTACATATTAAGTATATTAAACTAGTTCCCTAACATCTTTCTTGCCATTTAAGTCACAGAGTAAAGATAAAGTGGGAACTGTGCTCTCAAAAAGCAGACTCCTAGATTGTAACAGGTATTATATTAATGAGATTTTTTCTGATACAGAATATAAATCATGGAAGCTGATTTTCTATAAAACTTTATGGATGAATAATACTACACAGATGGATCTAATCTCATACTATAATTCTCTCCTACTGAAAGAAAACTTAAAACCCACTAATGGTTAAACACAAAGTCATAAAAACTTACCAAAAATTAAATTATTTCTCTTCAAACCAAAATCTTTCCTTAAAATTTAGTTTCTATAGAGGTAAAAGGAAAATAATTTATAAATGTATGTAAAAAACCTAAACTGAATTGAACTGCAAATGTATAGAAAAAAACAACTTATGCTAAGCTATGGTTACATAAAAGTGGCCAATGCTTGAAATAAAATTTTCTCCTTATAAAGTTCTTAGGACCCCAAAGTTCCCAAAGCATCATGAATAAGTTTCCCTATTTCCAGTCCTCTCTTCTCATTTTTCATCCTTCTCTGAAATCAGACTCCAAAATAATAAAAAATCTTGATGTTCCCTTTCCTTTTAAAAAAATTATCTTGGTTTTTCTTCAGCCATGCAATGCAATTTTAAAAAACATTCTTAAAAATGAAAGCAGAGAATTCAAGATGGCCAAGAGCACTTGAATCCTCCATTTAAAAAAAGTCATAACCACCTCTGTCTGAAAATTGTTATAATAAAATTGAACAAAGTAGACCCATCTCTTTTATGAGTCTTCTTTCCCTCCATCATCTGCACAGAACTGTACACAGGGTTCATCTCAATCCAAAAGTGGTGTGCATCTTCAGGTCAGAATACATTTCTCAAAACAAAAGAGAAAATAAAACCCTCTTCGAATCCTCCCCAAAGAGTGCCTATGTATTAAAAAAATAATAATAACAAAAATGGAAAAATGTATTCCCCCATATAAAGACACTCAAGGTAAAGGGTGTGTGTAAAAAGGTTAACTGACTTCTCATTATGACATAACACAGGCATCTTAAGCAATCCCGAGTGTGTGGAGACATGATAACTCCCTGGGTGGGGATTGGGAGTTAAGGGGCAGGGACAAGGGGCCTGGTCTGGGCTACTGATCTACCAGAAAACAGCCTGAAACAGGAAAGAGCACACATATGCCACTAGGAATGTATGACGCAAACCCCAGCCTTGAAACAAAGAACAGGAAACAGCTCTGCTGGCTGTGCTGGAGAGAAAGCACAGAGAAACATTTAGCCGGCCCTCCCTGACCCTATATTCATGAGCAGCTGGAGTTTTTAAAACAACAACAGGGGGTGGAGGTGTTTGTTCGATGGGTGTGAATAACACCACCAGCCTATACATGGGAGCGATCCTATTTACAAATATAAGCAGCCACATACAGTAAACATCAGAAGTGAACATCCAGACAGGAGAGACAGTCCTCCGAAGGAGCACCAGCCTTCCCAGCTATTTCTTTTGTCCCTTTCTCCTTCCTCTCCAAGGCTAGTACCAGGGGGGGCACAGGGGCTCAGTCAGGTTGCCCTGTGACTTGCTCAAAATATTTGTTGGGGGGGGGGGAAAGGGGGAAAGAAGGGAAGGAGATGATGACTGAACAAATCAAGGAAGAACACAGATTAGAGATCCATTCCCAGCATCTGAGCACAATGGGATCATACATAGTTACTAAAATACTCACCAAATCAGACTCATTCATTCATTCATTCATGGTTCTAAATTGCCAAAGCAAAAAAAAAAAGGTGGGAAGCTCAGAATAACTTAGATTTCACTAAATTGGTGAAGTCACATCCACACTAAGCTCACTTACGCATACATAGCTGGGATTTCATGATATGGCAGATGATAATAGTAAATTTGTTCATGGAAAAATGGGGATAAAAATAAAAAGTATTCTTTTAACTACTGCATGATCCTTCCCCCTTTCCTCCCCCCCCCTCATTACTTTACTTAAATTATTCCTTTTTTTGCCTATTAGAAATATCTGGCTGCCTTGGTTGGTTAGTTAGGAAGTCATGTGTAGAGAAATAATGAAAAGTAAAAAAAAAGGCATCTCTGTGACCATAGTAACCAAAAACATTGATCTAGATTTGGAGACTTTCCAGATTACAAATACATTTCTATAGTCATATTATTATTTTCCTATTTGCCCTAATGTCTTTGGATTATGTCATTATCATACTATGGATTTTTAATACTTGTTTTTCTTTATTCAAAATCAAATATATACAAGATTTAGATTATACAGTAAGTACATCCCTTCATGGACCACATTACAGAAGAACACAATTGATGTACAAATAGCTTTGAAAGTATGTAAACTTGGGACCCAAACAAGTTAGGGAACAACAACAAAAAAATCTCTTTTCAAGTTCTTTACAACCGCTAAAGTCAAGAAGAATTCATTTGTATTTTAAATAGTCACCCTAGAACTTGCTCCTCCCATCCCAAACAACAACTTAACTGAACTCTTCATTACTTTTGGGATATGCTAATGCTTTCAGACTAAAAACTCCCCCACCTTCAAATCTTCCTTAGAGGTGGGCAGGTTTATCAAATCCAGATGTTACTCAGCAATACTAAAATACTGACATGTCATAGCCATTTTGTGGAAAAACCTGTTAGGAACCACAATTCTATTCATTTGATAATGCAGAATAATTACAGCAACTCAATCTTAAATGCAATCACAGTGCCTCTTTATATTTTTCACTAAGCTTTAAAAAAAAAAGAGGTACAGAATGGTATAAAGAAAATCCTTTCGGCAAATAATGACTATACAAGGAGAGCTGGAGTAAAAATCTGAACTCTCAAGAAATTGCATTCAAAGGGGCCAGTTTGGACTAAGGCATGGGAAAGCCTGCCTGCTGCTCCAATCAATATCCAAGATCTCTTTTCCAGTTTACCCTGAAGTGAGCTACTTCTTCAAAACCTGACTCTCATTTTCCCCAATTTAGAGTAAAGGAAACACACATATTAAGAAACAAAGTTGGTAGGATTTAAAGAGAAATGCTATTTTCCCTGTCCCGAATAAGTCAAGGAAGGGAGAACAATCTACATAATGTATACATTTATAGCACATTCTGCAAGCTTATAGTTTCCTATCGATGGTCACACAAATGCAATTCACAAAAGCTACTTTAGTCCCTGCGAATACTCGGAAATTCTAGGTGGTACTTGCTAGGAGGAATAACCAAGTTCCCCCAGCAGCACCAAGATGAGTGTCCAAAAAGCACACGATGCAAAGGCAGGGACTGCGGCAGCTTCTCCATGCTTCGGAAGATAATCCGAAGAACATCAAAGTCTTTCCCGCCATCCCCCCCCCCCAAGGAGTGTCTGGGTTTCGAGAAACGGGGCAGGCGCCTGCCAATTCCAACATCCCTCCTCCCTCTAGCCCCCCAGGTTCCGTCTCCCGGAAAAGTGCTCAGGAGTCCCCCACCAAGTTCCTTCTCCTTCTCTTGCTCCGAGCAGCAGCAAAGCCCCGAGGAAAACTTCCGACACAGTTCGAGCGAGCCAACCCGGCGGGGGAGGCAGGGAGAAGGGAGGAGGGGGGTGAAGGAGAGAGATTGGGGGGAGGTGAGGGGGAGGAGCAGGAGGGAGAAGCGGGTGGGGGGAGGGTGCCGGGGAGGGAGTTCGCGTCCGTGTGTATGTCCAATCTACCTTCCTTGAAACAAGGTTGCAATACACCAAGCACACAGATTTCTGCTGGGGAGGGAGGAAGAAAGGAGGAAGGCAGGGCCAGGATGGGGAGGGAGGGGGGAGGCAGAGAAGGAGGGAGTTAAAGACCACACAGGTGTAACATCTTGGATTCTTTCCTCCCGTCTCTTTCTAAATGCGCCCCCAACTCTCCACCTAAAGCCTGGTCCTTCATATCAACTCAAGCAACACCTCTTCTTTCTGCCCCTCGCTTTTTCCTTCCCACCCCAACCCCCCCCCACACACACACCACCGGCTCCACCGCAATGGGGTAAACCCCCGGATTTGCACGGTCTCTCTCACCAATCCCACACTTTCGACCACGAAACCTGGGGCCCCATTCTCCCCTTCCAATGCAATTAGCTGTTGCACTTTCTACGGGGGCTAAAAAAAAAAGAAAAAAGAAAAAATTGCCCCCCCTCCAAATATACACAGTTCCTCAATCCCGACACGTCCACGGAAGGGGGGATGCACGAAGAGCGACCGGTGCGCAGCTCCAAGGGTCGGTCTAGGTGTATATTGTCTCTCTGCGATTACATATATAATATTCATACATACAATATATATGTACATATGTATGTATGTATGTATATGTCAAGGAAAACTTACTTTGAGCGCCGTGGTGCTGAGCGCAGCAGGCAGGAAATAAAAGCCCAGGATCAGGGTTTCCTTTAATCCCCCAAATGCAACAGTGTCAGCGGAAAAGTCCTGCGACCATGCACGGCCGCCAAGGATGGGGAGGAGGAGGACGAGGAGGAGGGAAGAGAACGGGGTCAGGAAGGAGGGCGCAGGGGGCGGCGGGCCCCGTCTCCGCTGCGGATGGATGTGGATGCCTTCCTGCCTTCCTGTCTCCCCAGCTGCCCAGCTCCGGCTCCCGGCTCCCGGCTCCCGGCTCCCGGCTCGGCGCGCTGTGTGCAGGGCGCTCGCTGCTCTCGCTCTCGCTCTCCCTCTCCCCGCCGCGTTCAGTCTCCCTGGCTCCTGGCACCAAGTCCGGGGCCGTCACATGACGCCGGCGCCGCTCGCTCTGCGAGCCTCCCAGGGCTGGCCGGGTAAGTAGAGGCTGGGACCTCGGGTGGGAGGGTCAGGGAGGGGGAGAGAGGGAGCCGCCGCCGCAACCCGGGCAGGGCGGGGCAGGGTCCCCACCCACTAGGGTGGAGGCAGCGGCGGCGGCGGCGGCAGCCGAGAGGGGTCGGACGAGTCACTCACACAAACACGCACGGACTCCCTCCGCCCCTCCCTGCCACCCCGCCCTTCCCTCCTCCTCCTCTTCCCCTCCCCCTCCTCCTCCCTGCCACCCCGCCCTCTCCTCCTCCCCCTTCCCAGTCACCCAGGGACAGACTTACAGACAGTCATTATTATCCGGAGCCGGGTTCCGCCCCAGATGCCAAACTTGCCCTACCCTCCGCGGCCGCTGCTGCTGCTGCTGCTGTAGCTGCTGGGGGCCTCGGGGCATTAGGCGTGCGTCCGGCACCGTGCTCCCAACGATCCCCCTCCCTCCTTTACCTCCACTCCAAGCACACACCCACACCCCCACCCAGCCTTCCCCTCACCCCACCCCGCCTCCCAAACCTGCTGCTGCAACACCGCCCAGGGCCCAAGGGGAAGGAAGGGCGGTGCTGCCCGTTCCGAGGCGTAATGGGGCTGCTGCTGCTGCTGCTGCTGCATGGCTTCCAAAAAACACAGAGGTTGTGGGACACGGGGCTGTCTAGGAGTATAAATCATCAGTTGTCCGATGGGAGGGGTGACCCGGGCGGGGTGAAAAGGGCCGAGCCCTGTGGCTCCTGCGGACCCCTCTTTGGAAGGGTAAAGAAATGTAAAACAAAAAAAAACCTATAAAAAGAGCCCGGAGCGGGGCGGGGAGGGGGGAGAGGGTTACGCAAGTGGATAGAGGAAAATTCATCTGGAAGAGAAGGTTGGGGTGAAGGTGGTAGGGAGGAGCGGGAATGGGATTTGACCTAACCAAATCTAAGGAAACTCAAGAGTTTCAGGTTAATACAACATCCTGTTTGCAAGCTGCCTTCTTTGTGCACTGGGGCTCTGGGAAAACTGCTCGGTCCCAGTGAATGAGGAAGGGGTGGGGGAGGGGGAGGACGGGTGACCGCCTGGCCCTCGAGGCCCCAGTTTTGCTGCTTTCTTTCTCCCTTCCCCCACCCACTATCTCCCGGGGTTTCTCTTTCAAGAGCATTGGCGACCCTGAGGCAAAGCATCCTCGAGTCGGGCTCTGGAGTCGAAGATAAAAAGTCCTCTGTGATAACTAATCTGTACGTTTTCCCTCCTGCTCCATATTTGCCTGAAAACTTTCCCCAAAGTGGGTTCGGGTTAACTAACCTCCCAGAAAACGCGAACCCCAGGGAGTTGGGTAGGTTGGAGTGTGGAGCACGGAGTGGGGGATGGGAATGGGGGGAGGTTAGCCTCGGGAGCATTTCAGCTCATGCCATTCCAGGGGGAAGAGCCCATGCCGGGCCATGTACTTTACTCAGCTTGCTTCTCCATGTGTGTTCCAAGGATGGCTGCAGATAGTGCTCTATTTTATTTGGAGTCAGGGCCTGGAGAGTAGCTTGCTTGTATATTTAATGCCTTTTGATTTTCTTTTTAAACAGTATTAGTGTAATAAAGAATGCAATAAAAAGAACAAAGGACAAATTGGTTCAATTGTTTTAGTACTGTGTAATATTTGAAAGCACCCCTGCTTCCATCTATGCCTACTTATTGATTCAAGATGTTTTTATGTAGTACTAGGCTAGAGGAAGGAGCAAAATAAGGGTAAACTACATAATACAAAGCAATAGATTATGAACTTAATGAAATGTTATATGTGTTGTAATTAAAATAAATAAAATAAAATAAAATGTAATTAAAAATTTCACCCAAAGACACAAAAACAACTGAGTCACAGTGTAGTAGAGATTTCTACACATACCTTACATATCTTTGAAATAGGTCTATAATTTATGTATAATCAGAAACATTTAAAACCTAAATTATGAGTAGTTTAGTTGGGTGAAAGACAAATCCAAAGTAAAAACTAAGTGCCCACAAAAATGAATGGGATTTTTTGCAAACTTGTAAACTTGACTCAGAAAAGTTGGGGTCTAGTCATTAACTTATTTGGGGCAAGTCAATTAATTACCTTTCCTAAGCTCAAATTTCTTTATCCATAAAATGAGGATAATAACATTTGCCCTACTACCTAACTTACAGGATTAAAAGAAAACCACATTATAAAATGTGAAGTTGGAAATGTGAGCAATAAATATTATTTAAATACTAGGCATTATTATTATTATTATTAACTGAAGTCCCTTGAATATTGGCGACTATGTTAGACTGATGGAATTTATTTGCATTATGTATTTACTCATGGGATTAATTCAAGGTAGGTTTAGAGCTGGAAACTCTTGTCTATTAACAAAAATCTTTTATATTGTTCCTGTAGGTGAGCAGGCTAGAACCAATCAATAAGCATTTAGTAATTAAAGTTTTTTTAAAAAAACCATTCCTATGTGCCAGACTCTGTACTGAGTGTGGACCTCTGAATAGAGTGTGTCCAGATCCAGGAAAAGAAAGGAGAAGAAATTCAAATGGAAAAGAGGAAGAATTTGGGAGCCCAACTCTGGAAAAGAGTTAATGATTCATCAATGAATATTTATAATTAGCACCTACTCCACCCAGAGTAGTATGGAAATAAAAGCAATACAAGTCCCATTTCCTACCTTCCAGATGCTTACTATGCAGTCCAAAAAGACAACTACCCTATAGGATCTTGGAAGTGTAAATCTATTATGACCTATGTACAAGGCAGTATATAAATAGTACAAATGAATGATGAGGATAATAAATGTTAAAAGAGTTCTAAAAGGGGAAAGATCCCCAGGGGCTTGGATGGATTGGGAAGTCTTCATGAAGAAGACTAGAGAAAGACCTTGAAGGTTAGAGAGAACTTGGACAAGCAGAGAGAATTGAGAAAAGGAGTGGGTTTGGGGCACCCTGAGCTAGCTAATCTAAGGTGGTAGAGGAGTAAGTAAAAAATTATAGTTAGGAAAAAAGGTTTAAAAAAAAATTGCCTAACCTAACCAGAGCAGAGGGTTCCACTGGGGGGAAAGTGGCCATAGGTTGAGGCCAAATTATTTTGCATTTACTTCTCTTGGTAACTTGTATCTTCTAAGTAGAAAGTAAACTCCTTTAAAAAGTTTCTGTATTTTGCTTTGGTATCCCCAGGGCTTAAGGATGCATTGCTTTGCACTTGTTAATAATTTAATTAACAAATGTATTGCTTGATTTGAATTAAAAGTTTATGGTGTTCCCATGGAAGGGTGAAGTTATGGAGAAGTAATTTGCACAATCCTTGCCTTCTAGAACCTTATCAACTTTTTGAAGAGACTAGACGTGAACAAGTGAATAAAATAGCTTATATTAAAGTGCTAAATTAAATGTAATCTAGGTTTGTAACCTCACTGTCCATGGCACATTTATGATCATGCTAGTGAGGGGTGGCCCACTATCCTCCCATTCGGTCATCCAATAGGTGTTACAAGCATCTGGACTTTTGTCCTAGGGTGCCCAAGATCACACTCTGGCCCGAAGGCATGCTAGAGAGGGACAAAGAAATCTATAAATGCACAAAGGTGGCAGCAGCCACACCTTCTTTTTCCCTCCTTTCTCACCTCTGACCTCTGCCCTCCCCTGCCCTCTTCTTGGAGGGAGGGAGTTGAATGAAAGGCTTCTTTGGAAGCTGACTTCACTGCCCACAGAAATAATAAATACTGCCACATTTTGCAAAATGCCTTTTTATTTTCCCTATACCTTCAGAAACCTCCTAAACAGGTACCCTGGGAAGGGGAGGGGGGCAGCACACACTGCCTTTGAACCTGGGTTCCTCTACTTTCAGTAAATAAAAATGTTTAAGGTCCTCTTAAGAAAAGAAAAAAACAAGGAAAAATGCAAACCACTGGAGACAAAGCTTCAGTTCCTTCTTCTCAAGAAACAGAAAGGCACTTCCTTGTGTGATATCAAGATCCATTTCTGCCCCTTTGGCCTTTCCCCTGGTTCTGTTGATTACATGTAATAGACCAAGTGAGAAATTTGCCCCCAGCAGTTATAGCCAGCATCTAGGAAGCCTTCTGAGGTGTTAAGGTCCTTCCTGCTTTAAAACTTTTGAATTGAGGATGTTTTTATTTGTCAGATCTTCTCAGTGTGTTTTGTTCCTCACAGTGATCTTCATTATAATTTGCTTTATTTAGGGATCCAATATTGCAAAAATCATGATGTAATCCACCTTTTATTCAGTGATCCATCTAAATATCTTTTAATGCGTACTCCTTATAGATGCATGTTTTTGTTTCCAGTCTTGTGTCTGTCTAATAGATGTTTAGCAGCTTCCTGGTGCAGATGATCGGAAAGCAGGAAGTTCAGATCCTGCCTTAGACACAAGCCTTATGACCTAAGACACATCACTTGACCTCTCATCGTAAAATGGAAATAAATGATAGTACTCCCCTAAAATGTTGTGGAGAAGATTAAGTGAGATCATAGATGCAAAGCATTTTACAAACCTTAATGCACCATCAAAATAATTTGCTAGATATTGTTGGGCTAGAGATAAAATTGCTGGAAAATTTGAAACTATGGAAATAAGCTTTTTTTTTTCCTCTTGGGGTAAAAACAGAAACCTGAGCCTCACCTTCCGTAGTCACATCCTACATTCTGGGGAAAAAAAGGCATTTCCCAATCCTTCTGGATGCTAGTGCTCTCCCTCCTCTAGTACTATCTTCCAATTAATCAGGATATATCTTACGTGAATGTTCTTGTTTGCATGTTGAATCCTACCTTAGAATGTGAGCTCCTTGAAAGTAGGGCCTGCCTTTGACTTTCTTTGTATTCCTAGAGCTTAGAAACATTAGAAAGCACTTAATAAAGGACTGAAGACTCTTAATGGAGCTGATTAGCTTTTTTTGTCTGTAATATAACACTGCTGACTCATTTTGAGTAGTCCACAATCCACCACACTGCAGATCTTTTTCAAACTGATGTCTAACAAACAATATTTCTTTTATCTTGTATGTGTAAAAGTGATTTTTAAAAAACTCATGTGAGATTCTGTACTTATTGCTATTGTATTTCTTGTTACATTTAGCCTAGTTGTCTAGATTTTGTGAATTTTTTTGGATCTAGATTCAGTCATGGAGCATCTTAACTATATATCCCAGCTTTGTGTCATTTCAAAATGTGATAAACATGATACCTATCCTTTTATTTAAGTTGATAATGAGAATATTACATAGTATAAGGTCAAGTATAGATGCCTATGACAATTTGACTAAAGATCAGCCCAAAGTTGACAGTAAACCATTAATGACTCTTCTCTGAGTCTGGTCTAAGAATTCCTGAATCCATCTAAGTGTATTATGGCTTGTCCATATCTCTTCCTCTTTTCCATAAGAATAAAATAAAATACATTATCAGATGCTTTGAGGTCAGAGTCAAGATGGCAGAGTGAAGTCTGCATTTTTGCCAAGTTTTCTTAAAATACTTTACTAAAATGTAGGCAAATTATACTTTCGGCCTTTCCCTGATCTAGCTTAGTGATCATGTTAAAAAAAGGAAATAAGCTTAGTTTGGAATAACCTGTTCTTACTGAAGTCATACTGATTCTTTTCCTAAATATTCCTTAATTATCTTTTTAGCCATCATTTTAGAATTTTCACAGAAATCAAAGTCAAGTTTGTGGGTCTATATTTGGAGTCATTCTCTTCCCTTTTAAAAAAAAATAAATTGAGACCCTTGCCCATCTCCAGTTCTATAATACCTCTACCTATTCTTAAATTCTTTCAAATATCACTGATAGCAATCTTATCTGCCTGTTCTTTTGGTACCTGAGGATGTCGTTCACTCAGGCCAGGTATCTTGATTGTATAGAGAATGATAGGGTACTCTTTCATTACTTCCTTACTTAGGTATCAACACTGTGTTAACCATTTTGATTCTGTCATTTACAGTGCAAAGGTCACTCTTGTTGACAGAAAAAAAACAGGAGCAACATAAGAATTAAGCAACCCTGTTTTCTTTTTGTTATCAGTTATTACTATCCCATTCACTTCTAGCAAGGTCTCCATCCTGTCTATGATTCTCCTTTTTTCCCTGATATTAGATAAAAAAAAAATACTTTTCTTGTCCTTGGTTTTCCTTGACATTCTCAGCTCATCCTCTGGCTTAAAATAGTGTCTCCTGGCACTCTTTTAACAGGTCTGTGTCATACTCTTCTCTTTGTAACCTGTCACCTACCCTTGCACTCATCTTTTGGAAACATTTCTGGGCTGACTTCTCTGGTAGAATTTTAGTCCACAGGATCCCATCTTCTTTTCCAGAGTCTAGTATTGATGTTGGAGGAGGTCTGACTTCTCTCATTCCTTCTTACTCTCCAAGAGGAAGTGATCACTTTCTCAAAGTTCTCATCATTTACATTCTAGCAACCAGTTCTTCCTTTAAGTGACAATCAGATTTAGTATGTAATTTTATTTGGATGGTTCCTTCACCTTTTAAAGGATGAAATTATCAGTAAGGCAAGTCACTAAGTCACTAGCTGCTCAGCTTTTGGCAAAGGAAGAGAGCTCCAACAGATGTCTAGAGAGTTGAAGTCTCCTATCACTACTTTATCATGCCTCTAGGCTTATAATCTATTTCCCTAACTCACCTGTTTCTTCTTTTTGTCCAGGTGGTCTGTAATAAATTCCAATGAAAAGAAATCACTTCTATTTCTCCTCATTTATCTTTAAATTCTTTCCACCATATTTCCTCTACCTGTACTTTCTGGATTCATGCATATGAGCATGGCTTCCTAATATACATTTTTACTATACCCCCACTTTTTACCCATATTATTTCTCTTGAATAAAATATGCCCATACAGACTATAATCTAGTTATGCCTCATCCCATCAGTGGCATAACTGACCTATGAAATCAAATTTACCTTCTAATATTAGGACCTCTGTTTCTTCTTCCTTGTTGTCAAAACTTATATTTGTTTGACTTTTGAGTGCAGTTTTTTTCCCCCCTCACATCTCATTTCTTAGGTTTCATCTCTTGGAAACTTTCAGATGTCTCAAATGCTGTCCCTCTCCTTTGTAGTTATGCTCTATGGTATCTAGCTTGGTAGAGTTTAAAGCCTTTTTAAAAATGCCAACAGCATAAACATTCTGACTAGTCTTCATTACATCTAATCCAACTTTTGCTAGGAATCTGGTCACTCTTCCACTTTTCTTAAGGAATCTCAATTAAGAACTCTGTATACCAGGACAAATACCCTTATACTCCCAGTATCATCATCATCATCATCTGCCCTAACAAGACAGACTCTTTGAACTTCTACCATATGCAAATGTCAATGGGAACCTTTTGGACTTCAGGTCTTCAGACTGAGGGTTATTTGATTCTAGATTTATTAAATGCTTCTTTTAGGGGGAAATTTTTATTTTTTGCTCTTGTGTTTTAGCTAGTCATTTAAAAAATATCTTTTAGTTTATTTTTTTTTCTGGACTTGGACAGATCCTTGTAAATACCAAGAAAGTAGTAAACTTAGAAAATATTATACAGTTATGTTTTGAGGGTGAATGTAAGCTACAGGGGTACCCAGTAATAGAGTGGACTGTCATTAAGAATTATGATTAGATCATGGAAACTCCTGTGGACTTCTTTAGGAGAGGTAAGATACTAGGGAAGGTATTCAGGAAAGACAGGGATGGCTGCATTAAATAAGCAGCAAGACACTGTGATAATTAAAATGTTTTGGGAGCAAGGGAAATATATAACAATTATGACTGCTGAAATATGTTTTCTACTGTGTCTTGGTTTTATATAAATATAAGATGGTCGCCAGGGAATATATTCCCAATTTATGAATATGCCCAAGCCAACCGGGTTTTATAGAGAAATTTAATTTATAATACACTGATTAATCAATAGAAAAAGAGAGAAAGTAAGAAAGGAATAAGAATGAATAAATCAGTCAGTTGGTTTTATCACTCACCCAAGATCTCTCTAGGTAAGGCTTCTCATGCCAACCTCAGGCTCCACCTTCAAGAGAGCCTCCTTTCAAGAAATGTTTCCAGAGAATTCTCCTCCTGACTCCTCCTGAGTTCTCCTTCCACAGCCTCCTTCAAGACCTCTCCAGGAGCTCTCCCTCCAGGACCTCTCTCCTCTCAGACTCCTTCAGAGCATCCCCGTCAGAGCAAAACCTCCAGGACCTCTCTCCTCTCAGCTCCTTCAGAGCAACCTCCTCCCAGAGCAAAGCCTCCTCAGAGCAAAACCTCTCAGAGCAAAAAACTCTCCTCTCTTATCAGACCCCGCTATCTTTAAGGAAACCATCTAAGTTCCCTCCCCTCAGTTCTCACATCTACCAATCACTGTCAATGTCTCCCCAGTGCCAATGGTGGCTCTAGTTTAACCCAGGACCGCCCAGAGGTCTGTGGCTTTGCACATGTCTGTTGAAGGTCATATTCTCAAATAATTAAATCTTGATCTTGCTGCAGCCCTTCCTAAATCCTGTTACTCTAAGTAGGGTGGAGATTGTATTTTCCAAGACCTGGTTCTGTCATTCCAAGTATCTCTATTGTATCAATTCTAAAATCAATCATGACTCAAAGAACTTCCTGTTCTATGCTTAAGCATAGGTCAAAGCCCTTTCCATTGTTTAGCAAAAGGTTTCTGTCCTAAAGTAGTCTTAAGTAGGGAGGAGAAAGATCCTCCCATGCCAAGGGGTTTCACATTCCAATAGAGTTCTTACTATCAGTAGGAAATTTTCTCCAGTATGAGATTTCCCAATGGGGAAATTTCCAACATTCATAAGTCTAAGAAATTTTAAGGTTTACAACACCATGGAGCTTTTCTTGGTTTCCAGAGAATTCAAATTCAAAATTGAAGATGTGGACCAATATATCTGGGGACATCTTGACTTGACTTGCTAGGGCTGAAAAACTTTTAATTGAGGGGACAGGATAGAATGTGTTCTTCTGAGTAACTAGGAAAACCTAATAAGACTAAAGTATGAGACCTTTGAGCTATCCTTAACAACATTTCTCCATGGAAGATTTAACCATCCCTCTTTGTATCTTGATTAGGATGTTTGATTGAATCCCAGCTAGAGTAGACCTGAACTCTACCCTATAAAAGAAGAGACAGAGACTGTAGATTAGAGAAAAATGAACTGAGAGACATCTGAATGAAATGAAAGAGGGCTTCATACATTCCCCCACCTGGGGGAGAGGAAGCCAGTGATTTGACCTCAGCTATGGCAGTAGCCAGAGGTAATAGTGGAGAGATGAAAACTACTGGATTTAGTCTTCTGTGTAGCAAAGGGAGAATGTCTTTGAACCTCCTCCAGTTGTATAATGTTGCATCTAAAAGTTTCCTTTTTTGTATATTGAATTTAAGAATTTTGCTTATTCAAATAATTATTTCACATTTATTAATTGAATTTACTTTTAAGTGTTTTTTAGTTTTTATTGTTAATAGAACTAACTAAACTTTTAAGTCAGGGGTCCCCAAACTTTTTACACAGGGAGCCAGTTTACTGTCTCTCAGATTGTTGGAGGGCCGGACTAGAAAAACCTAATCCTAACCCTAACCCTAACCCTAACCAGGCAGCAGTATACACAGTGTGGAATCCCCTCCCCCAGATTCACCATGCTGACATCTTCCATTGTGCAGCCACATAATCCTTTGCCCGGACACATACAGTACTCCAGGAGCACAGGATGCGTTTGCATCTCACTGACCACCAATAAAAGAGGTGCCCCTTATGGAAGTGCAGTGGGGGCCTCTGGGGGCTACAATTTGGGGACCCCTGCTTTAAGGAATCTATTGTTTTAGTTTTTGCCTGATTATAAGAGTCAGGCAGAGACTTGAAAGCATAAGAAACCATCAATGTTACCATAAAACCAAGAAAGTCAGATTTATGGTCATAGAACCCAAATCATTGTCATTCATACAGAAAGCATTCATTTTCTGAAAAGGGACTATGAAACAAAAGTGAGGAAAAACCAAAATTCACTGAATTTACCTTTAACCTGATAAAACTTAACTTAATATCACATTTAACTTGATTTGTAAAATGGTGATGATGATGGCACCTACCTTACAGAGTTGTTATGAGAATCAAAAGATGGCATATGTAAAATGTCTTATAACCCCAAAAACAATACATAAGTTTTAGCTACATTATTATGGTTGTTGATGTTGTTATTTAATGGTATCTTAGAATTTAGAACTTGAAGAGACAATAGAACTATAACTTCCTCATTTTACAAATGACAGAAACTGAGGGCATAGGATGCAGAGGTAATAAGTTGCAGAGCCAAGATGCTGACCTGATGATAAAAAGGAAAAACAGTCTCAAAAAAGTAGAAACAATTTAGAATATTGGAAACAGTAAGTAGAAACCAAATACTGAGTGCAGAACCATTTCTTTTACATGCTCTAGAAAATAGAGAAATTTGAAGTTGGGCAAGAAACAAAATGACTCAGAAGCTATGTTGAACAAAGCCCTTGCCACTAGGCTATAGGACATATCGGCTGGACATCCCTAAACCAAACATCTGGAAATGTTCTTTACCCTACGAAAATTCAAAGTTCTAAGCATTATTTGTTTTGTAATTCAGTCAAATTTAGTAGTAATGACACTTATTACCACCTACATTTCTGCTTCTGAATTCATGGGAACTGGCTGACAGAATTTTGTTTCTTAATAAAGCCTTTAATTTTATTTCCTTTTGTACTTGTTACTGGAAATACAATTGGATTCTCCAAAGCAATTTGTTTAATCTGAATCATTTGGTTAGGAATACCTGAAAAAAAATTTACTTGATTCATATTTCTGAGACTCATAGAAGAGGGAGAGAGAAGGAGATTATCTAATCAAACTACTCATTTTACAAATGAGGAAATGGAAGCTCAGTAAAATGACTTGCCTAGTATTACACAATAGCAATTACTTAATTTACTTAATCATTTTACTTAAATACCTCCCTACTGCATTGTTTTTAGAAATCTTTCACTATACTTTTCCCCAAATTTTTCCAATTTAAACAAAAGAAGTCTGAGAGAACAAATGGAAAACAGTTGTTTGCTACAATTTTTCTCCCTTTTTTGGAGGGCTTTCTACTTTGTTCTGACCTCCTTATTATCTCACAAACTTCTTTATGACAGAGACATTATCTTCTACCTTGTAAGACTACACAATTGTTATTGTTCAGCTTTGTCTGACTCTTCCTTGTGACCCCTTTTTGGGGAATTTTTCTTAGCAAAGATATTGTTGTGGTTTTCCATTTTTTCCTTCAACTCATTTTATAGATGAGGAAATGGAGACAAACAGGGTTAAGTGACTTGCCCAAGATCACACAGCTAGTAAATATCTTAGGCCAGATTTTAACTCCGGTCTTCCTAACTCTAGGCCCAGTGCCCTATTGTGCCACCTACCAGCTCCCAACAAGCGTACCATATAATAGACACTTACAGATACACTCTAAAAATCATTCATTTCCTTGACACCATAATTCATTTTTCTTCCTCTTGAGTTTCTTTCCTCATATTGTGCGTATGGTCAGGAACAGATCTTTTTGGCATGGCATTTTACAATATTTTTATTATATGTAATATTTCACATCTGAAGTCCAGGTGATAGGAAGGAGGTCAAGGTGATGGTCTGAGAGAGAAGACATGGATGTGGAGTGTGCAGAGAGATGGAACAGAGACCTCAGCCCTGACAAAAATAGTCAGTAAACATACCTTAAATGCCTATTATGTGCAAAACACTGAAGACACAAAAAGAAGCAAAAAACAATTGCTCCTTCAAGGAGCTCACAGTCTAATGGGAGAGAGAGCCAAATGTGTACAAATAAACAGGATAAATAGGAAATTGATAATAGAGAGAAGGTACCACAATTAAGAGGGACTGGGAAAAATTCCCTGTAGAAGATGAGTTTTAGGTGGGATTTACAGGAAGCCAGGGAAGGCAGTAGGTGGGGATGAGAAAGATCATTCCAGGCATTAGGGACAGCCAAGAGAAAATGCCAAGAGCCAGAGCTTTGAGAAGGAATGTCCTGCTCCTACCCTGAAGCAGAGTATATAGCGATGAGTAAGGCATAAGAAGTCTAGAAAGGTAGAAGGGAACTAAGTTACAAAGGGGTCTGAATGCCAATCAGAAGTTTGTATTTGTTCTTGGAGGCCATAAAGAGCTGTTGGAGTTTATTGAGTAAGGGGAGGTGGGAGGCACCTGCTCAGACCTGCATTTTAGGGAAAACCATCTTGGTGACTGAATGGAGGATGTATTAGGGTGGTAGTGATGAGGGTTTATGACAGAGTGGGGGCAGTGTCAGAGGAGAGAAGGGAACCTATTCAAGAGATGTTGCGAGGATGAAATGGACTTGGCAACATATTAGATACATAGGATGAGATCTAGCAAGGCGTGAGGATGAATGCTTGAGAGTCTGGGAGGATAGTGTTGCCCTCTAGATTTCCAGAGAATCTAGGAGTGGAGAAGGGTTTAGGGAGAAAGATAATGAGTTCAGTTTGGGACATGCTACATTGAAGATGTCAGTCTACTCGACATTCAGTTCAATATAGCTGAAAGGCTTTTGGAGCTGAGAGTTGGAAGTTAGGGCAAGAGGAGACTTAAGCATCTGCAGCATAGAGGTGATCATTACATTCAGGGGAGCTGATGAGATCTGGATGAGGCTGAAAAGGAGTAAGCAGAGAGCTAGGAAGAGAATCAGAAGAGCTGTGCCCTAAAAACCTAGAAAGAAGAGAATATCAAGGAGGAAAGGGGGATGAACCGTGTCAAAGGCTGCAGAGTTCACTGTGAAAGAGGACTGGGAAAAGGCTGTTGGATTTGGCAACAAAGACCTTTGCTAACTTCCAACAGAATCATTTTGGTGGAATGAAGAGATTGGAAACCAGATTGTAATGGATTAAAAAATGAGTGAGAAGAGAGAAAGTGGAGGCCCTTATTTCTAGTTTAGCCACAAAGGGTAGGAGAAATTATAGGACAATAGTAGGGTTCAAAGGATCAAGTGAGAGTTCTTCAGAATGGGAGAGACAGAGGATATGTTTGTATTTAATTGGAAAGGAGCCAGTAGACGTGGAGAGATTGAAAATAAGTACTAAATGGGGCAGCTTGGTAGCACAGCATTAATTCTGAAGGACTCAGGTTCTAATCTGGCTTCAGATATATACTGGCTGTGTGATCCTGGGCAAGTCACTTAACCCCAATTGCTCAACACTTGCCACTCTTCTGTCTTAGAATTGATACTAAGATAGAAAGTAAAGGTTAAAAAAAAAGAAAAGAAATTATAAAAAGGGGATGATAGAAGGGCTAGTTTATTAAAGAAGACAATGGAAAGGGGTTGCTTGACCAGGTACAGATTAATTTTGGTAATGAGTAAGTCTGTCTCATTGTGTGAAATAGGGTTGGAGGAGGTAGTGGCAGAAGGCATCTGCATTAAGTGAGATGAGGAAGAGGGAGCTCACAGACCTTCATTTTTTTCCTATAAAATATGAGGCAAGGTTCTCAGCTGAGAGGATGGGGGAAGAGAGTGCCTTAGGAGATTTGAGGAGGGATGAAGAGGATTGGAAGAAATGCTGCGCGAGTGGGAGAGTGAATTGACAAGGTAGATATGATAAAATTGCCTGGCATCTGTGAGGGCTCATTTGAGATTGTGTAGCATAAATTGGCAGTAGACTCAGCCAGAGAGGTTTCATTAAAAGGTCACCCATCAGCCATACTATGCCTTCTTTACTAGGATCATCACCTCCACCTTCTCCTTGCTGGTAGCCTGGACTCCACCTGCATCTCTTGGCTCTGACAGGTGATCTTTTGCCTTATCTTGTTAAGCCATCTTTCATGCCACTTCCTTGCCCTTGTGGAAGGCCTATTAGAAGGTTACTGAAGGGTAATGAAGGTTATTAAAGTTGAAACTTAAGAGTTTTGACCATACCACACAGTAAGAAACAACCAACCTTAGTGATAAAATACCAACAGCCAATTGGCAACCCTGTGGTAGGGTATTAGCAATGGGAGTAGAAGAAGGGAGAGAAATGAGAGATTTTGTAGGCAAATTTCATGGCTGTGGTTGGAGAGAAAATAATCAAGGTTTTCAATATGGGAAACTGGTGAATTCTGGTGCCACAGATAGAAACAGGGAAATTAGAGAAGGAATAGGCGTGGAGGGAAGAGAGCAAGTCCAATTTAGGATTTGTTGGGTGAGAATGATCAGAGGGCATTTAGGCTGAGATGATTAGAGAGGAACATGTGGCATCTGGGAGAGGAGTCAGGGCTGAAGATAGAAACTTGAGAATCATCTGCACAGAGGCATTAATTTAAGAGATGGGAATGATTGGGTGGTGGTGGTGAGACTGTAAAAGGAGAGAGTGTTGAGAGGCAAGGAGGCCAAGGAGAGGACATAGGAGAAGAATAACATTAGATTTGGCATCAGAAGACCTGAGATCACATCTGGCTCTGCCACTGACACCCTTATGTCCTTGGGCAAGGACACCACCTCTCCAGCCTAATTTCTTCAAATGAAGGGGTTTGTTTAGATGGCCTTTAAAATCCATGAGAGCTCTAAGTCTATGTTCCTATGACCCAGCTTAAAGGATTTGAAGGAGGATCAGGAAATATTGTTAAGAGAGATGGGAGAATATGTCTCTGAAGCCATGGGAAGAAAGAACATTCAATAGGAGGAAGTGGCTAACAGCATCAAATGCTGCAGAAAGGTCTAGGAGGATGGGAACTGGAAAAAAAAAAAGTTTCTCCTTTCTCCTCCCCCCACATTATGGTTGGGGATTACAAAGGAGGTTATGGATCACCTTTGTGAGAATTGTTTCAGAAAAAGAGTAGAGATAGACCAAATTATAAGGGGTTGAGGAATGAGTCACTATTGAGAAAGCAACATTAAATGTAGACTAATTTTTCAAGCTGCTTATTGGTTAAAAGGGAGAAGAGTTGAAATAGAGCTTAAAAAATTTTTTTTAAGGCTAGGGAGACCTGAATGAGTTTGTAGACAGATGAAGCAAAACACAATGGAAGGACAGAAATTGAAAGTACATGAGAGACAAGGTGATTGGGTATGGTTCTGAAAAAAATGGAAGTGATAGAATATAGAGTACAGGTAGAGGGATTAACCTCAGCTAGGAGTAGTAACATCTCTTTTTATGAGCCAGAAGGGAAAGAGAAGAAAATGAGTAAAGATATAGATGAGTTATTTTATGTACAGAAACAGAGAATTGGTTGTATAGACTGAATCTTTGTGAAGTAGGATAGGTCATCTTTAAGAAATATGTGAGTTAGAGATATGGATGGAACTTTGAAAAAAAAAGTTACCTTTGGGAAATAGATAAAGACACATCACTTAACTTTCTCTTTTCTTCCACTACAATTTCAGAGTTTGAGGTACCAGCTTCTGCCAAGGCTATCTCCTCTCCATCTAATCCCTCCTGTCTCCTTCAGGAGGCTGTACACTTGTACTTTATATCATTTGGTCTCTTATCTTTAATCTCCAGCTATCAGCGTTTTCCTGGCTGTCCCAAAATACACACAGATCTCCCCAGGCTTTAACAAATCTTGATCTTACCATTTCCCAAAGCTATCATCCCATAATATTTCTCATCTCTTCACTACTGAAAACCTAGAAGTAGTCTCTATCCATTGCCTTTCTTCCTTCTACCTACTCACTGCCCAATCTCTTGCAATCTAGCTGCTGACCAAACCACTCTACTGAAACCACTCTTTCACAGGTTATCTGTAATCGTTTCACCACTAAATCCACGACCTTTTCTTAATTCCTCTATTCCTTGTCCTCTCTGCAGCTTTTACTCTTTCTGAACGATTTCCCTTCTTCTGGCAACTCTTTCCTTTCTCAATTTCCATGCTGTTGCTCACACCTTATTCTTCTCCCACCCATATGCTCACTTTTTCTTCAGTCTCCTTTGCTAGTTCATCATCTTATCCTGCTGGCTAAATGTGGGTGTCCTCCAAGAAGCTAGTCCTCTTTTCTCTTTCCTTTGGTCATCTTTATTCCAATCAGATTCAATGATCGTCTCTACAGAGAAGATTCCCAGATCTGCTGTCTATATCCCACCCAAGTCTCTCTCCTGCATTCTAAACCCTACAATTATCTACTGGATATTTCAACTTGGGTGACCTGCCAGCAGTTCAAATTTACCATATCTCAAACTGAAATTTTAATCTATCTTCTGAAACCTACTCCTCATCCAGACTTCCTTTTTCCTGGTAATGGCATGAGCATCTTCTCAAGCCACCCACACTTGTAATTTCAAGGTTGTCTTTGGCTTTTCTCTTTCTCTTATTCCCCTATCTAACCAGCTACCAACACTTCCCTAATTCTACAAGCCCCATTCATGCCCTTGTCACCTGAACTGTATTACCAGTGTCTTCTTCTACTTTCTCTCCTCCCTAATCCATCACCCATACAGCTGCCAAGATTATCTTTCTCAGGCACAGGACTGACTGTCTGACCTTCATTAGCTCCCTATTTTCTCTGAAATAAAATATAAACTTCATTTAATGCCTGCCACACTATGGCTCCAGCCTTCTTTGTTGACTTGTTTTCACATTATTTCTCTATATGTACTCCTTTTTTTTTTAAACCTTTTCTTTCTATCTTAGAATTGATAATATCAGTTCTAGGGCAGAACAATAGTTAGGGCTAGACATTTGGAATTAAGTAACTTGCCCCAGGGTCACACAAATAGGAAGAATCTTGAACCCAGGTCCTACTGACTCCAGGTCTGGCTCTCAATCCACTAAGCTACCTAATGCTCCCTCAAAAAGTTTTTATTAAATACTTTCTATATGCCAGATATTTTGTTTTTGCCTGTTTACCATAGGACCTGGCATAGTCTGTGGACAGGGGTCACTTAACATTTGTAGAATTTAATTGGAAAAATTGTTTTATTCCAAACAACTTTTTTCAGAGACCAGTTTCCTGAAGGAACAACATTAAGTGGAGGTTCCATTGTAAGGGAGAAATTATTAACATTTTTAAAAATTAAAAATTATTTAAAAACTCACTAAAATGAGTTTTGAGATAAAACAGTTTTCATCAAAGGTGATTGATGATAGATTTTATGCCCAGCCAAATATAACAAGAGATGGCATAATGTAGGAGAAAGAACAGTAGAGAAAGACATTTATCCATTTGATAATGTCATTAAGTTGTTACTATATGCCAAACCACTTAGAGTTAGCAGATCTGAGTTTCTAAGTCCCAGTTTGACTGATGGGTTTCCATTTGGATTCTGATTCCATCTTTGCTAAACAAGGTGACTTTGGCCCAATTCTTTTCATCTGTTAAGTGAGGAAGATTAGAGTAAATGATTTTTGAAGTTCCTTCTAGCTGTAAAATCATGATCCCAAGGTAATATACAAATGTTTTTATTATTTCTGCTAAGCTCTAACTACATGAGGACATATATTTGTTTAAAACAACAGAAAAATAGCTTACATAAAACTTTAAAAATGTAATTATAAGAATATTGCATTTTTTTCATTTTTATGTTATTTAAGGATTTTATCATTTTTTGTTGCTCTTTGTGACCCCATTTGGGATTTTCTTGGTAGAGATACTAAAGTAGTTTACCATGTCCTTCTCTAGCTCATTTTACAAATAAGGAAACTAAAGCAAACAGAATTAAATGACATATACAGGGTCACATGGTTAGTAAGCATCTGAGGACAGATTTGAACTCAGAAAGATGATCCTTCCTGACTCCAGGCCTGGTGAGTTCTTCACTATACCACCTAACTACCCCAGTTTACCTTAAGGACATTGAAATAACCCAAGAAAATAATTTATCTTCTCTGGTGTTGGAGATAGCTTTTATGTCAGCAGTTTTTTTAGTTGAGATTCAGTGCTAGAATGAAATAAGGCATTTACAGGGTGTTGAATAATTAACTTCTTCATCTAAAAACTGTGTGTTCATATCTTTTGACTATTTGACAATTGGAGAATGGCCCATATTCTTAGAAATTTAATAAAATTCTTTATGTATTTTAGATTTGAGACCTCTAAGAAACTGTTTGTAAATTCCACCCCCTCCAAATTTCTGCTTTTCAACTAATCTTAGCTACTTTAGTTTTATTTGTATAAACCTTTTTAAATTTAATGTAATAAAAACTATCTCTTCTATCTCTTGTTTTTTCATAAATTCTTTTCATCCATAAATCTGATAGATTATATGTTCTCTATTACATCTCCCTTTTTGCCTTGCTTGTATATCCATTTTGATCTTACTTTGATAAATGGTGTAAGGTATTGGTCAATATCTAGTCTCTGCCAGACTGCTTTCTAGTTTTCTCATCACTTTTTTACCAGATAGTGAATTCTTATTCCCAAAAGTTAGAACTTTACTTTTGTCAAATACAAGGCTACTATAATCTTTTTTTCTTCTATTGTTGGTTATGTGCCTGTTCTTTTCCATTGGTCTACTTTTCTATTTCTTAGTCAGTACCAGATAGTCTTGATAATTATTGCTTTATAATGCAGTTTAAAATCTACTTCTATTTTTTTTAAACCCTTAACTTCTGTCTTGGAATTAATACTGTGTTCTAAGTCAGAAGAGAGATAAAGAGTGGGCAATGGGTGTTAAGTGACTTGCCCAGGATCACACAGCTAAGAAGTATCTGAGACCAAATTTGAACCATCTCTGGGCCTGGCTCTCAAGCCACTGAACCACCTAGCTGCCCCTACTTTTTTTTTCATTAATTCCTTTGATATTCTTGACCTTTTGTTCTTCCAAATGAAGTTTTATTATTTTTCCTAGCTTGATAAAATAATTGGTAATTTAATTGGATGATATTGAATCAGTAAATTAGTTAACTGCCAGCAAGAATATGATACAAAGATATGGTGACATTTTCTCTCCAATTATGATCCCCTTTGTCTCCATGAGGGAACATATCTGGTCATAGAGCAGGATATGTTAAAAGACATGGTGACTTTCATGGTCTTCAGTAATCTACCAAGGTCCCATACTGCTCATTATTGGGACTTTTTATGCCTTTAGATGACCAG
Organism: Monodelphis domestica; assembly: GCF_027887165.1. Lineage (NCBI taxonomy): Eukaryota > Metazoa > Chordata > Mammalia > Didelphimorphia > Didelphidae > Monodelphis > Monodelphis domestica. The sequence goes on along the minus strand of NC_077232.1, from coordinate 126,334,197 downwards.
GAAGCTGCTCAGGGAAGCTGAGTCAATCAAGTCTTAGGGTCAGCTTTGTCTCCTTTTAGGGAAAACTAATCCCTGTCAAAGGACGAAAGAAGGATAGGTCTAGACTTACAAATGTTATAGGTAAACAGAAACAGAAACTGAATTAGGGAAATGCCTGTAAATGTTAATCTGTTGGTGGCCAGGTCCTAAGGATTTTCCCTTTATGATGCTTTTACTGAATAGTACTAAGGGGAAGAAGGTAAAAGAGAAAAAAATGTATAGCTCCTTCCCCTAAGAGTTATCAAAATTAAATAAATGAAGAAAAATGTAGAGGAGAACAAAAGTTAGAGATCCTAAGCTTTTCCTTCCTCCTTCAGAAAGTCCAAGTGTCAAGGCTCAATGGTCTTGTCCATGTGGTGTGTGATTCTCAGTCTTTGTAGTTGGTGGTGGTGGGGGTATTCATCCAAGATGGTAAAGATGAACCAGAGCAGCACCAGGGACATCTGAGCCACAACACAGATGATGGCATTTCTAGTCCTGTCATAGAGTTCTTCTCATCAGGTGAGGTGCTGATAATGAGTAGGGGCAGGTCCAGGAACATCAAGGCCACAGCCCAGAGACTTCTGGCACAGTCAATAATTCTTCATGGTGGATCAGGTCATTTGCAGTAAAGTGATTATTAGTCCATAAGTCTCTTGCAGCCTGTCCCAGATCTCCCCCTCCATGTATTGCTCCTAGCTTATTATTATCTGGGCTACCTACTAAACTTTCCCCCTTCCTGAGGGCCACATTATGGGTAAAATACAAAATTTTTGCTCCTTTAGAGACCTGGGTGAGGGGCTGCCTCCTTTTCTCATAGGAGCTAAATAAGGATTTTCCCTCACTCCCATCTAATGATTCAGAATTTCTACCAAGTCAGTGAAGGGATCCCCTGTTTTCCAAGTAAATATACACCTGCTATAATTATGGCAATGGTTTCTTCCAGTGATACCATCCTTTGCTTCCCCCCCCCCCTTCCCCCAAGTACTTTCTGTGAAACCATCCCAAAGGGAAAAAAAAATCTTCCAAATTGAGGGATAAGGGGGCTCCAGGGTGTTTGCTTGAGGTCAAGGCAACTTTTTGCTGGAGAAAGAATAAGAAAAGGGATATAGAGGGTCCACTGGAATTATTCCCCCAAATTAGTTCATTCTTATAAGGTAAGCCTTCCTAGAGACTATTACAGAAACTACTAGACCAGATAGCTCTCTCTGGAGATGATAGCTGGCCAAAGCTGAGCTGGTGTCTCTCTGAACACTAGAATCTTGCTTGGGACAAATCTTGTGGTGAGTGGATAAAGGACTGATTGATCTCTCTCTCTTAAGACTGGCCTAAGAGGGCTGACCTATCATTTTCTCATTATTTCCTTTTTCTCTCTCTCTCCTTTTCTTTAATTCCTCATTTGTATTAATTAAAATCTCTATAAAATCCAGCTGACTTGGGTATATTTAATAATTGGGAATTTTCCCCTGGCGACCACCTTATATTTGATTTAAAAACAAGACACTGTAGTGAAAACATATTTTCTGCGGTCACAATTTAAGGCTCCAACTATTTTATCTGCCACAGTTTATTTTAATCACTACATAGCCTATTGCCTTTCCAGAGTATCATTGTGTTGTCACAGACATAGGTTTGGGGTGGTTGACACCTTACTTGAGCAGATGCATAACAATCTCTTAGCTAGGGCAGAGCTCTTGTCCTAAGATGAGAGAATGCCATTTTGACATTTGGGGATAGATTGAGGACCATTTGGATTAGGTGGGTGTTCTGACTGGTATAAAATCCCAGTTGGACAGTAATAACTTCCATGTCCCTAGTTATCCATAACTCATATGTCCCTTTGCCCAGCAAAATATGATATCACCTTCCCAATGCCCAAATTGGCAATGGTCCCATTCCCCAATCTCTGAGTTCCTTATAAAGCCCATAGCCTAGTTGTCAGTTAATAAAAATTTATTAAATGTCTATGTGCCAGTCCTGGTAACAGGTCAGCAACTGTTTTTAAAAAATTAATTAATTTGTTAATTAATTAAGAATATTTTTCCATGGTTACATGATTCATGTCCTTTCTCTCCCTTCCTCTCTCCCCTCTCCAGTAGCCAATGAGCAATTCCACTGCGTTTTATATTTATCATTGATCAACACCTATTTTCATATTTGCACTGGGGTGAACCTTTAGAGTCCACATCCCCAATCATATCTCCATTGAACCATGTGATCAAACAATTTTTTTCTTCTGTGTTTCTATTCCCACAGTTCTTTCTCTGGATGTGGATAGAGTTCTTTCTCTTAAGTTCCTCAGAATTGTCCTAGATCATTGCGTTGCTTAAGCAACTGTTTTTCAATGTTGTTACATTGAATGGCTGCTCTTGGGAACTTGGAGTTCGAGAAGCACAACAGTTGAAACCACCTTTTCAGGCCAGCCAAAGGGTCTAATCAGTCTGAGCTTTACGGATGGAGATGCCCAGAAACATGGACCTTGTAGGGTCATAAGGGCTCAAGAAGAGACTTCTAAATAGTTTGATTAATATTTTCTTGGGCTATAGGCTATTCTGGCCCCTATTTAAAAGAAGACTTGCAAATAACTTAGTAAAGGCGACCATCAGAATACCCAGGTGGGAAACATGGGTCCTCCAAAATCCGAGGAGTTCATAATTATTTGGACTTCCTTCTAAGATGGTAGAGAAGCAAGTATCATTAGCTTATTCTTGACTGGGCTTTCTCCAACCACTTTATTATGCAAAACTTGATAGAGCAGATTGGATGCTGAATTTTCTCAAGATTGATTTCCCACCTCTTGTCCTTCATGTGGGCTAATATCTGATTTGTGACCTCTGCCATTATGGCCTCAACTGGCCTTGACAAAATTATGTCATCCATGTAATGTATGTATACATATAGAGATGTGCTATGCTCAGGAAGGAATGCCTCTTTCATGTCTCTGCCCACCATAATGTAGCAAGGTAAAGGAAGAGTTCAAGTAGCCTGGGGGAAGTGTAAGAGTTAAAATAGTTGGTTGTCATAAACTATAATGATTAAAATAGTGGAAGATATAAATTATAGTAGATATAAGAGTGGATGAGTAAATTGTGACTGCAGAAAATATATTTTCACTACAGGGTCTTGTTTCAAATCAAATATAAGGTGGTCGTCAGGGAAATATTCCCAATTATGAAATATACCCAAGTTAACTGGGTTTTATAGAGATTTTAATTAATACAAATGAGGAATTAAAGAAAGAGAGAAAGAGAGAAAAAAGGGAATAAGGAGAAAGGGATAAGCCAGCCCTGGCCAGTCCTGGCCAACCCAGGCCTAAGCCCTAAGAGAAAAGATCAGTCAGTCCTTAACCACTCACCACAAGATCTGTCCAAGCAAGGATTCTAGTGACACCAGGCCAGCTTCAGTTAGCTTAATCAAGTTCAGCCATCAAGCCCTTCAAGGCAGCTTTGGCCAATCGCCTCCCCCAATTCAGCTTTTCCTCTCCTTTTAAAGGGAATTTTCTCCTATGTCACCTCCCCTAAGTTCTCCCATCTACCAATCACAGTAGATGTTTTTCAAAGGACAGACCATTCTTAGTTCACACTTGAGTAGACTAATCTTTTGAGTAATTCATACCTGAGTAGACTAGAATCTCTGAGTAAGTTCTCACCTCTTTGCTCCTTGTAAGTTCACAATTTGCCTGACCTTTATAGGTACTTAGCACCCTTTTGTATTAGTCCTAAAATAGGCATGGCTTAAAGAACTTTTTGTCTTACTATAAGTATGGGTTTAAGTACTTTTCATTGTTCAGCAAAGAGTTTACAACTTTATCTTCCCCTAGGGCAGACTTAAGTAGGGGTGGAGTAGAGGTCCCACATTCCTGATCTAAGTAGAGTTCTCACATTCCTGTTCTAACTGCCTTCACTGCCCAAATGGAGAATGGTCTCAATGGGGAATGGTCCCAATGGGGAATGGTCCCAATGGGGAATTTTTAAGGTTCACAATCCTAACCTTATGAAGTAGGGTCTGAGAATTTTTTAAGGTTCACAGAAGGATGGTGAAAATATATTGGCCTCTCTCCCAGGTGAAAGCAAGCTGCTCCTGATTAGTCTCAGCTATAGGAAAAGAGAGGGAGAAGGCTCCATACTACTGATCCTGTGCTACCTGATTTACAACAATAATGAGCTCAGGAATATGTTGTGATGGGCATGAAAAATTTGTTCAACTCCCTGGTACCATTTTCCTTTCTTCACAAGCAATACAAGATTGTTGTACTCTAGTACTCCAGCTTCCTTCATTTCTATCACTAGAGAAGAAATTTCTTTCACCCTTTTAGAGACCCAATATTATATGGGGCTAATGTCATGCAATGGTTAGGGTACCTCTAAGGGGTTTCCATTTGGCCCATTATTATAATGTGCCTTAAGGCTGATGTAAGATACTGAGTCCATAATACCCCTTCCCTCCATTGTCTGCCTTCTGTAGTCTCACCTAAATGATCCAAATGAGACAGAGGTATAAATCAGATTAGCTTGAGGACGAAGTTCTTCCAGTTCCCTGGTGCTGAATTTCCTTATAAAGTTCTACTAGCACCCCCATGGGCTGGCCATCAATTACTTTCTTATCAAAACAATTTCATGTTTCAAAGAGCCACACCCAAAGCTCCCTCTGGGAAAAGATGTCATTGCCATCTGCTCACCTAACAGGGTGGCAAGCTCTGGGATTCTTCCCTCCATTTCCAGAGTGCTTCTTCCTTATGGCAGCTGTATTTGTCCAAGCCACAAATGTCCCAGCCTCCTGCTCAAATTTCACCAATTGACCATTTGGGTGGAGCCTCATGTAGAAGGTGGGATTTTATTGCCCCTGAGACAGTCTGGGCAGAGGGTGTTACAGACTGTGGAGGAAAGTGTATAAATCCAATCTATGAGGCTTAATTCCTTTGGGAATTTTACCTCCTACCTTGTAGATGTCCAATGGGAAGTTGGCTGCAATGGGAATTTATATTTATGAGGCCAATTGCAAATACTACCCCACTTTAGCCACCTTAAAAAAAAAAAACAAAAAGCAATCCCTGTTTGGAGGCTCTAATAAATCTAGTTAACTCTGTAAAATTATATTCTCAGGGAGCTCCTTGGTTTATGGAAGTTAACCACAGAGAGCCTCTCAGCATGGGCTCCATTACATTAGAATGTATCTTTAGGAACTCACTGGGTTTATGGTTGAACTTCTTCCACAACCACTCCTGCCCCTAGGTGGAAGTCAGCTCATCTACTGCTCCCTCAGAGAGGGGAGTCACTCTCTTCCCAGTAGCAGTGATAGGGTAAGCCTGGAGATTTTTTACTGTGGGAGGTTCTAAATCTCTAGATCCTGTCTGCTTTTCTTCTATGTCATAACTCTCTTTATAGGAACTGGGAGTCTTTGGGTCAGATCCCTTCAAAAGAAATTCCTGTCCTTGTGCAGTCACCATTAGTTGGCTTTTATTTTCATTACACTTGAAAACAGAGGTCTGTCTTTAGCTGCTGATTGTACCCTTCCAGTTTACATTTAGTCTTATTATGATGGCAATCCAACTTACACACAATAGTAAACAACAACCCAGGAACATTGGACTCTGGCATTTTCTTTACCCTCCTTGATAGCTACTAGCTACCTACTGACCCAAACCTTCTACCTGATTGGAAAGACTACTCCCTTTCCCCTAAAGATTTATCCCCATACAGAATCAGGACTCTTGAGACCAGGAGGCATGTTGGGTCTTGACATTTTCTCACCTCCACATTTTCAGTTCTTCTCCCAACTCAATTATGATTTCATTGGTTCATGAAACTCCCAGTGTAAGAATTGAATAATATTTCTACCCAGATATATATTTTATAAAGTTTATTGGAAGGGTAGCCAAATGTTCCCAAGTAACTTGACCCCTTAGTGCTTAGCCTGCCAGTCTCTTCCTCATTCTTCCCCCCCTCACCTGCCTGCTTTGCATCCTGACTTCTCTCTTCTCAGTTCTCCCGATTCTTTCTTGATTCTCCCCAAGCCTTGACTTTTATTGACATACGAACATAGATCGACACACAACCTGGCGCAACTCTGCTGTCAGCAATGTTTGATAGACAGGAAAAGCTCCTTAGGAGGGGGAGGGGATAAACTTCCTTGACATACCAGTGAAGAAACTCCTTCAACTAACATAGGTCCTTTCCTTCATTTACAACTTATAGTTTTAGGGGGTAGCCTAGAGCACTTAGAGATTGTGGTGTGCCCCTAGGTCACACAGTCAACCACAGCAAAAATAACAAGCATTAATTATTAGGAATTATGCTAAATAAATTTGGGGAATGAAGAAAGGCAAAAATAGTTTCTGTTCTTGAGGAGGACACAACCTATCAAAAACTAGACACAAAGAAGATATGTACAAAGCAGATGGAAGATTGTTGGATGGTTGTTGCCCTTCATACTAGAAGACCAAAATGGAATCACTGATGATGTCTTTTGACTTGTGTATACATTGGATTTAAGTGAGGTAGAGTTGTACAGAGTCTTCAGTCTCATTCTCTCTTCTAGTCATCAAAGACAAGTTGCGAGACAAAAGTCAAAACAATCTTGGATGGCCCCAAATACAGTGTATGACCTTGGCTTCTTTGGTGTCTAACCAAGCTCTAAGTGCTCCACAGCACTCACTTTTGCTGCCTTCATGGCCCTTGGATCAAATTGTTCTCATCTGCCCATTTTGCTGGGGAAGTCTTCATATGCTTGGAATAGATATGCCCTCTAATTCACGGATGGGTCTAAGGTTTATTGAAGAGCTGAAAAGGGGAAGCTATGGTCAAGCCCAAGATTCTGAATGCCAGTTGGTGTCAGAGGTAGGACAAGAGCCCAGATTTTCCTAATTCTCAGGATAGTTCTCCAACCATTATACCATTCTTCCTCTTCATATAGCCACAAATAGAAATCTCTATAATCAGTGAAAATAGTAAAGTTATGCTTGGAATTCTAAAAAAAAAATCACATAGATTACACTTCATGAATCTGTGATCTCATCAATGTTAATATTCCCTCCAATAGGGATCCCAGCTCTTTTCATGCCTTCTTCCATGGAAACTCTTCCAGAAAATTTATTCCGAGCCTCCACACTGGGTCTTTCTTCTAGCTCTCTTGACATTATATAATCCCTAGTGGAGCGTGCAAGCTCTCTAATATACCTCTGTGCCATCTGCTATTCTTCTCTTTCACTATCTACCTAGCTTACTTCCTTTTCTGTTTATGCCTCTGATGAAGTCCTTTACATTCTGTCACATAGGCAAATCATGCCATTACTGATATGCTAGAGCCTAGTGGTGAGCACCATGAATCTTTCCATTGTCCCTAGGGTAATCTGAAATCTAAATCCCTTGGAGATTGTGGCATATTTCATAATTCACAGACACATATGAAATCAGTCAACATTTATTTAACCCTTACTCTGTGTCAGGCACTACTGCTAAACTAGCTAAATGTTGGTGATACAAAGACAAAAGTGAAACAACTTCTGCCTTCAAGGAGCTATTTCCATCTTCCCTTACTGTCCCCTTCTAACTTTGAGCATTTCCCCTCAAAAAAAGCTGGATTGTGTTATTTTCTCTCTGCTAATTCAGCCTTGATATGCTCCATGCTTCCTTGGGATCCTGGACCTTACTTAACCTGAATTAAGGCACGGGCACATAGTGAGCGCTTAATAAATTATCTTTCTACCTCTCCATTTTTCTATCTGTCTGTATTAGACTTTTGTTTTTTTTCTATCTGTCTGTATTAGACCTTTGTTTCCATATTTGATTCTCATAGGGTATCAAGGGAGATGGAAAGGACATTAGAGATCATCTAGTCTAACCCTCTCCATTTAAAGAGGCCCAGAGAAGTCATTTGACCAGTGTCACAAAGGTAGTAACAGAAAATGGATTTGAACCAGGTGCTCTGACTCCAAAGCAAGAGCTCACTTCACAACACGAATGGAGACTACCTTCAAGAAAACATAACATGAATTGAGGAGGCAAAGAATATTGGCATAAACCAACCTAAGAATATCAGCAAAGGGTGCAGCTAGATAGTTCAGAGAATTGAAAGATTAGAGACAGGAAGGTTAAAACAAAAAATATTAGAATAGTAACCTATAACGTGGGAAAAGCACAAACCACGTTGCCAAGAATGAGAGGAGTAGGGCTAAGCTGAGTGTAGCCTGGATGATTCTGCTTCCATTCATCAAATCTCTCTCCTAGGATTTAGACTTTCAAGGGCTTTTATTCCTGGGACTGCCCTGCTCTGCTTTGGAGACTTCATTCCTAAAGCCTCAGCTTCCTACAGGGACTGGAGGAAAGGGAGGATGGTAGGCGGAGGAGAATTTTCTACAACCTCTTGACTTTCACTGGTTCCCCAGAAGAGAATACAGTCCAAGGTCCTAATCCTAGAATTCAGGGTCTTCACTAGCATAATGCAGTCTACATTTTCAAGTGTATTCCCCCTCAGTACTTGGGGCCACATGAATCTTACATTGGAGCCAAGATATTCATCTCACTGTCTCTGGAACATGTCAGAGCATTCCCACTTCTGCATGGCCCCCGGCTCATTTCCTTCTGCACCTTCACTGATCTACAACAAAATAACAACAAATATTTTTTACGCACTTGCTGCATACAGGGCATTATACTAGGTGCTTGGGGAGACAATGATTTTAATTGACACTGGCCTTGCCTTTAAAGAGTTTCCATTCTCTTAGACATAGATGGCTTTATCAGCAATAACTGGATACATAATCTGTCACTGTAAGTATATTAGAAAATTATAGAGTCGGGGAAGATAGAAATGGGTTTCCAGGGGGGCTTGATGGATTTGGGCACTCTAAAACTGGTAAAAGCTGTGGATTTATATATATATATATATATATATATATATATATATTTGGGTCTAGCAGGCATTGAGGGGAAGGAGCAGGGAGTCTGGCCCTGGAGACTGATCTGGACATTAGGGATGGGGAGCCAGACAATGAATGCCTACTTAATAGCCAAACTCTAGTGGGACAAGAAGCTTTCAGCCAATTGTACTAAAGACCTTCTTCCTTTGCCAGGGTGCCTGAGGGAGCTGAAATTCCTCTGGGCTTCTTCAAGTTCTTAGTCTAGGGGAAGGCTACTGAAGTCTTTACAGCCTGGCACTTTGGTAAGTGCTGGATATACAGATACCAGCAAGCAAGACAGCCCCTTCCCTCCAGGAGCTTACATTTTAGTGGAGGAAGACCTCACAGTAAAGGGGAGCTGGAAGGCTGGAGGGGAGGTACTGGTGCCAAAATAATTACAGCACCACTCTATAGGAGCAAAGAGCTGGAAACCAAATGGGAACATTATACACTATTGCTACAACAATGTAAATGAAAACACCATTAAAAGTCAGTGATTGACAAGAAAAAAAAAACCAAAAAAAAAAAAACCAACCAAAAAACAAGAAAACATCTAGGCTACAAGAATAACGTCCATAAACGAGGGGATGCCCATCAATTGGGGAATGGCTGAACAAACTGTGGTATATGTTGGTGATGGAATACTATTGTGCTCAAAGGAATAATAAAGTGGAGAAGTTCCATGGAGACTGGAACAACCTCCAGGAAGTGATGCAGAGCGAGAGGAGCAGAACCAGGAGAACATTGTACACAGAGACAAACACACTGTGGTATCATCGAACGTAATGGACTTCTCCATTGGTGGTGGTGTAATGTCCCTGAACAACTTTCAGGGATCCAGGAGAAAAAAAAACACCATTCATAAGCAAAGGATAAACTATGGGAGTGGAAACACCGAGAAAAAGCAACTGCCTGAATACAGAGGTTGAGGGGACATGACAGAGGATAGACTTTAAATGAACACTCTAATGCAAATACTATCAACAAAGCAATGGGTTCAAATCAAGAAAACATCTAATGCCCAGTGGACTTACGCGTCGGCTATGGGGGGTGGGGGGGGGAGGAAAAGAAAATGATCTATGTCTTTAACGAATAATGCTTGGAAATGATCAAATAAAATATATTAAAAAAAAAAATAAATAAAAAAAAAAAAAGAATAACGTCCATGCTGGAACTTTCTCCATCCTTTCTATCTGCTGACCTCCCTGGCTTCCTTTAACCCTCAGTCCCTCTTAATTCTAGTGCCTTCCCTCTGTTAAATATTCCTATTTATCCTGTACAGAGATTCTCACTATATATTTGTTTTCACTTTGCCTTTCTCATTAGATTGTAAGCTTCTTGAAGGCAAGCATCATCCCCCCCACCCCTTTTTTTGTATAACTAGCATTTAGCACAGCCCTTGGGACATGAAAAGTGCTTAATAAATGTTGATTGATTAATTGATTTCCCACTTCCCTCCCCACCATACACATAGCTGAGTAGTGGAGGCCTACTAGGACAGAATACTCTATAATATAATCTTCATACTCTTTTTGCTTTATTGTTTTTCTTTGTTCCAAGAGAAGATTCAGTCTGGAAAAAGTATGGGAAATGCCTGTGATGTAAAAATGAAAGACATTAATAAAACATATTTTAAAAGTCAATAAATCCTAGAAATTTATTTTCCTTATCATCCCTTACTCTCATAATAAAGTCGGTGCTCACTGAAGGGTTGCTGGCTAAAGCAGTACCTGGCTGAAAGGGGCCATAGTGGTGTAGAAGGCCAGAATTTAATCCTGTTGAGGGAATAGGCTCACCAGGAAGAAATGATCCATTTCCCAGAGATTCTGGTCCTTGTCTCAGGACATGGCTGTAGCCAAGGGTAGTTGCACCATACAGCATTCTTAAAGGTAGACTACTCCCACTATTCCCTAAAGGGAGAATATATCCCCTTCTCCCCACCTCCCCTATTCCATCTTGCCCTTTTCCACCTTAAACTCTGTTGCTGATGATTTTAAACCTTACTAAATCCCCAATCTGGAATTATTCTTACCATCCTTCTCATTCTCTTCCTCGCCTATTCATGATGCTGGGCAGAGCTGGAGATAGTCTGACTGATATTACAAGTGTAAGGATCCAATCTCAACTGGGTCCTCACTTGCAGCAAGGCACTTCTTTCATTCCTCTCTAACCACTCTCTGCAAAGGTTGTTCCTCACCTTCTCTTCTTTCCTCAGACTCCCCATATTCAACCCCCTTTCACCTCAATCACAGGTGAAGACTATGAGTAAAGACTCACTTTACTGAGAAAGTAGAGATGTTCACTAAGAGCTAGCTCCCTCTTTTCTCTCTCTTGCAATTTCTGGACACCATTTCCCATGCTGTCTTCCCAAAGAATGAAGAGGTGGCCTTTCCCCTTAACAAGACCCTCTCTCCTCTTGTGGTCCCCAATAGTTTGCCCCTATTCTTATTCCCCCCTGCCTATCTTCAGTATCTTCCTAACATCAACTAGTTCCTTACTTTTCCTACCCAGACCTGGACATATCTCCCCTATCTAGTGTGTAATTGCGAATCTGTTACTCTAAAAACTACATTTCCTGGGAGCCGACTAACTTCCTGTCAGTATGTACTTCCTGTAGACAGGGATATTATGCAGTGGGGTTGTTGGTCCTGGCCGCTTGGCTTGGGTAAAAGGTTAAAAAGCATGGGTAAATGCAAAATTGCTTAAATCATTTTAATTGGACCCTGATTGAAGGACCTGTTACAGGTTTATTTTCCCTTACTTAGAATTTTTACACATAAGACTTTGATATTTTATATTTCATCCACAAGTTATTTTTTCTTTGTCATTTGGATTTTTAAATGTTTTTTATTTCTCTTGCTAATTGATTCATATACCTCATAACTCAGCCATGCATCCCTAAGTGATCTCTGTGTTTTTCAACATCCACCTCAGAGGGGAATGTATTATTATTCACACGGGGGTGTATGTGTCTATGTTATTGTTTGAACTTTGACTTAAATTTGAGCAATTTTAGGTTAAAAAACATGCAACCTCTCCAAATCCATAAAGTGAACTGTTTGGAGAAGGTGCCATGAAGATGCCTGCACAGACCCCACACTGCACCAGAAGATCCAGAGTGAACTTTGGGATGTGGTGACTTGAACTGCGTGGGATTGAATGCATTTGTTTTGTATGTATACTTTTATGCCGAAATAGACTGCCCCCTAATTGGCTTTTTGTCAGTGTGCTGAGCAATCATTGGTTTTGTTCTTTTTCTCTTTTATCCCCAAATTATTGTAATTTAAAAGTTAGTTATGTTTACAAGATCCATTGGAGAGACCAGTCTTCCACAGGTCTCAGGGGGGATGTGTAATTGGAAATCTGTTACCCTAAAATCTGTTACCTAAAAATCCAAACAAATTTTTCCAACAACATTTCCCAGGAGCCCACTGACTTCCTGGTGTTATGTACTTCCTGTAGACAGGGGATATTATGCAGTGGGGTTGCTGGTCCTGGCCTCTTGGCTTCCTGTAGCTACCATGGTGGTGGTAAGCAGAGTTTTTGAACAGGGAGATTAGCCATGGCACGTGTTTTTTTAATTAATTAATTTATTATTTTGTTATCTTTTCATTCCTTTACTTCTAATGATCATGAATAAATCTCTTAAACATAACACATTTTAATTATTGATGATTAATTTTAATTTTTACACTACTATCCTTCCTTTTCCTCATAAGCTATTGCTCCCTAGCACTCTGTCTTCTATAGCCAAACTTCTTGAATAAACTTTCTATTTCTCATTACCTTTTCACTTTTTCCTTTACCCACTCTCTTCTGTCTTTTGACCTCATCACTTGCCTGAAACTGCCCTTTCCAAAGTCACTAGTGATTTCTTAAGAACCAATCCTTTCTTCAGCATTTGCCATTATGGACCACTCTCTCCTCCTGGACACTTTCTCATCTCTGGATTTTGGTAACACAGTTCTCTCTTAGGTCTTCTCTAGTATGTGTGACCGTTTATCATCCATAACACACCCTCTGTCTAAGTATGGGTATATCCTAAGATTCTGTCCTGAGTCATCTCTTCTCTTTAAACTCTGTTGAAAGAATGCTATCCACATTCAGAGGAAGAACTATGGGAATAGAAACACAGAAGAAAAACAACTGCTTGATCACATGGGTTGATGGGGATATGATTGGGGATAGAGACTTTAAATGATCACCCTTGTACAAATATCAACAATATGGAAATAGATCTTGATCAATGACACAAGTAAAACCCAGTAGAATTGTGTGTCAGCTATGGGGGGAGGAGGAGGGGAAGAGGGGAGGGAAAGGACATGAATCACATAACCATGGAAAAATATTCAAAATTAGTTAAATAAAAAATTTCAATTACAAAAATAAACTTGTGTGCTTGTCAGCACACATTGATTTAATTATCATCTATATGCTAATGACTCTCAGATCTTTATATCTAGTCACCTTCCTGAGTTCTAGTCTCACATCACCAGCTGGCTCTTGGACTTTTAAGACTGTATGTCCCATAGATAACTTAAGCTCACATCCAAATTGAACTTATTCTCTTCTCCTCTCCATCACTTCTGAACTTCCCCTATTTCTGTCATGTCCCACCATCTTTCTAGTCTAATCTTGGTACCATGCTTACCTCCTTGCTAATATACCCACATATCCACTTAGCTACAAAATCTTATAATGTTGACCCCCACAATATTTCCTCCTCTCATCTGTTCTTTTTCTCTCCATTCACAGACACCATTCACATTCAGTCTCTTATCATCTTTAGTCTAGGCTTTTATAATACCATCCTAATTATTTTTCCTGCCTCAAGTTTCTGTCCTTCCCAATTCATCCTTTCTACAACTGCCAAAAAGATGTCAATGTCACCTCACCTCACTAAAATCTCCAGGATCAAATATAGTCTTTGGTCATTTAAAGCCCTTCACAACCAGGCTCCTACCTATCTTTTTGGCTTTAGTGCACTATATTCTTCTTAATGTCATTCAGCACACATACTATCATCTAGACAAACACAAATTCTTGTTGTTCTTCATACATGACCCTCCATTTCCCATAAATATACCTTCATTTCTCATCTTTCTATTAGACCTCCACAAAAGATTCGCCCAATATGCTGGAGGCCTTCCTCCAAACTCTCAATATTTCAAGACTTTTGCCTTACCATTGGACTTTGATGACTCTGGAAGAGAGAGTGAGACTGACTACTTTGGACAACTCTGCCTCAGTTAATCCAGATAACATGACAATTATCTAATGACCACCCTGGGATGTCATTGGTCCTCTTTGAGAAATCAAGAACAAATAATAACAGTATTTCAAGGGTAATCAATATAACACTTGATCTGTTCAAATATTATTCTTCACTCTTGCTGCATTATGAAATGAGTAATTATTAAACCTATTTAAAATTTTTTTATTTATTTAATTGATTTAGAATATTTTTCCATGGTTACATGATTTATGTTTTTTCTTTCCCTTCCTCCCTCCCCACTCTTGGAGCCAACAAGAAATTCCACTGGGTTTTACATGTATCATTGTTCAAAATCTATTTCCATGTTATTAATATTTGCAATAGAGTCACACGACTCTATTAAAATCAACATCCCCAAACATATCCCCATTGAACCTTGTGATCAATCATGTTTTTTTTCTTTCTATGTTTCTATTCCCACAGTTCTTTCTCTGGATATGGATAGTGCTCTTTCTCATAAGTTTCTCTGGATTGTCTTGGGTTATTGCATTGCTGCTAGTAGAGAAGTCCATTATGTTCAATTGTGTCACAATGTATCAGTCTCTGTGTACAATGTTCTCCTGGTTCTGCTCCTTTCACTCTGCATCAATTCCTGAAGGCCTTTCCAGTTCACATGGAATTGCTTCAGTTTATTATTCCTTTCATAACAATAATATTCTATCATCATTAGATACCACAATTTGTTTAGCCACTCCCCAATCAGTGGACACCCCCTCATTTTCCAAGTTTTTGCCACCACAAAGAGCATGGCCATAAAAATTTTTGTACAAGTATTTTTTAAATTATCTCTTTGGGGTACAAACCCAGCAGTGGTATGGCTGGGTCAAAGGGCAGGTAGTCTTTTAAAGCCCTTTGGACATAATTCCAAATTGCCCTCCAGAATGGTTGGATTAATTTACAACTCTACCAGCAATGCATTAGTGTCCCAATTTTGCCATATCTCATCCAACATTTATTCTTTTTTCTTTTTGCTGTCATATTGGCCATTCTGCTTGGTGTGAGGTGGTACCTCAGAGTTGTTTTCATTTGCATTTCTCTAATTATGGGATATTTAGAACACTTTTTCATGTGCTTACTGATAGTTTTGATTTCTTTATCTGAAAACTGCCTATTCATATCCCTTTCCCTTTTATCAGTTGGGGGATGAATTTTTTTTTTTTGTACAATTGATTTAGCTCCTTGTAAATTCGAATAGTTAGACCTTTGCCAGAGGTTTTTGTTATAAAGGTTCCCCCCCCCCAATTTGTTGCTTCCCTTCTAATTTTGGTTGCATTGGTTTTATTTGTACAACCCCTTTTTAATTTAATATTATCAAAATTATTCATTTAACATTTTGTAATATTCTCTTTTTTGCTTGGTCTTAAATTCTTTCCTTTCTCATAGATCTGATACATATATTATTCTATTTTCACCTAATTTACTTATAGTTTTCTTCTTTATATTTAAGTCATTCACCCAGTCTGAATTTATTTTGGTATAGGGTGTGAAATGTTGATCTAATCCTAATCTCTCTCATACTGTTTTCTAATTTTCCCAGCAATTTTTGCCAAATAGTGGGTTCTTATCCCAAAAGCTTGGGTCTTTGGGTTTATCATATACTATCTTACTGAGGACATTTACCCCAAGTCTATTCCATTGATTCTCCCTTCTGTCTCTTAGCTGGTATCATTGTTTTGATGACCACTGCTTTATAGTACAGTTTAAGATCCAGTACTGCTAGGCCCCCATCCTTCACATTTTTTTTCATTAGTTCTCTTGATCTTTTGTTCTTCCAAATGAACTTTGTTATAATTTTTTCTAATTCAATAAAAAAGTTTCTTGTTAGTAAGTAAATTAAGTTGGGTAGGATTGTCATTTTTATTATGTTAGTTCATTCTACCCATGAGCAACTAATGTTTTTCCAATAATTTAGATCTAGTTTTAGTTGAGTGGAAAGTGTTTTGTAATTGTGTTCATATAATTTCTGTGTTTGTCTTGGCAAATAGATTCCTAAATATTTTATATTGTCTAGGGTGATTTTAAATGGAATTTCTCTTTCTAACTCTTGCTGCTGTAAAAATGGAGATTTGAACCCTGGACTTCAATCCTCGAAGTCCTTGGCCACTTCCCAGAATGCTTTGTAATCTCACTGAGATCCTCACCTGGGTGAGATCAAAATTTCTATTTAACTGGCTGTAAAAGCCTACTGAAGTCTCTTCCTACTTCCATTTCCAAGAAGACGTGTCTCTCATGGTGTAAGTGAAATTGAATGGGCCTTTTGGCCCTTGTATGCACACGCTTTCTTACTTGTGTTTTCTTAAATTCTTAATCTTTAATAAACCCCATAAAATATAAAACTTCTAGTAGAGAAACTAATTTTTTACTTCTATACTGCTGAGATGTGTTGAAAGTGTATAGAAATGCTGATAATTTATGTGGGTCTATTTTGTACCATGCAACTTTGCTAAAGTTGTTGATTATTTCCACTAGCTTTTTAGTTAATTTTCTAGGATTCTTTAAGTAGACCATGTAAGGATAATTTTAGTGTTTTGACTTAAAATCTAAATAAGTGGTCGCCATGGGAAATCCCCAAATATGAAAATACCCAAGTCAGCTGAGGATTTATGGAGATTTTAATTAATAAAGAGAGAAGAAATTAAAGGAAGGAGAGAGAGAGAGAGAGAGAGAGAGAGAGAGAGAGAGAGAGAGAGAGAGAGAGAGAGAGAGAGAGAGAGAGAGAGAGAGAGAGAGAGAAAAGAGGGAAAGAGGAGTCAGTTTTATAACTCACCACGAGACCATCTCCAAGCTGGGTTCCAGTTCTCCACTGAATCTCCTGAACTGAGTTCAGAATCTAACTCCACTCCAAACTCAAATCTCTGAACACCGAACTCCATTGCCTCCTGACTTCTTACCCTTTCCTTTTAAAGAAATTTTCTCTTATGTCACCTCCCCTAAATTTTCACGTCTACCAATCACAGAAGATGTTTTTTTCCAGGATTGCCCATTCTTAATTTTCACTTCCTTTGGTTCTCACCTTCTCTGATTAGATTATATCTTCTGAGTACTTCACACCTCTTTGTTAAGCTTGCCTTTTGGAAGTTACTTGACCGTTTTAGGTACTAATTTAACCTTTACAGGTACTTAATACCTTTTTTGTATTAGATCTAAAAATAGACCCAGCTTAAGGTTCTAGCTTTACTATAAGGTATGAGTTAGGGACTTCCATTGTTCAATCAGGAGTTTACAACTTTATCTTTCCCTAAGGCACTGTCTGAGTAGGGTGGAATAATTTTAAAAGTTCCCAAAGCATTCCTGATTCTTGTTAGACCAAGTATCTCCATTGTTACAATAAGGGAATAGCTAAACCAAATCTTCTAAGGTACAGTCTGAGTAGTTTTTAAGATTCACAACCATCATATCATCTGCAAAGAGTGATAGTTTAGTCTCCTCATTGTCTACTTTAATCCCTTCAATTTCTTTTTCTTCTTTAATTGCTACCACTAGTGTTTCTAGTACTATGTTAAATAATAGAGGTGATAATGGGCATCCTTGTTTCACTCTTAATCTTATTAGGAAGGCTAATTTATCCCCATTGCAGATGATGCTTGCTGATCGTTTTAAATATATACTCTTTATTATTTTTAGGAAAGGCCCTTTTATTCCTATGTTTTCTAGTGTTTTCAATAGGAATGAGTGTTATATTTTGTCAAAGACTTTTTCTGCATCTATGGAGATAATAATGCAACTTCTGTTAGTTTGGTTGTTGATATGGTCAATTATATCAATGGTTTTCCTAATATTAACCTATCCTTGCATTCCTGGTATAAATCCCATCTGATCATAGTGAATAATCCTTGTGATCACTTGCTGGAGTCGTTTTGCTAGTATCCTATTTAAGATTTTTGCATCTGTTAATTAAGGAGATTGGCCTCTAGTTTTCTTTCTCTGTTTTTGGTCTGCCTGACTTTGGAATCAGTACTGTATTTGTGTCATGAAAAGAATTTGGTAAAACTCCTTCTTTGCTTATTTTGTCAAATAGTTTCTATACTATTGGGATTAGCTGTTCTTTAAATGTTTGATAGAATTCACTTGTGAATCCATCTAGCCCTGGTGATTTTTTCTTAGGGAGTTCCTTGATGGTGTGAAAGAGAATTTAAAACTCTGTTTATTTTAAGTTAATCAATCAAGAATTTGAAGTGCTCCTCCTTTCACACTTAGTAAGAGCCTATTACTAGAAAAAGTTCATACCTCCAAAGACCACAAACACTGCCCCCTGGGCAGTGCCGGGCAAATTGGGAGGCTGTGATTGATTTCTGTGAAGTGAGAGAAAAGAAGTAATGGAGAGAATCTGCTTATAAAAAGCTAGCCTCCTGAGGAGGCATTTTAGGAATAATTCGGCTGAAGAGGAGGCTTTTTCTGGGATTCATTCTGGGAGGCACTTTAAGAATATACATTCATCATTGGTGAGTCAGGCTGAAGAAGCATCTTGTGCTGCATAGATTCTGTGTTGTGACTGGAGCTGAAGGAAAAGGCTTACCCTGGTGAGACCCTTGTTGAAGAGGCTACTGGACTTTCATGTGGAGATTAATAAAATTAATTTATTAAGAGCTACTGGGGGAAGCTGGGTAGCTCAGTGAATTGAAAGCCAGGCCTAGAGATGGGAGGTCCTGGGTTCAAATCTGGACTCAGACACTTCCCAGCTGTGTGACCCTGGGAAAGTCACTTAACCCTCATTGCCTAGCCCTTAGCACTCTTCTGCCTTGGAAGCAAGACACAGTATTGATTCCAAGATGGAAGATAAGGGTTTTTTTTTTTAAAAAAAGAGCTACTAACAACATTTTGACTTCAGAAGGTAATTTTCTATATGGGGACCACAAATTCTTTTTTAACTAATTATTTTTGTCAAACCAAATTTTTAATTATTACAATGACTTGTTTAATTTCTTTTTCTGAGATGGGATTGTTTAAATATTCTATTTCCTCTTTTGTTAATTGAAGCAATTTATATATTTGACAATTTTCACCCATTTTACCTAGATTGTCACATTTTTTGCCATATAATTGGGCAAAATAGTTCTTAATAATTAACTTAATTTCCTCATGATTAGGGGTGAGGCTACCCTTTTCATCTTTGATACTGTTAACTTGATTTTCTTCTTTTGTATTAGATTAACTAGTACTTTATCTATTTTATTTACTTTTTCACAAGTACCAGCTCCTAGCCTTATTTATTAGTTCAATAGTTCTTTTACTTTCAATTTTATTAATTTCTCCTTTTATTTTTAGGATTTCAAATTTAGTTTTTATCTGGGGACTTTTAATTTGTTCTCTTTCTAGTTTTTAATTTGCATGCCCAATTCATTGACCTCTTCCCTCTCTGATTCGTTGATATATGTACTTGGGGATATAAAATTTCCCCTGATTACTGCTTTGGCAGTGTAAGAGTTAAAATAGGGGTTTGACAGAAATAAAAGGGCAGCTTTTAATAGTTAACAATTTAGTTTTATTAAAATAGAGATAGAAAAGAATATAGTAAAGGAGGGAAATATAGGAAAGAATTAGGAAAAGAAAGTTTCCTAATGTCTATACTAGTTATCCTATAACTACATATAACTATAATTACGATCTAAAACTGACTGTGTCTACCTCTAACTGCCAATAACCATTGCTAATAACAACCACCCCACAAAGTTCCAAACCAGTCCACCCCAATCAAAATCAACCCAATCAGTATTTAATGCAACCCAATTAGATTTGTCAATGAAGACCAATCACCTCCAAAAAAAGTTCAAGAAAGAAAAAACCTAACAGCCCATACCAAATCCCAAAATCCAAAATCCAAAAAGCTCTCTAAAAGCTAAAGCTAGCCAGCTGAGGCTGGCCCCTTTTATACCCTTTTCCTACCTCATTTCCTCTCTCTATAGTTCTTCCTTCCTGTCTCTATGGTTTCTACTTCCTGTCACCGTGGGCTGGTTAATCCCTACACATTTCTATGATAACAGGACCTCCAGGTTCCCTGTTAACTTAAAAAAAAAAATGAAGAATTCCTTTTTTACAGCTGCATCCCATAAATTTTTGATATGTTGTTTCCTCATTGTCATTTTCTTCAATGAAATCATTGTTTCTATGATTTCTTCTTTAACCAACCAATTTTAGAGAATTGTATTATTTAATTTCCAATTAATGCCTCTCCATGTACCCTTACTAATTATAATTTTTATTCCATTATGATCTAAAAAGGTTGCATTTATTGCCTCTGCTTTTCTTGCATTTGTTTGCAATGTTTTTATGCCCTACTACATGGTAGGTCTTTGTGAATGTACCATGTACTGCTGAAAAGAAGGTGTATTCCTTTTCAACCCTATTTATTTTTCTCCATATATCTATTAACTCTATTTTTTCTATGATTTCATTCACATCTCTTACTTCTTTCTCATTTAGTTTTTGGTTTGATTTATCTAGATGTGATAGAGGAAGTTTGAGGTCTCTCCAATAATTTAATTTTACTATCTATTTCTTCCTTAAGTTCCATTAGTTTCTCCATTAAAAATCTGGATGCTATACCATTTGTTGCATACATGATGAGTACTGACATTTCCTCATTTTCTATACTGCATTTTATCAGAATGTAATTACCTTCCTTATCTTTTCTGATTAGAACTATTTTTACTTTGGCTTTGTCAGATATCTTGATTGTGACTTCTGCCTTTTTTTTCTCAGTTGATGCCCAATAAATTTTGCCCCAGCCTCTTACCTTTACCCTGTGTGTGTCTACTTGCTTCATGTGTGTTTCTTGTAGATAACATATGGTAAGATTTTGGTTTCTAATCCATTCTGCTATCCATTTCTATTTTATGGGTGAGTTCATCCCATTCACATTCAGAGTTGTGATTACCACCTATGTATTCCCCATTATTTTGATTCACTCTTTTAGTCCTGCACTTTCTTCTTGAACTATTTCCTTTTATACCAGTGTTTTGCTTTTAATCAGTCCCTCTATTCCTCACCCTTATTTTACTTTCCTTCACCCCCTCCCTTCTTATTCCTCTCTTATTACTCCTTAAGATCTACTAAATGCCCCACCCAGATTTCCCTCCCTTTTAATACTCCCTATTCCACTCCCCTCCTTTATTATTCCCTCCCAACTTCCCTATAGGGTGAGACAGAATTCTATACCCCAAAAGATCTGGCTGCCCTTTCCTCTCAGAACTGATTCTACTGAGAGTAAGTTTAAGTATTACCTATTACCACTCTCTTCTTCCTGTTCTTATAATAGTATTCTCCCCTCCCTCCACCATGCACCACTTTATGTGGTTTAATTTATCCTACCTCTCCCCTTTTTTACATATCATCTTAAACAACTTAGTACTGCAACCTCTTCCTATGAATAATTATTCTATCTATTATGATAATAAAAACAAATTTTAAGTAACAGATATAATTTTTCCATGTAAAAATATAATCAATTTAACTTGACAGAAGCCCTTAAAAATTTCCCCCCTCTTTCTTGTTTACCTTTTTATTGTTCTCTTGAATTTTGTATTTGGACATCAAATTTTCCATTTAATTCAGGTCTTTTCTTTAGGAATGCTTGGAAATTTTCTATTTTATTAAATGCCCATATTCTCCCCTGAAAGTATGTAGTCAGTTTTGATGTTTAGGTGATTCTTGGTTGTAGTCCCAATTCTCTCACCTTCCTGAATATTATATTCCAGACCTTGCAGTCCTTTAGTGTAGAGGCTACCAGATCCTGTGTAATCCTGACTGGGGATCCTTGATATCTGAACTATCTCTTTCTGGCTGCTTGCAATATTTTCTCCTTGGCCTGGAAGCTCTTGGATTCGGCTATTACATTCTTGAGGGTTGTCTTTTGAGGATTTAATGTAGGGGATGATCTATGGACTCTTTCAAAGGCAATTTTGCCTTCTTTTTCAAAAATATCAGGGCATTTTTCTTGAATAATTTCTTGTAATATGATGTCAAGACTTTTATTTTGTCCCAGGCTTTTATATAGATCAATAATTCTCAAATTGTCTCTCCTGGATCTGTTTTCCAGTTCAGTTGTCTTTTCAATGAGATATTTCATGTTTCCTTCTATTTTGTCATTCTTTTGATTTTGCTTTTTAATTATTGCTGTCTTATGAGATCATTAGCTTCTACTTGCCCAATTCTAGTCTTTAAAGATTGGTTTTCAACTATGATCTTTTGATTTTCCATTTTGGTTTGATCTATCCTGCTTTTCATGACTTCCAGCAGGTCAATTCTGGTCTCCAATTTGCTTATTATTTCATTTTATTTCTGTGCCTCTCTTTCCATTTGGGCAATTTTGTCTTTTAAGCTATTTTCTTTTTGTATTACTTTCATTTTTTCCCCACATTTCTTCTATCTTTCTTACTTGGTTCTTGAACTCCTTTTTGAGTTCATCAAGAGCTTGTGATCAATTTCTATTTTTTTTTGAAAGTTTGGATGTATTTGCTTGTTTGTCACTCTCTGCTGTTCTTTCTGTATTTTGCTCTTTTTCTCTATAGACATTATCCAATGTCAAAGGCTTTTTCTGCTGCTTATTTCATTTGCCACTAGTGTGTTGGGGTTCCTGCGCATTGGTGGACATTGCTTTCTTGGCTTCTGTCTCAAAGGGCTTTGATTTGGTAGTATATTCCAGGCAGTTTGTAGTTTACTTTAAAGGGTTTTCCCCTGATGTTATTTTCCCCATCCCTGCTACCTCTGTTGTAGCCAGCCTTGTTTCTGCCCAATCTCCTCATTCTGCTGCCTGGGTTCTGCATTCTTCAGCCTTAGGTCCCAAGTCTTACTACCAAGGCTTTGCACTCCCCTCAGAAGTAAGTCTATGGTGCTTTCATGTAGCTCCAAAAATTTAGAGATTGCCTGATCCTCTCTCTGACTCTGGTGAAGTAGGTGGTGTGGGGGAGGGGTGATCAGCTAGCATTTTAATAAATGTAGTTTCACCCCCTTATACAATGTAAATCTCCAAACACTGCCTACGTTTAATGCTATGACCTATGGGAGAGTTACTCATCTGATTTTGGTTTCTGTCCTTTTGAGTTTTTGTATTGATCAGGCGGAAGAAGATTCAGGAAGCTCTAGCTACTTTGCTCCATTTTTGCTCTGTCCCCTCTATTAAACCCATTTAATGAGTGATATAATTGAGACTCATAGGGAGGAAATGACTTGCCAAAGGTCACCCAGGTGAGCATGGATTTAAACCCATATCCTCAGACTTCAAATCCAATGGTCTTTTAGTTGCATCACGTAGTAGCTTGGTTATGAGAGAATTGTCTTAAGACTATATGAGGGCTTTTGTTTATGATTTTTAGGGGATTTAAAGTTTTATATTTTTATTTATAGTGTTATTAGCAACTTTGATGTTGGAATAAAGAGCATATTCACTATTTAGTTTGGGGATGCCTGCTAACAGGTGCTACAAAAACATCTTGGAAAATACAATTTGAAAAGTGGTTGAAGCATTTGGACATAAAAATAATTTCCCCCTCCAACCAAGTATTTTTTTAATAGCAGATGCTTCCTGACTTAATAAATGGACTTCATAATTTGCTTTAGAAAAAAAAGAAATCATCTTCCACAGCTAGGAGTGACTCTAGAAAGGTCATTAACAAAAAGAAAGCTTCTCTATATGCCAAAAATTCTTATAGCAGCCCTTTTTGTGTTGGCAAAGAAACTGAAACAAAATTGATTGTCTCTCAGAATCGCTAAACAAATTGTAATGTGAATATATAATATTTCTGGGCTATAAGAAATGATGAATATGATGAATATAAAGAAGCTTGGAAAGACTTACATGAACTGATGCAGTAAAGTAAGGAAAGCCAATAAAACAATACATGTCAATGGAGAGAAGAAATGCTAAAAAACAATTGAAAATGAATGTGGTGTGAGAAGGAATGAGAGTGGAAATTGAGCATTTTTGCCTAGCTCTCTTAGCATACTTCTCTAAACAACTTTAAAGAGCATGTCAAGCTAAATTCTAAGTCAAGGTGAGTCATTTTTCCAGCCTAGGGCAGCTTAGAAAGATAGAAAGAGCCAAATTCCATAGCTCCCAGATCAAGGAGAAAATACTAAATTCAGCCAGAAAGAAATGAGTCCTTGGCATCAGTGTATTATATTGGAATGGTTTCAAAAGAAAAATAGAAGGATGAGAAAGAGGGATGCCCTGAGAGATGGAGGGAGGGAGAAGAAGAATGGAGGAAATTATCTTATAAAAGAGGCACACAAGGAAGGGTTTTTACAATTTAGAGGGAAATTGGAGAGTGGGCAATGCTTGAACCTCACTCTCATCTGAACTGGCTCAAAGAGGGAAAAACATACACACATTCATTCACACATACACAAAAACACACAGAACTGAATATAGAAATTCATCTTAAGCAGCAGTGAAGTAGGAGGGGAACGAGCTAAGAGAAAGAGTAGGAGTGATAAGAGGGAGGATAGATTAAAGGAGTTAGTAGTCTGAGCAAAACAGGCTTTGAGGAAGGGACAGTAAAACAAAAAGGATAAACAGAAGAGAAGGGGATAGAGGGAAACACAATTCACAAATCTAACTGAAAGTGAATGAGATGAATTTACTCATAAAACAGAAGCAGAGGGCAGCTAGGTGGCTCAATGGATGAGAGCCAGACTTAGAGATGGGAGATCCTGGGTTCAAATCTATCCTCATACACTTTTTAGCTATGTGACCCTGGCAAATCACTTAAACCCTACTGGGTAGCCCTTTCTGCTCTTCTGCCTTGGAACCAATACATAGTATTGATTTTAAGATGAAATTAAGGGTTTAAAAAACAAACAGAAGCAGATAGAATGGATTAGAAAACAGAATCTAACAATATGTTATTTGCAAGCAACATATTTGAAACATTTGAAAATAAGGGGTTAGAGAAGAATCTATTATGTTTCAGCTTAAGTAAAAAACA